>NC_051054.1:16398398-16998398 GCF_904848185.1 Acanthopagrus latus | reverse complement strand
TATCAGATATACACAACTGTCACGTTGAAACTGGATGTACAACTTACCTCCATTGAAGTCCACCTCCCCCAAACAGTCTCTAGGTACCTTTGAAGCACATCGCTTGTGGCAGTTGAATTTGCAATCTAGAAGGAAAAAAAAAAAAATCACCAAAATGTTTTAAAATGAACCACAACATCTTTAAAAACAGACCCTTCCTACCTTTACACTGCATGCCCTGGCGAAAAAGACCCTTGAGCAGACGCTTGCAGTACTGGCAGATAGTGGGGCGGGTGTAAGTGTGAATGGCGAAGGTGTGCGGCACCTTAACTCGTCCCAGCACCATCTTCTCCATCCAGATGGGCCTGCCGCTCCAAGACAGGATCCGCTTCCCCGCCTCCTGATGGGACCTCTGCTGCAGGAGGACGGAAGGGTTGAAGGATGTTAAGAAGAATTAAAAACCATATGCAGGAAGGAAGTGAGGGGAAGAATAAGGGGAGAATGGCCTCAAAGGGAGAGTTTGAGTGATGGGGACAGACAGAGTGAATAACGACATGGCAGCAGAAGAAGAGAAAGAAAGAAGCGGAAGAAGGGAAAAAGAAATATGTCAGACTGACTTAGCATTATTTTGCATAGTTAACATGATCCCAGTGGTCCAAACTGGGTGATTAGATTTGTCATGTTTTACCACATATGAGCATTTAGTTTTAATTTCGTATGAATACATGAAGCAGTCTGGAAACAGCTCACAAAAATTGGAAGGAAGTTTTCTTTTTTGCCAACAAGTGAGCAGATATATAAACTAGGACTTCAGTGGATTTTTAATGTAATTGGCATAATTACATTTCCTGATGACCTTTCGAGAGGATGCAGACAAGAGGGGAATATTCCAGTGCAGACTTATGCAAAAGCTGTTTCATAAAACCGTGCTGAGGATCTCTCCACAGAGAGATAGACACGTGCAGCTCAACTCAATTTTCTGCATCAGTGGTATGCTACAACAGGGTCCAGGAGATTTGTGCATGGAATAGAGACAAATTTGATGAGTTTAGACACGTTTAACCGTTGACAAAGCTTGTGAGCAGCATGGAGATTGCCTGCCTAAAATCCTTGCCCAATTCACCTGACTCCCAGGCTGATTCAGGATAATGTCTCAACTCCAGCCAGCTCATTTTAAGTGAAAGATTGAAAAACATAGCTTTACATTAGATCAGACTTGTTTTTACAACTTTTCATAATGCTTTTTTGCATCATTTTGGGTTTTCTACATTTTAATCGTTGCAATTAGAGCTCACCTCATCCAGGACGACCACGGTATTTTCGGCAGGTGCTGGTCGAGGGACAGAGAGGGATGGTCCAGGCAGCGAGACATTGGACAATCTCCTCTTCCTGACACCAGTACAGTTATTTGGGATCTTGAAGGCGCAGCGTTTGTGGTAGTTTAGCCCACAACCTTAAAATAAGAAAAACACAAATTATATCAGTCACAAAACAGGCACTATGAGCTTGAAAACTGTGTCTTACTGATGTTAGTTCAGTGTACAAAGTAGTCAATGTTCTACAGTAGGGCATCACCATTAAAATAGCTTATAAAAGCGTACTCAGAAATGCTGCATTCAGGTGCTCCTCAGATGGTCCCTCTAAGTTTCCAAGTTGTTCTTCCAACTTGTGTTCAATGTGGCAATGTATTTCTAACAAATCCAGGTCACTCTTCGTGGTCAGCAGCTAATAATTACAACATAAAATACCATATGACCGATTACACTTGAGCCAAAACTTGATATGCAGTAAATGACTTTGATAAAACCTTCTTACCATCAACCCCATGTTAACTTTCACCCGCCATGTTTTAGCCTCATATGGCATCATCTCGGCAACTTATGTACCATACTTTTCTCTGACTTTCTGAGGTGATGTTCTGACTTAAGGGGTCATTAATTTTTTTCACCACCAGATGAAAGCACAGGTAATGAGAAGAAAGCTAGGATGATCGACAGAGTTGACACCGATCTTCCCATTTGTTAGAGCGCCACAGTTTTGAGTACCACCTTATAAAAGACAGTGTTGCAGCTCCACTGATTTTAAATCTAAGATGACATCATGGTCAAAATCAACTCAATCATGTACTCAATTCAAACATACGCAGACACTAAAGCTAATGAACTCTGGTTGTTGTTGTTGTAGTGTTTTAATGTTTCCAAATCTTGTAATTGTTATTGCATAGTGAATATGTATGGTCTTGTGTTTTTTAACACGATAGTGTGATAAAAATATTTTGATTTCACAAATCAGCCACATGATGGCCCCACTGATCTACAGATCAGAGAATGTATGACTAAGGTTGCAATAATTCAACTACTTGAAAGTAATGCAGAGTCAGAGAGGACTGCAAAGGCAGCCTAATGATGTGAAAATTAAATATTACTCTAATCTGATCCAGAAAATGAAAGGCGAGCCAACATGCCATAATTCCATTTGGATCTGAATGTTAAGCATTTCACTCATTTCAGTGCCCAGACCAAGTCTTTCCTGTTACAGATCCGTGCATCTACAAATGCTTGCCTGTGCCATTCTTGATTTTACTCCCTGCGATACATTAAATGTCCTGTTTAAAGTAGGTTAGCTCAAAGGCTTGGTAATAACACAGCAGGGCTCTGCAGCATTCAACAAAATGTTTGCACATGTATTTCTTACCTTCACATTTGAGCCCCTGCCGGACGAGACCCCATAGCATCTCACCACAGTAGTCGCAGAAGGTCGGGGCCTTGTAGGAGTGAACATAAAGGGCATGGGGTCGGATCTGGAAGTCCTCAACTGTAGCTTGAGCTAGAAACAATACACAGGTGGAATAACTCAGACTTGGTGAAAGCATAAACAAAAACTTGTATTTTAAAAAAAAAACTAAAAGATCAAAGGAAACCATGAGAAAAGAGGACAAAAAGACAAGAGGCACAACATTATTCACATATATTTGGTAACTGTTTCTCACAGCTTTTCAACATAAAACCAATACAAAAGACGATACATAGTCTCACCATATGTATGTACGTAAAGGAGAAAAAAGTAATCTAGAAGAAATGAGATTCTCTCTACATGCTCTGGTACAAACAAATACATGTATGAATTCATCCAGGTGCCATATCTACACTGGTGCAGTAGAGGGCGCAACATCTACATTCCATGTACTGTATCAAAGTGATAGGTCACACCCAAAAGACACCAGAGAAATGCAGAATGATCCTGTTCTATCAGTCCATCTTTGTTATTGTGAACATAATATTAAAACCAACATAGCTGTGGATCCTCTCTTCCTGTCTCTCTCTCTTATTTCTCCTTCACGCAACTGTTGCTTTGAACCAAACAGACACACTGAGCTCATTGTTGGAAGCAAGAGTTGGTTAATCATGGCTGTGAATCATCAAAGATTTTGAAGATGAGTAAGACATAGAGGTAACTGCTGCCAAACCTTTGTGTGTGGGACTGGAGCTTCTCGGCTCTCAGAGCCGGCGTGAAGTGCTCTCTCTCCTGTGCAATCATTTATGTCTGAAGCTGCAGTGACCAACGAGGGATTGGTTAATCTTTACACTCCAGTTAAGCAGCAAAACTTGTGCAGTGTGATGTCATGGTGTATGTGTCATGAGTGTAGTTCATTTTGTGTGAGGTGATTTAATCAAATCAATCTCTTTTCTTTCGAATAACTGAGAACATTCTCAGCTGTTATGTGATGAGATGCAGGCCTGAACAACAAATAAGATTTGAGACCACAAAAAAAAAAAAACAGTTCCTTTGCTTAAAACCTGCACATTTCATATGAAAGAAAGGAGAACAGCATTAAGCAAGACAGGCTTAAAAAAGATCAATGGATGAGACTCGGTCTTGAAATTCTTAGATTTTCATATTTACACTAGCAGTCAATGATATGGCTTTTTCAAGGCAGATACACACAGATTATTAGAAATCAAGGAGACTGAAAAACAGTCTTTTGGGCCAATATTCATTTGCAGTAAAAATTCAACTCTTTGTGTCAAAATTTTAAACAACAGTGATTGAATGCACAAACAAGTACAATTTTCATGTACTTTACACAAGTCCTGCAATTTTCTGCTGCTTTATACTTCCTCTCCACTACATGTCTTTGATACATTTAGTTAACAGTGACTTTGCAGATTCTGAATATTCAGTGTTTATATTATTCAGTGTTTTCAATTGCAGTCAGTTATTGATAATCTGAAAAAATGTTTAGTATCTGCCTGGTAATCAGCCAGGGGAAATAATCCATCTACCCCTAATTTACACACACCATTAAAGATGCCATTAGTGTTATTTTCTTATCAAAATAAGTGTTAAATAGCTCCATGTGCCAACAGTAATCACTGTTATAGAGTGTTTGGTCATGTCTCTCCTCCTTGAGTTCATGCAGTAAAAGAGAAAATACATTTTCTAATATCCCTGTACCCTATATCCAATCAGGGCAGAGAACTCCGTAAAGAGGCAGTCCTGTCTGCTCATGAAGACGCAGGGAGCAGGATCCTCCTGCAGGGGTAACAGGGCAAGCCACCAATTCCAGCGCTTCCAGTGACGGCTAATACTATCAAGCATGCCAAGTGAAGAAAAACACCTCAAGAGATGAAGGAGGAAAAGAGAGCTGCCTAGAAAAAAAGGAAAGGAGTCGTGCAAGTGTGGTGACGCAAAGAGATGAGAGGGGATTGGTAACTGTGAAAACGGACAGGAAGTGAGTGAAAACGCTAACAGCAGCTTTAATACAACCCCGATTCCAGACATACTGGGACACTTTGGCTCTCGCTTTCAGTGTTATTACCTAGGTTTGAGGAAGACATAGGTGCAAATATTTACATTTTTCAATAAAAAAATATGTCATTACACATCATTTTGGACCACTATTAAATCTGACATAGTTAGCTTTGATGCTCTGCACATTACATTCATTTAGCTTCGGTGGTGCCCAAAACAGCTTGGGTGCTGTGAATACGCATGTGTCATGCTCAGGAAAAATGCTGACTTTGCATGTTGAAGGTATCTAATTTCTAATGACTGTATATTTACAAAAAAACAATTAAGTTTATCAGTTTGAACATGAAATATCATTGAAAATCATTGCATTCTGCTTTTATTTGCGTTTTCACAGTGTCCAAACCTTTTTTCAGACTGTACACTCAGGGCACATTTGTTTCTATTTCAGAGAAAAATGATGGCCGCTGGGTAAATTTCCACAGTTTGGGTTTGATTTGAAAGAAAAAGAAAAAAAGAAGTCCAGCAGGTCACATGTACTGGGGTTGAACATAGCTCCCTGGCACAGGCACATGAAAGGCGGCTTTCATTAGCTTTTTCACACACGTCTGCAAAACAACTGGCCGCTTCTTTGCAATCGCGGTGTTGTGCAATGTTCTTCCTGCTAATTAGCATCAAACAACAGTAAACATAAACTCTGCGCGTTGTTTTTCGCAGCGCTTTTCACAAGCGGAGAGGCTTTTATGAATGCACCGTCTGTTTGCTTTGAGTTCCCATTTGGAGGTCGCAAGATTCCATCAGACAAAAACAAGTTTGGGCGTATTTACAACAAACAGAAGATACTGGAGAATATCCATTTGACCCCAGCAGTAGTGCTGAATAAGGAGCTTGTGAAATTGAGGTGAACTCAACGGGGTGAAAAACAGAACAAAGGGACAATCGGTCAAACCTCATGGGCCGAGATGGCCTGCGCAGTGTCCGCTGCGTCAAGGGCCGCCCCGCACATCAGAGCATGTTTACACTCCACGGGTCTACTACAATCACTTACTGCAGGAAAAACAAGCCTTCTTCTTTGAGCCGGCAGCCAAGAAAAAGCCACTTCTGCCTCCCTCTCGCAGCGAACGGCAGATTCAGACAGTCTCTCTCCCACAGCCACAGAATCCAACAACAGGTTGGTTAGTGAGAAAACTGAACGGAAGATGACAGGAGACAAATTGTGGGGCAGATCATATTTTCTCTGAAGCAAATGAAAGGCTTTGGGACGTGAATCTCTCAGTTCTCAAACAAAGATCAAGTGTCTGACTTGCAAAGCCCCTCTTGTGAAGAAAGCCAAGTTTCTTGAGTGTTGGATGAAATTAAAACAACAGTGTATGCTGCGTGTATAGCAAATCTGGAGATCTGACTCTTCTATGACGGTTTTCATCAGGTATACATATCTCAGGCTATAAACTGTCAGGCTCCTCTGGTGGAGCTTACACCTGCGGATGGATTTGTTGAGGTAGGAGGGATTAGAACAAGAGAAAGCGAGGAGGGAAAGAGAGCAACAACGACTGACACAAAAGAGAGCGCAAGACAAACACAGACAGTCAGAAACAAAAAGAAGGAAGTTCTCCAGTCTTTAGTCTACATTCCTCAGCCCCGATGCCTGACGTATCCTCAGATCCTGAACCTATACAATCATCCCCTGTCTAAATCCCCACAAACAATACTCTCAGCCCAGGAGAGAAGGGGAGATATTCAACACAGGTGGTGTCAGGTGCTTCCCAGTGGAGACAGATGGAGCAGGAGAACAGATTAGAGCAGAACAGATACTCTAAGCCATTTGTTGGTCCCAGCACCGCACAGGAAGATGATTCATTCATTACAGGAAGCGACAAAGAAACACCAAGCACCTGTGTGGCCGCTAGAGAGGTGGACAATCTAGTGGAAACTTTGATGAGGAGGAAAGACGCAAAAAAATAATCCACTTGCAGTTGTTCGTTTGCACAATAATAATATTTTATTTGGGCCGTGAAGTTTTAGCGAGCAGGACTCTTACAGCAAGCATCTGATCCAGTAAAGTGCCCTTCAACAAGGCACTACGGGCTGTGTTTACTGGAAGGGGTGTCAACTACGAAGCTTCCAGTTTATTAGTTCTAGACCATTGTTTGGACTTTAAAACACTTGGTTTACACTGCTTGGTGGAAATCTCCTGTTTTGGAAGTCAAAAGAAGCACGATCTTTCTTCAGTTTCTTTGGACACAGTGCATATTAATCTTTGCTGATATTTCAACTGACATGAGCATAAGAAGATAAATAAAGACTATTTCTGTTTTTCCCATTTTGTATACCAACTACATAAATACATGGGTCACATGTCTTAAACTTTAGATTTTGCATTTTTTGTTATCAGCTGCTTTCAAGGAACATTTCCCTCTTGACTATCTCTATCATGAAGTTCAAAAAGTTTGTTATGGATATGTCTTGTGAATTTAAAGTTACTCAAATTGACAGGTATAATGATCAAAACACCTCTCCCTTCTGTACCTTTGTATAGCCAAGAGCAACATATCACTACAGTGCTTGCCAGCAATTCATTTTAGAGTGTTTCCCCAACTGACCTGGTATATACATTTACACCAATGAGACCTGTGGATGGAGAGCTACTGGTTACTCCCAGGGCACAGTTAGTAACCAAGGGGGATAAGGCTTTCGTTATAAGAGCCCCCAAACTATGGAACGCTTTTCCTACTGAACTAAGAAACACTAAGTCCTTAGCCTCTTTTAAATCTCTTCTTAAAACCTTTCTCTTCGTACGCGCTTATTTCATCAGCCTTGTCTGACTGCATTTCCTTTTAAGCACTTTGCAACTTTGTCAAGAAACTTCCTATACAAATATACATTTTTATTATCATTATATTATTATTTCCTGGTGGGAGACCTAATCCTCCCCAACAGGACTTATCACCTTATCAACAGTTTATTTGGCAAATATTATGTTGTGAATTCTTCACGCTCTGAGACATCTATGTTCAGAGACTTTTATTTTTAAGTCTCAGGTGTTTTCCTGCTTCCATCTCTTTCAGAGACTTCTTGATTGCATGTTCATTTGTTGGTGCAGAAGTCATGGTTTTGCGTCTAATCCATGTATTTATTGCAGTGCTGTTATGTCGGTTAAGACTTGTATGAGTTATTGTTCAAGAATTATACTTG
Organism: Acanthopagrus latus; assembly: GCF_904848185.1. Taxonomy (NCBI): domain Eukaryota; kingdom Metazoa; phylum Chordata; class Actinopteri; order Spariformes; family Sparidae; genus Acanthopagrus; species Acanthopagrus latus. The sequence continues at coordinate 16,990,478 of NC_051054.1, read as the reverse complement.
TTAAGTGCTAAGCTAACTAGCAAGCTAGCCCTGTATTACTATGCAAATACACAGAGTGGGTGGAGGAGAGGAGAGACAGTTGACGTGTATATAATACTACTCGAGTTGATTACATCTCATTACATTACTGTATGTGCAATGAAAGCTTCCCAGCAAGAGTAAATTATGCATGTATCTGTCTAAAACCAAAGATCAACAAACTTCAACTCCAAACATCTGAGAATCAGGTCAAAATACCTGCATTTTACAAGTACCTGACAAGGATTTAGGGACATTAGAAAGGATGCTAGGAGCTCTGTTGCTGATGGGAGGAAAGCCATAGCAGCTCTCCAACTAATAGAGCTGTAGCCCACCCACACAATGCTAAGTCAAAATGTCAATGTGACACTGTCAAATTAAGACACCATTCACCAAAATGAATCTGTTCCACTGCAGTTTACATACCAGAAAGCACCACCTCAATGAGGTCTCCTTCGTGGATGTCTTCTGCTGAGGTCAGCCTCTGCAGGATGTTCTCGTCGTTCAAGTTGTGGCGGAACAGCAGGATCTTGTCGTACATGCCAAAAAAGCCGCACTCTGGGAACTGGAGAGAGGCGGAGATACAAGTGAAGATAAAGCTGTTAGTGAAGTTCTAAGCTTGATAAATAGTGATGGAGGTAATATGTAAGCAGAAGATCAGGACACTAATGGTGCACTGTGGTGGGTCCACATATCATACAGCAACAAAGAGACAAAGAACGAGGTAGAGATACAGATGGACCCTGTTACTCTGAATACCACCAAAAGAACCCCTCAGTGAAGATTGATGGCCATTTACAGTATACCTTACACCATCTAAGTTAGACATAAATTAAACATTTCAAGTCTTAGAGCTCATGATCTCACTCCATGAGTCTTTTTTTCACATTGCTTCCATGAATACAGCGATGACTTCGTGCAAACATGAAATAATCATTATAAACTACCTCAAAATTATGTCAAATAAGCAAGCACAATAACCTAGCTGGATAACATAAAAAGACTTGTCAGTCCCCATCACAGGCGATGTCTGGGCCAAACTAAACCTAGAAGAGCCAGGTCTGACCTGGAGTTGAGGCACAGACGTAAAGTCAGATGATCACATGAAGGAAGAGGGTGGAGAGGAGGGTGGGAGAGGGAGACGAGGGAGGAGGAGGAGGAGGAGGTAAACATCCTGAGAGGAGTAGAGGAGAATCAGCTCACAGGAAGTGCAGCGCCAGTCAATACTGAGTCACTTCCTGTTCTGAGGGCAGCTCAAAGCCTCTTAGAGAGTGATGGATACAAGGAAGTGCTACAACCAAATTACATTATGTATCATAAAAATAAATATTTATACATACACAAAAAGTATAGAGCATATACTGTTTTGAGTACCATGGGGAGGTTTGCTCTCACATCACTTTGCAAACCTGACGGTGCGGAAAAATCTGATCAGCAGTAGATGGATGTTCAGAGCTGTCACACATGGTTTGTATCAAAGTTGGAATTGAGGCAAAGTAATTTTACACCGAGGCTTGAGCCCAGTCTTGATGCCAAGTAGGCTGGTACTGGAGGATCCACCAGCTGTTTCCCCCTGAACTAGGGTCACACACAATGGGCCACATAGAACAATGCCATTATGGCCCAGGAGCACTGGGGCTGGCAAAGCGTCTAGGCATGAGCCGCACAAGACACCTGGAGCCTTTCAACTGCCAAAAAACACAGATCGAGAGACAGTGAGACAGATTGATGTGCTCAGGAAAACATGGGTGTATCAGATGACTCTTGTAAACAGAGCCAGAAGAATGGTCCATCAGGAGGCAAGAATGTAACTGGCAACAGACGCTGATGGCTTCCAAGGTTTGCTCTAGGTTTCAGGAGTGGACGAGATGTTCAACTGTGAGAAACTCATACAAAGGACCTGGAGCTTCTGCCCCCTAAAATACAATTTGATCGCCCAGTAGACCAATTTCCCTTCAGGTGTCACCAAAGTAATGCATCATAACATAACACATTACCTCATGTACAGCAATGGGTTTTTCCCATGAAAGACCCACCAAGCAGTGGTTGCTTAGAATAACATTAGTAAACTGTCTATAGCTTTGCTGTCAGAAGAAACAACATGCAATAGAAGCATCAGTATTCCTCGATATAGATGGTATGCAGCAGTTGCACTGTAAGGCATAGTGGGGCCAGGATATTGTTTTTGGAACGATACACTCTTGCTGAATGTTCCAGATGAGTCTGTAATTCATTCACCTCCACTGTATCGGCCTTGAGGTTGATAACTCACTGGCCTATATCTTAAAGGTCCCATATTTTGGAAACTGAGATTTCTTGTCTTGTTTGATTATAAAACAGGTTTAAGTGCCATGTAAATACTATAAGAAGCTCAGGAGGTGGAGCAGATCGTCTAATAATCGAAAGGTCGATGGTTCGAATCCCTGCTCCCCCCAGCTGCATGTCGAAGTGTCCTTGAGCAAAATACTCAACCCCAAATTGCTCCTGATGAGCAGGTGGCGCCTTGCATGGCAGCCTCCGCCATCAGTGTATGAATGTGTGTGTGAATGGGTGAATGTGGCAAGTATTGTAAAGCACTTTGAGCGGTCAGTACTGGAAAAATGCTATAAAAATGCAAGACTATGTACCATTCATAAAAGTGCCAATCCACAAAGATTGCACACAGCTCGTATTCAGAAACTGGGCCTTTAAGCAGGATGTCAGGACTTGCTTAAGGTTGTGATGTCACAACTATACCGTCAACGACGCCATGGCCATGTTTGCCAGGACACCTGCATCAAATCTACTGCAAACACAAACATGAGAAGCTAATAGTAATACAGAAACTGTTTGTGAGGAGAATTTTCTGTGTAGCACAAGGCACGTGCCCATACAGTGGAACATTTCCAACTCGACCCCTCCTTTTGACATACCTACATCCTAAACCCTGTCACCCTCTGAGTTGATTAATGCCGTGCGGCTCATACCAACACCACCAAAGGCAGTGGGGGCATCCTTCCTGAGGCGGCTGCAGTGTCACGGTGGGGTTTTCCTCAGCTCGTCTGCGCTCAAACCCACACGCACACAGAAAATGTGGTTAATGCCCAAATCCAGCCAGCACTAGTCACCCCCCCTCCTGGCGTCCTGTGCAACACTTTCCACTGTACAGAACAGGTCCCATTCCAGAGCAGGAGCATCTGCAGGCCGGCACGCAACGGCTGCGAGGGCAGAGGACACTACTTTTTTCCGTGCTTCGTTAAAGCAAGAGGAAGCCAAAGGTACAAGAACAATAGATTGGCAGGTTGAGGACACATTTTTAACATTTTAACAGTTGTGTTGTTCAGATTAAACAGATAAAGCGATAATGGATTGCTAACCTGTGGGTGCATGCATGCAGAAGGCAGAGTTCACTCAATCCACACATGTTTTAGGCTCCAAGAGTACATGCACGTGAAAATAAACCTGCACCGTGCTCCTGTACACATGTGCACCCTCACACACCATCACCCACACATGCTACTGCATACATTTCCGAGGCCCATAGTGACTAAGCATGTCTTTTGTCATCTTCAAACGCAAATCCATTCAGCCAAGCAGCCGCGACCACACACGCACACCAAAGACCCCAGCGCAGAGGAGCTGTGTGTGAGGTCCACAAGTCAGACTGGAAAGACGAGTGGAAAGGGGCTTTGCAGTGGTAAGCTTTTGTTAAACGAACTAATCCAGCATTGATATGCTAAATCCTGTTATAAGGAAAGAGAGCTAGAAGCAAGAGAGAAGAGGGAAAAGGGGAGAGGGCAGATGATGGTGGGAGAGGGCCAGGGAATGGGACAGATCTGAAATATAGTCCTGTTTCATTGCCAGCCAAAAACAAATGACCTCAAGACAGCCATGAAAAAACAAACTAGTTTGATTAATCAAGTGTGCCCATTAAACAATGGTCAATATTGATGCTTTGTCTTGCATAGCTTTTGCTATCATTACTACTTTTATTACTAGGGAAGTGACTTAGTAAGTAAATCATAACTCATCCCCGGACAGATAATGATGAATGTGACATTTAACTGGGAAAAAAATGCTGTGGCTTATGATCAAGGCTCTGCTGAATTTCTCTGCCATCACTGTGAAATAACACGAAACTGATGTGTGAAGATACTCAGAGGACAGTTGAGTTTTTCCGTTGAAATAGGATAGTGGTCGCACGATTATGAGGTTAGAGTTTCAGTGTATGTGTAATGTGTGACAGAGGTGGGTGGCTAAAGGGAAGCAGTATTGAGAAGTGCACAGGCTCTGACAAATGGCCATGTGATTACGGTAAAGAAAAGTATGCTGCTTGACCTCAGGTTGCATCGCACCTTTATTAGTTTGGCATCAGGCCCGACACATGTGGAGGACAGATACAGGGAAAATGTCCTGCTCCAGGTCCATCTGCATGAACTAAAGGTTGTACATACATGCGTAGCTAAGTGAACAATGCTATTCATTAAAAACAGTTTTGCGTTCTGGAGCTTCACAGAAGAACAGCTTTGCAACATACTCCTAAACAACTGAAGTAGACGGGGGTTTCTTTTAAAACTGTAAAAAAAAAAAAAAAAAAAAAAAAAAAAGGCATGAAACGGCTCTATACTTTCCTTCCGGCATAATCCAAGTTCCAGAAGCCAAGAGATCTAATTTGAAAAGGCGCTATTTACTCCCTTCACTGTAACCAGCGCGCATCAAGTCTGAAGTGGGTGCATTAGCTTGACAGCATGTCAAGGGTGTAAATAATGACTTTTAAAATCAATTTGGGATCTCTGGGCTTCCAGGGACTTGGATTATGCCAGACAAGCTATATGGAGCCATTGTTAGGTTTTTTTCCCCTACATCTTAAAACAAGTCTCCATCTCCTTAAGTTGTTTGGAACAAAGCTGTTTTGCTGTGAAGCTCCAGAAATGCTTTCTGGACTATGAGCTCACTTTCCATCGGCATGGTGGTTTTACGGTGGTGAATTTTCATTTTTGCGTGAGCTTACTGTCCTGTACTGTGAAAATACTCTACTCCAAGTAAAGGTCTGTATTCAAGACCTTACTTAGAAGTATCATCAGTATAAACTTTACCTATTCCAAGTAAAAGTATAGACTGTGTGGTGAAATGTTCCCTGTCAGTGTTTTACTATTATCAGTGATTTGGATTAACTGCTGCATTAGTGTATATGTTGCATTTTAATGCTGTATTTGTTTAAGATTTAGCTCATTTCAACTATTTTATATACCGTTGGGTAGTTTGGTGCATCATATTCTGTAAGATCATCATATGCTTGTAGCACCACTGTCATGTGAGAACCACACTTCTCTTAAAGGTCAACATTTAAAAGTAAACTGTGTAGTTAGTGCATCTTTAAAACTGAGAAAGTTAATGTTTACAATAGGAATGAGGTAAAAACACAAACTCAGAAACACTACGTCTTTTCCATAACTGAATAAAAAAGCTCTTATCAGAGGAAAATAAGGTCCCCAGAACACTATCTGAATCTAGAAAGGTGTCGGGTTCGCCAAATATAATCAAAATGAAAAAGTATGAAATTGTGATGTCCTTTAAGGTCAATTTGTTAATTCACTTTATTCAGTCATTTAAAGGAAGACGGTTTGTTTATTGAGTTTGTTTAGGTATGAAAAATCTTCTTCCTCTGATAATAGTTCTCTCAAAAACTACAATAGTGCACCTTTAATGAGCTCAGGAAAAGAGCCTGTCTTCAGCTTTGTGAGGATGTATTTCAAGCAAATCCAAGAGAGTTTTAAAATAGTTTATTTAGCTAAAGACCCATCAAGAACCATCTAATCCTTTAGTTTTACAATGAAAAGTGTAGTACCAATGAGCTTAGCTACGGTATACTCCAGCACTGTCGGTACAATCAGCATTAATTTTCAAAAATGAGAAAATGGTACTAGGACATACATTTTTCTTAAAAATCACTCCCATGATTAACAGATTATCAAAACTGTCGCTGTTTTTTTTTTTTTTTTGTAATCGACTAGTCATTTTGTCCCTTTCATCCACTCGCATCAACAACAATGGCTCTTTTCATGAACACGCTTCAATGTGGACGCATTGAAAATGCCAGTTTTGTGATTCTGTATGATCGTCATGTGATCCCTGGCATCACACTGTCATGTGATTTGCCAGACCCCCACTGAATAAACATTAAGGTGGCCTGAGAGAATTAAAGAAAAAAGATATGTTTACAAAGGAGCACAAATACAGAAAGTTATTATGCCGCATAACAGATTTATTTCCTTGATTTACTACTTATTTTTCTTTTTGGATGATGTTTTCCAAACTCACAGCAAATCAAATAGCAGCAAAGGACAACCAACCTTTCACTAGTTAAATTTTCTCCAGACCTTTGTTATCTTACTATGTGAGATTCCTGAACCAAAAACACTTCTATACCCACTATTTAATAGATATCTTTTGCATGTTATTATTGTTTCGGCATTTCAATCAGACAGTTCACCTAGAGAAATAAATCTGAAAATGCTGGAGTGAATGAAAAACATGATATTTGTTTTCACCTTGATGCAAATTCAAGTCCAAAGTCCAGCTGAGAAACTGTGTTGAAGGTGAATGAGCAAGTGTCTCACTGTGCAACAACTTCTGGGGTGTCCTTGAGCAGGCACTTAGCCCCCCAGCTGAAGACTGTTGCTCACTGTTTTAATGCTGCATTATGTATAAGCTATGGCACTATAACAGTGGGGGGGGTATTATCATTATCAAACATTCTTACAGAGGACAAAACCTAAATATATTAAGGTACTGCTGGGATCTTGTGAAACATTTAACCGGAGTCAGGAGGTTTCAGGCTGTTGTTCATTTAGCTTGAGGTAGAACGATAAAGACTGTCACAAGATCAGTGTGATACAAGGTGCTTTTTCTCACTAGATAAATAAGTCCATTGACTGATAACCCTCCAAGTGCCCCATTACAGAACACAGACAGACCCTCCAACAGAAGAGATAAGATGTTGAATTCTTTTGTTGATGTTTTGTATTTGAGGAGAGTTAAAAGGAAGAAAATAACAAGAGTGTTGGATCCAATGGCATTTATATATTCAAACTTGGTAAATAACTCCGGGCGCAGCTTGATGGGTTTTGATGTACAGCATATCTAATAGGCAACATGTGCTGTATCAACACGCTCCACGGTAAGTCATGAAACCATACGTTCCACTGAGCCCCACTGAGGCTTTCACAAATAGGAAAATGTTTTTTAATGTCAAAACAATGGGGAAAGAGTTGTTTGATTTTGAGGTGTATGTTAATGCCCACAACAGAGGAAAATGTACTTCAATAAGTTGTTAAACGAACGCAATAGAAAATCCAATTATGTGCTCACTCGAAACCTTGGGGGAAAACTGCGTAATCACTTTGTTCAAGTCACATCAAACGTGGAGTGGAAAACTGTGTTAATCTATTAAAGTCAACAGTGGGATTGTATTTGTTTTAATTTCACATTATTAATGCAATACCAAGTTTTCCACACAGCATGGTGCGAGAAACACATGTGCAGCGAACTGTACAATTATGAGAAGTGAAATAATTTATTTGTCACTTAGAGTGAGACGTCAAAAGAGGGCATGCTGGGAGCACTCTGGTTTTCCACTGTATCGGTCAACATTAAGTGATTTTGGTCCTCCATTAACAGTTTCCATATAATTTGGCTTCAATGCTTTAAATAATTTACTTGGATTGTGCAGATTGCCTGACTGTGCTGGAGGTATGAATTCAGTATAAACAAACGTGCTATATAGCAAAAATATACCCTTCAATATTTTTTTAAGAAATTTTTATTTTTATTTTTTCTTTCTGAGGGAGAGGCATGTTCCAATGAGCTGACTGGAATCAGCAGTGAGCAGTCCACTTAAAGTCCACTTAAGTTCTACTATAGCAGCGATGGCACAGATGAACAACCTTCATAACACACTGCTGCATACCCTGTTGTCGTGACCTTTACAAATGATAAATGATGGTCAATAAGTAAATCCGAATGCATGCAGCATGTCAACATAATGCACTGACGCACACTGTCACATTGTGGATAGAGATACAGAAATGAACCGATTTCACTATTAACGCCGCAAGTTATAGTCATAAAGGCTCAGCTACGCCGAGTGTTTCTGTTCTCGCTCTCAAAAAGGGTCATTAAGTTACATTACTTTTCCACAAACAACAGTCATACAGTGAGAAAAATGGAACCAATATAGCTGGTGCAACTGCAAACCTCGTGCACCGGCTGGAAAACGTTGCTGTTAAAGGTCCAAAACCTCTTCAATATCACCGTCCAGCGCCACATGCTCAATTGAGGGTAATACACTATACAAGTCAAAAAACAAATGATTTTTGTCGTAGTAAATGCAACTCTAACTTAAACATAAATGTGTCACAATCAACAAAGCTGTGAGTTAAGAGTTTGGCTCTCGGTGCAACATAGCCTGTTACATATATTTGTTGGCCTCTATCATCATGCAATACAATGCTTGGGGTTATTTGTAATTATTGACATCCAAGTCCCATTGGTGCACTGTTTCAGTGTACCGATTTCATTTTGGGCAATAAAGTTTAGTGTTAATTGTCAAATATCCTGTCTCCATTTGAAAATTCCTTATAGTGAGAAGTGTTTGATATCCACATTCGAGGAATCATTGCAAAAACGCATTAATGTATATAGCATATGCTTTGTTTGAAAGAATATTGGTACAATATACTTCACACCATCTGTATCAGCATTGGCTCAAAAAATCCAGTCTCAGTCGGGCTCTCATGAACAGTAAACTAAAAGGAAACGAAACAGGAAAAGGAACATTGCACTGTTTAAAAATTAACACTCACCAAAACAACATGCTATCCCCTCTAGGGGCGTAACACCTGCATAAGAGATGTTCTCAGATTCTTGATTTGCTTTAAAAAAAACAACAACAAAAAAACACTTGTATAATATATAATTTACAATATAATAACCTTTGTAATAGAGACACTGTTTCTAAATTAACTCTTACATCTTTGCCATTTGTGTACTTAATGGCCACTGTGTACTTAAAATATTAACCTAGATTTTCATGACAGCTTCATTCAACTGCAACTGGTGCAAAGCTTATACAATCTCTTCATATCAGAGAGCTTTGTGATGCAAGGCGACAGCCTCGAACAAACCACTCTGTTCTATTCTTTGAACAAGACAATTTGTTTTGCAGGCTGTTTTATATTATAAAATTCTGCAGATCTACTGACCACAGTCCATTATGAGTTCAGAACAGTGATTGAGCTTCCCACCTGCTCTGCAGCTAGTGCATGAAAAGGAAAGCCAAGAGATGCATGCTTCATTTCAGCGGTACGTTACATAAAACTATTTGCTCCTATGTTAGCAGGCACAGGCCAAGAAAAACACACTACAGCTGGAGGCAGAAAGAAAAGGGGGTGGGGGCTCCGTGTAGCTGCCTGACAAAGCACTCCCCTCATATGGTTTATATTCAAGCAGGCATCTTTGTACACTTGCATGATCACACAAACTCATCCCATCACTCCTCACAACATACACACAATCATCACATGAGCTCCTCCTCGAGTCAAGTCAGCTTCTTTTCCACTGCAGGAGGAAGACTTCACTGAGGGTAACCAACTGAAGCAGCAGCCACATGTAGTGGAAAGGAAACTCATTTGGTGGGAGTGCGGCAAGAGAGGCTGTGACTTTCTCAATCTAGGGGCTGACTAACTTGTTTCTTTCCATGTGGCAGAATGAGGCTCATGGTTCATTCATAGGTTGTGCTGTGTGAGGGCTGTATCGTCGTGGAACACAGCAGTGTGTGCTTCAAAACAACAGATCCAGTCTGAGTGACATCTGATGCTTCTCAGCGCTTAACGTTTCAACAGAGCGCGGAATAAAGCTTTACTTGGAATACATCTGGCACTGTAGTCAATTTCAAAGTGCATCACACCATAGCGATGCTCCATCCAAAGTGTAACACACACCAAGCAGGCTGACAATCTTCACCGCCACTCGGCTGTTACTTTGCCTGTTTAATGCCGCTACGTTGAGGCAGCATCATGATAAAGCAACTTGTGAGAGCCATAGACCACTTACTTCTCCCTTTCTGTGTTTTCCCCTGCATGTTTCAGAGAAGTGTGAACACTGCAGCCTGGCCGAGGCAGAGCTGACTCGTAAGATGAGAGGCCCAGAGGTTTGAAAAGGTGCCAAATAGTCATATGCAATTAATTCTTTTTTTCCTTCTCACTGCAAGCATGTGTGTGTGACTGCAGCCTATGTGACCGTGTGTGTGTGTGTGTGTGTGTGTGTGTGTGTGTGTGTGTGTGTGTGTGTGTGTGCACGCGCGCGCCTGTGTGTGTGTTCATTTCTGGTGCAGACAAGGTGGAATCGCAAGTCTAACCACTGAGCTAAGGTCGAGGGGCCTTGTCCAGACCACAGCATAGCAGACGACTCTACACCTGTCATCCTAGACCTCTTCCAATCATCAGGAGACTCTAACAAAGCTATACCACTTACCCAATTTACATCGACCACAATAGCTACTGGTTTACAGCCAAATATCTTCCTGGTTTTACAAAACACTGCTGTCCAAAGAAAATACCTCAATTATTTCACTAGGCTTTTGATTATTTGAACCAAGAGAAACAATACTCCTCTGTGGCAATTTGGCCTGAAGTGCAAAAGCGCTGAGTGGAGATAATGGTGGTGAGGTCATTTTTTTTGGTTACTAGACACTGTATCCGCGATGAGAGCCTTGGCTTTGGCCCTAAAAGCACAATAATTTCTTTTACATACATGGCAGAACATGTCTCATCTCTCTTCAAGGAAACCGTCCTACACATATGTTGGTTTTTGCTTGCATGCAGTAGAGTGGAGTATTATATGCATTAACAGTGTCAGGGGCCAAGGAGAGAAGAGGAAGGCTGAGTCACAGGATCTAAGGCCTCTCAGGAAGAGAGCAGTGTGATCTAAGACAGGCTTGGCCAGGCCCCTGCACACTGCTGATGAGTTATAGCCCCATAGCGATCCACCGCCAGCACCTCCGCCTCAGAGATATACTGCAGTATGCACTCCATCTCCCCTCTCTGGCTTGGAATACCAGGGGACAGCCGCCAGATTCACCTCCACACGGAGCAAATAAACAGGTGAACCTGAGGGGAATCTTACGTGAGACTGATGGCGACTGCACTTTGTCTTGTTCTGGTAGAGCGAGAGGTCAGAAGGTACACAGTAATAGCAGGATGTAAGAACATGCTGCTGTTGCTCAACAGACACATTAATAATTGCTGCGGGTTGTGCGCTAAAGAAAGTGGTCAAGCATGGGCTGCTTGAGGTTTTCTCTTTCTTTATGATTAATAATGTGGCCTGACTCTTACAGACATCCTTTTGTTGAATTAGCAGATTCACCAAATTACAATTGCACCTACGTAAAGGAACTCATCAAAACTAAACTAAACACTCAGTCGAGCCAAATTCCAACACTTAGGCTGTCAGCTTCTTCAAAACACGACACACCAAAAGGCAATCTCTCTGAACATTTAAACACACAGACAAGAATAATGGCAAGTGCAGTGTAGAGAAAAGCCATTCGAACGCAGGCACACAGACTGAACAGGCTGTGCTGCTCCGCCGACCACAGCAGATTGGAGAGCGGGAGCAGAGAGAATATGGAAACAGGGAGCGGCTCTGAGGGGAACTAACCCAACAGCGACTGGAGAAGGAGACACAGTGACAGGAGGAGTCATGCTGAGTGGCTGACTGTTTCCCCTGGGTTTAAGAATGCTCAGACAAACCAATCAAACAAGAGTGGAATTCAGATCAAAAGACTTTTTCCTTCCATTCGACCTGTGGCACTTTTAAAAAAACTTAAGACCTTTTTCCCTTCCTAACACGTTAGGTTTCTTGCTGTATTCTCGTTGAGTCAACACGTAATTACACTTCCCCTGCCACCTTCCTATCAGTTCGACAGATCACTCACTACACTGAAAGACAGGAAAGGCAAACAGCACTGAGAAAACAACACAGACTAACACATTCTGCAACCTGCTCCTACTGCAGGGATCAATAATGCCATGATGATACGACTGTAGCTACAACAGAGACCATGTGGTCCTCATTGTGGGACACTGGAAACATTTTTGGCATGCTAACACATCTGCTAAGATCGTGATCAGAACATCTGTTTGTGCTAGCATTTTGAGTTGAGAAGCTCTTCAGTTCATAAGGGTGACATTAGTAATTAACCGGGTCTCAAAATCAAGAGTTAATAACTTTAAAAGGGCAGTGGACATGTCACTGGTCCCCACCTCTTCAGCATTTGTCATGGTTGATGTATTTTGAATGTGCTGAGGTTGTCAATGGAGTGCAGTGAAGTAAGAACTTCAGTTTAAGGAGAGGGGAAACTTAAGTCGTTAATGAGTAAATTAATAAGGGAAATGAGATATCCTCTGTCAGCCAAGAGTGTTATGCTATGGTTACAAATTTATGAATGGAAACTATTGGGAGTCTCTCTCAGGAAGTGCTCCTAAATTACAACACGTGGCTGGCTTCACAAGGACAAAGTCACCAGGATTCCTGAGCATTAAATGGTTCATCATTACTGCCGCCTACCACTTCAATAAAATCACAATCCAAAGCCCATTGAGCCAGCATTAACAGAGATTGGAGTGATGCAAGATTATCTCCTGCCACTCGCAAGAGTCAAGTATGGTGAAGGGCATTTGGGCAACCTAGCAGCGCAGAAAATCCAAAGCAAAGCTGCACTTGGTGGCAGGATCTTCTATTAATGATTCCGGCAGTGGCCACAACCCCTACTCTGCCCCACGCAAGGCCTGCCAACAGGGCTGTCCCAGCCCCCCCTGCCCCCCTGTGCCTGTAAGGGACCACTCTGTCATTCTCTCAGTCTTGTGGCTGGGCCCTGTGCTCTGCCTTGCCACTTTACATTTAGAGGGGAGCAAGGCAGCAGAAATGTGCACTGCAGATGGTAGAAATTACTTAGCTCACTTAACTTCAGAGATCTTTTTCCCCCCCTTTTTCTTCTCTCTCTCCCTTTTCCACAAATTACTCCAAGACTGGGATAATTGATAGATTCCTTGTGCAAGTGTGCTTTTGAGTTCAGCAATCCCAATCGTTATATCGATTTAATCAGCTGGAATATATCAGTATGCCTACAAATACATGCAGAAAACCATCAAAGTTGGATTAAGGCTATGGTCATAACAGTGTGCATTCAGAACCAATACCAACAGTGAATGTTTTGACTCATGGGTGACCTGTTTTTTCTTGCGAAAGAGCAGAATGTGCTTTCCAGGAAACGTCTGGCCTCATGTATATCACACATAAAGCCCTCAATGTTGGGACGTCCTCTTGGGTGAAATATGGCAGCCAGCTCCATAGGAACATGCAGATGTGGGCTTATACAGTCGAAGGGAGGGAGGGAGGCAAGGAGGGAGATGGTGGTGATTTATTTCCCGTGTGTTTCAGTTAGTTTTGGTCGTTGTGAACTGCAGTTTCTCCATTTTCCATCTGCACGCTTCTTTCTTGCTATTTTCTCTTCTCATTTTCTAGCCTGTACAGCTTTTTTCCCCCTTTTGCTACTTTCTATGGATACCTTTTCCCTGAAAGGGTCGATCTTTATGGCTAACCTCAACACCACATAAAGATCTTACAGTCATATATTGATTATATATTCTGAAGCTAAAACTTCTGATCACATTTAGACACAATAGCCTCTGCTAAACAACAAATAAAGCCTGGTATAAAACCATCATGTAAGCATACAGATGCTAACCAAAGAAACTGTCCCAACTGTTACAACTCAGTCTAATTAATCTTGAAAAAAGAATGCTGAGCCGATCTAGTTTGCTCTGCCAAGACCTTACCTTGCATCATGCAAGTGTTATTACTCAAAAGATTTAGAACAATCCAAATCCTTTCTGTTTTTATAATACTCTGCTCTTTTACTGTATGTTGTAGCCTGTTTCTGACTCAAAAAGGCCTTTGTCTCACTAATTACAGAGGCAGCTGTACAGCCCTCAACCAGAGACTGGGAGTTACGGCGCTGACAAAACCAGTAGGGAAACCTGTGGCTAAGGCAGCTGCCTTTCACAGCATTTTCCAGCTGGAGTGAAAATGCAGCAACATCCTAAGGACATGCGCTAAAATTAAAGTATTCATAAAAATAACATTTGAGGCTAAGGTTGAATGTTTTTTTCCATTACCTATGCCAAAAGGATTTCAAATTTCCTTCCTCCTGCTAAGCTCTGTCATCCCCTTTGATAGCGAGAACAACTTTTAACTGGTGCCAAACTGAACTGTAAATTCTCCCATTTATAAGAAACATTTTTCCCTGCCAACATTTTCCAGAAAATTACATTTTTTCTTCCCAGGATATTAAATAAAGTCCTGTGAACTGTGTTGTTCATGCGATTGTCATCACGGCATCCCTCAAAACGTGTCAGATGGTCAGCACTACCAAAGCAAGTGTTTAGATTCAAATATTTCAGTTTCCAGGCAGTCTAATCCCACCCATCCCAAGCAACATCACATCATCCTCCAAAAATGCCTGGGTGAAGAGGAATGCTCTGGAGCTGGCTGGCCGTCCAGGCTGACCAGCTGGCTAACTGGGAGTCATTCTCAGGGAGTCGTGAACTTTTGTCCCGCCACTGCTCCCTTGCTGGCTGCACGAGAGGACTAAGGCGACACCAAACAGGAAGAGCCCAACAAGTAGAAGCTATGGATGTTTATCTCGCGCCATTCATCAATCCCAAAAACCAGACACAGAAGTCAGGACCAAACCAGTGAAACAAGGCTTTGAGCTGCATGTTGTCACTTGGGGGGCCGTCATGAGTTAGATCTGGGCTGGATGGTACCCGACTGGGAGGGTCTCCACCACCCACTGGCTGGCTTCCTTCATCCTTTCTCACAGTCCTCAAGGAGCTTGGCTCAATGCTGATACCATTGTGCCAAATTATGACACTAAAACAGTCATTTTTAAAGTATTATGCAGACTGCAGGAGCAGTAACCACAACAGCTCTCTGAGAGACTGAACTTATCAAGATCAGGTTGCCCCAGACTCAGGTTGACCTTAACCACTAAAGTTGGTGAATGTGGTCCAAGCCACTACAATCACAACCAACTTCAGATCAGCACAGAGAGCAGAGAGAATGTAAATCTATACTGTGGATGCCGGCCAAGTCATGTGGTTGAGTCCTTAACAGGAAGAGGAATGGACTGTACTAAATCTATACAATACACAGCTATTATAACAGACTGTACTGCTCCCTGTCAAACAATGAGACTGATTCAAAACTAAAGGGTTCAGGAAAGATATGAAATGTCAACCCTGAAGCCTTGACACAGTATGCACAATAAACGAGAGCACATGCAAACATCTGGTGGTTTTACAGCTGTCCAGAATGCATCTGCTGTAGCACACATGCTTATATCCATGATTTGTAAAGTGGCTTCTGTCAGCAACAGGCATATTTAATGCAAAGGCTCATTGAAAATGGTACATGGAGCTAGCTTGTCATGATGTTGATGTGTAGTACACCTCACACATCTTATAGTTTGGCAAGTAAAGGAACATTCTCCAAAAAAGGAACATGCACTAACCAAAGCAAAAGCACAACAAAGTAAAGCCCTCACTTCACCAGAAAACCAGCTTTTTATCCTTAAGCTATGGTCACAAGCTTTGAGAACACACAGAACGAAAAGCAGATACAAGCAATACAAGCAGCATAAATAACGTTTCTGTGTTAACTCGCTGTAACAACAGTCTGCAAAAGGGATGCAAAAGGACCATTCGATTACTTTCTCAGTCAAATAATCAGTATTTTGGTTTATACAATGCTTCTTTTACACAACCAACCGCCCAAAACCCACAGACTCCTCATTAAATATCATAAATGACAAAGAAAAGCAGCATATCATTATGTTGAAGATGCTGGGTGCAGCAAATGTTTGATATTTTTGCTTGAGAAGTGACTGAAATTGGTGCTTAATCTTCTTTTGATCGACCAATTGTTGCAGCTCCAGTCTGCAATGAGAATTATGAATATGAAGAAAGGTTTATACATTTGCGTCAAGGAATTGTGCCTACATCAGCTACATGTATAGGATGCAAGGGTGCACCACAATCGATCTAAACACTCTATCCACAAATCATCACCAGAGGTATCGCATAGAACTGTGATTGATCCCAACTGACCGCTTGTAACAAAAGGAAGTTGAGAAAATTCTCCTCTCAGTAACACAAATCTAGCAAAGCCATTACACTGTAGGCCTTATGTGAATAAATGGAGGTAAACACAGCAATTACATGGAGGAAAGTTCTTTAAGTATCACAAACTCAAAGAGAGTAAACACAGTTACTGTAGTGAATACAGGCTAATTAAATACATGTGTAGCGGTGTGGTGGTGATATCATAGGTTGAAATCTGACGCTCAACTATAAAACCAAACCTACACTGTATCTAGAGTGGGATTCCTGTTAACCCTTGAGGTGACAATAAACCTAGCATGACTTTTCCTATCAAATGGTTATGTCGTTTGGTTGCTTTTTAGCAACAACCAAGACCAAAGACACGCAGTGGACAAACTATGTCTGCAAACTTCCCTGAAAGCACACTGGAATTCGATGACTCGTGCTACTGAGGAGACTGCATCTGGGTACTGGCACAGTGACCCAGACCAAGATGATCAGCAGGAAGAAGGGCTACTATGATGTCAACATGGTTAATATCATGGCTTACATACGCCTAAATCCCGCTATGAAAGTTCACAACAGCTGACTCAGCAGAAAACCTGACAATGAATGGATAGATTTAAGTCGGGATAAGCATCCCTGTTTGTTGCATGGCTGAGCAGTGAGTCACTCTGTGAAGCAGGCCAGCTCTCAGCGGAGGAAACAGCAGCACTAAGGGGGGGAATACACTTCCATCCAGACTCCATCTCTCTGCAGATATTACCACATGAAGTCTGAAGCGATTTTCCTGTCTCACCTCTGCTGACAGACACCTGATGTTCTGCTGACTGGAGACATCCCGGGACGTCTGTCAACGGCTGAGCTGGGGTCGGAGATCGTCAGCTGGAAAAGTTGGCCGGGACGAGTGAACTTAGTAAAAGGCTCACTATTGTCATGCATATTTTAGAACAAGAAGCGAGGCAGGGATGGACTGGAGAGCGCAGAAGGCATACAGTCACATTTTCCATTGATATCAAAGCCATATGGCTGGATTTCATGAAATAGTTGAGGCAGTACACTGCATTTGGCAGTGTTTAATCGAAGAAATGCTCTAAACTGTGGTTGAACGGGCTGGATATGTTCTGTGGTGATGATGTACAGTATATTATGATAAAAAGGATGTACAATATGTTCAGATGTTTATTGTATTTACAGCTTTTCAAAGTTCCCATGACTGTTGGCCATATATTAGTTTTCTGTCATATTTTATTACATTTCATGGCACCTTAAGATGATCATATGATATGAAATAATACAAAGAGATAAAATTGCACATAGTCAATAGGCAGTAGATTATCATTTATCAATATGAATGCACTGCACTGATTTTTGTTCTGGATTGTCTTTAAAGCATCATATTTCCCACCCTTTTCCTGTTTGGCAGATTCCAGTAACTATGCCAATAGGTTAAAGGATCCATGTAAATATGCGCAGTGATGAGATTTTCTGCTCTACAGACCAGAACTGTTCATAACTAGCTAGTGAGAATCAGCAGACCTCGTAAAGAACAACAACATTACCCTGCTCCTCTGGAATGTCAACTTGGACAACATGAAACCAAAAGGACACAGGCTCAACACAGATCCTCCACTGCTGTCTTCCACTTTTTTTTTGCTTGTTCCTCATTCGTTTTTACTTATTTCCATTCCAACAGCCTGCACAAACACACTGTACTGTAGCTCTGACTGACCTGATTGTTCAGATCCCGGCGGCTGATGAAAGTGCTGAAAGTTTAATCACCCTCGTTTCATTCAATCAGTGATAATTACAGACAGAAATGGAGTCATCATCATTATACACAAGAGGTTAAAACAAAAACAGCAACGTGTGAATGCACACAGGAGCCATTTCATTATTCTGACACAGGCTTTGCACATCATTAATCCCACACAACAATGAACTGCACGTCCATGGGCTCAAAGAACACAATTACTGAGATAAAGCTTTGGATAACCTTCATTTGTTTACAAATACTATATATTCAGCGAAAGAATAGATGTTCTCAACTTTCAATTCGCACTGTACGGATTCACTGCTGGCTTAATGCTCCGGTTTATGTGAAATACTTTGATCTATTTGATCTTCTGTAGTAGTGCAATGAACATATTTTGCTGGAAGAAGAAACCACTTCACAAAAAAAAAAAAAACTGCAGAACATCTGTGGTGTCGTAGTTTAACAATGCTTATTATTATGTGGGGCCGCTTCGAATTAAAAACAAAATTTAAAGCGTGTTACTCTCACAAAGACACACAAACCATGATTAGGGTTGCATGACCATTTTCAACAAAAGGAACAACAACAGGCAAATTCAAGCTGGCGCCGTTGATTTGCACTTGGGATCATCTCACATGTCCAAAAGTGAAAATGGCAAATGACGCTGAATGATGCAGCCTTTTTATTCGTACGGCCTCTTCCCATGCTTGGGCTACACTCCAGTGTCGTAACAAAACGTTTGAAATGTCATGGAAAACAAAGAGGGTCCAACATCACACAGGCCAGGCAGAAACCGCAGAGCAGTTCTGCATCTGTGTGTGTATGTGAGCATGTATTCGCTTTACTTGCATCACGCCGGTTCAGCATTATTACTGTACACCACAATGTAAATAACTGGCAGTGCTAGACTGTGCGCTATAACTAAAGAGGCACCAGCGCTGTTGTGTGCATGCTTCTGCGGTGTTTGAGTCATTTTTGGGGCACGAGGCCCAGATGTCTAAACCTAAACAGATGAATATGGTAGGAGATGGCAGTACACATGTCGGTGCATCATGGTGGCTCTCTGCTGCCTTCGGTATCGCTGCTGAAGCCTGAAAACAAGCTAACTGTAATACGACTGCATGTGTATGGGGGAAAACTTTTTCACTTCAGTAGACACAGGAGAAAAATGATTTGAGTGTGAGCCATATGAGATGAGGCCCTTACCTTCTGGTCCACAATGGAGCACACCAGGTCCTTCACGGAGGACAGCGTCAGGTCACTGGCCTCCAGGTTCACCGTCTCTCTGGTCAGTCCTATCTGCAGCAGGAAGGACACCCCATGGAAGGAGCCGCGGGAATTGGTGGGGCTGGGGACGCTGTGGCTGCCGTTGGACAGCCGAGTGTAGAGCGGTCCGGGCGGGCTCGGCGACGGAGACGGGGTGGACGTCGAGGACGGGTGGTGCGGATGGAGAGAGTGGAGGAAGGCTCGAGGTAAGGATGGTGGAGAGGAGGCAGACATTGGGTTTCTTCCAATGGCAACGTGAAATGCTAAAGAGTGGAGGTTTTACTGAGGGACAGGCTCTGGGTAGGGGGAAGCTTTGGTCCTCATCAGTCGTGGCGAGTCAGCGCTGTGTGTTTTTCATCAAAGTGACATAGTTCTTTTTGTTTGTTTGTTTTTTTTTTATATAAATTAAGAGGGTGATAGCCAATCCGCCCACCTGAGCTCACACAACTCATTCACTTGATGGGCAGGGGATGCAGAATAAGTCTCTGAACAATCCGCAGACTTCTGCAGTAAAATCACTGCAGCAAACTTCATATCCTGGAGTGGTGCTCGCTCTCCTTACCGAGGTCAGTAATCCACTCCGACCACAGGAAGCCTGTCACCGCAAAAACACACACACACACACAGAGAGAGAGAGAGACAATTACACATAGTATTTCTCTTATAATGAAAAAGTATTCACCTTCATGAGTACAACAGAGGAAGTACGTGACTGGCGCACCTCATGAGACTCCCATTCTGCTGTGCTGTAGGGCGAAGCAGTATGAAAAGGAACAGCTACTTTTCTTCCCCTTTGTGAACACCTTTTAGTTCAATTCATTTAAAAAAAAAAAAAGGAAATAAAACACCAACCTGCCTTCTCAGTTAATGGACTGCAGCACCCGTGAATGCCAAAGAGTCACTCAGCATCATCATTTATTTTGAAATGAAACCTGAAAATAATGACCTAACGTCTCCATCTCATACATGAACCTGCATTACGCCTTCTGCTGTGCCGATGTTACCTCGCATTGTTTTGGTTGTTAAGTGTTTCCCAGGGTTAGCTTAAAGTTAGCTCGCACTGCCCTTTCGTTAATGACCCATGAAAGGAGCAACAACTCATTATTTGTGTACAGTACCATTAGTTTCACTCTCTAATGACTCTGCTCTTAACTGTACTATCGACGTTTTGTTTTTTTTCTACTTTTGCTTAACTTCACAAACTTGCCTCGTAAGGCCTGGCTTTTTTTTCTGGTGCGCAACATTAGCCGAAACCACACGTAAAAGTCGACACGGCGTATCATTTGTGTGTTTACAAGAGATCGAACCTCCACAAACATCTGGAACCGAGCGCTTCTGAACATCTGCACCCCTCCCACTTTCGATTGGCTCGCTGGCAGATCACAAACCCGTGTCGAGAATGCCAGCAAAACAAGTTATACAAGAGCTGAATTTACACATTCACAGGGTGGGGGGAGAGAAATGTGTTGCAGCGGGGCGACAGTCTCAACGTAAAGCCCGTTCAGAACCCAAAGGTCGCCCGAAATGTTTTGCGAAATGATACTTTACCTTCACAGTCAGCGAAGGGCGCTTTTCTCTCCATTGTGAGCGGACTGAAGAAACTTTGTGACTCCATCAACTGAGGGAAGCGGAGCCTGAACTTTATAACTCTGCTCTTTCCTCAAGCCGCACGGCGGAGCGCGGCGCCGCAGCCTAAATGTGACAAACGCCGACAGAAGTTCTACACACAGGCGCGCAGAGGCTGACCGAGCCGTCCATTTATTTTCTCTTATCTTTTTATTCCAGGTTGTAAATTCATGCGCATCTTATTATCCTTCCAGCTGTGACTACTCCCCCCGCTAGACGAGGAGGAAAAAAAAAACGAGCAGCGACCGCGGCTGGGGCTTGGAGTCTTTTTGTTACCTCCGCAGAACTGACTTTCCATGCACGGGCAGGAAAACTTGAACTACAGCGCCTGTGAAGCAATGGCGCCTCCGTCGGGGCTCGAGCCACTGCGCATGTGCCCTTCTTTTCCGTTATTTCAACTTGGTCATGCAAGGAAAAACTTTATTCAACACGGGCCGGATCCCTCTGAAACACACTGCTTTCCAAAGTGGGCTCCAGGGGAGTCCACAGGGTGCCGCGAAGGGGTCTATATGTGTCCCCATCAGAATGAGGGATGGACTCATTTCACTTTGCTTTGATGAATAAAGAAAGAAAGTAAAAGTAGAGATTAATGATCACAGCCTTGTTCTTTTGTATTAACTGTGTTGACAGTTTAACAGCGGTTTACAGGGTAGAAATATGGTTGTGTGTCAGCTTAATGATCCTGACATGGAAAGTGTTCATTTCTAAGATATGAGGAAGCTATTAGTTCTATTAACTGGACTTCTAAGGACTGGCATTAAAAAACAGGAAGAGGGACTTGATTTTGCAAGGATGCTTACGTGTTATCTAACTGCCAGCTCCTGTTTTCGATGAACAGATACGCAGCAGATTACACAACACATTTTGGGAACTGTTCCATTGTTCCGATTGTGAAATTTTGCAATCCAGTAATGGCATTAAAGACAATTTACCTGACAGCATGATGTTCAATGCACAAACAGACAACAAAGGATGTCAAACAGAATGTAGTTTATTAACAGGAAGATATTTTTTTTAAAAAAATGCATTAATACTGTGGAAACGTGGGGTCTATTTTTTCTGCCCAGGCCATCAGACCTCCACAGATGTCTTTCAGTGTGATGCTGTCCACTTCTGATCCACTCATCTTCTCCATCACCTGCACCGCCCTCTGTGAGTCATTACCCAGCTTACAGATCACGTACACTGGAGGAAGCAGCAGAGAGAAAACACAGAGGTAAGTTTGGTAAAACAAGTGGCTCTTTAAGTCCTAAAAAAAAAAAATCATTACTAGTGAGAATGTTTAACTGGTTCATTTCTCTGAAATGCAGGATTAACAATGAAAACATTTTATTGATGTTATATATTTTTATTTTGTTAATTTGATCATTTTACTAGATTCTGTTTGTCTGATTCATGTTTATTTCATTCATCACGTTGTTAGACTTGTTCTGGAACCACACACCTAAGAATTTAACATGTTATACTGTGAGTATGACTGTGTATGTGATCTGATTTGGTCTTGTAAAAGACATTCAAACACAGAAATGTAATACTTACAATATTATGTGAAACTGTGCTGTCCTCTGAGGACGTGAAGATTTTGTCTCTTCTCATTAAAATGTTCTTCCTGAAAACTAACTAACTAAATTGCACCTTTAATTATATTCAATATACTCAACCTTAACTACTGTCTATGATCAAAGAACAAACACTGTAAAGCACAAAAATCTGCAGATAAATGAAAAAGATTGTTTTAGATCATTGACTATGCAGGAAAAAGACCCCATATTCAACAACCAAGACGCACAAAAATCTACAAGGCTAAATTTAGCTCATTGACAAAGAAAGCTCAACACAGTGCATATCCACAACATCACCAAAATAACATCTTGAATATTAATTTCTCAAAAGCAGGCCAGCTGCTCAGGTTTTACCATACTTGTTTTGGAAAAAGGCTCACCTAGCAACCCCATTACAACGTGCTACTAGCTGTCCAAGCTAAGCGTCCAGCCCGCCCAGTATGAGACTACACAGTGGACTGTGAATATGCACGAGTGGCTCGACGTGCCTGCTCATTTCAAACATGTTCAGACCCTAAATGATGTTTTGTCATGTTACCTGGAGGCCGGCAGTCACCTGCCATCTGCTGTTTCAATTGGCTGACCCTCTCCTGAAGTAACTGGATCTGTTCACTCTTCCTCTCCTCTAAACTTGAGAGGGGAATGTCTGGCAACAATATCAGGAGACTAATCACCAGGAAGCGAGAAGCAGGATGAACATGGACAGACAATTAAGAATTGTGACAAAGTGAGTGATTATGTGCCTCCATCTCCAAAAGGATACTGAGAGAGAAAGGTAAGCAGCATATATCCACTTCCACAAGAGGGCGCACGTCCAACAAGAGATGGGGCTCTGCATTGTCGATGATCGATTTATAATCCTGGAATTACATAAAACACTCATTAATGTGCAAATATTGATTACTTTACAATAAAGGAGGTGTGGCTTTATCTTTTGGGGGGGGAAAAAAGACAAATATATATATATCTCTCTCTCTCTCTCTGCAGGGAGACCAAAATTACACCGCAAATGTTAAAACGTTGCTTGGATTTGTTTTTGTGGAGTGATGAACATTTTAACTATTTTTCCTTAAATCACAGGAAATGCAGCCATTTCTAACTGGGGCCCTGAGCACGATCCCGCTTACAGTCCAATCAATCATGATCCCCATCTCTGCGCTTAATGACTCAGTGGGTTTGAAAGCGCCAATGCTGCAGAAACATAAACAGATACAATCCACTGCCACTGCTCTCGGTGCCAAGTAGAACATATTATTCTTTCCCATAGAAAATCTGCAGGCGCAATTTTAAGTCATTTCCCATTTGGGGCTGGGTCAGCGTTGAGATGTAATCAGTTTATGAATGCAAATGAAAACGGGGAAAATTGTGAGTAATCATACAATAAACAACACTAAATACAGGGGAGTCACGCAATGGCCAACTGTTCTGTGGTGTCTGTTACCTACCTGTACTGTGATCCTCTGATCTCTGGAAAGGAGGTTGAGTTTGCGGCACTGAAACACACGGGAAATCAGGCAATGAGAGATTTCTCCCGTGATTACAGAATTACTGAGTTGTGTTGAATGGCAAAGCGATGCGAGACACACTTCTTATCACTTATAGAAGTAGAATTCCTGTCAAAATGTGTCTCTTATGACCAACCTTATCCGTGGCGGCAGCCCCACAGAAAGCCTCATAGTCCACCAGCTGGGTCACACTGGGGTTTTCTCCGCACACTGCACAACCAGCCTGCTTGGGCCTCAACTTGATGGACCTGAATCTGGTGTCTTGGGCATCAAACATCACCAGCTGCTGGCCGCAGGAAGCTTCCGCGCCCAGTCAAGGAAAAGGCCACTTTGTGCAAAGCATCGCCACAATGTCTGAATCAGAGAATTGGCTGTCATGTTCTCCTATTGCAAAATTGGACGACTGTGCAACAATGGCTGACGTAAACGAAGCTAGGTGTTGCCGTGACAGAAGGCAGGATAGGACAAGTTTATTCTCTGTGTCTCAATATTAACATGGGAACACTGTAAACACAACAGAGTCATAAGAGCTCTCATGGAAATGGCTAATGTGGAGTCAGCAGAGTACGGAAAAAAAGACATTTCTGCCTGTTTTGGTTTTATTACCAACTTTGCTACAATGAAAACCCTATCAGCAGTTCTGTGTTGATTCATCCAGCTGACTCAGCAGAACATCCTGATGTAAAGCAACAAAATGGCCAAAGAAGGTACTGTATGTAATCTGGGAGGGAAAAGGATACAGCCTTGTCCAGAGGCGATCTTGAGGACTTCCAAAGCTTGGAAGCAGCCCATTATCCCTGGAACTTAAAGAGAAGTGAAACATTTTTACCAACAACTGACGTTTATGCAGACTGTTCTCTTCACAATGTTAATGGTGTCTTGGGAAATCAGGGGACAAGACTCACCGACTCCCAACACCCCTCCATCAGAACAGTTGGTCACTGTCTCTTGGGGTGGGGGCACAGGGTACAGACATCTGTAGCAGGGGCCTCCACGGTAGTTATATACAGTCAACTACACACAGAGACACAGTGGAGTTGGGATGGATCCAATTCAGTATAAGTACAGATACAGATACTGATTTAATTCACTCGTTGGATATCAGACAGGCATCACCAGTCCACATTCATATCCTGATTCCATAGGGTGGTGTTTTAAGAATTATAAATATGTACTAATGCATTTTTTTTAAAATTAATTTTGTAATTCAATTGATCTACAAAAGACATCCAATAATCCCCATATTTGAGTTAGAAAGTTAGTAAAGTTGGCTAACTTAAGGATATGTCCTTAGTTTGGAGATATTTTAGTCTTCAAACACAGAACAGCAAGACAGTAACTTGTATCGGTACCGCATATTAGAAATGATTGGTGCTGAAAAGTTGATCTGTGCATCTCTAACACAGGGCCAGATGAAGCTGCATTACAAATCAAGACAAGCTAGAAGTATGTTGGTGCAGTGATGCAAGATTTCCACCTTACCTGCCCCTCCATTCTCAGAGCGCTCGCTGACACCAGAGGCTTGCCACTGAGCACACAGGCGTCATTCACCAGATAGCGAGTGGGGACATTGTCTGAACAATCAGCCACAATGTCATACATGAGGTCAGCGAAGTCAAGGTGTCCTCACAGACAGAGTCTATATCACTGCTTAGTCACATTCACACATTTCCTAACCCAATAAGCAGGAAAGCATGGAGCAACATGATAATTGGCAGCTGTAGCATAGATTAATGTCAAAGATTTAGCCAGTGGCCAGTTGGGGACACATTGCAGCAGGATACTGTTGAATGAGTTGCAAGGCGTTCTCCGGCGAGAGCTGCAGGTGGTAGGGAATACACTCAACTGTTGAGTTCAACCTGCAGACATAAAGTCACACACAAAAATATCAATTAACTTCCTAAGAAGTCTGGTTTGGTCCTCCATGATTAGCAGCTATAATACAAACAGAATAGTGTTCCTAACAGCCATCTTAAAACAGTTATCAGGGCCATACTGGTGGCTCGATTAAACCCAGATCAAACCGAAAATAGCATGTGAGTTTTAAATCTGGCTTGGGATCTTTAGTCACATGTCGGCCCCAAATCTTCTCTCTTCCTCCTAATCTCTACTGTCTGCTTCAACTGTCACAAGTACATCTTATCAAAAAACATGCATTATCACTCAATACTTGAACTGTACCATGCACTAAGTAGTGTTTAGATTATTTATTAAGTATTATCAATGATGAACAATTACGATAGAAAGTAAGAGGGTGGTAGTGACTGTGTGATAGATGCATCAGAACATGGTACATGTTCTTTGCTAGTCATAGAAATGGCGCCCTCATGTGGTCATTTGCGTTACAATGTGTAGGGTGACCACAGTAGACCCACTGTTTGGGAGAAAGGCACCAAAAACAGCTGTCTCTAAAATAACATGTTTACACAATAGTTGCAGACTGGGGGAGAAATACACAACCAAATATAACCTGTGGTGAGACGGGAGAGTGCCAGCGTGCATTTATACAGCAAGGGTAACAAAACACTTAGACATACACCACTTATCATAGTCACAGAACACTTACTAATAACATCAAAACACTAAATTCTCTGTTTCAGGTCTGTCTGCAGGAGCACATTTCTGAACAGCTCTTTTGCACTTTTGGATGATACTGATATTAATGTGCTTTGGACCTCTGTGTACTGTCATTCAGTACCTTTTAACTGCATTGGCAGCAGACAGAGCCTTGGCTTGGCCCCGGTTCTCCTCCCCATGAAGCACCTGTCTGTGCAGGTTACTGAGCTCCACATCGTCGTAGTCCAGCAGGCCCAGGCGCCCTGCAGAGACAGACAGAAAAACATGTCAGTCTGAAATGCTTTAGAGTAAATGTCAATCCCTGATAAAGAAGGGAAAACCATGGACATCAAATTCTATAACCAGGGTACACATTTTACAAAGAGGGCCTCTGCACTTTTTTTTCTTTATCAATAGTTCTTGTCCACTGCCCTCTCTCAAAGTTGTAGGAATGCATCGATGTATCAGCTGACATTTGCCTTGTTGACTGCTACCAGCCCACTGGCAAACAAAATGGCATTTACCGATAGCAGGGGCCAATGTTTATCTGTTGTGTCATCAGACAGTAGGCTAATGTTACGCAGACTCTACACAACCTTCTATAACCCTTTCCTACACACCTTTCCTCAGTTATCCCCCGCAGCTAGTCATACAGCCATAGCGTTGGTTAAAATCCACTGGAGGTAACAGTTAATATAATTTTAGACATCAACTGAAAAACATACACACAACATAAATCTTCAAATAAAACTTTTGAATATTACCACAGAACTCTCTGTACACATTAAACAGCTCTAATAAACAGTAGTGTAATTTATTTCTTTTGGGAATGTAAATTGGTCATTTTGGTTGCTACCCTGTTTCCCACAGGTACATCTACATCGAGTTTGCCACTTAGATTGCTAATGCTAGACCATGCTTACAGGAAAATGATGACAGCTCAACAATTACACCAACATGGAACAGTTATTTCAAGCATAATGACAGAAGGGTTAATGATTTAATGTGTTTGCCACGAGGTCAAACTGATCCTTAATCAATTGGATTACCCACCAATGCCTGCTGCTGCCAGATACTGTGCCAGTGGGCAGCCCAGTCCTCCACAGCCCACAATCAGCACCGATGTCTTGGATAAGTTTAGCTGACCTGTGGACAATCAAGATTCACTCTGTTGTTGCCATGAACCTCACTTGACATAACGCTTCCTGTACTGTACATCAGAATGACACTCTCTGTAGACATCCGTACCTTGTACACCCAGCTCAGGCAGGAGGAGCTGCCTGCTGTACCGCATGATGTCCTCATTGCTGAGGGCTGCTTTGGCTTTCATGGGGGTTAGGGGTGTCACTTTGTCATGCAGCTGCAGCACCGAGGCATGGCTCTGATATCACACCAGGGAACAATTATTAGACAAGGTGTGAGAAACAAGTTCAAACAGGAGTTTTGAGCCATGTGGCACAACAGCCCTCTACAGTCTGCTTCTATAATATACAGTAATGGGCTACATCTATATTGCTCTATACATACATTTACAGCCCATATGTCTATCACAAGGAGCTATTTGGGAAAAGCTCCGTAGTGAGGGAATCAAGTTTATTAAAGGACAAGTTCATCCAACAAGGAAAATTCAGTCATTATATACTCACCCACATGTCAATGGAAAGTCAGGTGAAGGTTTGCAGTCCACAAAATATATCTTGACCTTCAGAGCCAAACAGAGTTACAGCATTCTCCATCACAAATGAACTAGATGGGGAATTAATAATAAATTACAGAGAAAAAAGCATAACATGGCTCCACATTAGGCATAATCAAAGTCTCCAGAAGCCCTGAGATCCCAAATTGATGTGAAAAGACATTATTACACCCTTGACAAGCAGTCAAGCTACTGCAACCACTTCAGACACAGTGAATACTTACAGTTTTTGCTCAGCAGCTGAGGTTTATTGATACCCTTATTAAAGTTTTCAACTTTACTAAGGCTGTACATGACATCTTTTCGAGTCAATTTCAGATCTCTGGGCTTCTCTGGATGCTTGGATTTCTATGGTTGAGCTGTATAAAGCATTATGTATTTTCTTTTGGATGTTTTTTTTTCTTTTCTTTTTTTTACATTTCTAAAATAAGTCCCCATCTGTTTTAGTTGTTTAGGATAACTCTGCAACTGTGTTTTGCGGTGACACTCCAACAATGATATGTGGACACATGAAACTCGGCCCTGTCCTCTATCGGCAGGACACTGAGCAGATAATGAGAGAATTTTCGTTTTTGGTTGAACCTATTCTCCAAGCAGTATTTCAGCTGTAATGGGTCAAGTGTGCTCTATGTCATTTGAAACATCTAGATGTAGTTTGGACCCTTTAAAACAATTTTTCCACCTAATACTGTATTTCTCTATTTGTGAAAACACATTTAGGAGGGCCACTGACTTGTTTTGTGTTAGCTAAAAAGCGCCCATGTGCTTTAGTAACATTGTAGTTAGCTGCACCATAAATGCTAAACTGCTGAAAATAAAGTGAGGCAAATAGGTTATAAAAACACATTTCTACGTGCACACTTGCACAGCTAATGTCACCCGTCACCCTTCATCCATCCATCCATCCATTCATTCATTCATTCATTCATTCATTCATTCTTTCAGTTGAGTCTGTCGTACCTTTTCCAGTTGTGCCAGTTTACTCTTCAGAGCAGCAATCTCTTTCTCTTTCTCCTTGAGCTGCGTCTTCAAGCAGCACACATCTTCGGCCATGACTGCTCGCACAGAGGAAAGCACACGCGGCCGAAACAAATATGTGGGTTTAAAAAAAAAAAAAAAAAAAAGCTACACTTCCGAGTTAGCTAAAGTGTAACTTTTTAGACAGGAACGTGTTTACATTTGTAGCACACAGACCAAACTTCCGGGTTGACCACGTGACGGTGACACCACGTGGTAGGACGTACGAAGAGCGGCTCTTTCCGCTCACGAAAAATAATATATATAGAAACAAGAAGATAAATATGTATTCATGTGATGTACTTTTATTTATTAAAAAAAAGAGCAGAAATTAAGCTTTAACACAGACAAACAAATTGCTCATAGAAACTCATTGAAAAATATGAGCTTTTATATAAAAGCCCAGAGCCTTTATGTACTCACAAGAAATATATGGGGTTTTTTTGTCTTTTTTTTCTTGTTAAAAATAAAGCTCCCCACATAAGGCCTCCACAAAGACGATGAGTCGTTTAACCTATCGCTATAAATATGTTGTTCTGTGATTGATAATGAGCAGTTACCAAAGAGAGGTGTGTGCTCATTACAATGTCTTAGTCAACCATGTGGTTTCTGAAGCTCACACACACACACACACACACACACACACACACACACACACACACACACACACACACACACACACACACACACACACACACACACACATAGCAGTATAGTGACGCGCTGTGGTTCAGAGAGCCTCGGGTCCTCCTCCCTCCTGCCTTTCACATGATCTGTAAGCTCTCACAGAGGAGAGACAGGAATGTGGAGAGGAGCGTCAGCAGCGATGGCCGAGCGCGGCCACTTTCCCTCAACAATGCGTTTATTTTACACCGTGACCGTCTGGGTGACGCTCATCCACGGCACCGGCGGAATTCCCTGGACAGAAGAAAAGGTAAATACATTCAGAGGATCTGCTCACATTTTGTGGCCGAGCAGTCATAATGTTATATTTAGACACTCAGAAAACTGAAACCTTCAGCCTCATTCTGACAAGGCTAAATTAATGTGAGCTGTTATTAATTGACTCTCATTAGCTCATTTACTTTTTTTCTATACTTTTAAAACATATGAGCCCAATATCTTGATCCGTTGTCTTTGTCTTTGGCTATTTGAAATTGCTTGAAAAATAATTACATTCAGTTCTGTTCATGTTGTGTTTAAGATGGAGATAACCTGTACTTGACCTGTTCAACGTGAGAGAAGATTAGGCTCTCAAATTCAGTTGGCGCATTTACCTACATGTATATATATTCATTCATGATATTCCAGCACTCTGTTGTGTAATCCTCTTGAGATGCACCTGGGTATGCCTGGCCATTCATGTTCCTCATTTATGCTCTTCTTCTCCTCTCCTCTTTGCCTAGTTGCTATGGCAGCACAGTCATCCTTGTTGATCCTCCAATTGCAGGTCTTGGTATTTATAGACCTTAAGTGGACCCCCTTTTAACCCTCTCTGAGCCCAGTGCGCCCCAGCTCTTTGGAGGACCACAGTCAGTCTGTGTGACCACATTATTACACTGTATGCACTGTGTGCCGTTCTGTAATTACAGGGCTCGTGTTCGACTCAGACAGTTTTGGCCCAAGTCATACTGTGAACAGCTTTCGTAAGAGCATGTTTATGCTCCGATTGTAATGACCAGAGTAGAGGAATGTGCCCTCTCCTGTTTCCCGAGGCAGTAAAGTGAAACCAAATTAGGAGAAAGAGCAAATGTCTCCTATGATTTCCTATAAACAATTACTCTGTCAGAAGAGCTGAATTAGATTTCAAGCAAAAATGACCAACATGTGCTGGTTCCTGCTTCCAAATTGCAGCAATTTGCTAACCCTAGCCCTTTGTGTCACAGTGAATTAAATGTCGATTTGAAGATGTCAACTTGGGCTTTGGGTGTATGTAACAGGTATATATATATTATGGTAAAATAGCATGGGTTTTCTTTAAACTGACAAATCCATTTAGTCACTCATAGAAAAAAAAACAACACAATGATTGATCATTTAAAAAATTGTCACATCAACAATTAAGCACTACCAATAGGCCCCATTATTGAATCGCTTTGACTGTCGCCTGGGTTCTGTCTGTTACTAAGACAACCACAGCTCTCAGCAGGTGAACTTTGAGACCAAATGAAAAACGGAGCCATGGGATCGGAGGATCAATATGTTTTTTTAACCCGTGGCTGCAATTTAGCATGCATCCTTTCAACCCTTTCAGCTCGAAACCTGAGTCCAAATCCATACTGTCATTGCCTGGATTGCACAAACTGGTTATACTGCCCCAAGCATGCCTATTTCCCGGAGCAAGAGAATAGAATAGCATGTTGACAAGCACTCGACACTTCTCTGCCTCTTTATTCTGTTCCCTGCTTTTCTAAAGTAGCCCTTGTGTGAATTTGAAGCCATTCAATCAATGTCTATTCACACTGTCTGAGTAGCCCTTGTGTCTCTCTCTCTGAGGGGCTATTTGAGTGAACTCCACAGCTCATCTGTAACACAGTTCTTGATACAAATTTTAGCACAAGCTCAAATTGTTGTTTTTACATGTTACAATTGTTTTTACATACCTATTGTATGGCTTTTTCACATGCTTTCATGTACATGTATGCGATGTCTGTCTTTCTTTGGATGGGTTTTATTATCTCCACATGTCCCGTGCAACTTTAAAGGAACACCGTGTAGTTAAAGAGAGTTAATTCAAACTCAGAATTTTTATATTTATAATATTAATGAGGTGATTATACAAGCTCAGAAATATTTGTTTTCTGTAACTAAATAAAAAGCTGCTCCCAGGGGACAATTAAGTCCCCAGAACACCCCAAACACAAAAACACCAAACTACACATCTTTAAACGTAAAAGAAAAGAAAAAAAAAATTCCACTCTAGGCAGACATAGTGACTGTTTTCCACGTGTTTTCCATGTGAGTGTTGTGACACACTAAACTCATTGGCTCTGTGTGCTACTTGTCAGTCACCTTGTTGCTCAATTTAAATGCATTAAATGAAGACTTCCACTGCTCTGACGTTGTTGAAACATTTCCATTATTACTGACACTGACTGAAAATAGGAGTAAACACTAGTTAATAATCGTGATCCATACCCTGTTTGCAACACTACAATTGACCCCATTTCTACTTCTCATCCATTTTGTTTGTTTTGTCTTGTGGCTGTGTTCAGCTCCATCACCGAGCTCTCACTCTATCACAAGATGAGGCGCGCACCGCCGTGTCTCACACTGACCTGGGACAGATGTGGCTGAGGGACTTGAGGCCGCTGCTGGTAACCAGGTATCCAGGCTCTGCAGGCAGCCAGACCGTGCAGGAGGTGAGTTTATTCCCAGTGTGTCTGTATTTCAGATATGGAAACATTTACACAGGCAAGTATGTAACCAACCTGGAACCATGAACTGTGTCGTGATACAACCGTATTTTGCAGTAAATGCCAAAAGAAAGTGATACATCTAGTTGCTTTTACCTCAAGGAAAACAGAAATTAGTGACAACTGAGAGTCTGAATCAACACAAGTTAGTGTTCTTGCTGAATGCTCATTAGTAACGAGTAATACCTGTGTGTGTTCATAGCATATCAAAACAACCTTCGCTTCCCTCGGAGCAGGCTGGGAAGTGACGGAGGATAAGTTTGTGTCACAAACACCCTACGGGCCCCTGTCCTTCACTAACTTAATTGCCACCCTCAACCCGGCAGCCAAGCGCCGCCTGGTCCTGGCCTGTCACTACGATTCCAAGTACTACCCACCACAATGGCACGGGAGGGAGTTCCAAGGGGCCACCGATTCGGCCGTCCCCTGTGCTATGATGTTGGAGCTGGCACGCGCCCTGGATGAAGAACTGAAAGCTCAGAAGGTGATGACCCGTAGCTTGTGATTTAAAGTTACATAATGCATGACTGGTCTGTCTGTCTGTGTGGGCTTTTCATTGACACTTTTTGAGGCATGTATTAGCTTTTGTGGTTGTGACTAGCAATGACGAGTTGTGATCATGAATCACAGGCAAGTCTTACAACAGCTGTGTCAAAAACCAAGTCCCAACATCCCCAGTTGCAGGAACTGGGTGAACTTAATTGTAGTTTTCCCTGTATCGTGGATCAGGTTTTGGATTGGGTGAGTCTGACCTTAGTGGTACCAGCAACACATTTCCCAGGCTGCAAAGTAAATGAGTTTAATTTAAATAATATGGTTGGTGTTATCTTTATTTCTCCTGTTGGCACAATTGATTTCCTATGATAGCTGGACATTTCTGGCTTAAGATATTAAACCACAGGGCACAGTGATATTTTGGAATTTTTTCCAGGACTGTTTTCTCTCGCACATTGACACACACCCAAATCATATTGACCGACACATGAACTATATTGATGTTGATGAAAAAAACGTGTCACCCAGCAATGTGCCAACAGTCATGAGCAACACTGGAGTACTATGGCACAGACGAATATTCCAAATCAGATTTCAGCTACACAGAAAACATGGGATTTGTTCACAATAAGAAAAATGTGTACGGTACTTTCGCCAGTCTTATCCGTAAAGCATTTTCATTGAGTGAGCTGGATAAAGGTTTAGGGTTTTGCTCAATATACGTAAAATGTATGTTCCACTTCGTTGGCAAAGACCTGAGGATATTCTCCAATTTTTTCATAGTAGACACCCAACAACAACATTTCTAATCTGAAAGCTATAATTATTGTGTCATTTTTATAGGAATTAGCACAAATTTGCCATCAAAAATGTCTTGAGTCTTGTAAGGAAAAACACTTAGTATGCATGTAGCTTGCTCTTTGCCCTTTCCCTGATTCACAGTTGAGCTCAGTCCCCGGTCTACTGGGGTTGTGGTGACAGCGCCGGTGACAGGGCCAAGGGATGTGTTACTCAGCTGTCTGTCAAAAAAGGCCACAGTGGGAATAGGAATCACACTTGAATATCAATACTGCCGGGGCGGCAGACGCATAATCAATATCACAGCTGATAAATGACTCACTATTACAGACGATTTTTTTTTTTTTTTACAGAAAGAAAATCTCAGGCAGTGTCTGTGTATTTATACTCTCATAACCACTGGGGGGCAGCAGAACTCTTTGAACGTGAACTCTTGTGGCACGGGACTGACTTCTTTTTACCTCCCGTGCAGATTTCCAGTCCCGACCTGACCCTGCAGTTGCTCTTCTTCGATGGAGAGGAGGCTCTTTTCCAGTGGACCCCCACCGACTCCCTATATGGCTCTCGCCACCTGGCCCAGAAGATGGAGACCACCCCACACCCCGCCGGAGCCACGGACACCAACCAACTCCACGGCATTGTACGTCACTGTTCCATCTTACCACTCACCCTTTGCTGCCCAAACTACCATAGATTAGCATAATCACTTAATCACACTCAAGATCATCCCTTTGTTAGCCCACATCAGTTTCAGGACAATCTGCTTAACCCTGATCTCCTCTAACACACACAGCCCACACAGGCACCTCAGCAAGGGGGGGGCTGCATGTCTTACATAGATTTGTGCTTCAGTGCCACACAATTCATCATCTGGGCGGAATAACAAGCATCATTTATTATGCTGTGTATGACAACAACACGTCACATTAATTGGTGTAAGTTTTTGTATCCGGGCTGTGGAGAGATAGCCCAACTATTTATCACCAAATGTAGACATTCCTGCGGGGACAGACAGAGATAAAGCAGACGATATCTTAAAGAACCTAATGTGTGTGCAGGCCTGTAGACACACAAAGGGGTTTTTGTGTGCATTGCAGAGATAGCAGAGGCTGATGTCAGTGTGTTGCACCACCACGCCGCGATTACTGTGGGAGTGGGCTTCTCGTGGGGGACTTATCTTTGGGATGGTGCCTCATGGTCATTCTCCCTCTCTCTGTTCCTTCTCCTGCAGGATCTGTTTGTGTTGTTGGACCTGATCGGGGCTCCGAGTCCACGTTTTGGCAACCAGTTCCCCACCACAAAGCACTGGCTCTCCAGACTGCAGAGCATTGGTGAATAATCAGATGCTTTGGTTTTTTTTTTAACTTCAATCACCAAGTAGGTCTGTTTACTTTGTTGAAGGTGTGCCGCAAGCAACTGGAGTCAGGAGTCATTGATCAGTGGTGGAGGAAGTACCCATTTTAGCTAAGGAGCAATAATACAGTGCCCGTTTTTTTCTCTGCACCCATCAGGATTTACCAACATTTTAAAATAAAATTTGATTTACAAGGTTCAAATCAAAAGTGATGAAACCAGACCTAGAAAACAAAGCACAGCCTCGATGAAGTGAATCAGCTCATCCTTGAATTGTTGATTTATTAAACTATTGATAAGATGATGTTCTCCCTCTTACATCCTCAGAAAAGCGTTTACACTCCATGAACGAGCTTGTGAATCATCCCACCAGTGTAGAATATTTCTGGCCGGATGTACCTGTTGGCCACGTACAAGATGATCACTTACCATTCCTAAACAGAGGTAACGCACTGAACACCGCAAATATGATTCCTACCGTGAACTGTGCAGCTCTGTTGGGTGATCACCTTCCTGTGCCTCTCTGTCAGGTGTGCGCATCGTCCACCTCATCCCGTCGCCCTTCCCGTCTGTGTGGCACACGTTTGATGACAACGAGCAGAACCTGGATCGCTCCACCATTCAGAACCTCAACAAGATCCTGCAGGTTTTTGTCCTGGAGTACCTCAACGTCAGACCAACCGTCGCCTCAACCCAGCAGAACACCCCGTGAAAAAAACCTCAGCCAACCATTCGACAACTTTTTGATGTTTCACTGTAAAATAAAGACCACGGGCTGTTATGTGAAAGACTGAGATAATAGATTATTTTTAATGCTGTATAAACGCCAACAATATCTATTCCTTGGCCTTATAATCGAGACGTGAGGTTGAGGCGCAACCCTGCGCATCAGATGGGTGCCAACTGCAGACATAGAGAAGATGTGTAGAGATGCTCGATGTTGACTACATGGACTTTTTTTTTTTTTATTTGAAGATCTATGTCTTAACATGCGTTGGCTCGTGTATGTATATGTTAAAGGTATTTTCTTGCCAAATGGGTTCATAAATGACTTCAAGACTCCGAAGCTTCATCTTCCTTTCTAGCCCTTAGCAACAAGATCAGTACACAGGATCTCCTGTGTGTGTGGTTTTTTTTATTTACGACACTGCTCTCTTTATATCCACCTCCGCCCCCTCCTTCACACTGTGAGGAGGCATCTTGGTGTCAATGCTAATGTCCAGGGTCTGGTGCTTCAAAGAAAGGGGAAGAGAGCAATGCAGACATAAAAAAAGATAATAATAATTGATACGCATTTGAAACGCATTTCAAAGCTATTGATAATTTCATTATGAGTTCGTTTGGGAACATCCCCGAAGTAAGTGATCTGTTACGTACTCAATATGGCCACAATATATGGCAACAAAACACGTGAGACGCTGTCAGGCCGTGTGTTTCAGCTTCAGGGTACATGGTATTTCCTCTCCCACAGTAAATCTGTTCAGTGTTTATAGAGAAAACCTGTCAGTGGCAGGAAGTGGGTTTATTTGTATTATAACAACATCTTAAGCCCTTCATATCCTGTCATCTTAGATAGTGAAGGGGATGACTTCCTGTGCTGATGTATCATGTGCCTGTCTTTGTTTGTATGCCATTATTAGCCCCATTTTTAAATGTAGATCCCACAATAATATACAGTGCCCGAACCGGGACTTCCTTTGTTTCGAGACCGAAATAAATGTTGATTCAGAATATGAAGGAGATTATGCAGAGTCTTTTTTTTTGTTTAGTTGTGGATTTAGAAGTTGATTTTACTCTAATGCTAGGTCTTTATGAATGGACCTCAAACAGCAAGAATAGCCAATACAATTCTTCTTTTATGTTTTGCTCAGGTTCTCTCAGCCTTAAAGCTTTTGGCCTTCTTCTCCTCAGCAGACCAAAGCCCCCCATCCATCCCTCTGCCTCACCTCGACAAAAATCCCATGATTCACTTAATCCTATCGGGGAGGGCCATCCCTGAATACCACACCACCCAAATCCCCTTCAATCCAGCCCACTCCCATGAGAACTGAAGGTGGGTCTCACTGCAGTCAGATATATTTGTGATGCCTGCCAACAGTGTGTGCAAACATACTGTATTTCTTGTCTTGGGGTGATTAAATGTGCTCAAAGGGCCATTACTCATCTGAGACTGCAATGTGCTGTGTAGTTTCCTCCCAGAAAGTTGCGAAATCTGTGCGTTTTAATGCTTGATCCGAATGTTTGCAGTAGTAAAACATAACTGATCTGCAGCTCTTCACCTATTTTTTTGGTCTCATGCTGTGGTGATCATGCTCGTCTTCTCCTCTGTCATTGTTGTCTCTGCCAGCTTTGCGTCAGTTTTCTATAACTGCTTTCCCGTGGCACGCTACCTGTCAGTCATCGCCAAAATTACTCTCCTGAGGTGCTCAACAGAAAATACCTTTAATTACCTTTAATCTAAAGAAAAGTCTCTTATCCAAAATATGTCTTGCTTCAGTCCAACCAATGAGGACACCAGCATGTTTGAACAGGGAATTAGAGGAGAAGGAGAACAAATTGTTGTACAGCGCTGTAGTGAAGTTTCCAGTAATTTTTTTGCCTGACAGCAAATTGATGCGTGCCCAGCTTTAATAACAGCCGAGCTCTAATCTGTGGCTGATTACAGTGCAGAGTGTACAACGGCTTCCAGCTGTACAGTAGTGCAGTGATGGGAAAGGCAGGGACTCTCCCATGCAAGGTGTGTTTCAGATTGTTAGAAAACAATTAGCCTGTCAGGATCCATAATACTAAAATTACTTGAAAATACCTACAGCCATTAAATACTGGAGTTGTGACACTTCAAAGCGATACATGAAATACATGTTTTTTAACATATATATGTAATGAACATGTATGTATCACATATATAATTTGCTAAAACAACGCATAAACGTTAAACATTAGAACTGTTCGTTCACATCCTGATGATTTTAGTTTTGAACATTTTCAACCAAAAATCTTACATATTGCACCGTAAATTTGGGGCGTTTTCTAAACGGGTTACTGAGCTTGTTTACGATGCGAATCATTGTAAGCAGACCTGTGTGGATGGCAGGGCAGCCTGCTACTACATGCAAAGAAGCAAGTTACCAACAGAGGGCAGCAGTGAGTCATACTCAGTTTAGTGGAAACTTAAGCGCACTCCTGCCTCCGGTGTTTTTCTTGCACGGCTTTATAAGTTGGTGATGCAAAAATGTTTGTATAAATTTAGCTTATACCACAATAATGACTTTATGTCATGTCAGCAAGGCATTGTCAGTGTGTTATGACCCATGAATGTGACCAATAATAATATGTTTAAAATTATACACAATTATGCACTGTTATCTAACAGTGACCAGCCTTAAAAATATACAGAGGCAGACTTACAACGGGCTATAGTGTATTGTGGCATGATATTCTTTCTCGCAAGAGCAACAACATAACAACTGTGCAGCACACTGTTTGATGTGTGCACGCCTCCAGTTTCAAGTAAGGGCGGTGAAATCCTGTGTTGCATTCACGCGATCTGAGTAAATTCCTAACTCCATGAACCAAAGAGGGAAACGCCAGCA
This sequence comes from Acanthopagrus latus, assembly GCF_904848185.1. NCBI lineage: Eukaryota > Metazoa > Chordata > Actinopteri > Spariformes > Sparidae > Acanthopagrus > Acanthopagrus latus. The sequence continues at coordinate 16,951,619 of NC_051054.1, read as the reverse complement.
CACGAGATCGTTAATGATACGACAAACTGCTGTGCGACGGTGTTCAAGCATGTTTGGCAATAAAGAAGTAACAATAAACTGAAAAATTGTATCTAAAATAAAAATGGTGTTGCAAAATCAATCAAAAAGGGGGGAATACATCTCGAAATTAGTTACAGTGAGTACGCATACTTGTGGAAATGTGAATACATAACTAAAATTAGATTAAGAAATATGGATTAAATGAAAAGTACATGATATAAAACATTATTCCTGTTTATCTGCATAAGAGGCGGGGAAAGGCATCTTAAGGTGTACTAGGTTTTTATTTTGCCTCAAAGTTGTGATTTTTCCCAGTCTTCCCGGCAGCTCATGAATGCAGCGCTGATCCCAGGCCGGTCTGTGAGGAGCAGTGGTGGGGATTTCATTCCAGCCTCCAGTCCCGCGTGTACACACATTCGTTCAGCGGGTGAACACACAGACGAACAGCACCGACTTGTTGCGAGAATGTGACAGTGTAACAGATTTTTTTTTTTTTCATCATTTCAATTTGTAGAATAACGTCGGCAATTACAAGGCACATTTTTGTCCTCGGGAGTTTTGTGTCAAGGAAGCCATGGAGCCGATAACAAAGTGGACGCCGAAGCAAGTTGTCGACTGGATGAGAGGTAAGTCATGTCCCGAGCTCTTCGTGCGTAGGGCGAATATAAGTTTTTTTTGTTTTTGACAGAAACAGTAGCTCTTTGGTTCTTTTACTGCTTTTCACAGAGCTTTTCTGTCTCAACTCTGAGTCGCTCCTCAGATATGCATCTCGAGCTGGTTTCGTAGAAACTGCTCCTGCGTGTCAACATACCTGCACCGACGCGTCAAACAATGGGACTGCATTTCTTTTACTCTCACTTGCAGATGACAAGTTGAGCAATTTCACTCAAAGTTAGTTGTATAGTCCGTCCAGTGATACGGCTTCTCATTTCTGCTCATTGTCAATGGTTTTATTGTTATTGTGTGTTACTTCGCTGGGTGACAGTCATTAGCTGACCTCAACACGATGCGTTGCCTCCTAAAGAACCTAAATGTTGGATTCAGTCCCAAATGCACTAGTGTCCAAACGTTTCTCTGCCAGAAACCCAAAAGTTGGTGTCACTTCGGACAACAGACTCAGTTATCTGGCACATTTTGCCCCCAGCGTCTCCAATTTAAAACCAGTTTTGTTGTCATGTGAGGAGCGATCGGGGACTCACACTCATTGTAACCATTTCTTTTAATTAAGCATTAGATGTGTTACCAGTGCTCATTCTAATCCTGACCAGAGGTTTGAAAGCACTGCCTGGTGTGGCAAACTTGCTCCTTATGAGGAAGCCAAATCAACTGGAAGTCCATCAGTCATTTTGCTGTCAGACTTCTGTTTTAGTGCTTTCTTGTTTGGAACTGACACATGAAAAAACCCCATACCTGTTTCAGACAGTGAGGGGCATGCCTGCTATGGTAATAATGACATCAGGACGCTTTGAACTTGAGTTCACTCACAGCATAGTTATGTCTGGTGAGACACAGCAAATGGTATGTGAGCTATGGATGGAATTGGTTGTCTTTCCAAACACATAAAAAAGCGAAGTGTGTTTTGATTAAACAGGAAACGGGGTAATGAGCTGTTTATACAGACAGCAGTGGGACTTAGCCGTTCGGCTCAAGGACATTTGGAAGCTGCCCAAAACAAATCATATGTGACTTCCTTTTTCTCAATTTGTGTCACAGGGCAAGCTCTTTTGTCATTAATTGGAGCTATGACAGTTGTTGTGGTGCTGGTAGTGCTGATTGAAGCATGTGCTCATCCATAGTTAGGAGCTAAAGGGGATTGTGGAGGGGTTAGGTTCAGTGTGTCCAGTGAAAAGAGCCCAGCCATGGCACGCATGGATGGAGGATTAGTTGTCTACACAGGCCCCATCGCTGTCAGTCTCCTGCAAATCTGACTCAGCGATTGTCTCTGTAGGTTTTAACCAGTGGATTTGCAGAGCCCCGCAAACATGGTAGAATTGAGTGAGCTGAAATGACAGCAGACCATTCATGGGAATAGCACAAACGTCCATTTCACATACAAACCAGTCATTAACATGAGCATCAAACCTGCATTTGACCATTTATACCAAGTGATTGGTGTTAAGTCATTATTGTAAGCGATTTCATTTGTTCAGAGGTGTTGACTACAGTGTTGTCTTACCACTAAAGATTCAACAAGAGCCAATGACGCAGCCTTACAGTCATTCCCAAAATTCAGCTTTCCTCGTCGTGGTTTAGCGAGGCTAAGTAGCCGTTCGCTTTGGTTAGCGGCGTCATCAGTGGGTGTAGACTACAATTACTTTGGGAGAAACTGGATATGCCCTTAAGCAGTCAGAGCCACAAAACAAACACACATAACAACTAAAATTCAAAATACAGCTCCACTGTTGGTTGTAATTTAAGTCATTTCTCAGATCACTGATTGGTCTGACTTCCAGCTGCTGCGTCATATCTTCAAATTGAGCTAGAGCTGGGTGGTAAGACCTTAAACATTATCACTTTACCGTTATGCTGCCTTAAAAACCAAGAAAAGATTCCACTTGTATCATATTACAATATAAGGTTTTCCAAAATGTAACATACATATTATATAACAATAATGACAGAATATTGATATGAGGCCCAGTGCTAACTCTACATAAAACAAACATGATGAATTATTTTTTTGTCTTTCTTTTAAACAGTAAACCTTTGAGCAGTTAAAGCAGAAACTCGTGCGCCAGAATTTTGTTTAACATCTCAGCGTCTAAGAGCAGCAAAGAATGTGGCTGAGAGGGCCAGAAGTCACCAGCTGTTTCCACTGCAAAGAAAAGACCTTGTGTTGTCCGCGGTGACCGCTGTACAGTGCACAGCCACAACATAGCATGTAAATACTGATATTGCTTGACTTAAGAACAACATGTTTAATCCTTTCATGCCAAAGACAAGCAGCATCAAGCTGAGGTAAATCCCACGTCAAACACAGGGTCATGGCCTCACGTTGACCTGTTCACACCAATGGTAAACATGCGTGTTTCAAGAGTTGCTGCGCGTCTGTGACAGAAGTAAAACTCCCAGAAAGCACGTATGAAGACCCTCTCTCTCATTTGCCTCAGGTTGTTTTCCTCAGTAGGACAAGGCCTTTTTTGTGTATTGAGGCTGTTGTTAATCACTCGCATTGTTCAAGGAGATCAAGCGGTGGTTGGTGGATGTTTATTGCGAGTGAAAGGGCGTAGCTTCTTTCAGTTTAAACACTGTTGTTTTTTTGTTTGGGGACTGGAGGAGATGCCCTGAGGCACAGTTCATTGAACTCAAGCTCTGATCTTCCAGCTGGATGTGTGGTGTCGTGTGAATGGTATCACATGTGTCATGTGTGGGATTACTTACCCTGGGGGGAAAACACACTTTTCTAATGACAGTGTAGGTGTCACAGAACAGTGTATTTTAAACCTGTATTTCAATTAAATTTTGTTTTTGTCTCAATGTCAAAATTAAATAGTTAAATTTGAAAAAGTCTATCCAATGACTCAGAGCCCATCTTCACAAATACAAAAGTTTAAGTTGTATGCTGCTAGTCATTCTCCAAATATAGTCCCCACATGGGCAATGGCTCAGCTGAGGAGAGCTGGCACCCTTGAGGGAATGTTTAGCTCCAACTTAGCTGAATAGTTTCTCATTTACCAAACATACTTCCCCCCCCTCCCCACTTGTCCATTTTGTAGTTACCAGGAGTGCGACTGCCAAGTTTAACAAGGCATCCCAAACACGCATACCTGCACAGCTACTGTCTGACTGAGTGGCTTTTATCCAGACACCCTGGACATCCTCCAGCATTTGCTATACTTAAATACAGGCTAATCAAATTTCAAAGCCCTGCATCTGGAAACGGATAAGCCATGTGAATTTTAGCAGTGGGTTTATTTTAAGCAAGAAGTCGTGATTTGATTCCTGCTGATCTAGTTTGGCACACGTCCACACAAGGCCTGGTGCTATTACTTTATCAGTGATGGTTGTGTGCTTGTATGTGAACATCACCCATAAGCAGGAGTCCGATATGAATGGTCAGATGGAGGTTAGACACGTGCTCTTTCCCAGGTCATGCAGTCATGTGGTTGGAAACAAGAGTAGTGGCAAGGGTGTGTGTGGCAGTGTCCTGCCTCTCAAGTAGCACCAAAGTGCCAAGAAGGCAATTATCTTGTCAGAGAGGTGGCAGACATGTGCTGAATGTGCTTTTGTCTTTGACCAAGTGTGTGCTTGGAAAAATAACAGCGTCGTGTCCGAGTCGGCACACACTGAATGACTCCACTGATGGGTACCTTCAGCAGCCTTATCTTTAGAGATGATAGTGAGGTGTGGGCAATGATGGTCTGTGATCCTTATCTGGCTAAAACAGAGACTTCCTAAACTGGAGTGCGAACAGACGTTGTGCAGACACCTCACCCTTATTAAGGCATCCACTGCCTCTGTTTTAGCACCTATGTTTGGACAGCCTCCACAGGCATCATTAATCCATTTTAGCAACCCTTACACTGAAGGCTGTGTGTGTATGCATCAGGGAGACCAGGTGTTAAATTAATCTAAACATAGGATTTAAGAACAGCGGAAATCTGTCTCCCTTCTCATGGCCTCATGTACACATAGAAGTAACACAGTGAAATAACTTAATGTCATTCACTCTTTGGTATCCCTTTAAGTTAAAACTTCTCTTTGTCATTTACCAGTTACCAATCATCTAGCCGTTCAGCTTCAAGAAATGATCTATTGTGCTCCACTGATGGGCAGATAATAACCATGTTACCTTTCAATAGAAAATGGCCTTTAGAGTTCAGGGGAAGTGCTGTAAGAGGATTCCCCCCAGGGAGAGGAGGCTGAAAAGGTTTGCTGTGGTTTCGCTTCTGTCGGCCCCTCCATGGCCTGTTTCTCACACGGCCTGGTGTCCAAGCATCATAGCCTCAGGAGTTCCAACATATGGGGACTTCTAGATAAATCATTAATAGTTAATGTTACTGTTCTTATCTAGTCACAAGGAGACAAAGATGAACAAAAGTCTGTGTATTTATCAATTCAAAGATCTTTACAGTTGAGACGATGCATTCAGCTTTGATATTATGTTTTGGAAGTACACAGTAATGATCCGTCATCTGTGCGGCACTTTATAGGGGTGATGTTATTATATTTTTTTTTATCAGTAAATCAGAATTGTTTTTCATTTGCATGTATACCCAACGGTTCTCCTCTCTGTGCCAGGAGAGGAGACCAAGTGTCACCTCGTATGCCTGCCAGCCTGGGTTAGATCAGTTTGCTTTTCATTCAAATCTGAAATGTGCATTGCAAATCTCCCAGATGATCTCAGCTTAGCAGGACCTGCAAGCTATTTGGCCGTGCTCTGCCCTAAGAGCATTGGTCCGTGAGGTGCCATGCTTAAGCCATGGGAATAAAGGTTCAAACCTGTAGTGGCACAGCGGGTGCAAATACGGGTCACACACTGACCGACCTCTCGTGCAGGGATTTCAAGTGTGTGCGCTTGCCCACACTCATTGGTTTATCTCATGCCATGATTATGCCTTAAGGCTCGCTCTCACAGTCATCTAATTTGTCGTGTAAATGTAAGTTGTTGTTTTTTAAATTCATTTAAGTCTTCAGTTGCTACTGACCCAGATCTGTGCTTTCGTGTTGATTCACACTCGTACAGAGAAGAATAAAGGAAGTGAATGGCTCTGTTGGTATTGCTATCAAAGCACTGCTAATGCATTTATGCTCAAATAACCACAGAACATGAGAGGAATGCATTCAACGTCTGCTATTTTCCTTCCAAACCAGCAGCTCTGTGAATGAGCCGTCAAAACAGGTCACACATGCCCTTTGTTGCATTTGGAGCCACCAGTTGCTTTTAACGGATTTAAAATGCTGGACTCAGTCGAGTTTGATGGGTAGTCGCTGACCAAATACACACAAAGCTCACCGGCTTACACTGTAATGGAGTGTAATGTCATTATGATTATGTGGTGATCTGTAGTTTTATGAACTGTTAGCCACTCTTGGGTTTAGCAGGGCACTTGGGCAGATGCCAGAACAGAGTGTGTTCAAAACATGTTCAGACTAGTCCGTATTTCCATTCATTCGAGCACAGAGACTCACTGAATTCCTGTCTAGCTATTCACACACTTTAAAATTCCCATTCACATAGGAAATAAAAAAGATCTTATAGTAAAACTTAAGAGAATCTGCTGACTTTCAATTAGCAATCTGCCTTGTTAACATGTGGATATAGCATAGCATTGTTTTGGCATTAAATTAGTCATGCAGGACGGCTCTCAATGCTTTGTGTTTGTGTTTTCACTTGCCGCGACTTGTCTCTGATCTGTCAGCTCTTGTGTTGACTTGTTACATTAGAGAGTGCTGATAGATAAGGCAGTTGTAATGGGTTAGTCTGTCTTTTCACAGCATCGATGGCGCATTCATGAGCCTTGAGGTTCATTATCAGCATGGCTCCATGAACCATGAATGGATGAAAGTGTTTGTTTTCACCAGGAAGCTAAGAAACATCGGTATGGTTAAATGGAAAGCCCCATACTTTCTTTGCAGTTCTAGCACTCTATTTTTGAAAGGCCTTAAAGCTGATAAGGAGACACAACTGTTCCAAGCTACTTTTTCATTTGGTTATTTTTGAAAGTCACCTCAGGAAACCACAGAAAATCCCATCGTGCCTTTCCAGGGTAATTTCTCTCCCTTAATTTCCATCTTCCTCGGGACTTCCCAAAACACCAATTTGTTGCTTATTTCCTTATTCTCTGTCAACAGTCAAAGCATCTAACATGCAGATGATTTATCAGAATACAGGTCAGCTGTGACAGATCCACCCTGAGAGGCTTTTTCATTTTGGAATCAGTTATGAGAGCACTCAACCTACTGAACTGAATCTCATCTCATATATTGACCTATCACTATCACTTTTCAAAGCAGTAGAAAGTTTCAAACAACAATTTCACTCGGTCGGTTTTCATTCACTAGGCTGTACAAAGGTTATTAGAACAAAATACCGGCTCTGAATTTGTTAAGCAGGGAGTGGTGGCTCCCCTGAGCAAACAATCATGGGAGATTCTATTGATCCTTTCTTTTGTCTCCTTTGGTGCAGACATCTGGGGAAAGCCTCTCACTTGCCATTCATCTGTTCGTTCGAGTCAACAGAACATTCATCATTTATAGGAACAAGACTGTCATTTTCTTAATCTGTCATGACTGTTGGGTAGACCCGCAGCAGGTGCCGGCCGGAGTACAAACAACCTCAACTGGAAATAGGCGGAGTGTGTTTTGATGGTGAGAGGTTCGCTTGTTGTTGTTTTTTTCTAAAGGATCCATTGTTGTTTGGAGCATTAAATCAAAATCTCGGGTCACATCTTTAAACAACATAGTCAGAGAGTCAGTAAACTAACCACAGTGCAGTGTGTGAATGTGTTATATGAATGGCTGCGTCATAGGTGCCCCTACCTAGCCTCTGAGTGACGCACTGTTGCTCACCGATACCTTTCATCGAAGATGACTCATTCTCCTCCAGCTGCACCACTCGCAGCAGGGAGCATGGGATCAGCTCCCTGCAGCCTGTAGGCTGCCTAGTAATGTCTTGAATTGCATAATTCAAGTATTCATTATATTTGCTCCTCACTGTTCGTGACTACTCAAATGAGTAACCAAGAGTTTTCAGGGAAAGTTATTTGAATGGAATGTATGTGTCCTTTTGTGAGGCGCGTGTGCATGTTTGCTGTTCTTGCTCCGCCACCGAGAGGATAGATGGGCTAATGATGCTCTCAATCTTATTGACCCTTGTGTCCTCCCTCCCTGACCTGGACACAAGCCAGCGGTAAATCACTCCTCCTCTTCCTCCTCTCCACTTCAGCCTATTCCATCTGCTCCCCCCAACCTCTTCCCACTTCCCCTGTTATTTACAGCTCAAGCCAGTGCCCCAGCTCTTTTGGTGGCAGCCATCGTGATGGAGTGAGTGACCACCGGTAGCAATAAGAAGTCAGAGCAAGTTGCTCCTGCTGGATTTCCCCTGAGTAGGGAGCCAGCAACAGGCCTGGCTGAGAAGCTGATCTCCACTGCAACAGGGTCAAAGATGGACCTGCTGTCAGTTTTGATCGAGTAAATCCTCCGCTTGGCTCGGCAGCAGAATCTTTCTTTCTACTTTTTCAGCCAGACTTTTTAACAAGATTTGAGGGGGGCACTACCCACTGGGAGATTTATGGCAATTATGTGTCTTTATCTTTCTTTATTTATGGTTCTTATCCAAGGATGCTTATGGGGATCCATATCGGGAATGGAGCAAGTACTACGCTCAACCATACGAGCCACAGGGACAATCTGATGCTATCTTTGGTTTAATTAAAGGCTTGTGTCTGTCGGCCATATCTTTCCATTTTGTAAAAGCATTGTCATACAACATAACAGCACAATGGATGCACTGTTAAGTTTGGCTCTGCTAGAAACTTGCATGCTGTGTCTGAGTGCTAGCACACTTTTTTCCCATGGCAAACTAAATGAGTGTGGCTTGTTTCCTCCCCCAAACCTTGTCCATCTTTATTGTGGTTTCCATAGGCAGCTATTATGGTGCTGGTAAATAGCTCTGTAATCAGTATGCAGGGCCACCCTGATCATACACCATACGTGTGATGGGATGAAAGCAAAAAACAGGGTTCCCCATGTTTTTCTCTATGACCTGTTTATGTCTCAGCGGCTATGACTCTGAACCCAGAGTTAAATTTGACAGAGGATGTCACCTCTTCAGAGTTGTAATTTTCTTTTTCGTCTTTCCTTGTCTTTCTTCTCTCTCTCTCCCTTTCCTTTCCCTACTTTTTGCCTCTTTCCCTTCATCTCTGTCTCATCGCAACAAATGGCGTCCCTTAATTATAGTTTGGTCTCAGGGAAATGATGTATAGGTTGTAGCAAAGTGAATGCTTTAGAAGTCCTGTTGACACATAAATAGTGCAGACTGTTATGCAACATCCCATCTTCAGGAGTGGCTCTCGGGCCACACAGAGACAGTGTCCTTATTGCTTTCGTTATTGCTTTCTAACACCTATTGTTATTAAAACTGGAAAACATCAGACCATTCCTGAATTCCAAAAGTGACAGTCTCTATTGTTTGTTGAACTTTCAAGACACAAAGACTTGTGACTATCTTGGGATACTTGTCAACAGACGGAACCACAACAATATGGCAGTTGGAGGGGCCAGGAAAGACGGAAGATTGTGGTGGGTGGAGAAGCAGAAACAGGGCTGAGAGGGGATGGAGGAGGGGGGCTTTTGAGACATTTTTGAGGTCTTTGTTGCTTTCTTTAGTGGGTGTTTATGTTAGTGGTAACGAGCTGCAGTGTGGCCGGGCGACCGACTGGCTGGAGAGTGATGGGTGTTTATGTTGGCCAGAGAGGTTAATGCTCCAAGCCCTGCTCCCGTCCCTGTCAAACACACGGGCACCGGTATAGTACATACTCTTACCATTCCTGACACAGGAATGATAAGCTGTTTACAAACCCGTTCTTGAGTATCACCTTTCTGATGTACTCTTGAATAAATCAAATATCTCTCTGTCTTTGGCATGAGTTACAACTACATTACATGCACTGCTACTGCTGTCAACTAATCTATGAATGGTACTTAAATCATGACTCAGTGTAGAATAATGAATCACCTGAATAGAACAGAGCCATTATTAAATGAATATTTGACATTTTGGGAAATATGCTTATTCCCTTCTGTCTCACAGTTAAATGAGATGTTTATCCAGTACAAAGACTGGAAAAAGTGATGGTAAAAATAATACCAATATATATGGGGAAAATATGCTTAAGCCTGAATCTTATTTATCACACCTGTACTCTCACTGCTATGACCATTTAAAATGTCCTCCATGGAAAAAAAGTGCATGCAAACTAAAAATGGAAATCCAGAGGAAGATGAACATTCTTACAAAGGTCAGCAGCTTTGATCATTTTTGAAGTTGCTACCCAGGTTTCTCACTATCTGTATATAAGTCGCCTGTGTTTTTGGCATTGATATATTGATGAAATAGTTCTTAGATTACAGACCTATGTTTGGTGTTAAATGAATGTGAAGTACATCCAACATGAGAAAACTAAAATATGTATCAGCTGCAAACTCAGTGACCCAGACAACCAGTTTTTCAGTTTTTTTCCCCACACCCTTAGCTTAAGTAGCACCTGTTTTGGTTCCTGCAGGCTTGCGAAGACACTTACAAATGAGCAGCAGTCTGCGTCATCTCTTTTCCTAGTGCCTCACTTGCTCCGTCCTGATCTACTTATGACCAGAAGCCATCATGTATCAAGTCATACGACAGCCAAAATAACCCTCACAGCCTATTGCGCTCTGACCTGCAACGCATCCAGACCTCACCTCTTACCTCTCTCCAGTCACTACTCTCTGGACTGTCCCCCCCATGGAACCTCAAACTCAGAAATCTAGTACCAGCAATGTGACTGAGGTTGTGTGCTGCTAGAGGTGAAGATTAACTGAGCCCAGCGGCTGGCGTTTGTAGTTGCTGATGTGCTTCAACCACAACAGCCCCGTGAACTTTAACCCCCTCTTCCGTCATCAGTCATCGTCCATCACCCCGTGAGAGACAGAGCTGCTTTTGTCTGCCTGGGGACTGACCAGCCTCAGCTGCTTTTTCTCACTTAGGAAGCCCACTGGGGACGTGTCACTGCCATTTTGTAGTTGTCTGTGTTTAAGATTAAGGTACATGAAGTGAAACACTCTGTTGGCTGGAGGAAACAGTGATAAGATTAAAACATGGGTCCCAAAGGGTCATAGTTTGATTGTCAAAGAGAGATTGAAAACATGAAAATGCTGTCTTTGGGACAAAGTAGCTTGTGCGTAGGACTCGCCTAATGTGATATTGATACTCAATATCTAAACTTCAGTACACTTTCTTGTAGGAATATCTAAGAAACACATGTGAGTATTATGATGCATGACACAATAAGGCAGATCTTTGACCTACTATCAGTTTTTCAGGAGGGAAGAGTCCCCTAGAAAGCTGAACGTTCTTCACTGTTCTCAGATGAGGACACAACATGCTCAATGGGGAGATGTAGAGCACCATTGTGTAACTCCTATCCCCAGTTCCCATTGGAAGAGCCAGCCTAGTGTGTGTGTGTGTGTGTGTGTGTGTGTGTGTGTGTGTGTGTGTGTGTGTGTGTGTGTGTGTGTGTGTGTGTGTGTGTGTGTGTGTGTGTGTGTGTGTGTGTGTGTGTAGAGGCTTTGTTGTTGTGCTGCTGTGAAGTCATGCATTAGGATAGCTTAGCAGTCGCCGAGAGGAGCTTTTTCTTTCTTTCTAATTACAGCATGGCCTGGTCCGGCCAGAGACCATTGTGCCCGAGTGCTGTGAATTCCCACAATGGAGCTGCTCAGTGGAGAACAATGAGTCAAATTCCTGCCCATTCCCCGCAGGTTCAGAGGCCGGGCTGATAAATAAAGATAGCAGAGATACAGTGGCTTTGCTATTATACACCCAGTAGCATTCCCACTGGCCACCCCGGTGGGGATATTGGATTGTGTTCGTGAATGTTTGTGTGTGTGTCTCTGTTTGTATGTGTGTGTTACATGGTGGCTAGAGCTCCCACTGGGAGCACAGGGAGGGGTTAAAAGATGGGGGAGGTGAAGGAGGAGGGAGCTTGTTTCGTTCTTTCTGTAGGAGGTGAAAGACTGTTCACTCTTTTCTGGTGTAATCGAACCCCTGAGAACGAAAAGTTGGCGACCATGAGCTGCATTGAAAGCATTGTTGATCAAAACTGATCAGCTTTTTTTCTTAAGACATGTCATGTATAAACCTGCCTCAGATCTGAATCTGCAAAGTGAATGGAAACTGAAGTCAAATGTAGTAAGTGAAAAGTGCAGTATGTGCCCCAAAAGAACAGTACTTCCATCACTGGTTATTCTTCATTTTGACACTTTTTCATTTTTACTGCAAATTTATATCTCTTCCAAATATCAGTTACTGGTACTGACCCTGAAAAAGCAAATTACTGATGTACTTGGCCATATTAAACACAATCTGCTGTTTTTGTGCTTCTCAACGGATGGGAAATGCTGAGAATATGACAAGAATAGCCCTGCCATTTGCAAGCCGAAGGGTTCTGTTGTTTACATTGCCAAAAATGTGTGCGTACACAGCCTTTAAGTAGGCTGCAGAGCTCCAAGGCCTCCAACTGGGTCCAGCTCCACTTGTTGCAACCAGACTGGAATATCTTGGGCCCTCGCTTTCCCAGCTGCCCAGAAATATGCCTGCGTGTGTTTGCACGAATATGCAGCTCTACACTGAAACTGTTGTGTTGATAACCTGTTCTACACATCAGTGATTACTCAGTAGAAGATGGTGGGTGGTTCAAGGACCCCACAGTGAACAGCAGGTGCAATACTGTGACACACAGCCTGGCATTTCCAGTTACCTCCTATTCTGTGTTTGTTTATTGGTCACAGATTTCATTCAGATGCCATCTTCTCCCGCATACAGGGAAGGTCTCTCTGTATGTGAAAACCAAATTGCTTTAGATTGTAGCACTTTGTCTGATACAGAGCCACTGTCAGTTGTCATTGACAGTCCACTTTGAATCCATTCAAACTTGTAATCACAATGAACTTTGGGGGCTGCTGTGTGTCTGGTCCTCTTCCACACAGCTACACCCACTTGCTCTGGTTTGAGGACATTTGCCAAGTGGTTCACAGAGGCCATAAAACGCCAAAGCGTTTCATCCTGCACAGGCTTTTGAAAAGCATTCACACAGTTGTCCCTCGTGCCCACCCCCCCCCCCCCGCTCAATTCACAATAACGTGACACTCTATCTCCTTTACAGGTTACTCTAGCTTTAATGAAAATTGATAGTCTCACACATCCCAGCAGCCATTGATCGAGGCCCAATAAATGTTTTATAAGCCCCACTGTAAGGACACCCCTATTTATTCAAAAGGTGTCAATGGTTGAGTCCAGAGGGAGAGATTGCTGTTTCTCTTAGGGCCCCTGCATTCTGTGGGAGAGTAATACATTTTCTCTGCCATGCACTTCAACCTCTATTCTCAATCACTGGGGCTGTGAAAAGGTAAGTCTCTGATACACATAAACATACAAGTCGAAGCTAATGCAAATCAGTTTGGACCCTGGTGGGACCTGGGATTTCTAAACTATCTGAAATCTGACTTTTATGGTCAGTGAGCATTCAGATATGTGGGGAGAAAACACTCTCCAATTAATGAATGGAAGTGAAAATAGACTTGGGGTGAGGATAAGCTCCTCATTCATCAATTAGTGGATGCAGAATCATTCCTCCGAGTATGTCTTTTTGGGCCGCTTTCCTATAGCTACTCTTTGTTGATGATAGTGTGTGGTTTTACAACAACCAAGCTAAAACAACAAACTGTGTAAGCCTCAGCGACTCTAATTGTAAGCTGAACCAGGTTTCCCTGGTGCCCTTTCTTCTGGTTGGTGGGGAGGGTGGCACCATTCCAGAGGAAATGCCTTTTTAACACAGCAGGAAGGAGAAATTTCACCCCCTCTAGACCCAACTCTTTCTTTTCATCTGATGACTTTAAGGGACTGGCCCAGTGTTTGTGTTTGTACCGTTGTGGGTTCAGGCCAGTGCTCAGTCCCTGTAAGTCCCTACAACGCGAAGTGGATTCCCTCGCAGACTGATTGCCAGTCAGGGGTTAAGCTTAAAATTCTCTGAAGTCTTGCCGCGGAATTAGCATGCCAGGCAATGAGAAAAATCGAATGAAGCTAACTGGACTTGACTTGTGTGAAGGCTAATGGTTAACAAGTCATGATGGAATTTCCCTTTGATTCAGTGGAGATGACTTGAGGATTGAAAAAGCTTTCATAAGTGAACTTTGATGCCTTAATGGAATTTTAATGGCATTGGAGGGAGTCCTCTGTAGGTAGCGTGGGCCCAGGGGCTGCACAATGCATCATGCACTGCCGTATAGTGTGATTGTGATTTCAATTTATATAGTAATTGTACCTCAAAGGGCTGCAATACCAATATGTCAAGGAATCAGGAAGCAAGTAACTTGAATCCTGTTCCTTATTTTTTTTTAGCTTTGTTAGTTTGTTCATCCATTGCAATGTACGTTTGATCCACCAACACCAGCTTTTATCAAATACAGCTAAAGCGTTTCAGGTTAGCTGAGAAACGTCTGTGAACATAGCGTGTCCACTCCTGCCTCAAAGTGAAAGCCTTCTGTAAAAGTCCTCTAAGTCTGATGAAATATGTATTACTCTGAAGCAGCTGTATCCATATACATGAAAGTGTTTTGAGCTGATCTTGCATGCTAACTTCGCCTCTGAAACTAATCTTTAGACATTTTCTATAGCATCAAATATTCATAACTAAATAAGCAACAAGAGGGCAGTTGCATTTACCACCCATAAAGGTAGCTTATTTGAATTATGGACTGTGTAGGTTATCAAACATGTCAGATGAATCCACACCCAAAGATGTCTACCAGAACAATCCACCAACCGTGGTTCTGTCCTTTTTTTCGTTTGGGACATCAAAAACAATATTTTTCAACATACAGTTTATTATTTGTGCTGTATTATTATCATTAAGTATTCCACTTTTAAATTAAATCCATTGAAAGGTTTAATCTGCAAAAAATATGTGTAACATAATTTGTAGAACATGAGACAGTATACGGATACAGATGCATTCTGAACTTCTTTGGTCAGCCGTTCACCACCCCAATACACACACGCTTGTTAAGGCTATGCATACTCCCTGCAACAAATGTGCGGACTGAGTGTCACAGAGGCATGAAGATATGAGGTGCCATTCACAAAATTGGCTCAGTGTTCATAGCGCACCCCCATTTGGTCCATAACTTCATGCCTTACATTTGATATGGAAGCAGTTATCTTCTGTTGAGTTACGTGTTCCTGAAGAAAAGTAACACTTTTTGTGACTTGAATGTCAAACTGATAATGGATCTGCCAAATCCTGTCTCATGCTGATGAATATTATTTGTGTGCAAGTGTGTGTGTGGTACAATGTGAGTGTGTCTTTCAGCTGACGGGTCTTTCAGCAGAGCAGGGCACAGGGCCATGTATCTGCAGCTGCCCCCTCTCTGTGCACTCTTTGATGGGGAGAAAGATGGTGTTTACTTCTAGACACACAACTAGACACATACATACACAAAGGCTTGTTCTTCACCAAGTTGTCTCAACACTACTTGATGATCCACTGAGGGGACACATTGCGTGCATAGGGAGGGAATGACTGTGAGTTTGTTTATGGCGACATACTGTATACAACCACATTATGAGAAGGGCCTGTTGCAGTCAGTCCACTACAGTACACAGAATATTCATGTGAACACACCCTTGTGTGTTCAATAACCACAGCAGTTGGTTGAGCAACGGTCCATCTCAGTTGTTGTTGGTCTTCCCTGACACTGGCACGTTTATTAAAGCACTCACGCACACACGCACACACGCACACATGCACACACACACACACCCACACACCCACACACTCATGCACTCACACATACAGCACTCCATTGTTTAACTAGCTCAGCAGACTTATAGAGGTCTCAACCGTTACTGTTTATAGAGTGTTTGTATGGCAAAGATAGCTGTCACACCTGTTCCTTATCTGCAGTGCGTGCACACACAGGCGCGCGCACACACACATATATACATACACACACACACACACACACACACACACACACACACTATAAAGACAGTTGCTGAAAAAAGTTTCAGATACAGTAGTTAAGTTGGCACTATATATTTTTTAAACTGGGGTCAAACAGCTCTTGGAAATGACAGTTGAACAGTAGCAGACTGATCCATACTCTTATTTCTCTAATGAGCCTCTGTATTTACCTTTTTCATCTCCAGGTTTAGATGACAGCCTGCAGCAATATGTGGGCAACTTTGAACGGGAAAAGATCAGTGGGGAGCAGTTATTGAAGATCACACACCAAGACCTGGAGGAGCTCGGAGTGGCCCGGATTGGACACCAGGAGCTAGTGTTGGAGGCTGTCGATCTACTCTGCGCTCTGGTCAGTAGATCTCTGCTGCAAATGTGTGTTTCTATATCAAATAGTGTATCAGGAATGTCATAGCACAGTGAGAGTAGCATACTTAAGGTATGTGACAGAATCTCCAGGAAGGATTTGTAACAAACCATGGGCTCTCCTTTGGTCACTGCCCCCCTCGTCCCTTGCTCTCAGGGTCTACATTCACAAAAATCTCAGCCTGTAGTTTATGGTTGGGTGGGTAAAGGAAGCAGCGATGCAGAAAGGCTCATCATTTCCCACACAGCTCAGCGGGGTGTGCAGGCACCACATCACATGAAGCAGCGTGAGGACACTGGGGAACAGCAGTGTCACTCTGAGAAGAGGAGAGATGAGGTCAGAGGGGGCTCAGTTTGGTAGTTTGAAGCTGTGTGAGATTATTAGAAGCAGTTATGGTAATCACGTTGCAATGAATGACAGTTTTATCAGTTTGAAAGCTAAGATGACATCTCTCTTCACTCAGTCTCCTTCATACAGAAAATACATAAAAAACTCAAGCTATATTATTTTGGTCTCTGTTTTTGGAGATCCCAGGCAGATTATTCTTACTTGCTGCAGCTGTCTACTCACCTTAGCTATCTTGCTAACTTCAATTATAGATCCCCATGTTTGGCTCTTATTAGTCACTGTGGGAGCAAACCAGCTGCACCTCTGTCCATCATCACATCTCCTAGAAGAACTGCCAACAAATACTGCTTTGCCTTCAACTCTTGAGCATGCAAAGTGCGAAGAAAAGCTTCCATGCTCCAACTGAAAGAGAAGCAGGTTTTCCAGCAGATGGGATCGATTTGGAGTTTTATCACTTCCTGTGCCATAAAAGTCCCAGATTGGGCTCCCTGCGTTTTGATCAGTGTCAGCATTTCTGTCTTTATGCTCTCTTAAAATGCTGTACGTTAGTTTCGAGCAAGGCATTTTTACCCTGAAGAAACTTCAATTCAACTTCAAGTTCATTTTCTACTCACCTACATGAGGGTGCATCTTGTAACCATGCTGATCTTAAAAGTTGGAATGGGTTTGGATCAACAGATTTTATGTCTCAAAAAGATGTGATTTGTCACCTCAACACACTGAGCTAGTATAAAGTCTACACCTATGCTGGGAATAACTTTTGATGACCCAGGTCAAACCAGAAAAGGCACAGGCTACATTGATTCATCTTCTCTCCTTGTTGCACCTTCATTCTGCCTTGCCATCCTGTATATGAGGTGCAAAGGCAGAATGGGGGTGTCATTGTTTTTCTGGCAATGGAGGTAGTGACAGCTGCATATGACAACGGGGGTAAATGATTGCTATTGCTGTGTTATTCCATTGTTAGTAAGGTTGCCTGACATGTATGTAAAATGTCACACTAGATTATTTTGCTTGCAGAACGATCACACACTGAAACTGCATTATTCAGCCATTGTTTGGTTCAGTGTAAACCAACAAAGGTGGCCTAAAGTTGGGCATTCATTGGTGGTGCTATTGCATGATCTGAAAGTGGACACCTTGAAGCGCTTGGTACCTACCACATCTTTTTTATTTTGAAAGATTTACTCATCATAGACTATATAAACCATATGGTACATCATGTGGTCCATAACTTCTTTAACTATCACGGTAATCAGGCGCAGATTTTTGTTCACCCCTAGAATGCTGACATCAAGGCAGTGAATCTGAAGTCATTTTCCTCTCGAGCAGCATCATAAATTATGCTTCCAAAGTGCTTCCTCAGCATGGTTTCGTTATTTTAAGTGAACCCTTTTCTTTGCACGTGAACTTCATTCCCCTATCAAAAATGTCCTGTCAGTTTCATGTACCATGTCTGTGTGTGGTTATATACTACAAATTAGTAAGGCTTTAGTAAGGCGATTAAGACCAGGAATGCTGAACTCTCAGCAACCGTTGACCTCTGACTGAAGCAGTTCGGCTTAATGTTTTTTGTCCGATAGAGGTTTCCTTAATAAGAGACCTTGGCCTTCCAGTGGCCCCATGGGAGGAAGTGAGGCCCCCGATTCAATTAGCTTTAACTGAGGCAAGGTCACTGCTACCGACAGGATCACAGGCCACCAGTACCCGAAATCCCCACACACTCCCCCCTCTGACTTTCTCTTTTTTTTGTTTACTGTTAGGTCAGGCACTTCCTGTTGAAACAGTCTCATTCATCTTAGTGACACTCTTGAATTTCAAATGTTTTATGGCACTTTCTACAAATGTGGCCCGTATCATTGTACTTTTTATATATCGGGGACCAGAGCTGTCCTGTTGGCAGTTTCAAACCAGAATCCAAATGAATGATGGCCCAACATACAACCCCCACTGGCCTTTAGGAAACATTCATACTTGTGCTTCTCTTCCACCCAACAGCTATCAAGAACAAATTGCTGTCTAGGGACAAAGAAAGAACATTTCAATTAATTTTACTGAGCCACGATGTCTTCTGCAGAGTCGGTGTTGAAACCCAACACTTCTTTATTTATTCTCAGACCCTAGTGACCCTCCCAGCGCAGCATGATATTCACACACACATTAGCTCTCTCCAGCAGTGATTGAACATACAGTATATGACAGATTATCTGGCCTCGTCGTGAGCCGCAGAGCTGCTTTAAATGTATTTTACCATCGCCTAGGGCTGAATCTGTCCCATGGTATAATGTTACATTTAACCTTAGATTGCACATCATAGCAACACACTATGTGTAGCCTACAGGCATTTGTGTCTTTTCTTTAAAGTCAAGTCACATCCACGTAACGCCTGTGGTGAGGGCAGGAAGAGCTGTGTTGTGATAGCCGTTCTCCATTTCTCCCGACGACACATATACCAGTGTATAGTATATACTTCAAAGAGCCCCAACTCGAGCCCACACCAAAAAGCTTCTAGCATCTTGATTCTAGATTAACTGAATGTCGATAAAAAGGCACTGAAATAATGTAAATAGGGCTTGAAATGCTGTCACGAGAATGAAAAATTGTATTTGACTGGAACCACAGATTCCACTCAGACTTGGCTTTTAGCTCAGCTGGCAGAGTGGGACAAAAGCTTGCTGGACATCTGTGGGCCAGTAAGAACTGCTGTGACTGTGTGATTAGCCTGCTAATGAAAAAGCCAGGAGGGACGTTTGATCTGTTAAAGGCTCCCACTGTCTACGTGTTACTTTCACTGTGTGAGTGACTGAATGAGAAACCAAAACATCAAATATTATCTTTCCTTTATTCCGTATATTCCCTTAGTATGTTTACTTACCTTTGATGATGTTTCAACAAGCCATACCATGCCAAGTGTACCATGAGTAAAGCCATGTACAGCTACTGTTTGACTAGCTCAATCATACCAGTGAATCATTCCATATTGACACAAGTGGAACGATTTCCTCATGTTGGAGGGAGGCAGTGGAATAAAAGTAGAAACTAACCACTTGCAGATCTCCTTCATTGTTTTCCAAACACGTGCCGTTTTGCTCCTTGCAAAGCATATTTAGCTACTGGCACTCACACATTACAGCAGCATTGCTGGCAGCGATGCAACACCATGTAAGCTGATATTTTGAAAGGGAGCCAGGGTACCCATCCTCTGCTTACCTTTAACCAAAACATTATTCCACACCTATTAATTCAGTCAAAACATTTGCAAAAAGCAAGCTCTTTAAAAATATTTGACATGTTGTCATGCTAAGTGTCAGATAATGCTTTACTCTTAAAGAAACAAATGTGCATGCTGCTGCAGGTAAGTGAGTGCCCTGCAGAAGTTTAATCCACAGCCATTCTATGGTGCTGTACTTAGTGACCCTTGAAGGCACAGAGCTCAGCCACTCTTGCGCTTGTGAATAACCTATAAATTTGAGGAATGCAAAAGCAGGAAACAACCTAGGCTCAAGAATGTAAACTTTGCTCTACTTGATGGGAATCAGGTGAAGGCACGTGCACACCCTCCCCTGCACGTCTTGGAACAAACCTGAAGACTGGAGGGTAAATTTCATGCCCGATCTGTCCTCACAGACAAGTGCACATAAATTATATCTTTCAAAGAAATGATTACAGCTGCTCATTGTACGGGAAAAAACACGTTTTATTGGGAGTAAGACTCCCTTGTTGTACAAAGTACCTCCCAGGTCTAGACTGTGTTGAAGGGTTTTTTGCTTTGATCTTAAGTTTGATTGATAAGTATAATTCCTACCTCAGTCATGTCACCTAGTTTTGCATTGATTTATTGTTTCAGAACTATGGTGTGGAGACAGACAACTTGAAGAATCTGGTGGTGAGGATGAGAGCTGCCACCAACAGTCTGCACATGGCCACATCCGACCGCAGGAAAAGCCCAGCGTATGATGGCAGCACCTCACGCAAGCCACCCAATGACTTCCTCACCTCTGTGGTGGAGATGATTGGTGCTGCAAAGAGCCTCCTGGCTTGGCTCGACAGGTAAGAACAATGTTATAACCACCTACCTGTGCGCTCTGAATTAAATCAGATTTCAGATGGGCTGCAATAAAACACTGCTCAAACTAGCTGCACATGCACATGTATAGATACTTTAGATTTTAGTTGGTCTCTGTATCTTTAAAAGTATTTGGAACCTTGTGAATAAATGGTTATAACAATATTTGTATTAATATGACCTGCTCCTGCTCCCAAACGCATTACACCATAAAAGCACAGCATATTAAGCAGGTTGCCAGGATTAAGTGTTAGCAGGCTGAAATTAAGCTTCTCTTTTTGTGGCAGGTCTGACTAAAGCTGGCAAGGTGACGTCAGGATATAAATGGTAGTTGTGAGGTCGAGACGAGAGCAGTCCAACAGCCTTTAAAAGTGCTGTGCTAAATGTTAAATTACGTCTGTGAGGTTCACATAAAGTTCAGATTTTTTGTTGGACAAAGAGGTTTTGTTAATACTATGTATCAATTTAAAGTTTCTTAATAGGTTTTTCCTTGAGGCATAATTTGATATAATGAGCCACATCACATATTTTGAATATGTTTGGTTGTGACATTCTTGAGTTACAACAAAGTCAGTCTGTGACAGATCACCCAAACACAGTAACCAGAGCAAGGGTCACTGAGTCTATTAAAAGGTATAGTGTTAACAAGTCAAAGCTGACTTAACATAGGTAGATTACATATGCTCCCACATGCTTTATTAGATACACCTATACAGTCTGATGCAATCCAGCCACAGGTTCTTCATTAAGTTTATAATGGCTGGGTTTTGTGCAAACTTTCCGAGGATTTAATTAATCTATGTTTCTTTTACTGCAGTCACTTAGATCTGGTTTACTGTAGTGCATTATATTCATTGTGTTTCTATTTTTCTTCCTACCTAATTTTTGTAATGGGCCATCAAATAACACAAACAACTTTCAGTATAATGCAGCCAGAGCTGAAACTGATTATTTTCTTGATTAATTGATTAGTTGTCTGGTCCAAAAATTTTAGAAAAATAATGAAAAATGCCTGGTCAATGTTTCCCAAGGCCCAGGGTAAGGTCCTCAAAGGTATTTTTTCCACAACCAAAAGCTATTAAAAGGGCAATATGTAACAATTGATTTCTTCTTGAATTCACATACACAAAGAAAAAAAAATCCATGACGACATATCACCAGAGTAACCGCTACTAACTGTAGCTACAGTTAGCTAGTTAGCTCAGTTAGCCATAACAGTAGATAATTGAGCAAATAAATCAGAAAATATTCATGTTTTTAAAAAGCTGGAGTCAGAGATTTTTGTCTTTTTTTATTACTTAAACTGATACATCGCTTATCAAAATAGTTGTTGATTAATGTAATTGTTGACAACTAATCAATCAATTGTTGCAGGTATAAATGCAACTGAGCTATTGTATTGGAAAAACATAGATTTTACAAGTGTGCCTTATAAAACGGTGTTTCTGTTTTGAACATTATTAGTACATGACGCTGAATATCAAATATTATTATCATATATTTTAATCTTAAAATGATACAGTCATGGAGTTTGATTGACCAGATCTGAACCCAGCTCTGCAGACCATCGCTGGTTCTTAATGTTCTCCCTTTCCTTCTTTGTCTGCTTACAGGACACCTTTGACAGGGATCAGTGACTTCACAACCACCAAGAACAAGATCATTCAGCTGTGCCTGGAGCTCACTACCACAGTTCAACAGGTCTGCACGCTAGTTAGCTCAACAACACATGTGTAGCCAGCCCCTGGAAAACGCATACACACCATAGCTGTGCTTTCCATTGAGCACATACCAGCCAGAGGGCACAGACATGCAGGATAAAGTGTAGGAGAGGAGAGTTATGGGAAATGTGGTCTGGCAGCCATGACATAAGCCTGAAGCCAGCAGTCTGAGCACATTATTGCAAATACCGATGTTTTTCTTGGGATCTTTTCCTCCTCATGCTGGCTAATGAGGAGACCCCCTTCGTGCAGGGACGTTTTAATGGTAAACGTCGCTTTTGTGTTTCCAGTTTCATAAAACCCCACTGGCGCACTTTTAAAGGTGGCTGCCAACATTCCCCAGGCTGCCGTTCTCCCTCAGCCATGTGGTTCCTGTTTTTGCTTCTCCATGATGCTCGCAGTGGGAGACCAAGCCGTCGGAAAAAAGCTTCCTGTGTGTAGGTTTATCCCAGGGATAAGGAGGCGGTCCATCTAAGTGTTAGATAGATGGTTTAAACAGAGCATCAGGATACATCCACAATATTTCACAACTTTCTGCAGAGAATTACTCCAGCAGCATGATACAATTGGCTTTCTTTCTCTATCTGTCTGTCTATCTATCTATCTATCCATATATTTATATCAAATTATTCTCCCTAAAGGTTTTCTTAAGTAAAGCCCTGTAAGCAACTCATTTTACACTGCTGGTTGAAAGTGGCTGCCGAGGCTGCAGGTGTCACTTTTAGAGGGTTATTGCATCAAAATAAATTCCTTTCCCAGAGTGCCCATTTCCTTGCCAGAGTCTGGGATTTCAGCACCTCTGGTGATTTACTGTGGGTGTCTCGGTCATGGTCATCCAGCAGAAGTGGGGGTATACATTTCCCACACTGCCATGTGGAGTGGAGAGGTTATGGTGTAGAATAAACTCCTGATAGGTGCTGAAAGAGCCTTGTAAGACTGCAGAGAGTTTTCCCCCCAACGACTGGAGGAGGGATGCAGTTAAGCCCTCAATATCGGCTCATAGCAACATATATTACTGCAGAAAATACAGTGTCTCAACTTGCAAACAAATTGCAGACCATAAGTCTCCCTTTGCTTTGTACAGGCCAGAGTATGAGCCACTGGTTAATAAAATGGGTTCCACGGACAGACTGCCACAGTGATTAGTTTTATGATGGGGGAGGACCGTGTGAGGTTTGCCCAGCTTGTTCATGAACTTCAGCCAAGAATTAGAGCTTTTCAGATCACACAATTTATGTGTTCTGCCTGAATGAAGCCTGTGTGTGTACACACAATGGGACGCGGCTATAAAACTGTGAACGCATCACCCATCTTGGCTGACCCATCACATGTGGAGGTCATTCTCTTTCAAAGATTGCACTTTTCATCCATCCCCTGTGTCTTTTATCTGTGCTTCCCACTGAATTGTTGGATCAGATGTAACATACTGAAGTTAAAACCAATACAACACAACGTCAGAGGGCCACATCTAAAGTTCTGTAGTCCACAGACTTTATTCACCCAGTGTAAAGGCAGCTATACTCCAGGTTTCTGCACAGTGCCAGCACTCCTCTCTCTCAGCCACTTCATTGCTCGACCATGCAAATCCGCTCCGGTGGCGGATCAAAGGCCCAGAGAGCAGCACACAGAAAGTCATCTGATCCACACCGGCTGTGGGATCAGGTCCATAACGTGAGGGATCAGTACACCCAGGGAATTGTCCCTCAGCCTCTCTCTGTGCTTAGTTATGATCTGGCTCCTGTCTACTAATGGGACTATGGGTTAGACAAAAGATATGGGATTCATTTGGATATCACGAACAGATCTCAGAAGGATTATCTGCACAGTGCTATTCACCATTTGACCATGAAACAAGGAAAATGTTCCATAAATGTCAAAGCTTGGTGGGAGATGTGCCAAGCCATGTCTGCGGCACATAATGATACTGTTTTGTTTCATGACCTCTAAACTTTGAAATACGTATTTTTAGCTCATCCTTCTTGGCCCAGTCACCAGTGTAGTCATCCAAACATTGGCCAGTCTCTGAAAGAAATATGCAGTTACATGTTTATGTGAGAGTAGCCAAATTCCTTCTGAAACCACCATATGTTCTTGGCAGACTTTAGAAAATACGTTGTATGGAAACATTTTTGGACCACAGTATATAAAAAGAAAACTATTATGATAGCGTTTTTCCCCTCTAAATGTTTCTATTGGTTTTTCAGTCCATTTCCGAGTAAGGGAATGTGGCAAAGTCATATATATATCATTCTTTACCAAGTCCTTCAAAGAGGCACATTGAAAATAATATTTAGGAAACACAGGATGTAGTCTGTTTTGATGTGAAGCCATCACTTGCAGTCACAGACGGTCCAAACAAGTCTTGTTAATGCAAACAAACCAATAGTATGACAAGCCAAGTGCATTTGAAAACAAACTCTCCCCTTTAGCCCGGTGGAATGTGCAAGCTATGGAAATATGGAAAAACTTGCTCGACCCCCATTCGGTGTCTGCACAATGGATTTACAAAGAGCAACAGAGCTGGCTTTGTACATGGCACATGCCTATGCATGTCACTAATACTGTGAGGGCCACAACACCAATTTCCCCTTTATTTTGCATTAACAAAGGCTTGTGGCTTGTTAGGGTTAGGGTTCTGTTGAAGTAGATTTTTCTGTTCTGACTAGTTTTGACTGGAGCATTTCACCTGTGTTTTGATGGATGCCTCCCCTTGGGGCATTCCCACCACACATGCACGTGCACTGAGATCCCCCGCCCCCCCTAACTAGAGGCCCCTTTAACCACCAACAACACAGTTGTCAGGGGAGGCCGTTGCCTCAGCTGTGTCCTGTTCAGCTGCAGTCCATGAGTGCTGTGTTGAGATTCTTGGAGGGGACCGTGGTCAGTCTTTCAGCTGACTTTGCAGATTTTATTGTTGGTTCTCGCCCCCAAATGCTCAAGATCACAGCTTCTGTGTTTGGAATCCCCTGTGTCCACCAGCCCACCCACATACTTTTAACTGTGGAAAGCGATGATGCATCCAAGTGCTCAGAAAAACCAAAGCACTATTTAGATGAGTGCTTTCTGAACATCAATGCATGTTTTACCCGATCATTCCCTACCATCTTATCTTCACATTGTTTCTATATGACTGTTAGGTTGGTATTTACGTTCCAATGTAGTTTACCAAACCACACAGCAATTATAGCTTCCCGAGAATTTAGGCAGAGAGGTAATTTGAATCTAAAAGCTGTTTATTTGTGGCTGTTCTCCATTTTCTCAGTTCTATATATGGAATGCTGATTATATCGTATTCAAAAATCCCTATACTTTTTCCGCTCTCCAGCCATTGAATAGCCTCTTCCCTGTTGTTTACTTGCGTACCCGTCTAATCTTTCCTCACTGTCTTCTGTGTAACAGGACTGCAGTGTTTACGAGATGGAGGAGAAGATCCTGGAAGTTGTAAGTTTACTGCATATCTTTTCTTTGTTTCCTGTAATGTAATGTAATGTAAATAAGACCCAAGGTTCTTATTTGGGGGAGAACGTCTGGTTGATCATTTGGGTGAATTTCTCTTTACGTAGAGATTGTGTGACATGCTCTCAGGAGCAAGGTCAGGTTTCTGGTTGAATGGAGCCGACTGGTCTATAGGCTTGCCAACGGAGGAGGCGGCTCTAATACGCCCCCGGCCATCAATCAGTGTTTCCTGTTGCTGACACTCTCCAGACCCCTTGGGCTAATACTAGGCTTCCTCTTAGCATTCTGTCTCTCTCTTAGACAGCCCAAGTGAAGTTCATGTTAAAGCTCTTTGTCCATTTCTTTGTTTCATACTATTTTGCATTTCCCTCCTCTTATCATTGTTCTCATCTTTGTTCTCAACTTTTTCTCACCCTGCTTATTTGTTTGTGCCCCACTGAATTTTCCACCATTTTCAGTGTTTATCCCTCTCATTTCTTTATCATCTTTCTCCATAAGCTTAAATAAAGCTTCAAAGATAGACCCCTCTAACGAAGACAAATTACAGTTTTTGTTCTAAAACAAGAAAGGGACGAAGCAGAAAGTAGGGGTGGCGCACACAACACTAATCTCAGTGTTGTGTGTGCACTGTTATGTCCAGTAAATTGCAGTCTTATGGTGCGTATTTTAGCAGATTTAGCCTAAACATACACAAAAGCAAGTAAACAGGGAGTAAATACTGACTAGGGCTACGGTCTCTGTGTCACGAGTTGCTGCGTAACATGACTTGTTCCAACCTGTAGAACACAATATCTCCAGTGGTAATTAAATTCTCAGTACATCATTAGAGGCACTGCTCAAAATCACACTGAGAAGTTTCTTGTCACTGTATTCATTTCTGTATGAAATTTTGCCTTTTCCTCTGCAGTCTAAGATTTTGAACAACATCTGTGATCAGACCGTGAGAACCACCTCTGACCCCCTGATGAGCCAGTCGGCCTGCTTGGAAGAAGTCCAGCTGACCAATATCAAACCAGGAGAGGGCCTGGTAAGGAATGCTGGGAGATCGTCTTCCTCTATTTCATCTTCCTTATGGGTTTGCAGGCCAGGAATGCATGCAATGTGTGTCAAATTGGGACCCTCGCATCTCTCAGGGAGTATTATGTTTTGACTGAAACCATTAATAATGTTTTTGGGTTTTTTTTTTGCCGCAGGGGATGTACATCAAGTCTACCTATGATGGGTTACATGTCATCACAGGAACCACAGAGCATGTAAGTATGACTGTATGTTGACCACAAGAATACATTCAGCCCTTTTCAGTGCTCGATTTAAAATGAAACAAGAGAGATGGGTTGTAGTTCAGATTGAAGCAGTTGGCCATCACGTCGTCTTTGTGCCTCACTCTTAACAAAAAGCTTATTATATCCATGGAGAGGACACCTCATTCTCATCCTCCTCTTCATCCTCCTCCTCTGCTGAGGGCACACTGAGTTATCTGAAGGAGTCAAGAACTGCTCATCCATAAAGGCAATTGTTTGTTTGATTCTGCACTCCAGTAAACCAGTAAATATCTCAAACAGCCTCCACAAAAAGAAGTCCTACCTTTTCCCCACACTGAGAAAACAAGTTGGTGACTAATGCACCAGCATCACTGCCACGCTCGGATCCTCACGCCTCCGGTGCTTAATTGTGAATCAGGACCTGAATCATCATCAATAATGACTCGTTAATCCCGTTTGACATCCGTGTGACATGGAAAAACAATTCAAGTGTTATTCATACACACAGAGTGTTTGTTTTTTCTCACGATTTGAGCTTGTTTGTTCTTCTGATATTTACTTAACAGAGAATTCAAATGCGAGACTGCCAGTCACTTCAATTTCAATAAGGTTTTGTGAAGGTGTGCGCCAGCAGCAGGTGAAAGCGGTTTATCGGGCTTGACTTCGTACTTGTTTGTTCTTTAGTCACCTGCAGACCTGACTAGGAAGATCCATGCTGGTGATGAGGTGATCCAGGTTAACCAGCAAACAGTGGTAAGAACCTGTTGTTTTTTTTCGTCCTTACATATTTATCTGTATATTTGACCGTACATACTATAAAGTTAATATATACTTGATACACATATCTGGTACTCGCTATAGATACTAATTGAGTGTATATGTTTCTGTCAACCAGGTGGGCTGGCAGCTGAAAAACCTGGTTATGAAACTGAGGGAGGACCCCAAAGGTGTTGTTCTACTCCTTAAGAAGAGGCCCACAGGCACCACAGGTTTCACTCCCGCCCCGCTCAAGAACATGCGCTGGAAGCCCCCAGTACCACAGGTACACGCACACAAGCTCCCACACTTGCTCCTTTCATTATGAAAGATCAACAAAAGCCTGTGCCGTCTAGTCATTGTCAACCAATTATCAGCTTTTTAGGGAGTTGGTTCCAAAAAGGCAAGTTCAGACAAGTGTCGCTGAGCCACCCTGAAAATGCTGCCAGCTGAATTGAATACAGCACTGAGAGCACACTGCGGAGCAAACAAAGTCTCATGATGTCATTGAGTCTAGGAGATAAAGCTGCCAGCCTGTAGTGTTGCAGTCTGGTTAGATTAGTATCTGGTTTGTTAAAAATAAAGTGCCAAGATGTTGCCATTAAAAAAGAAGACAAAGGCACTCAGGATAATTCGTGTTATTCGGGTTCGCTGAGAGAAAACCCAATCGTCTATTGTTCAAAGAAAGGTCAGGGGTAACTGATAAATATTGAACTAACAAGGTTATGTGACTGTAATCTAATTTGTTGTTCTCCCTCATGTGAACACATTAGGCTTAACTTAGCTCTTAACCACATCTCTGCACCTGAGTCCCCTTTAACAGAGACAATAAGCCTCTTGTAAACGAAGACTACCCAATTTGAAGCTCTGGCATTATCTTATCATGCGCAGCCTGTTTTATAGCCTGACAAGACAAGACGAGACGATATCAGATAAGAGTGGGTTACTCAAAACAACAAAGAGCCTCTCAACACAAAGGTGGCCCATGTCACCATGTCCAACAGCGTCTTGTTTTAACAAGAAGTCTGGCATATCAGAGCTAGCCATCTCAGTTTATCTGCGATAATAAGACTCTAGAAGCCAAAACAGAGAAAACGAACACCCTGATCCAGGTTTGACTGACACTGTCTTTGTAATGCTGTATAATTTGGACACATGGGAGCTATGTGGAAGAGGAAATGGGGGGGGGGGGGAATGATTCATGAGATCCTAAATCGGATGTTCAGTTTGTCATTAATCCATCACATCCACCTCAACTGTATCATCAGACATATCATTTAGATCTGATGAGAACAGCGGTAAGTACGAGTTGTACATTCAGTCAAGGACACAGTGTTGACGAGTGTTGGGAAACATAACTGTGGTAAATGAGTACAGTTTTAAGTACATGTCTAGTTGGCTATTTTGGAGTTCACTTGCAATTTTTCTGTACCTCAAACAAGAAGGTTTAAACTCAGGGAGATGAAGTGAAGCACTTCGATGTCTCCCCACATGTGGTAAACTCCTCCCTGTTGTCAGAAAGTCTTATTTAGTCTTAATTTGGGATTTGGAAGAACCAGCAAGCAGTGACTTAATTTGTTTTCAAGGGTAAACTGATATCCTATATACATACAGTACACGCAAAAGAGGCATATTTGGGATGACAGAGAAACTCGGTATGGCTTGTTATTTAATTTGTGTGAAAACTGAATTCTGCTGTATTTTTCAGAACAATTCCTCCCTGATCAGAGCCCAGTCTCCCTGCGGCTCAGCGAACGGATCAACCAAAAAGGAGAAGCCGGCTCTCCTGGACTTATACATCCCCCCACCTCCTCCGATGCCATACACCCCACGGTGAGCTGTTGCATTTCATCTGTCAAGCGCAGTATTTTATAAGGGTTTTTTAGTTCTAAAAGTTAGAGAATAAAACACACGTCCCAAAGCAACTCAAAGAACAAGCAGCAAGACTGCCATCCTGCATTGAATATCAACCTGTGTGACATTTCCTTATCCAGGCCTTCGAAGCAGGTGGATAATGAGGGTGTCCCACACCCATGACCACTTTACCACCCACCCCTCCTACTGCACATTCTGTTCTGCTTGTCTTCAGCCCACTCTGCCCCCACCAGTCCCACCATAGTCCTTACACAACAGTTGTTTCATCCTCCACCTCCAGGAGATGACAGAGCGTAGTCACGTTCACTTGAAAATGTTAGACTGAATTTTATTTCACTGCAGTTACAGTAAAATTACATTTTGCTAACAAATAATCCTTATTGTGGTATACTATAAATTGTGAAGTGGCATATTATGTTGTAATAGATCATTTGTTTCTCCACACAGTGAGTTAAGAGCAGACACCTTCTCCAGCATTACTAAAAGACCAAAGGGCTCTGAGTCACCCAACTCCTACCTGGACCAGGAGAGCAGAAGACGCTGCACGATTGCAGATTATGACAAATTAAGCGTTGGCTGTCCCATCGAGGCCAACGTGATTCAGCCCAGGATGAGGGAGCACAAGCCCTCGCGTGGTCAGTAATTTCTCATATGAATTGAAAATATGGTCTTGAAATAATTTATTTTGCTAAATAATATTTTGCTGTCGTCTACAGGGAAGCCCCGGCCTCTTTCAATGCCAGCGGACACCTGTGTTGGATTGGTGGATCCCTACGCTAAGCCATGGGCACAGGGAAGGAAAGGTGTGTATGAGCATGCTTTCACTAACTTGTGAAACACCTGTCATACAGAGTTTCAAGTATAAACCTCACTCGAAAAATTACATCTTCAGTGTTTTACAAGGATAATTTTACATACTCATGGTTATGAGCAACAAAGCTAGATAACGTCAACATTGCACACTCCACTGTCATTTGCAACCAATTACAAAAACTTTGAAAGAGAATTTTTTAGGAATTTCCCTTGACAGTTGCATCCATTCATCTGTTGATCTGATGAAAGGTCATGTTAAAAATGTACCTAAATCAAAATAGCATACATTATTTAACTTGTTTACTTAATATGAAGCTGGAGCCTGCAGCCGGGTAGCTAAGCTTTGCAAACACTTGAAAAAGCTATCCTGAATCCATCTAAACTGATATCCACCTATTAGCACCTCTTAAGCTCATTCGTTTATGTTATTTCTCATTTTAAGGATTTAAAATGAGATATATAATCTGGATCCATACAAAAAATTAATAAATAAATGATTGTTAGTGGTTATATGAAGGCACAGGAAGGTTGACAGGCAACTCCAGGATGTCACTGCTCGCTGCCAAGAAAGAGTCCTGCACTCAACCTCCTGTGAAGGCCACAAATTGTAATTTTGACACTGTGGTTTGTGGAGATAAGTCTAGCAAGGCATAAGGTGTTAATTACTGTAGTGAGTGCTGCAATTAGTAAGCTTTATAGAACTCAATAATTGGTGAGCTTTGGAGAAACTTGGATGTGTATTTTGTTACCACTGGACAGAGACAGGCTTGCTCTTTTCCTCCTGTTTCCAGTCTTTATGCTAAGCTAAGCTAACTGGCTGCTTGCTCCAACTGGAACACACCTGGAACAGACAGAGACGAATGGTATCATATTCTCATCAAGAAAGCTTTTTCTTCATTTCTTACTTGACGTATGGGACAATTCTCAAAAGTTCTGGTATCAATAAATGTATGTTTTTTTTATGATATCAATGTTCATAGAAACACCTTTTTGTTGCTATTAATAAGCTTCTCATCAACTTCTCATTGTCTCTGTGCTTTAGGTGAAGACCTCCTGTATAGATACCTGAGCAATGAAAGGATCCCCACCATCGCAGAGGAGGTCCCGTCTGTGTCTCCACCCTACAGGCCTGCGGGGGAGCGCCACCTCGTCAGAGTGGACCACATCAGGGGCAGCCGCTACTACTCCAACTCAGACCTCCACAACAGCGCCACCATCCCCTACCAGGAGGACATGAGAAAGGGCCCCGTAGCCCCCGCCTCCAAGCGCACAACGGCAGAACGCTCACTACTGGTCAGTTGGATCACGCGGCTTAAGCTATTGACTCACTGATGATGCGCTTCCTGTCCGGGGCTTCCTGTTCCTGTCTTGTGTCCTTCCTCAGTGCCTTTGATTTTTTTAACGTCCAGCTGTTTTTTTGGCAGCTGCGGGCTTTTTCTCATGCTCCTCTCTCCCCCAACCTCCATACTTCCCTGGTGTTACTACTACTACCAACTACTACTCCTCAACCAAACCTGCTTTTGTAGTACTCACTACTACATTACATCATCACCCCTCTAACACTGCCCACAACTCTCCTCGTCTCTGACTAGAAGTCCCATCTCTGCCTCAAGAGGATACGGTTTGTTCAGGTTTAGGACTCTTTGGCCTTGTGTGCCATTTATGGACTCCTCTGTACATATTTAATAAGTTATATCATGTTTCAGTTGAAATGCTCTCTGGTACCATTATTTAATACTTCAGAACACTTGCCGCACATCACTTCAGCTATTTGCTTGTTTTGATTTTCTTTGCAAAGATTAGTCATAAAAATAAAACTTAATAAGTGAAACAAACAGCATATTTTTTTTTGTTAGTGAGACTGTGCTTTTTGTACCCATGTTTTTCTTTTCAAATGACACTTTTGTGATCGCTTAGTTACATTACCTTCTGCCAAAGGTTGCCTCTTGTAAGCTATGCATATACTTCAGAAAGATTTTTATAGTCAATTTAGTTGACAATGCTGCATCGGTTGGTAAAAGGATGTTTATATCTTGTCACTGGCAAATATTTGTGCTGGTTTTAAAGCTATGCACTCTATTCAGTAAAGTTTTATATCCTGTGTTTCAGTTTACTCTGCAATTACCAACCTAAAGGGCCTATAAGTACAGCTAGTTGACAGTAAATGACATAAATAGTCTTTCTAAAACCAGTGTTTTGAACCAATCATTTAGGACATGAAGGTCAAACGGCCTTCTATTAGCTCATGCTGTGGAGAGACGACAAATCAAAGGACACAGAATGACAGTATTATTTAAGAAACTACAGGGAAGAAGTGTCTGTTTTTGCTTTATCTGCCTTTTGTAAGTTTTGAATAGCGTTTTATTAAAAATTGCAGTTCGTGTCAGTGATCTTTTGTATTGTCTTTATTGTGGGTGTGGAATTACTGCTTAATATAAAACTATAATATATATCCTTTTTTGTTCTAGTTCAGTTTACACACTGAAATATGCCATATTTATCACAACAATCTGTCAGTGAAGTGCAGCTGAAGTTATTAACTTCCACTCTCGAGCCTGCTGGCTCTCTAACCTGCTTTGACCTTTTGAGGTGAACCCTGCCTCTGTTTTTTAAGCATGCGGTGAAACAGGATAGCTAATGTCAGGTTACCTTCTCTCTGTGTCTCAGACGGTGATGCTTATGTAACTGCCTCCCTCTTTGATGAACTTTAAATTCCAGCTGGGGAACCATATGGCCAAAGCAGGTTTTCCATCAGGGGATCTTTATTCCTGCACATATGTTGCCTTTTTAAACATTTAAAAGCCAGGTTAGGGTTACTTTGCCTGACCGCTTTTTTGCCATTTTTATTGATTTGAAGAAGAGTCTGCCTGGGACTGATCAGCGCCTCTCATCAAGGCCCTGAAGAACAACCCACCACTCTTATCTCTTTCCTCTTTGCCTGTTTCTCTTTGTACATGAATCTACTGATGGTGATGGGCCTTTTCCTTATCTCTCCTGCGCCTCTCTTTCCCTGCACTTTGCTCTGCCCAAGCTTGCCAAGTTAGAGTTGCTTGTGGTCCTCACTAATTTGCACCGTCTTAAAAACCTGTGGTCTACCTAAACACCACCTGCTCTCTCTTAAACCCACTGCTAAGTTTGCTAACCACTAACATTTTCTGCCTGCATATCACAAATGGTTACATGGGAATGAGTCACTGGTAGATCATGCTTGTGGAGTAATTATTTGCTAACTGATCACAAATCACAGATAGAGACATATGATGAGTGTGATGAATGTTTAATTCTCAATGTCTTTTATTCCTATTCTGGAAAATGAATTTGGAAAAAAATCTAAAGCTAAATCTGTTGATAATTTGGTTGCCTGCTCGAGAAGATGCTGTACTTTTATGGCTAACATACGGTATTACACATACTGTAAAGTCATGTTGGAAGATGAATATAAGCAAAAACAAAATCAGAATCCAGAGAAATCCGTGATTGTCTTCAAGGTAATGGAGCGTTTCATTTGGTCAGGTCACTTTAGCCTCCTGGAGAGAGAGAGAGTGAGAGTAAGAGTAAGGAAGCCGGGGAACTTGATTTAACAGAACATTTGTGCCTGAATCACATCAGATTTTCACCAGCAATAGTGGGTGTTTAACAATGACAGCAGCTCCCATGATTCCACACTGTTCAAGTCTTTTGTTTGGTTTTGATTGAGAGGCCCCTAGTGGCAAAAAAAATGACACACTGTGCAAGACAATATGCAACAATAAGGCACTAATAGAATGATAATAGAACATGATGCAAGTGCATCCTTTGAAAGAGCAATTAACTTTTAACCCTCAAGACTTCTTTGTCTGAAATTCAGAGTGGGAATTTGAAACGAATATTAAAATACCCTAAATAAATACACACACAAAAAATTAAACCTCTCCACCAAATAATAAAATTGACTATGGCTCACTAGTATATGTACAATAAGGCAGCAACTCAGCTACTGAGTCACTGAGGCTTCCGGCGCAGCTACACCAGAACAGCTGACACCATCTCTAACGTTAACACATGAATCTTTATGTATCACAGGGTTCCGACTGGCACTCTAGCAGTGACTTCCTCAACCGGTGAGTTCTTCCCTTACTCACACACACACACACACACACACACACATACATACAGAGCGTTGTGTAGTCCATAGGTCAGATGAGAAACATTAGAACAGGGTGGGTCCACTTTTTCCTATAGGGAGTGACAGTCAAGCAGGCTGTGGAATCTTTATGGAACAGTGGGTCAGTGGGTGGGCTGCTTTTTATGGTCGGGGGAGAAATATGCCATAGACAAGCAGGCTGGGGTTCACAGAGAGAGAGAGAGAGACAGACGGGCTGGAGAGTTATACCCACTGAGTTACTTTCAAGACGGTTCCATTACAATGGAGGAAAGGAAAACATCTCCATGGCTGATACCTCCAAAACTCAACTCAACTCAAACCAAAACGATCTAGATTGATAAATAGCACCATGT
The DNA here is from genome assembly GCF_904848185.1 of Acanthopagrus latus. Classification (NCBI taxonomy): domain Eukaryota; kingdom Metazoa; phylum Chordata; class Actinopteri; order Spariformes; family Sparidae; genus Acanthopagrus; species Acanthopagrus latus. The sequence goes on along the minus strand of NC_051054.1, from coordinate 16,916,721 downwards.
GTGAGAGAAAACATATGTAGTTTTGATTTTTGGCGCGGACCGTCCCTTTAATCGATTTGCACTGGAGCTGTGAGGATCTGTGCTGATATGGTTAGAGCTGCTTCCTCCTACACATCACTGCTCTGCTTCAGCCTGACCATTAATATTAAAAGAAACTATTTTTTTGTTTGTGATTTTTCTCACTGAATTCGAGCAAAAAACTTCAAACGTGTGCAGAAGTGTGTTCAAAATGTCTCGTCATTGCTTTTTTTGTTTTGTGAGTGAGGCCCGGAAGCATTGAAATGAAGAAATCTCAGCCTCATCAAACCTGTGCACACAATTTATTTTGTCATAGCTGTACAAAGCTTTTCACTCACAGCCTATTATTAATAAATGGGTTTATACAGTTCATGTCTGCGTTTGCTGAGACATTAATATCTCTCAGGACCTCGACTATCCAAGATGTTTCAACGTGTCCCACACGCCAGCGTGTCCATCCTTTACCACCCACCCCCAAGACACTTTAGAATGCTGGAGCATCTTTAGAAATGTCACTGTTGTGACAAATCCGGATTTTTCTACGCTCCTGTCTATAAATAACCAGATCCCACTGCGAAAACATGACGACATCGGAGGATTGCTGCTCCTCCGTCGCTTCATCCGTGGCCCCCCGTGCCTCCTCCGGTCTTGGATGAAGGGCCCGAGGAGGTGTGACTCCCCACATTAACGCTGTGATCGATGACTAAACGCCTTGCACAATACCCTCCCTCACCGGCAAGTTCTATTCTAAGAGCTGCACAAGAAACCCATCGCATCCGGGTTGTCGCACGCTCGATCAAAACACATTACTCACATTCAGAATATATATAGAGAGCGATGCTATAGTAAATCTTGCAGATAAGCGGCTGACTCACTGCTGGTGGAGGTTTGTAAACGTGCAAAACTGATGGAAGCAACAGGGCTTGATTGACAGCGGGTGTAATCAGGTGTCATATTAATTTTGGCATGTAAAGCTGTAAAAACAAACCAGTTTTTCCTCATTACAAAGCATAAAATGTGACCATCAGTTTGGTTATCTGCAAAAAGAAAAAAAAAAAGTGAGGGCCGCTGTGTGTGGGCATGGGAGAGTCTACATGTCTACATAAGTATCTGAAGTTGCAACACCTGCAAAAGAAAAAAAAAAAAAGCACCAGCAACTAGTAATTTACGCTGGAGACAAAGGCGTGAAAATCTGTGGATGACAGGGGGAGGAGAGCGCCGGGGCGTCGGCAATCCAAAGGCACGAAAACGAGATTTCAGGGGCGAGGCCTCGGCTGAGGTACATCGACCACTTGGAGTCTCTTGTCTGCCCTTTCTGCTGTGGCCACTCGCCAAATGCATTATCAGAAACTGGCACCGGCACACTAACTAAAATGCCATCGCTTAAACGGTCTCCATGGGATCTGTTTTGCTCAGGCCATATCAAATTAAGCCGGATCAGAACGCAGATAAACATAATGAGTGGTTGCGAAGGAGCTGGGGAGCAATAAGTGTGTGTTGGAAAAGCCCAAGTGACACTTGATCTGATCTGAAGTATGATGGGTAAACAAAGCTTCTGGGTGTGAGAGACAAGTTTGCTGCAAAGTACTGATAGACGTCAGCGCTGAGTATTGACTTCTCTTTGTCTCTTACAGGTATAATCAACCACACATACGGTCCTGGTCCTTCTCTCAAGCAGTAAGTATATTGTGTTGGGTCAGTCTGTCTAATCAGGTCCCACTAATGAAAGAATGCGGTATGCACAGTAAGCACAGCACAAGAGTGAGTTGGCCACTCGCCTCAGCATTGGCAGGAGAAGGAGGTGAAACTGGAGGCCTCAATTAAAAGCCCATTACAGTTCACACACAGATAAGACAACACTTTGCCTTCTCTATCAAACACAAACTACAGGACCAGTATGTAGCAATGCAACTTGTAGATCGTCTGAGCAGGTTTTTGACTGTGGCCAGTCTGAATCCACACCATCATACTGTTGCTGTTTGGCCAGATAGCTCATTAAGTATTTGATGGATTTGGTCACCCTTTGACTTTTCATCTAAACCCACCTTCACTTTCAAGTCTTTTTAGTTTTGAATGACTTACCTACAGAGTAGAGTGCTAGAGAAATGAGTCCTAAAAACTCAGTGTTAAGTTAGCAATTGTATCACTTCTGGTTCCCTAGTATCAAAGTCAACAGTTTTTTTTAAGGGGCTTTAAGTTTGATGCCTGAAATAAGGTCTGTCTGCGGTTAACACAGGCTTAAGAGGTTTAAAACCCAACCTGTGAATTTTGAAGTTACAAGTCATGTCAAAATGTGTAAGTAAGATAAACTTGTTGTTTGCCACTGAGTGATTTTCCGCAATAGTACAAAATCAAAACTGATGGATTCAATAGGCTTTTCATCGAGGGAACGAGAGCGATGCCAACTTGGCCTTCAAAAATACATCATCCCTGCAGGACTCATACTTTTCTTTTTCCTTTCGTGTGTACAACAGCTGCCCTCGCCAAGTACGTACTGCTGCATGTAGCACGCGCACAGCTGGGACTTGGTCAGGGCATTGCGCCTTGAACTCTGATCCTCTCGGTCATATACCTGTCACGGGCCTGAAGCATGAAATTTGAAGCAAAAAAGACAAAGTGTGCAATTTGGAGCGCAGCCAGTGAACTGAACACTGCCTGCAGCTCGGTCAATGTGACGTGCCATCGATTGTGGATCAGAATAGCCAGAAAAGCACACTGCAATATGTGAGCAGATGCAGCAGGACATCCCTTGGCGTGTTTTTGGCACACTGCATTTGGCGTACGATGTAGTGGGACATATTAAATCTCTTTCTGGCATACTAAATCACAAGGTGGTACGGGTATTTGAACGCATCGTCTTTGTCCTTTTTTCCTCACTGATTGTGCTCCAAGTAGAAATTGATCCAGCCTCTATTGGCTATGGCAAATGACCACAGTCTTGGCACACACACACACACACACACACACACACACACACACACACACACACACACACACACACACACACACACACACACACACACACACACTTAGAGGCCATATACCACAGCACCATGAGTTACTGTCAGTCCTTTAGTGGCACATACCACTCACACACCTCCACAAAGGTCAGATGCATTAGGCACGCAGTCAGTAGTGGCATGTGAACAAATCACATTTGTACAGATTTATGGTTCAATGGCGACTTGTTGTTGTGGCAGACAAGAAAACCTTGACCCTGCTGTCAGCGTCCGTGTAGCGCATAGTTTATTTTATAGCTTTCGATCCTTTGGATTATTTGTGTGCAATGTAAAAAAAAAAAATGCCACTTCAAAATGAGTACAAAACGGAGAATACAAGGACTGGAAATATACTTTCCGAGACTTATATGTTTGGCAGCGTGCACACCACATTAACTGTCATTCAATACTGCATCTAGAGCCACAGCGAGCACATGCAGCAGATCTAAACTGAGGTGGTGAGCAGTGCCAGGGCGACTGGACAGTTACTACAGGCAGAAAGTGTGGGGGACATGCAGCGCCATCAGACTGAGCAACCCAGAAACTGATATCATTTCCAGCCCTGCACCCTTCCCCCTTTACACTGTGAGAGAATCCCCTGCTGAATAATAGCCACTCTGTTTGCCCCCCCAGCTCTCATTTCTCCGCCTCACAAACACACACAGTTTCTGGGTGGGAGGAGGAGGAGGAGGGGGGGGACACCAACTAAGTGCCGTGACAATTCTCAGCATGGATCGTGATGGGAGATTGAGTGCTACAATGGTGTGACCAATCTGCATTCCCGTGAGTCCTCCAGGCCTTTGACATGAGTCACAGGCCAGATTACCTCACTTCCACCCAAACATAGCTTCAGCGAAATGCCCCTTTAAATCACTCCAAAGTGGCATGCTGGGAGTGTTTCCCCCGTCACAGAAAAAGAAGAGAGGGAACTGTGTTGAAATCTTTTTTATTTAACTCAATGTATTTAATTGAAATGTCAGAGGGGGTAGCTTTATCAAGGGGTTTAACACAAGGAAGTTACTTGATACGGATGGGAATGATAGGGTGACAAATGGGAAGAGGTAGCTACAGTGTGAGAGTGTGAGCGATATAAAGAGAGAGGGGTCTCTCTTCATAGTCACTTCATTCCACTCGCCGCAGTACAATAGCAAGTGGAAAGACAGAAGAGGCCCCTGTCTATTTAAGCAGAAAATGAAACGGAGACTATAATAATGCAGGACCCAGGAATGTGTCTGCTGGTTTAACCGCCATCCCGGCACAAGCCAGCATAGGCCAGAACATCCTCAGCACAGACGCAGCTCGAGCAGTGGTGTTGTGGCTACAAACCCAGCTCCCCACCGAAATGCTGAAGGGTGTTGATAGCCAGGCCGCAGCCGCCCAGACACACGAGTGGACTCTGTAACATGAAACACTTATTTTTCTCCTTCTTCCTGGAGAAAAACCACTGAATATTTTGTGAATTTGACTGAAAGCAATAACAAGGGAAAACGTTGCAGGACTCCTGACCTTAACGCTTCTCTCATAATAGTGATGTGTTAAATTAAACTTTGTTAAAAGCAACAGGTGATTATTTTCATTATTAATTCATATGCAGATGTTTTTTTTAAAGGTAAATCAATTTATCCAATTCAATTGTGGAAAATACTCATCACAGTTTCCCAGAGCCCCAAGTGATATCCTCAGACTCCTTACTTTGTCCTTTGTCTTCCTCCAAGACTCTTCATTTATTACCGTAAACAATGAAGAAAAGCAGCAAACCCTTATAGTTAAGAAACTGGAACCAGAATTTATTTTATTTTATTTATTTTTTTGCAAAAGAACCGAAACAATGAATCAGTTATCAAACCAGTTGGCAATTAATTATCTTTCCATCAGCTAATTGATTAATCAAATTAACTTTGTAGTTCTGTTCAGCTGTTGCACTCATTATGGGTTACATCCTGGTATTTCAAGTGGTGATACATCTTATAAGTTGATAGGAGAGGCGTTTGTAATAACCCAAATCAGTCTGTAGACCAACAAGGCATAAGATGTTCCTTTATTGATCCCCCTTGCGAGAAACTTGCAGGTAACACAGCAGCACAGAGGGTAATAGTAGCAGCACAAGAGCAAGTCTCAAAAAACAGAGACAATAAAAATGAGATATTTGAAGAATAAAATAACAACTTGAATATAATATATGATATAAACGATTAGAATAAAGATAAACATACAATATACAGCAACTGTCCTTTTTTTTCTATGTACACAGCTTGTGCAATCTAGTATGTGCCTGTGCAAATGTGAAATGTGCAATGGTAGATGGGAGATAAATAAATAACAAACGAAGAAACAGTCTTTGTGACATGAAGTGTGTGGTTGAGTCCTTAACCAGTGGTGAAAGGAGCTCAGTCCAGTCTAAATGTTTATTATGTAACTTAATGACAGTGGCTGTAAAAACAGTATCATCCTCGTGTGAGTGGCTTAAACACAGATAATTTAACACCATGTCTGTGTCCACTATGTGTGTTTTGCTTTTATATTGGGGCCGCATTTTTCTCTTATATAGCAGTAATCCAGCGACATCTAGTGGTCATGGGTGGGAACTGCAAGGACTTCCCCCACATACATTACTACATTTTACCTGAGTGTAACACTATAATGGTGCAACAGGAGCTCAAAGGTTGCTGTGTTGAAATTTAAATAATAAAGTTCAGCTTCAGTTTAGGTGTTACCCCTCTTTTTTTGAGGTGGAGAAAGAGGGTGACGCCCAAACAGGACCAGAGCTCACCTTAGACCAACTGGGCCTGTTTGAATATCTTCTTCTTCGTCTTTTTTTTTACCTCCCCCCGACATGCTGACCAAGGTTTGGGCAGACTTTGAGCGGAGTTTTCGGGCTAAGCTGCTGTCATTGAAGTCATGGTGGAAGGTAGAGTGAAATTAAAACGTCTGGTTAAAACTGTGTGAAGCTGATAAGAGTTTTCGCGGGCGGCGTTTTTTAGGCTCTCGGCTAGAGCATGAACATGCTGCGTTTGAGGACGAACACTGACCAGACTCCACTGTAATTTTAAGGTATTTTTCTTATTTCGTAAAACTAGGTAAAATGGTGTTAAATGTCGATGGCAGTCCCTTGCAGAGGGGTTTGAGGGGTTAAAATACAAATTGTGAAATATAGTGAACATTATCGTGATTTAACATTTTAGAAACCTTATTGTAGCATTCGCACTTTGCATGTTTATCGTGAGGTTTAGCATTTGTTTCTTTCTAAGCTTTTCGTATAGATTCCAAGACATATTTTGCAGTAACCAGAATTCACAACCATGATATGATGCATGACCTTCAACCATTGTGTCTTTTGAGGAGACAAGAAAAAAAAAACCAACAGATGATAGATACAGATGATAGATGCAGATAGGATGTGGTTGGCAGACAGCTGCTAGCTTAACTGATTGAAGCCAGAAGGGTATTAGTGCATGCATCTCTCTTCAGATCATTATAATTAAAGATTACATGCAAATCTAACTAAATTCACAGTTAACCTTCAACACCTGCAAGAAAAAAGATGCCACAGGAACTTAGTTGTTAAACACACACACACACACACACACATTCAGAGTCAGGATTCGGCTGTGGTTTATGTGGTGATCGTCATGTAACTCCTACATGCAGCCAGTGACTCAAACACCCGGAAAGCGAGTTGTGATGCATGTGTGTTGTGCAAGACAGAGATACACACACACACACACACACACACAGACACACACATATATACACACTGATACACACAGGGTTTAGTTTAGATAAGTGCTGTCATTGTGTGAGCCATACGAGCGACCTGGGATACTGACTCTTACTGAACTCGAAGTAAATCTGTGAAGTTTCAAGTACCAGGTATGAGTCTACCTCTCTTCTTTCGTTGTTGTCGCTGTGTGTAGATAGAGTTTGTGGTGAATGATTGAGTGTGAACAGCGGCAGCAGGACTTGAACTCAGGACCCCTGTGACCACATCGCCACCTGTGCCTTTACATTTCCTGACATCAAGGCCGGGTTGTGTGTTGTGTATGCTCAGTCTGACGAGGTGTAAGGTTTAGGTTGTAGACTCTAGGCGACATGTGTCAGATCTAAAAGTGTAGGGAGGTTGAGATTCTTTAATTCTGTCAGATCTTATTTAGATTTTTTTTGCTGTGTCGAATCAGGAGAAGAAGCTTTTTAAACAGAGACAAGTTGTTGAATGTTTGCTGTTGAGTGTGTCGTTCAGGCAGCTTTGACACTTTACGAATAAGGAACTTAAGCACGCAGAGGAAGTTAGTCAATAGAGCCAACATGGATTTCTCAATATCTTTCATGTCGCTGTTCATCTATGTTGTTACATTTCAGAATGTGTTCCTTTTTCCTCTGCACTTGACACTGCTTAAAATGCCCTTTCTTGAAATGTGACACTACAAAGACGCCCTCTAATCTTCAGTACTTGAAGGCAGTGTAGCTATGTGTCATAGGCTGCTGAACTGCTGACACTGAACATTGTGACACTCCAGCTTTGAGTCAGTTCTGTTCACCAGCTTCAACATTTCAAGATCTTAACCCTTTTTTCTGACTCGGCTTTCCATTTCCAGAGGAGGAGAAATGATGCTTTCATCTCACATTCAATTTGCATTTCTTTTTTTTTTTTTTTCTTTTTTTCGCACTGCAAGAGAAAAAAAACAAAAATGGAAAAAAACACTCAAATTGAGCAACATCATCTGCGCTGTCTGCCCGTGACGTGACTTCCTGTTGTCACACAAGCGAGCGAAGAGGTGCACATTTTCGGCCCATTGACCTGCGGGTGGTGATATTGTCAAGCTAGGCCTCTGTGGATTAAGGTGTGTCTTTTTGGTTTTCTCCCAACAGGCTGCCTTCCCCATATCTGTGCCCCCTTCAATGGCCGCCGATGACTATAACCCTGTAAGTGTTTCTCTCTATTATAATGAAATGCAATCCTCCCCTCCTTTTTTTTTCAACAGTGGAACTACTTCTGCTTCTCCTATTTCATGATGGCAAGGTTTTTAAATGTATAGAAATTATTCTCGGGGTGTTGCCTAGTTTGGTTTCTCTTGAGTGATTTTAGTTCGATTAAAGAAGAGTTAAGAGGAGAGGACACAAAGAGTGAGGCGTAAAGCGGAGTCACAGATGAGGATGTTAGAGAAGGGGGGGGTGTGCGCAAAGATCGAGAACGGCAAAGAGAAAAAACTGCCAGTGACACTCGTCTGTGTGAGAAACAGGATGTTCCAGACAACCTCCTCTTCTCTGGGGCCTGAGACTGTTAATGTGCTCTCCTCACCTCTGGCTGTCTGACCTGAGCGCTCTCCTCTTCTCTCTTCCCAAAAGGTCTCCCTCCGACACAAATCCAAGAGGAAGACCCGAGGTGGTAAGTTGTCACCTCACCCCTGCTCTCATCGCTCTGTCTCTGTGTGTGCCCTCTACTGCAATTTAGACCCTCTGTGGGCGTGTGTGAAGTGGCAGGGCAATTAGTGTGCTCAAAGGGCTTTTAGGCAACGCTGGGTTGGTTTCACTTCGTTTTTTCTCTATTTCGCCGCCTCCTTTTCTGTGTCTTGTATTCTGAGAAACTCCAGTTTAGTTTTTGTCCTATTGTTATTTCTGGCTGATTCATAACTGGAACAGGTAGGCTGGATGTAGGACTTCACTTCTGTATTGACTCTTCCATGTTATTTTTAGAGTTTGTGTGGTTACTGACAGGATAGTGACCCAGTTTCACTCTCAAAGGGAAACATTGTGCTTGTTTTGGATTTTTGACCATGTAACGTTTTGCTTCCTCTAATGCTATATCTGCGCTTAGCTGTGGCGTTGCTCTTTCTCTGCGGACGAAGAAGGAGGAGGAGGTCTCAGTGTATTTGTGTGTCTTCTGCGTGCAGGCAATGGTACAAACATGAGCAGGAGACGGATCTCTGTGAAAGAGCTGGGTCAGCCAGATCACCAGGGCTGGCTGTACAGGAAGAAAGAGAGCAAAGGCTTCCTGGGTATGAAATGGAAGAAGTACTGGTTTGTGCTGAAGAAGACGTCTCTCTACTGGTACACCAATCAGCTGGTGAGTTAAACAACTCTTTCATAGACTCATTTATGATGTGCATATGTTCCGCTGCTGTCACGTCTCATCACGTCAGTCTGCAACTGCAGCTCCATAAAACCTTGAAGGGGCCATTTGTTAGAATTTCTTTTATTGAAAGCGTTCAGAAATCAACTAAAAGAATCAACAGAATGTGAGTAAATAGCAGTTTTTGCATCATAAGCCCAAGCCCGACTTGGTCCAAAGCTCCTGTAAACACTGGCACTCCCGGTCTCAGAGCTCCTAGTCTGAAGCGCTAGCTGCATGGCTGACTGAGCTGAGTAATTATGAGCAGCCACGGTTAGTTGTTACTCTGGTCATATGTTGCCCCCTTTTTGCTTCAGTTTTTTCTCACTTACGAACACAGTCAAGGTCCGTGTCTCTATTGAATTCTATGTGGTTTATTGTTATGACTATAAGCGGATGTGTAATTTAATTATGATACTTTAGAATGTATGGGAGGAAAGTACTGGTTGGCCCATAGGTAGACAGCATACTATAATAAAAGAAAACCTTTCCTTCAAACACGTCGTAAAAAGAACATGCGATAAGGTAGAATGGAGTTTAACTTTGATGTTAATGGGAACATGTAAAGCCTGGCTGATCACAGAAGAATAAAACATCAGCCTATTTTCAGAATATATACATAAACACTTACTTATTGTTATTATCCCTCAAATCTGGTTATCAATCACTACAAAATGACAAAGATATTTAATGGAGACAGGATTTTTTTAGTTTTTTAAATGACGGCAGCAGTGTGTTGAAACAGAAAAAAAAATCTCTGTGAATTCAGCAATTCTAAATAACCCTGAGGATCTGTTTCTGTTTCTTATCTTCTGTAAAATTAAATAAAAATGTTTTCATATCAAACTACATATACTCCATTACTGATCAACACTGATATGTCTGTAGGGCCAAAATCTGCCAATAAGGCAGGTTGTCTGTCACTAAAAACAGGTTTAGGGATGAAATGAGATGCATTTGGAACTGTTTCATGTGTAATTTTTTCCAGTTTTCCCTGGTGTGTGATAATGGTAGCAAGACGGTGTGTGCATTGGCTCTAAATAAAATACAGAGCTCAGGTTCATTGTCATAAAGGACCATGTCACCCAGTTTAAGAATGTACATCGACTATGTGTTTTTAATCAGAGGAATGGAGGTGTACAATGTAGTGAAAAAGCAGTTGCACGCTTTGACTGCACAACATAAAAGACACTTCTGTTCACCAAAGCCAGGCAGAAATCCCTGTCACTGGGTCAGCCTGCACTGGTTATAACTCACTTCACATTGCTGTAGTTCACAAAGCATGTAAACCAATGAAGTTTGGATCTGTACAAATAAAATGTTCAAAATGTTTGAATGTTTCGGGAAAAGGTGACGTCGCTATTAGAGGAAAAAAAAAATTCTCTGCAAGATTTCGAAAGAAAGAATGGAAAGAAATGTGGTTTTGCAAAAAATGCAAAACAAACATATCAGTCTCTCTACGGCATTTATACATTGTACACGTGTCACAGATGCAGAGTGAGGCACCGAGGCTCCAGATGAGTCACACTGTGTCACAGCTGTCTCGCGGCTCGTCGCTGCAGGAACTGATTCTTGTCACTGTTTTCCTGAATGACACGGTGTCACTAATGGCCCGTCAGACTCTGATACGGACATACATAACTGATGAGTTTGATTTACTGGCATGATAATTTCGTCACGTAACGGGACAAAATAGAAGAAGTGGCCTGCTGCAATTCAATGGCAGGTGTCATTGTCAGGAAGTGGTTTGGAGTCATCGGTTTGTTTTAACGCGCAAAAAAAAAATCTTCTGTGTTGCAGGCAGAAAAGGCTGAAGGCTACATCGACCTCACCAACTTCATGATTGACAGAGCCATAGAGTGCAGGAAGAAACAGTAAGCTCGAAGTTATACTCTGCTCAGCGCCTCTTTATATCAGTCAGATCGCCTTTGTAAGCCACCCACCATCTGTGGTTTGAATTAAAGAGAACTATACCTGTTGTGGGACAGTAATGACATGGAAAGTGCTCCCACACACTGTATTAAGATGCATGTACTCTTGAAACCACCTGAACATGATCAGTGAAGTAGGATAAACAGAGTTAGGCTGCATTCCAGTAGAAACTTCTTGTGATTCTGCCCTTTTTGTGGTGATCTTGTCTTAACTCTTCTCTCTTTACCTTTTCTCTTGCAGTGCGTTCAAAGCCTGTCACCCACAAGTCATGATGTTTTATTTTGCTGCTGAGAACCACGAGGAGATGAATTTGTAAGTCACAAAATGAGCACCTGTTAAGCCCTGACAGGGCCCATTTGGGCTATTTTGTGAGAACCTATAGTAACATTTAAGTAAAATATATGGTTTGGTACTGGAGAAATTTGAAATGGCACATGATTATTCAAATAGACCTTGTAGTTGCAGAGATACACAAAATAGAGGCTAGTATCATTATCTGTATTTTTTCTTGTACCTGTTTTCCACCAACATGGAACTGTTTCTGTTCCACCCTTGACACCCTTTATTTCCAAAATAAGGCTCTGGGTTGTTTTTGGAAAATGTCTTGTTATGAAATTGAGGTGAGTTGAATATCCCTTTTTTTCTTCTTCTTCTTTTTTTTTTCTCCAGGTGGTTGAATAAGCTTGGACTAGCCTCCATCCAGTATGAGGCAACAGAACGAAATCCTGCAGCTGGTGAGCACACATGACAACAGTTACCTGTTTCTAGAGCTGCAATTATTAGTTCTTAATCAATTAGTTGATCCTAGAAAAATGTATTGCCATATATTTTGATAATCGATTAATGATTTTAGATATTTTTCAAGCAAAAATGTCAAACATTCTCTGGTTCCAGCTTCTTAAAAATATAGATTTGCTGCTTTTCTTTATTTCTGTGTCTGTTTTGGATTTTTGACTTTGGGGAACTGTGATGAAGATTCTTCACCATTTTTCAACAGTTTATTGTGAAAACAATTTGGGCAAACAACAGTAATCTACAATGAAAATAATAATGAGTTGCAGCCTAACCTGTTACTGTTCTTGAATGAAAATCATCTCTAGTCATCAGGGCTAAAATACTCCTAGTTGTACGAGGCATGTTATATCGTCTGACTTTGTGTGTGTCTCTCATGCAGAGTGTTATAGTGAAGCTAGTGACCACGAAGAAGCCGAAAGCACAGAGATCCCCCCTCCACCATACTCTGAACAAACCCTGAGGGACTCGGTGGATGCATCGGGTCCACCTGGTAGCACACATCAGGTCAGTCATGTCACAACCCTGCAGGAGTCTGCTTACTCTGGTCGAAATGTTTTAAAGTACCTTATTCAGCTGAACCTTTTTTGACTTTTGCTGCATTGTTAAACTCGGTGTATTCGTCTTTCAGGGTACCCTTCCTCCCCCTTACTCCTCCGCGGTCCCAAGCGAAGCCAACGGTTCGCTCTCATCTCCCGTCAGCACGATGACATCACAGAGCTCCACCTCCTCGCTCGCCAAGCAGCGGCAGTCCTGGTTGGACCTGGTCTCGCAGGCGTCTCCTCCCGCCGGGGAAACAGCTGTGGTGTGCTCCGTTCAGATACACTCACATCAACCTCCGCCGGAGGAGACGGAAGAGGAGGATGACACCCAGGTGCTGGAAGGCTCGTCTCAGCAGGACTCTCCGGAAACGGAGTCCAATGAGGAAAGCCCTGCTGTAGAGGAAGCAGAGTCACAGAGGGTTGCCTCTGGTGCTCAAGAAGAAGGTGAGATTTTATTTTACTCTTTTCATTTCATTTTAATGTAGTTTTTGAAAAAAGTTTCATTTTTTTGTAAAAATGTAGCTTTGACTTAGGCCTACCTGAATTTAACAAGCAGCGTTGATAGGTTGGTTTATCTAAATTTATTGGTTCCAGTGCATTTTGTGGTCTCCGCCTTGGGTGAACCTTTGAATTAGTCAGTGTGATGTTTGTGATGTGTATGGAGATGATCATGAATTATAAATATTTTTTCTTGTTGTAGGGGTCGATAGGAACAGCTCAGATGAGATGGAGAAGCTGTATATTCACCTAAAACAGGCCAGCCTCTCGCCAATAGGAGATCGTAAACCATCCACAAAAAGGGAATTCAGGGCCTCCTTCGTAAAACGCTGTAAAAACCAGACTGTCAATGACAAACTGCACCGTATCAGGACTCTAAACAGCACATTAAAGGTAATTTTTCATTTTTTTCCCCATTTTTTTTCTGCCGTTTGTCCTCTTTTGATTTTACATTACACCACAGAGCACTGTGCCATTATTCATTTTTTCTTTGCTCTTTTCCTGACACAGTCAAAAGAGGCAGACCTACAGGCAATCGAGCAGGTGTTGTCAAACCCGGAGCTTAACTCGGACAAGTTCAGGGAGTGGAAGGACGCCAATGCACCCTTGGTACAGGAGATCTGCGTCAAACAGGACCAGCAGGTGGCATCAGAGGCCACGAAAGCTGCAGCATCGGTCATTGCTGCTCCAGTGGTCGAGACCAGTTTATGAAGATTCCGACAGACTGGTTTTGCTGTTTTTGGACTTGGAGGACTTCACACTCACATGATCTGGATGCACACACTCACAATGCTGTTTTCAAATGAGACTACTGTAACATATCAGTGGACTTACTTTTCATCTTAAGTAACTGGATTAATGAAGAATGGTGTTTTTAGCTCCTATCTGGAAATGGAGCAAACATTTTATGATTAGCAGGTCACATTAAAATGTGAATTGTGTCTTAGTATTACTTTTAGCAAATTTTACAGATGGTAGTTTTTATCTTGTAATTCTGTGAAACCTATGCATCATTATACATGGTATGATGGATGACACTGAGCATTGAGTCCGTTGTTCTTTGCATAGAAACACTTGTTTTTTTTACTGTTTGTTTGATCTACTTTGGTTTCATCAGTAGTGAACAAATCTTTGAATGTCTTCAGTCAGTTTTAACTGTTTTCAGTCAATTATTGGTGCTATGCACTATCACTGCCTGTTACAAATGTTTTATTGTGGCTGTTTTTTGAATGATCAGTGTGTTGTACGCCCTAGAAATGAAGATATTCTAGACTGAACACCAGGGCGTGCACTAACAGAATAAAAGTCAGTCACAAATCAGGATCATTGTTGAATATCAAAAAGTGTCAATTTTTAATGCAACGTAACCTACAAACAAGATATAAGGAAATTATCTTATTTTCATGAGAAAAAAAAACAAACATTTTTTTTAAATGAAGAATTACACGAAGAAACCACCTTAATGTGAATGAGGTTATTACAAATGTATAACCAATATTAATATGGTGTGTTGGACTTAATGCACAATGTACAAGTATGCATTTGCATTTAAATCTAGGATGTGTGATGGATAATGCTCAGGAAAAAAATTTGAAATACTGTTCTTTAAGATAGATCCCACAAACATGTCCAGTTGACCAAAACCCTGTGTTAGTGGAGGAACAAATACATGGATTTGGAGGTCATTGGGATAAAGACATCAGGCATTATGTGACTGTCCACGGCCACTCCGGAGAGAAACAGATTTAGGAAAGTCTCAGATATTATCTACTGGTAGGGGCCAAACCAAGCTCCATGCACAAAATGGCATTTTTATCCTGTCTTACATTTTTTTAAATTTGTTGTGCATGTAAAATATCAACTCTGTAAATAGTTGTACATGGGTGTGTGCTGTTAATTGTGCTTGAACTCGCGTCAGTGTGTTTGTTTGTATACTTGGAAATAAAGTGTTGGCACAAGAGTGAACATGTTTGACTGCGGCTTTATTTTGATTTATGTTGACCGTAAATGAGTGTGTAAGTGTATTCTGTACTCTGATACACAAAAGCCAAGGGAACCGGTTGGTACAGCTTGCAGTGTCCCTGGGTTGACACTAGGGGTCGCAGGTCCCTCTGCAGAATTCCCATTGAGGGTGTATGCGCCATATTGGCAGTCTCCTCCATCTCACCCAACGTCGAGCATGCATGTCTCAAACCGGTTATTGAGGAGATTTCTGTAAATATTTACAGTCGCCTGCGAGCCGAAACCCAACACCATGGAGGCCGTCAAAGCATTTAACAATGAGGTTTGTTTGACTCCCTTAAAGACCTGAACACAATGAGAGCAGAATATGTTTAGTTCACAATTGCGGTAGCTTGTGGGCTAACAGTAGCATCAAGTAACGTTACCGTTAGCAGAGAAGGAGGAGGGTAGTCTCACAAGGCCGCTGTCTGTGCACAACAAAACGGCGTCAATGCTAACGCATTCAGTGTCTAATACGTGTCGACTATGTCGAGTACAGCTGTGAAGAGAATGTACTTACTAACACACAACTTGCACGGTTGCCAGTCAATGAGCCAGAATTTTCCACAGACAGGTTCTAATGCTCACTAGCCAGCTAGCTAGTTAGCTAACGTTACAAGTTAGCAAAACCACATCAGCTGCGTGATAACTTGATTAGTTAACTTACTAATATGGACATGGACAGAATTCCTCGGGGTATAGTGTCACTGTACAAAATAATAATGCGCGTATAACGTCAACTCTGATTGAATTATTGTCTCCTAATCTGTGCGTGGTTGCACAGAATATAAATGGCTTGATGAAGTAGCCCATTAGGACAGCTAGCTAGGGTTAACCACTCGCTATCGGAGTGCTCAAAGCTAGCGCTGCCGTTTGTCTGCATTGACACAAAAGTATGTCCGTCCTTCGGCACGATACGTGTAAAACCCACCTCATTATACACTCATAATAAACTGTTAATACGAATTTGATTCCGTAGTTTACAGCAATTAAATTGGAAATGGACTATTTGTTGTAATGAGTGTATCATTACAAATGGTAGGGGTAGAGTCAGAGACAAGCCCACGAACATTTTATCGTCTCATTATGAAAATCAATGGCTCTCTGACCATGAACATACTGAAAAAAATAAGGTTTTGCAAATGCTGAACAAAGCATCTTGTTTTTCTTCTTTGTATGCTATGAATATATGAAATATATGAAGTTATGTTTTGCTATTTGTATTGTATGACAAAAGGTGTTCTCTGTTCTGTCACTTCTATTTCAGTTGTACTCATTGAATGAGTACAAGCCGCCCATCTCCAAGGCCAAGATGACCCAGATCACCAAGTCTGGAATCAAAGCTATAAAAGTAAGTATGTAGTAACAAAGAATGAGACAGATTGTGGGGGAATAAAGAATTGTAAAATATTTTCCATCTCCTGTTTAGAACATTTTATGTATGAATCTAGTCCACAACTATTTTGTAACACAATGTATGTTAAGATTTCAGGCCCCTACATAATTAAAGGCATGTGCCTGTTTACATTCTTAGAGTGATAAAAGACAGTATGCAAAATATGCTATTGCTATTGATTAAAAAAAGGAAAATCAACAAAGATGAGTCTGTTTCAGACACAAACTCACTTTACTAATGCAAAATAGATCATAAAGCAACAAAATGTAACTTCCTGGAGATAGATTGTTCATTGTTCAGTCTAATCCCTACTTGACGCTTTGGGGTTGGCGTCCGACCCAAGCTGCCAACCCAAAGTGTAAATTTTTGACAACCTGGGGATGAGACTGAACAATCAATAAACTCTCTCCAAGAGCTTACATTTTGTTTCATGTCTTGCTTTAAATACTACTTAGACTATATGCTACTCCAAATACTACTAATAAATAATGACAAATTGTTATCGATTAAATCCTAAAGACAGACCTTTAGCGAACATAGAAACAAGTATAAAGTCTCAAAGTTAGAAATGCATATGTAGACTCCAAGTAGGCTTAATCCAGTGATTGGATCGATTACTTGGGGATCTTAGCTCAAGTTAACTCATCAACACTTCTTATGTTGTTTAAGACATCATGTTAGCAGCATGTGTGAATACTTGTGTACAATACACTGGAAAACATTTTAGGATTTTAATTACACATAGAGTATGCAGTTGTGTACAAGAGCATGAAGAACTTGTGTCAGATCTTCTGATTACTATATCCTAAATTGTATTTAAAAAATACTGGTAAGGAACCTGTTAGGTACTTCTTTAAGTTTTTAGTAGGCTCACAAACTAGGCAGGCAATGAGAAAGTATTGTGGGGCCAATGCAAAGAATCAAGAGGAGAAGAGCAAGCCAAAACTTATTAATGTGATGCATGGGAGTCTGTGTACTGTGCATTTTTGCTCAATTCAAGCGGAGCCCACCAACATGAATGACAATGTTCTTTACACGGGTTAACATGTTGATGACGTGAGGTGGAGGACTGCAGCAAGAAAAAAAACCAGTGAAGTAAAAGTAGACCACAGCTCTATTCAATATTAGTTTGGTTATGTGTGTGAAAGACACAAAAGAGACCTTCTAAAGTTTTCACTCAGCAAATAATTAAGAAATAATTACTTTCTTCCCATATCATATTGTTTTCTCGGGAGATTCTTAACGGCCCTAAATAAACTTCTTAATGAGGTGCTACAATGACATAGACTGTACATTGCCATCTGACAAGGGAGGTAAATCAGGTGTATCTCTCCTTCACTGACCCGACAACATGGCTCAGAGAGTGGGAGACTCTAATTGTTATTATCAGCTATAAGAGACATAGACCACATGATAAGTGCATGGTGATGAAGTTGGGCAAAAAAAATATCTGTGTAAAAAAACTCTGCTGATCTGATATTGTCACATGCTCATTTTGGCATTCAAGAATCTGTTGCTGCATATACAATTTTTTTCTGATCTATGATGTTGAAAAGTAAAAACATAAAATTGGTCACAGAGGGACATTCAAATTTGGACTGACAGCATCATATTGTATAAAGAGTAAACTTATATACGGAAACTGTATTTTCGATCATTGCAAAAGTAAACAAATGGTAAAAAATTAGCAATTTGCACCATATAAATCAGTTAAATGTAGTTATAGCAATAGGCCTATTTCACAGCAGACGTGTTGGCTTTCAGTTGTAGGGATTGTAGTAATGATGGCTGTGTTCCGTTAAAGTGTTCGACTAAATCAGGACTGTGTGGCAGTGAGCCAGTACGCACAATACGAGGTCCCTAAAACCAAGCAGTGAAATGGATTTCAGCCATCATTGATTTTATTATTAACATTGGTGCTTTTTGTACTGCAACATATAAAACCTCTTTTTTCTGACGTGCAAGTGAACAAATTGTTTTGGATGTTGTTTGACATTATGTTAGAGACTCTGTGTGTTTTTATAGTTTTTGTTGTTTTTTGGCATTTTAAGAACTTATATAACAGTAGTACTGGAGTAACAGTGGGCAAATGTGAAAATAGAATAGCTGATCACGTATAAAAGAGGATCACAACATTGAGGTTTAGCATTATGTGGGAGCTGACAGGTTGAATACACAGACAAAAGAGCTACACTGGAATTGCTTGTACATGCATGTGTTAACTATGGGGTTTAAAAATCTCAGACACTGAAATGGTATGACTTAAGTTACTTTGCAAATATTTGAACACTGTGGCAATACAACAGTGACTTCAGTCCTGTGCCAGTGTCTACACTGGACATGTAGCACTCAGTGCCCCTAAACACTGTAATTATGTTCATAAAATAGACTTCAAGTCTGAAAAGAGGTTTTGGTTCAGTTAGGTATGCAAATCAAGGAACACAATCCATTAAGTAGCCTATTTAGACAGCCATCTTTATTACAATGGAGGTCAATTTGTTATGATAGACATAACAGAGTGGCCAAAATCATGGCAGGAACACCCCTTTTGTATGCAGCATAAATTGACATTGCCCATCATTTCCTATGGCTGCATATTGAAGTTTCAAGTTTTAACTCACAGAACCCTGTGGTCACTTTAGTCTATTATCTGCCCTTTCAAATTGTGCAATTGGTCTTTTTGAAATTGCTACCCAGTTGAAGAATCACATTCTTCACAATCTGATTAAAAAACATACAAATGCATTGTTCTACATTCACAACCATACATGTCTATGGATCACATGTTAAAGCTAGATTGTGATATTTTGGTTGCTTCAGAATGGTAGATGACTCTACCATTTTTTGTCTCCTATTCATACACTACATTACACTAAAGACTGGTTTCCTGCACTCTGGACTTATTAAAAGCCCCAGAGAAAAAGGCTGAGCAAACTGACCAAGTCCCTATGACCATCTGTGGTTTTAGTGTAGAAATAAACAAAACTGAGCTGAACTGCTCAGCATTTTTCTCTGAGATGCAATATGGGGATAAAGGGCAAGAGTGAATATCTTTTAAAAAAACAGATCATTTCACCAGCATATGTAGTTATTGAATATTTCAGTGCCTGACAGCAAAAGTCCAGGACACCAGTCCATAATATTAAATCTTTTGATAGTGTGTTTCCTTGTCCTTTTTTTGCTGTTGTTTTTTAAAGGAACTGCTGTTGTTTTGGTGTTGCTGTGACTTAAATTTCTCGTGAATAACACCCGTTTCCCCTTCCCTCAGCAGCTCTCCCAGCTCCCCCAAAGCACTGAAAGTGAAGCAGGAGGATGGGGTGGAGAGAGTTACAAAGAGATAAGAGAATCCCTAACCAGCTTAGGTAGGAGTATGGGTTGTTTCACAAGGAAGATGGAAGAAGACTCAAATCTTTTTAACTTAATTTGCTCCCACACACCCAGAGAAGCGGGGAATTTGCTGTTGCCACTGTTGTGGGCCATAATCCCCCTCTGGTTATCATACGTTGGTCGATGCTGGCTTTGAGCTCTCACCTGTTTTAGAAAACTGAAGGAAAATTGACTGGTTAATTCTTGAATTGTCTGATGGCAATGTTTGTGTTGTTGTCTAGTTGATGTACCTCTTTTTCTTGGTTGTCAAGTCAAAATATTTTCTGTGTTGCTTCAGACTATGTATTGATGGGTCTTGAGTAATCATGAGCTGGTGTAGGGTTTTAGATCCTGGAGTTGTGAGAAATCAGATAGACAAGTTGCTATTGTTGTTCTTTGGGTTGGTAAAGTGCTGCTTAACACAGAACACACAAGTTCAGCAAATTTCCGCATTCATCCTCAACATAAAGGGCATCACAAATACATTTGTCATTCATGCATTAGTACGTGAGAGTGAAGTAGTAGTCATACAAATCAAGCCACTATTACCGTTGCATTGATTTAACGATATTCATCAATATGATAAATTTAATTTATCCGTGAGGGTTGTCACTTGAACAGTCCATATGCCCTGAATGTTTGTTTTGACAGAGCAGTCGTGATTCATGTCTTCTGCACACACAGCGTGGCTGTTTGTTTTTTTTTTTAAATCATGTTGGCACAGATGGCATGAAAGCAGCTGAAGATGTCCAAGCAGCTGATTTGGTTGTGCTGTTCAGATGGAATTCAAGTCCTGGTTATTAGCAATTAATTCGGACTGTCACTAAAAAACAAAACAAAAAACGTTTGAATAAATGAGAACTAATCACTCTTGATTCAATCACAACTCACTCTCAGCCTTATCTTAAGTATTCTTTACAATTAAGCATTTTTGTCATTGCAATAACACGGTTCTTAAAACATTATAATGGCAGCAAAAAGGCTCGATTCATTCACAACTTTTTAATCTTTATTGTCTATGAAGTTATGGTGTCATGATTATCCATTCAGGAAACCTTGCTAGTTCCCTCCATCGAGCTTTAGTGCAGGGAATAGTCTAGGGTTGTAGCTGAAAAGTAATGTATTGCAAAGGAAGGCTCCTAACTGAGTAAAGAAACCTAAATGTATCAAAACCTCTTCGCATTCTGTAATTGCTCTTCTTTGCTTCCTGTATTATCGCCTTTAGCATAGCATTCACTGGACAGCCTTTACCAAATGAAGCGCGAGAATGCTGTCCCAAAATTCCTACAGCCCTGGTTGTTATGTCCTTAGTTTTTCAGAATTCTTCGCCTCTTTCTTTGACACCTCATAACGTTTTCCATGAAGTTCAAAGAAAAGTCCTGAAGAAAAAACATATCCGTATATGTATTTTTGGCTCTTGGACAAAAGCCTGTTTTGCTAATGGTGCAACATAACTTGCAGTAGAGATGAACGTGAGTGCAATGCACAGCCTGTTGCATGTACACACTGTCAATTTTGAGTGAGGACATTTTTTACCAACAGAATATACATGGTTTCCCCTCTGTTGGACCACAGAGTTTTAAGAAAAGAGTGTAAGTGCTACTACAAATCTGGATGACCATATTGAAGTCAGAGGAAAGCTTTGCACTTTGTTGAAAGTCCAGTAGGCAATAAGGCTGTAAGTTTTTTTTTTGTTTTTTTTGTTTTTGTTTTTTTTGGGGTTTTTTTTGCAATTAAAACAGTGTACCTCTAATATTTAAAATTTCTACTTCTTAGGTTGGTGCTAATTATTGATAATGTATTGATAATGACATCTGTACACAGCTACTTTCTTAAACTGAGACTATTGAAATACATTACCCACAGTTGCAGTGCCCTTTTCACAGCTTGAAGACAGCCGTCTCTTTTCTTTTTGGATGTTGTGTATCACATATAGGAGGGTTGTGACAGTAGCCAAACAGTCCTCCTTAAATTTTATTTTGTGATTTTGCAGCAATCCCTGCCTGTGATGTATTTCATATATTAAGTATGTGTTTCTCCCCTTATTGTGTGTTCAGACCAAATGTAAGGTGAATACAGTCTAGATTACATACAAAGTCTACTAAAAGATGCAAATTTGCATTTTTTTCTCCATGGGAGATGTGAAGCACAAGTTGAAATTTTGAACTCAAGCTAGAATTTCACATCGTGCATCACAAGATCCTATTGCTGTAGTCATTCACACTGACATCGTGACTTTGATGTCCCTGATGTCCAGACATTAGTGCACTGTAATGGAGGAGAGGATGATAATCAGTATTTGTAGCCCAAAGCAGTAAGAAAGCATGTCTACTCTTACTGAGTCAGGGAAAAAAAGGGAGCTGGCACAGAGGAAGGTGTGTGAAGAAGGTTCACTACCTGTCTCAGCACAGCATGGACCTGATTGATCTGAACCCCATTGAGGGAACAAGATTTTTTCCAGTTGTCCGACAGACCTGATGAAGCATGTATTCAGGCATTTTACATTGCGGTTAGACCACAGCAAAATCGTTTTGGTTTTGGTTCATACCAATGTGGTAAAACATATAGATTCAGTCAGTCTGCATGCAGGTCACAGTTGTTATTTATTGATGTCAGTACACCTATTAAGAAACTACCACTCAGGAGACCCAAGAAAGAGACTTTGATCACAAGATCAAATTCAAAGTCATCCTGCTATCTATACTGAGAAACTTGAAAGAAAAGGCAATTAACAAAGGTACAACTGAAAGAAACCTGCAGAAAAGACACCTCCCCAAATGGGTCACTTTGCTGTGAAAAAAAAAAATCATAACATCAGTGCACTGAGAGGCAGCAAACTTACGACAACTCTCTGGTGGGGTGCCTTTTTAATCACAATCAGTGCATTTACATGCACATTTTAGTCAGCTTAGAGCCATAGTTTGACTATACTACTCAATCGGACAGCTGCAGTTGTCCGAGTATACATGCCAGTGAGAAAATTGAATTACTGGCTGAAGCATGTCATACCCTGTTACGATATGTGGCGCTGTACCCATTTCAGCTAGTGGTAATAGAGCCACCTCCGGCTGACCTCTTTATGTCACCATCGACAACAAACTCTGCCTCAGCATTCGAGAAAGATGTACGAAGAGCAAGACAAAGCTACATCTTTGTACATTTCGTATATGGTGTACATGATAATTACACAAACTAGATGCTGCCGCTGTCCTATTTCTGGCTCACTCCCCTGGGAAAAACACATAGATGCAGGAGTAATCGACTATCAGTAGAATAATCTAGGTGTTTTAATCTGACTATGAGAAACTCGATCTGGTCCAATTTTAGTCAGACTAAGGTTTATACATGCATCTTAAAAATCAGAACATAGTCAGACTAACCCAATAATTCGTTTTTCTCAAGTGTCATGTAAACGCACTGAATGTTACAACGGTACAGGGCTCAGTGGTCAGTGAGCTATCAGAGATGGTTGATGTGATTGTTCGTCAACTTAATCCTTCCAGCCATTGTTAGGGACTGTCCTTACACCATTTGTTTGCCTCGTAGGGACTGCTTTTGGTAGTGTGATGCAGAAAGAAAAATGGCATTAATTTCTCAAGCTGATAATTTGTTACTTCACGTCAGGTAGTCTGTGCATTTGTCAAGTCAGAATTCTGCACTAAAAAAACACTTAGTGGAAGTGGCATAATGTCGTCACTTTCTGTCTTTGGCTTGTAACATAACCGAGGCACGTGTGACCAGCATTCATCATGTGTCATAGTATGAGAGCTTATCTATGATCTCTAATGTCTTTTTTTCAGAATTTGTAAAGCTAGTCAAAGGGACTTGGTCAGTGATTTTAAGACTAGCTCTCGTCTGCTTGATACATGATAAATGCAGCATTATGTGTCCATCAAACTTTGTACAGTGACATATGTTTGAAATACAATAATATTATACATAAGTTACTTCAAAGAAAATATTATTACCATACTGTAAATACTAAAACAGTGTCGGGTTTGAATCTTCGAACCAAGTCTTCTTTTGCCCTCCTATGGAGCACTTTTACAACCAGTAATATCTATACTTATTAGTAAATAGTCAGTGACTGATCAGTACAATGAGATGAAGTTCAACAAAATTTAGGTTCTGTGTATTTTAGAAAGTCAGACATTTTACCCATTTAAAAAAAGTATTTCTCTTCCAGATATACTTGGTTTGAAGCCACAATGTGCAATGATGGCTGCCACTACATTTATAATTACGACATGTCAGTGAAAGAGTACATGCAACATACAGGCAAAAAAGAGAGTCTAAATTAACTACACTTTGTGAAACATCAACACCCACCCACTCACTGTTAACTCTCAGATAGTGATCTTCTTTGTTTACACATGGTCTGAATCTGACTTTAGGAAGATTTTGTACTCAGGAGCTTGCAGGGTAAAGTCTTGTGTTTAACTAATTTGAACATTTGCATACTCGAATAGAACTCCTGCAGGTAATATGGAGACCATTTCAGAGTAGCAGTGCATGTTTGAATTTTTTTTGTTGTTTAGGATGATTAGACCTTCTCTCAGGCCTGTGTGAGCACGTGCAGGTTGTATTATATTCATTTTTCTGTCTGTGTTAGTGAGACATTTGTCACGAATTGACATGCCTTTCTCACCGTGTGCCAATTTCAATCTGATTGAACTATGATATTTAAAATCATGGCTATGACCAGCCTGTTTGAAAGGATGCAGGAATTGAATTCTGCACTGTATTTCTGCAGAGTTTCCCTGTCATATAAGTATTGTTCCCCAGATAGAAGAAGTTGTTTTTGTTTGGTACAGACCCTAACAAATAACAAATCCTTACTACGTTTTTTTTTTTTTAAATCAAATTACATGCAAACAAGAATCCTGCACAATTGCACAATACATTTCATTTGAATTTTTTTTCATGCAGCACTTACATTTGTACTAATTTCATGCCATTTGTATAATGTCAAGTAATTTGTATATGAGCATTCTTAGATTGACCATATTCACCAGGTTATCATTGGAGAAAAAAATACAAAGAAATTCCTCATGCTTCTTGTACAACCCCCCCAATCTTTGAAAAATGAAAATGGAAGTTGCTCAGAATTTTAAATAATTCCTGGCTATCACACCACGCTGAACACAGTTTATTAATGTGTTTACTAAATTGGAAATAGGATGTTTAACTCAAATTTAAATGGACTTTGTTTTTTTAAATATAATTTTCCATATAATATAAATTGCAACTATACATGCATAGTTACATAAATCTGAAAATGTGATCACTATTTGCATATCAATTGTCAGAGAAAGTTAATTATTTGCTCAGTCTGCCAAAAAGAGAGATTACAATGTTCTTGGTTTTGAGTTTCACCTAGTCAAAAGTAATTTCAATTGAACTGGAACCAACAGGGCACATATCAAGAGCCCACAAAGAAATGTGAAACAGTGATCAAGTACTATTTAAGTTGTTGTTTAGGCTACAGTGCATTTAGACTGAATCAGAAAGTCTTTTTACAATATAGATATATATTATATGGAAAACCCCAGCATCACACACTAGTTGATATACAATTTGTCATTTTTCTTTTTTTTTTCGAAGTGTGTAGATTTATTTAATCTAAAATACATGTTTAATTATTTAATAACTCATAACATTTTCACAAGCATTAGTTGGAGGCAGTCAGGCCACTGACTAAGGAAAATTATATTTAGATTTTACCAGAGATGCGGCTGTTGGGTAGTTATCAAAGTTGCTAGTAAAGGAACACAGTACATAAAATAAGCACAGCAGTGTCGGACCACTGTTTCCAACTGCATATTTTTCATTATTAGAGTTATGGCTGACAACTTGGGGAGAATGTTTGGTTGGAGAGAGATCCCACCTCAAGTGATATAATGTGGCTTGGTCTTGTCTGTGCTGCTATCCACGTTATCTGTCTTTTTTCGTTTCCTTGTGCTCTATTCTTTCCAGTTGGTGTTATCAGTCACTTTAGCTCACCTAACTGCAGGGTTACTATAAGGTAGCCTAAGCCTATGGGTCTGTTGGTTTCTGAGGGTGAACACTGCTGAAATCTCAATGTAATTTTTACCATCATTTGTCAAATTACAATAAAGAAAAGGCAGGGTCAATGTTGCAAAGATGTTCCTATCCTTTGCCCTTTTAATCATGCTCTGCAGTTGATCAGTTGCCTAGAGACTGGTTCACACTGCAGCAACAAGTATCTGAGTATGGGTTTTGTGTGAGAAAGGCATGTCTGTGCTCAGTATGCTTTGGTTACTTGAAATTTAAGGTCTGGGAATTGGATTTGATGTCAGAGATAATACTCAGTGCATCTTGTATTGAGCTTGCACACACCTGTATTAACAACCCTGTTAGCAGCAATAAAACACCACCACAAATCACATTTATATGATCACAGTAATAGAAAAACAATTAAGGCTCAAACACTGTTAAAGGTGCATTATTTAGTTACTTCACTGCTAGATTCTTAGGATTTAATAAACTAAATAAAAAAACTATTCCTCAAAGGACAATACAATTTCCTACGGTTTTACTGTGCTTATCTATGACAGAGCCTTGCAAGAAGCTACCTTTCTAGCCTAAAACAATGTTTTGGGGACTTAATTCAGATAGAATAGTTATAGATGAATTAACTGTTTCTGTTATCTCATTACTATTGTAAATTTTACCTTTGCGTTAGATGTATTGTTTTTCATAACAGCATTGTGCACATTTAAGGATATAAAGATAATATCTGCCTTAGCTTGGAAACCAACTGAAGTACCAGTACTGCAGAAATGAATTATATTCATTAAAGAAAGTTGATTGATTTTACTTTTATTGAAATGTATGTGACAAATCACATTATTTGATTTTTGTTTTTTGATGTATACTGAAATGCCTGAATGGAAATTCAGTGGTAGAATTTACACTTTTCCTGACACTATTTTCAGTATTATACTATATTTATTGATATAGTAAGTGCTGCTATCATCTTTAAAAAGACATACTCGGAGTCAGTCCTTTTTAAATGCGCTTGAGTAACTGGTTAACTTAAGAAATTATTCAAATGAAATCCATCATTCATTTTTTGTAATACTCAAATTGGACTTCATTTTAATTTAGTTATAGAAGTGTTTCTATCAGAATGCTTGTTTTTAAAAGTCAGTAGCCTTTAATTAAAAAAGGCCCAATATTTCAGTGATGACACTAGTCACAGGTTCTTTACCTTTCAGTCAATTTCTTGCACCCTGTCTCTAAATAAACACTGTATACAGACAATGCAACTTACCTTTTCTTTTATTTAGCCAAACAAGACTGTTACTTTTATCTTCCTTTATGTAAGTTGACTGTGCGATTTATTTGGGTGCCTGTTAAAAGGATCTCACTTGCCCCTTGTCCAGCTAGAAACTACAGGGGGCACTTGAAGGAAACATGGGAAAAACTAGATGATGCGTCAAAAATTGAGGACTGAAGTTGGCAAACTAGCTACCAAGCCACTCCTTTTGTTGTTTACCATTGCTTATTTTGTTCACTCATGATGGAGCACAAACTCTTGAACAATGAAGAAAACAACTCCCATGATCCCACACTACTTCACAATTTCATCAAACACCCTCTTTTGTTATTGTTTTGAGACTGGGTTACTAATGTTTATAGGACACAACATTTCAGATCCTATTTTCATTGAATATCATGTTCTGCTTGTAAATATTGGTCAGTGCTGACTATTGTATCATAATCGGCTCATTAGGACAGCAGATGCTTGTTGGTCCTATTGCCTGTATTTCCTTTGTATTTAGATGCATTTACCTCCTTTTTATTAAGGTTTCTGTTGTTTGCACTATTATTATTGTCATTGAGCAGGATTCTTTAAAGAGTTCTTCCTTCTTTTGAGTTATTAGTCTCAGTCTCAGCTCTTTTCAGTGACTTTAGTATGGCTACTGCTAACTAGCAAGTAAACTAGTTTAGCAGACACTTTTTTCCCCAATATATTATTGCTTAAGCTCAGGTGAATTAAAACATGTCGCAGGAGCTGTTTCACTTAGGGCACTGCCAAACCTAAAGGCAGATATCATGTTGCTTTTCAGATTTAAATAATATGAGGGCAGCAAAGAACTGTTTAAATGTAAAGCCATATGTACAATATAGGAAAAAAAATCTGATCTGTGAAAAAAACAACAAAATAACCTGAAGTGGTTGCAGCATTAATATGCAAGGATATGTGCCCAAATGATTGCTTCTGAAGTTGCATGAGTGCACAAGTACAATGCTTTGTTTTATGACCACTCAAACATTTGAAAGAAGTGCCAAACCTAAACCTGTAAGCAGATGTGATGTGCAAATGATTCACAGCATCAGTTCCCTAATCTCTTTCATATCCAAGCTTAACTGGTATTGTAACTGAAGTATTTCTAACAAAATTATATTCAGTCGAAACAAAATCAGTAGTCAATTTAGATTGGGATCATGTGCATCGTATTAAATAAATCAATTCAGTTGCACTGCCCAGTTCAGTTTGATTATATAAATGTGTATTGCCATTGCCACAGGCTAATCTTTGCAGGTCTTCAGACTTTTTGGACTTGTTCTCTGCCACCTGTGTTGTTTTTTTTGAAAATGTATCATGCTCTTGTTTGAACTAATCTATATTCCTTGAGTGTGCATAGTATAAGGATTATTATTATTATTAATTTGACTAAATAATCATTATTATTGCTTCAGCTGCAGAGATCTGGATTTATAGAGCCTTTAGTTGACAAAGGGGGGTAGATTTGATAGTTTCCTTGCGCAAATCAGTGACAACTATTTTCCACTCTGTTTTTATTTGGTTTTGGCGAAAGATTTTATGGAATGCCATTGGTTTAGCTTAAAAAGGTTGATTTTTATGTACAGTTTCTTTAAAAAAAAAACTTCTCAACAACCAACAGTTTGCATTTGCAATAACATACATAACGATATTTTAGTTAAAGTGAACGTTTTTGACCATAACCCCATACTGCCTTGTATGTGATCTTGGCTTACATAATAAAGTGTGAGCATGTCTTCCATTGCCTGACAGACTTTTTACCGGTCACCTTTGAACTTGTTTTAATTAAAATGACAATACTCCTGTATTTGTTCCCTGTGATAAGAACTATAAACTCTTGCTTCTTAACTTCTTGTGCTTTGACTCCATCTACTGGCTGACTGTGGTAATTGCATTTTTAATACGAATTTGTGGGCAGTGTGGCTCACAGCAAATCTGAATTTGCATAGTGGTTCATACCTCTTGGTCAGGGTCCTACCAGATACCACATATTGCAAAGAAGACATAAAGGCTGCTAGACCATGTTAGTTTAATAAAAAGGGTAAATGTATAGCATGGTCTTTCAGTTGTTTCTCAGTGTCTGTCTCAGTGTCTTTTGTATGAATGTATAATGCTTCAGCAAAAACCTCTCTCATCCAACATTGAGGCATGAATTTCAATGCCTTTGTGCATCATCATAATTACTTTGTGAATGTGCACATAAGTCTCTGACTCTCTTACTTGACCTGTGCTTTCCCTGAAGTTTAAGTTTCTTATTGGGACAATACTGCGTGTGGACATGATTTGAAAGGTCAGATATTAACAGCAGTGGCACAGACAGTTCTAACTGTGCACAGCATCCAAGGTGGTGCTATTGTGACGTGCACTGTGTAGACAGAGGACAGAGACAGAGGATTGTCATCATTGTATTCATCTGGTTTTTTTTTGTTATTTTTTAGTACCATAACAATAAATTGTTTACAGTCATTGCACATTAGCACACCATTTTGGTCACAACTCTTTGAGCGACAGATCTCATCTAGCTGACTCCCCTCACCGCATACGTACATCCCTGTGGCGGGTTTAAATAGGTCTCTGCACAAAGTTAGCCAGCTATCTGGAAAGCTAAGAAAGTGCGAATAAGACAAATGCACCATCACCAATTTAATGGAGCATCTTTGGTTTCCTTAATTGGGCAGGTTTAGTGAGAAAATAACGGATGTGATAAGGAGTTGAAATGTTAAAACCTATAGTACTGCCAGTATAAATTTCTTCTAAATTTCAACCTTCACATGCACAACAATAAAGCAGAGTCTGCACAAGTGTAACTATTGAAGCTAGAGTTCTAAACCCTGGGCTGAGGAAACATGATTTTGTAAGAAAAAATACCTTCATAATAATTTGCCATTTTGTGGTTTTTAACTTGAACTTGACATGCCAAAACTGTACACAATTTTTTTACGATGTCATGTAATCTCACCATTGTTTTACCTAAGAGTATGTGGACTGAATATAGCCAAGCCGTAAAGTGAACAAAAAAATGCAAGTTATCATTTGTGTTAGCCAGTCTTTTAGTCTGATGTTCCAGTAAAGTGAAATGCATTTAACTCTGCACCAAATTAAAGGTATACAAAGTTATGGCGTATGAGTTTGCATGTTGTGGTCAGAATTTAGCAGTAAAT
This sequence comes from Acanthopagrus latus, assembly GCF_904848185.1. Classification (NCBI taxonomy): domain Eukaryota; kingdom Metazoa; phylum Chordata; class Actinopteri; order Spariformes; family Sparidae; genus Acanthopagrus; species Acanthopagrus latus. The sequence goes on along the minus strand of NC_051054.1, from coordinate 16,886,595 downwards.
GAGCTAAATGTGTTTTTCTGTTCAGTTTAGTTTGCCTGTATACAGGCGAATGGTGAATGTTACATGCTACACTGTTACACATACTTATTTCCCACATAAGAGAGTAATTCATTATGTCTTTCTGTTTCATGGTCCAAAACTGACAAATATACTTTTGGGATTAATTATATGTATTTTGCAAGTCTCTGTAAACGACGATAAAATCTCAATGGATTAAATTTGTATTAAAACAACTCTTACCCCTCACAACTCTCTCTAAATCTACTGTTACTTCTAACTCCTTCTGGATCTGACAAAAAGAAAAAAGAACACATGCTCAGCCCAGTCATGTATTTGCAGTTCTTTTTCTCAGGTTTTAATTAACCAGAGCTGCAACTGATCTAGTTTCAGATTCAGTGTACCCTTAATTTCTGCTCTGAAATTCTGTTGTTCAGCTCACTCAAACTCTTCTTTCCTTTGCTTCTATTTCAGTTCTACAAGCATGTTGTCCAGAGTGTGGAGAAGTTCATACAGAAGGTGAGTGTGAGGATTGTCGGTTATGTGCAGTAAAAAAACATTGGCAGATAAACTAAAATAAATGCACAAAATATTCATGCATAATTTTGCTAGATTGTAAGACTTTCCTTTACCAATTTTATGAACTGCTTGTGATATTTGAAGTGTTATTAGGACTTCTATATAGGTGCATTCTTAATTAATGTATTATTTAATTGATGTATAAAGACAGTCATTTCATAGATTGTTTCACTGTTGTGAGATATCTTAACACCTGTCCTCTGTTTCTGTGTCGACAGTGCAAACCAGAATACAAAGTCCCGGGGCTGTACGTCATCGACTCCATTGTCAGACAGTCCCGACACCAGTTTGGGACAGAGAAAGATGTTTTCGCGCCACGGTTCAGCAAGAATATCATCACTACGTTCCAACACCTCTACCGCTGCCCTTCAGATGATAAGGTCAGACAGTTTTTAATAGGTTTTGTGCTCATCTCTGTGGCTTTTCATTTTTGCAACTTGCCTGGGGGTTAATACATCGATTTATGCCTCAGTTTTATGGGTATAGGTGTTTTGAGGAATATATCAGTGAGTTGGCACTGCACTCGGATTATTGCATTGTTGCCACTCAGTGAGTGAACTGTCACTGGTCAGTTTTTTGCCCTGACAGTCCTGCTGTTTTCTCTTATCATATGAGTCGTTCTCAGGTGGCACATGTCCTTAAGCAGCCTACTGTCATTTCACGTTTGCATTTTTCCATGTTCTTGGTTCTTCCAGAGTAAGATAGTGCGAGTCCTGAACCTCTGGCAAAAGAATGCGGTCTTCAAGAGTGATATCATCCAGCCTCTGTTGGACATGGCAGCAGGAATCCCCCCTCCCAGCGTCACTCCAGTCATGCCCAGCAGTGCTGCCCCAGTCAATAACACTACACCTGGTCAGTCAGAGTAAACACAAGCAGAATGAAACACAACATACCCACTCTCTGCTTTCTGAAATATTGCTTGACATCACTATGAGATGCAGTTACATAATTTTTCATATTGAAACGCACACTGTGTGTCCAGGTACCCCAGCAACCCCAGCTACCCCAGCTAACATAGTCCAGGGTCTCCCTGATTGGGCATCCCAGATAACCAACACAGACACAGTCGCTGCTGTGGCACAAATCCTGCAGAGTCCCCAGGGACAACAGGTTAGTGAACGTGACCACCCAGCTCCTCAGTTGGGACAAAATTATATAATATATTGGATTATAGGTAAATAACAATCTAGTGCGTCTGCAATTTGTGTAGCTGTTGATGTTAAAAAAATTCTATGTTATCACCTGTTCTAGCTGCAGCAGCTTGTGCAGAGTCTACAGATGCAGCAGCAGAAGCCTCAGCCGTCCCTGCTGCAGGCGTTGGATGCTGGCCTGGTGGTGCAGTTACAGGCTCTGACAGCTCAACTCACAGCTGCCGCTACTGCCAACAGCCTTAACCCCCTGGAGCAGAGGGTCTCCTCTTTTAATAAGGTAATGCTGCAGTCAGCAAACCAAAAGTTTATTTTTTCCCTGCTTCAACTGATGACCCCCAATTTGATCATGTTGTCCGTTTATTGCAGAAACTTCTGGGTCCTTTTGATTTTGGGAATGATTCTGAGCGTGGAGAGGAATCTAAAAAGGACACTTCATCATCTCAGCTGTGAGTTTAGTGTATTTTTAATTAAAACTAACATAATAATGTGTCTACCACCTTCACTGGTCTAATCAAGCTGCTGACCATTTCCAGGCCCATGGTGTCAGAGCCCATCAACAGCTCCCTCTTCCATCAGCTGGCTGAGCAGCTACAACAGCAAAACCTAGAGCAGTTTCAGAAGCAGCTTTTAGAGCACCAGCAGCACCAACAGAAGGTACGCACACACAGATCACTCTTTCCCCACGCACAGGTTTTTACAGATGAATATTTTCCCTAGTTGATCTTTGTTAACCACACGTTCTAGTTACTAGTTTAAAGTTGCTTTACAAATTAAGTAATATGTGTTTGTGCACATAAATGATCCTGAATATCCAATAGGCTCTAGTACGCAGCAGGGTGGGAATTTTATGGTGACCATGGGGGCCATGGCTCCCCTTGCCTCTCAAACAGCAGCAGCATCTTAAAACGGAAGAACGATACTTACAGCACAGGTACCCATGTGAGCTAAGCTGGTCTTGACATGATACGTAACTGACTTATGTGGTAGGATTTAGTTGGAAATATATTCACAGATTCAAACTTTCCGGATCAATAACTCATAAGCTAAACATTGTTAAAACACAAATGAGGACTCTTTCCTACCATAGTAAGGTAGACAACGAGCAACAACTGTATTTTCATCAACACGAGTGGTCCTCCGGGCTGGACATTAACATTGGTCTCCATGGTCAGCTGTCTGTGAGACGAGGGCACAGGGACCATCTACAAAGTGCAACACCGAAAAGAGTTACTACAAAACAATATTCAATAACTTCAGTATTATTCAGTGTAGTGTCACCAAAATCATTTTACACATCAGTGGTCTCCTGCTGGTTATTCTACAACTGTTTGTTTGGAAATGTGCTTTGCCATAATTTGGGGAAATTCTATTGGGAGAAATATTCAATAACTTTGTTAATATTCACTGTAGTGTCACCAAAATCACCTAACCCTCGTCCTTCTTGAAAAAACAACAACAACAACAAAAAAACAGTTTTGTAATGTAACATTAACTTGATATTGATATTAACAAATGTTTTAATACATGATCCATGTCTTATAAATTGCGATGTTATGGTTTCAATCTGAAAGGTAAAACCATCAAATTTTACTAAATGACCTTGCCCCAAAAATGCCTCTATTGAATAGATTGGGTTTGTTCTCATGAACAACTGTGTCCGTGTTGGTTGTTCGTAAATATGACTAGACCTGCTTGTGTAGATGCTTTGTTATTAAAGGACACATAATATTTACACAGTTCTTTTTATTCTTCCAGGCAATGAGCATTGAAGGGCAGGACTCAATATTTGGTCAAGAGAACTCCGTTGCGACAGCTCAGAGCAGCAGCCAGGCTCAGCTTCCTGAGCCTGACAACAAGTTGGATGACTCTATAGACAACCAACAGCAGGTAATGTTTATTTATCTGCAGGCCTCTTGTACATATCTTGTATTTCTGTATGTATATGTGTAAAAGTCAACTTCTTGTTTTAAGGACATGGATTTGGACGAGGGTCCCGATGGTATGGAGGAGGAGATCTTTGAAGCAGAGGAAAAGAAGATTGTAAGCACGCGCTCCAGAACACGCTCAAGGTCACGCTCCAGGTCAGTCCCACTTATCTCTGTGGCAAAATTTAAAAAATGTGCCAGGACTGTTGCTGAATATGCTGAATTGACTGCTTTGATCTTTTAACTTTGTAAGAAAAGTGCTGACTGTTGCTGTAGATAACTGTATATAGCTTGTTCTGAATGGAAAGGAAAATGACCGAAACACTCTGCAAATTCCAGTCACACTAACATTATGTCATTATCTAATTTACTAGTTTCTAATGCAAAAAAAACAGACATTCACGCTCTTAAGTGTGAATATCTGTACAATATCTGTATGTTACCGTTAATATAACCAAAAGTCAGTCTGGAGAGAGTTCCACATGTTTTGATGTTTTCTCAATAGGTCTCCCAAGAGGAGAAGGTCCAGGTCCCGCTCTGGCTCGCGCAAACGGAAACACCGCAAGCGGTCACGCTCGCGCTCCAGAGACCGCAAGAGGAAGTCATCACGGTCTTACTCGAGTGAAAGACGCGCCCGAGAGCGAGAAAAGGAGCGGCAAAAGAAAGGACTGCCTCCTATACGATCCAAAACTCTTAGTGGTAAGTGGAAGTCACTGTATTAGAATATTTTCATAGCCATTTGTTGATGGTGCTTTCCTGACGAGTAATTATTTTCCCTTCTCCTGTACCCAGTGTGTAGCACAACTCTGTGGGTGGGCCAGGTTGACAAAAAGGCCACTCAGCAAGACCTCACCAATTTGTTCGAGGAGTTTGGCCAGATTGAGTCAATCAATGTAAGGAGACCTGTCCCCCTTATAACTCTCTGATTGAGCTACAGCATGTTGGCCAGTTCTTTGGTCTTTGGAGAATTAAAATGATATCTGTTACATGAAATCCTGTTTTGTTACTATTAAAATCTTCTTTTTTTAGTAATTTCTTTGTGCATCACACTCTTTTTTTCTGATTTACTCATTATTCATCAACCATACATCTAAGGATATTCTAAGTCTCCGCTGTATGGTCATATTTTGTTGCTTAACCTTCCTATATCTTATGTAATGCAATCTGTGTTTGTGTGTGTCTGCAGATGATCCCTCCCAGAGGCTGTGCTTACATCTGTATGGTCCACAGACAGGATGCGTACCGCGCCCGCCAGAAACTCAGCACCGGCTCCTTTAAGATTGGCTCCAAAATCATCAAGGTAAACATTACCTTCATAATTTGATTGATTGTGCTTTCATTGTCCTTGTGTTTCTTTCTAATGTAATTTTCCAGTGACCTCCAGTGGTGAATTCTCCCAGACTGTTTAGCTTTGCAGTCACATGGATCCTTTTATGCTGCCAGAAATAACTATGGAAAATGCTGTTTCTTGACCTTTGTGTGTGTATCTGATACAGATTGCATGGGCTCTGAACAAGGGGGTAAAGCAAGAGTACAAGCAGTTTTGGGATGTGGACCTGGGTGTCACTTATATCCCTTGGGAGAAAGTGAAGCTGGATGACCTGGACGGCTTTGCTGAAGGAGGAATCATCGATCAGGAGACTGTTAATGATGGTGAAAACACATCTACTTAATAACTTCTTTCCTTGGCACCATGACTAGGTCTGTTGACTCAGTTGTACTGCTTGTTTAAATAAAAGTAGGCTATGCAAACTAAGTTTGTACACACATGATGAAAGCATAACACAGATACTCAAACACAGGCACATTCTTGGCATTTGATCATCTAAGTGGATTTGTTGTCTACTGTGATGCCTAAGTTGTTTGTTTTGAAGTGGTAATGCTCAAAATCTTCTAAGAAATAAATCCCATAACCGTCCACCCACCAGAATTGAAAGAGAAAGGGATTTAACTGGAAAATTTCAGCTAAACTTCCAAGTACAAAGAATTTGATGAGTTTAAAACCTTGTTTTCACCTTTTTGTTTGTTTTATGCAGAGTGGGAAGCAGCCAAGACTGCTGAGCCAGCCAAAGAAGTTTCAAATCAGCCAGTAAGCACTGAGACCACAGCAGCCTCCAACACCCAGACCGAAACCTTCAACCAGCAGGTCGCCATGATGCCTGTACAGGTACTGAAAATAATGTGAACAGTAATCGGGGTTTCTGCAGGGTCATAAAAAGTCTAAAATTTCAGAATCAGAATTCTTTATTTATCCCCAGGGGGAAGGTGTTTAAAGACAGTCTCAACTTTAGGCCTTAAAAAGTCTTAAATACGTCCATATTTTGCACATAGGTCTTAAATTACATTTAGTTAGGTCTTAAATATGTACGTTCATTTACCGCTTCCGTCATCGCCTTTTTTGTTTTTTTGCTTCTGGGAAATGGGCTGGTGAGACTCACAGTTAGCTCCTTGTGTTGTACTTCTTTCCAGGAATGTAAGTGGAATTTTGCGCTACAGTCAATGGGGAAGTGTAAATTTAACAAGTGTTGGCTTGAATAACCAGAATTCAGTTGGTTAAAAGCTGTACCTAATAATCAATCTGATTCAGCGCTGGTGTCACATACAAAATCAGAAAAACACCATCACAAGTTCCCAGTCCAAGTTCATCCAGTTCCGCTCGACCCAAACTCTATACCGCCTCTGCCATCTCGCATTTAAGCGACATTAAAACCATCTTTGGCTCAACTCCGACGTTGCAAGCAGAGGTGCTTTGGATTTTGAACACCATTGCAAAACATCAGTCTGACTGTTGAATAAACTGAGTGGAACTTCTCTCACACACGCACAGGTTATTATAGTTAACTAAATTAAATTGAATTTCCAGCTAAAAACTAAACTAAAACTACACTTGTTAAACTAATTGAGGTTAAGTAACTAATTACTTAACTGAAATAAAAAACAAATTGAAAAAATAAATTAACAATATATCTTTATTTTCCATAATTAGGACAGTTTTGAGACTTTGAAAGAGGCTACTAGGTCAGGTACAGAAATTTGTGGAACTTAACTAAACCATTATGCTATGAACGTATCCATGAATTGTATGCACTCTCTCATCACTCTTTCTCCAGCTGCCAGTGGCCCAGGCTGTTCCCAGTGCAGTTGGTATGGTGCCTCCCACCTTCCCTGTCACCATGGGTATACCCCCACCAGGTTACGGTCCACCACCACCCTTCATAAGGGCTGGTTTCAATGCATCACAGCCGCCGCCAGGTAAATAATGCAGACAGTCACGAAAAGATCAGTTCTACAGAAATTCCCTGTCTTACCCAAAATAACTGTTGTGCAGGTTTCATGCAGGCAGCACAGACAGCAGGCCTGGCCGCAGCAACTACTTGTGAGTATTTATGACATGCTACCCTTACAAATAATGCATGCACATAGTTGAAATTGACGTGTCAGTGAAGACAGTTGGAATTTATTAGCTTGGGTTACATTTTATCGTTTCTCCTGTACCCACCTGTAGCTCTAGTGCAGGCGTCAGTGGCAACCAGCCAAGAAGCGGTAAAGGAATCACCGTTCAGTGCTATGATTCCTCCAACCACTATCCCTGGTAGCTTCATGGCCTCAGCCATCCCTGGAGCTGGTATGTTCAACCCAGTGGGAGTCCAAACTCAGCAAGGCGCCAATGACAAACCAACACAGTCAACAGAGGGTATGGATGCTGCTGCAGAGCTTACACTACAAGGTGAAGCAATGCTGATGTGTTCTTACTTGACTGATTTATAGATTTTCTTTCTGTTATGTTTTCAGTTTTTTATTTTTATTTATGGTAGTATGTTAATTCTGTTCGGCAAAAAATAATTTTGAACTGTTTCTGCTGTTATTGTCTTTTGTTTACAGGCATGCAGAATGCAGTCCGCAGTGGGATGGGTCTCCTTGGTATGCACCCCACAGCATCCCTCGCCCACCCGCTGCATCAGTCTGGTCTGGCTGGACAGAGAATGCCTGGCCTGCTGCCTCTGGATGTGCGACCTAACCTCCTCCAACCTGGGGCAGCTGCCCGCTTCCCTCTCCTCATGCAGCAGCAGGGCCCTGCCCAGGCAGCTGCAGGTCTCCTCGAAAGTAGTCTCCAGGCTCAAGTCCGTGCCAGGGCTCCCTTTCAGCTCGACCCCTTTGGCAGGGCACCCACCCTTGCCAATGAAAATGTATCCAAGACAGAAGACGAGTCATCCTCTGGGGCTGATGAGGGCAAAGACCAGGACTACCGCTTCCCTCCAATGGAAAAGCAGAGCACAGGCTTACTGAGGACCCCTCCACCAGATCATAGGGAGCCCCTTGGAAGTGGTGGCGGAGCAGGAGGTGGTGTAGGAGGCAGGCCTCCCCTGCTCCAGACACCAGGGACTCAGCCAGCCAGAACCAGCCTAGTAGGGCGTCTGCAGGCTCTTGCAGGCTTCACACCTGATAACCGCTGGAACCAAACCAGAGGGGACTTTGATGAACGAGACAGCATGCGAGGAGGATTACAGACCTCAGGCGCTCCAAAAGGCTTTCAGGATGAGCGCCCCGCACCTGGGCAGAACTTCCCCACCCGCTTTGACAACCGTCCTGGGACAGCAGGAGGAGCAGCTGGAGTCTCAGGAAATGCTGGAGCTGTTGCGGGGCCACCGGCCTGGAACCGTGGTACTGCTGCGGCAGCAGCGGCAGCAGCGGCAGCAGCAACAACACCTTTTGACGCTGAACTACATCAAGACCTAGATGAGCGAAGACGCCCATGGGACAGACAAAGAGACAGAGATGAAAGAGATTTTGACTTCAGGAGGGAGATGAATGGTAACCGCCACAGCCGAGAGAGAGAGCGGGAGCGCGACAGGGAGAGAGAGAGAGACAGGGAGCGAGGCCGAGACCGAGACCGCACTAGAGAGCATGACCGCGAAAGAGACCGCGACAAAGAGAGGGACCGTGAGAGGGACCGTGACCGTGGAAGTTGGACACCCCTTCTCCCCCTACCTACACCTCTGCTTCCAACCCCAACTCTTAATCCCAACCTGACCCTGAACCAAGGAAAACTACTTGCACCACTCAAATTGAACCCCCAGATTCCACCACGTTTCCAGTCACCACTCCTGCCTCAGGCCCAAGCCAAGCCCTCTCTCCTGGGTCAGCCACCACCTCAGGTTCAGATTAAGTCTCCGCCTCCATCACAGAGTCAATCGGCTGTGCCCGAGCCCCAGTCTGAAACCCCAGCTCCTTCTGAGACTCCTCAGGCACAGTCGCCACCCTCAACCCAGTCACCTGACCAATCATCTGACAGCAAGAGTGAGAGCCCACTGACTGAGGCTCCTGCAGAGGCCGAGTCATCACCCCAGCCTGAGACCCCTCCACAAACAGAATCGCCACCCCAGTCCAAAGCTCAGTCTCCCTCCAAAACAACTGCTTCTGCAGACAGTGAGACCACAAGCCAAGCCTCACCGCTAGTTGAGGCCTCGTCCCAGGACTCACCTGTGGCCTTCACACAAGCTGCCAGCCCAACTGAAGAGACGACTCCCTCTCTGGAGGAGCAGGAAAGCCCACAGAAGGATGAGGAGGAGGAGGAGGAGGAGGACGAGGATGAGGAGGACGAGGAGTCACAGGAGCAGGCCTCCTCTCCCGAACCACAGTGGGTCAATGGACCTGGGATGGACAATAGCACTGTGGCTGAGCCCACTCCTGAGGCCTCCCCTGAGCCCTCCCCAGAGCCCTCCCCAGAGCCCTCTCCTGAGGCCTCCCCTCAGCTCTCTCCTGAGCCCTCCCCAGAGCCCTCTCCTGAGGCCTCCCCTCAGCCCTCTCCTGAGCTCTCTCCTGAACCCACTCCAGAACCCTCCTCTGATTCTGTGCTCCCTGAAAGTGAACTGGAGCAGCAGGAGCAGCTTGCCTTTCCTAAGGACATAGACAATGAACAGAGTGAGCCCATGGAGGAAGCTGCGAGTCAGCCAGTGGTAGACACTGTCACAGACACTGAGGGGACATAATCATCACTCAGTAGGTAAAAGATCATTTTGTAAAGTTGTCTCTTCTTCTCTGTACTCATGTCAGCAAACCACCTCCACCACCACACGGGACATGACGAATACTGACTCACACCAGTTATTGTCTGATAACCAATAACAAATGATTTTATCTCTCACAGATACCAGTGTACTTAAATAGAAGGCTCGTTAGCTGATATATTGATAGACAATTTTCTTTGTGTTTTATTTCCTTTTTCCTTTTTTAAGTTGTAATGCCAACCCACCTATTTTAATTAATCTAAGCTTGGCGAATTTTATTGAATTGCCTACCAAAATGTTTCAATTGTATATGGGGAAAATGAGCTTTGACCTTCCTATGGAAGAGAGTAAGATATCCTGGCTGTTTGATAACGGATTAATACAGTTACACACCATACTTGAAAACCGCAGTTGCTGACCACATTTCTGTCTCCTCTTCTTTTAAAATGCTGCTGCAAAGTTTTCAGTGAATGCTTCTGTGGTGTCCTTCAATGCTTTCTGTTTCTCGGCAGAACAAATAGACTGCATACAGTGAGACCTGCTTATAATTGGGAAAAATGAACATTTTTAAAATGGAAAACATGAAAATGTTGTGTCCCCAAAATAAATGTCTGTAATTTGTTTCCAGTTATACAGTGAAGACAAACAGAAAATTACATGCCAGGAGGGAGAAAAAAAGAACCGAACAGAGGGATATTCTGATGTTGGGTACATATTGTTTTAGTTTGAAATAAACATGCTTTGTCTGTTTAAAACACATGCTTTAGGACTGTTTTCTGACCCAGGACCAGTGGAAACTAAGACTGCTTTACTGACTCGTACACATTCTGTGCTGTCACTTCAGTCGATTTGATGTTCTCGTAACTCAAGTTGCTGCTATACCATCCATCCACAGAGCACTTTGTTGGATGCAACCGTGGGACTTTTTATCTACCGTGGGTAGTTTTTAGTTTCTGATGACTTCAGCCTGTATGTTCCCTAAGCTTTTTGCTGGGTGACTGTTGAGGATGGGATTGTGCCTTTTTTTGAATGGATTTGTCGTTCATGATGCTACCCAACACTACTGTGTGATGTACACCAGACTGTGCGTGCAACTCGGTTTCTAACAGCTCTATGAACACAATGCTACGTGCACAGAATTGACTGGCCTACCGTTTGAATGGTAGCTGGGCAGTTGTACAGCACTCACCTAGAGGAGAACAAGTCTCTATATACTCCATCGTTCTGTGCATGCAGGCCTGTAGCCATGTTTTAACCTTCCTGTCTCTCTTGTTCATTTCATACTTGTAGTGCTTTTTCTGTTGAGACATACTACTAGAAATCCATAGTCTGCTGTTCTCTCAGACCAAATGTCTACTACAGGAGTTGTGATGTTGAATAAAAGTTGAAGGTGCATCAGAGTTTTACCCCTCTTATTGTCATGAATCCTGACTCAGGCCGATCAGATGAAGCCTTGCACGCACACCAACACTGCAGCTTCAAACTTAGTAACTTTAATACTTGAGCCAGACACACTTAAGTAGGTTGAACCAAACAGACAACAGGTTGTGTATTACATATTCTTATTTTATGTAAATAAGGATAACTGGATAAAACCCACTGACACTGTCTTTTTAGATACTTGTACATACTTGTATACTGAGAAAATCCAATGAGGAAAAAGTGCCCTCAAGAAACACTCCCATGAGAGCTGAGATGCTGAACAAAGGTCACTTCCACACTGTCAAAACACTGCAATCTACTGTATTTCACACCTAGGAATAAAGGTGTTGATATTCACCCAGTACCCTCCTACTAAAGCAGCTGAATTATTTGTTAAATCCGAGCAAAAGGGCACAGTTCTCGCAAGGGACGGTTCCTATACTTTAAAATAAGCAGCCATCTGGCACCTACCTCACCAGAGCACAAGGGTAATGAGGGAATATACAAATGAGGGAGTATGTGGATGAAGTAGAAGATGCTGGTCGCAGCTTTACCCCTCCTCTGCCCTGCACTTGCCAGAGACCCGGTTGCTACAGCTGGAGGAAGTGCTTACTCAGCACTTGCTAGCACTGAGCTCCTCTATATTCACTTATGGCCCAGCATGTGTCAAAAAACACAAGCTAGAGGATTTATTTAAACAGTTGCCTACACCATGGTGCTGTTTCAGCGCTCCTAATTTTAATAGAGGAAAATACAATAGGAGAGAAGCTCAGTGTGCTGCATAATGCCTTTACCTGCAGTTACACCTGAGCTTAGCCTGTTAATCCAAAAAATCATAGTTTGGCTCTGGATTTCGCATCTAGAGACCTGTTAGGGGATAAAACCGAGCAGAAAATATCCTGTGGTGTGTCTATACATTTTCTAGCCCCCCCTCAAAGACGCAGCCATTCAGCCGGGTCTAGCCTGCCGCTGACCCTTCCCTCCGAAAGATTTGACAGGCTGAGACTTTAAATCAGCCCCTATCTGCCCTGAAACAGATGTACATGTACACAGCGGTTGGCTAGCTCTCCCTTGGACAGCAGTAAAAATAAATCCTCCCTCTCTGCCGAGTGCCAGCATCCTTCACTTGTTTATCTGTAGCAGAATAAAGGGCATGTTTGCTAGCGCACGTTCTAATTAGGAATTATTATAAAATGAAATGTCTATATTTGGATCTGGCTTTCAAATATGTCTCAGGGATGGATTGGGGTCTGATTTTTTTTCCCTGCATAACCGACAGGCACGGTCCTGACTCGGTGTAAACCTAATGGCAGTCCTGTGCCCAGCCATTTACGCGTCATTGCCATGTTGCTGTCCATATAAACCCCCAGCCAGCCCCATGGGAGCAAAACAAAGTGGAGGCCTGACCTTTTGGCTGAGGATTACCCCAGCATGGGCAACTAATGAGAGCACCTAAACCAAAATGGCATGCGATAATCATACTCCGCTAGACAAGTTCATGCCCAGGTGGTTGTGATAATGTGCAGTTTTTACTGTAAGTCGGAGACAGATGTTCCCTGCTGTGAGGAAGTCAATTAGACAGGATGATGAGGGTTAAGATTCAGCTCGTAAAGGAGCTTTAATATGACATAAATTTCCCCAGTCTGATATGGATTAAAGATGTCAAACTTCAATACATACGTTTCTCTAATATGTTTTGGTTATAGTGAAGACTAGTGGTTCTTATTCACAGTGGATATTGTCCTCCCGCTGCCCATTTAAAAGCCCCCACAGTGCCAGTATCTGTCGCGTCAGTACCGCGTGCGACCATTTGAGGTCAGCGTGGTACTGCAGCTCTCATCAGTACGGCAGACTGGGCTCTTGGAGGGTGCGACAGCTCAAAATCTGCAGTGCTCACCTCTCTTACCTCTCTGAGACGAAATAAAAAGCCCACTAGTGCCGTGGCCAAGTATACCTGCGCATGAAAATGCCCTCATTCGAAGCAACAACAGGCGCAGTTTAAAGATAAGGGCATAGAAAAATTTGCTGCCATGCCGATTCTTCATGGTACCACCGTGCTGAAATGAATTCATCAGATACCTCTTTCGATGCCTTTTTTTACGGATCGATACGGGAGCAGTGTGATAAATGGAACGGGCTCCTCTTAGTGTGAGACTTGGCCCGTTTCTGCAGCTTCTCAGTTGCTGCATTCTTAATTGATTAAAGCTATTGATTAGGCCTCCCGAAGCCTCCCGACTAAAAAAATCGGCCTCTATCTGCCTCGGCCAGATATTATATTCACAAGTGGCAGAGTCTGTGCCAAGTGGAGGAGAGAGACGGCGTCTGCATTGGTTTGCTCAAAGGAATAAATGAGCACGAACGAGTGAGTTAAAGCAAGAAAAAAAAACAAAAAAAAAACAGAGCCATCCATCTTCCTTCCACCTAGTTATGCAGGAGAGGAATCCCCTATCTCGGCACACACTCTGCAGCCACCGTAATTACTCACCGCTGCGGGAGTGTGTGTAACTTTCCACAGCCGTTGACTGCCTGCCCAGCTCCTCCGTTATCAGAGCCAGCAGACTCTTCCAGACTGGACCGAAGTGTCCAAAGTTCCCTTCACCCAGGAACTCGACACGGGTTCACCCCTGCTCCGAGCCGCACCCTGCCGCAAATTGGCTGGCAGAGGCAGCAAGGTCACAAGAGTTGTACCCCCCCTTCCCTCCCATACAACATGGGAGTGTGAGTTCAAGAAGTTTGAGCAGCAGCGCTCAAGCTGGGTGTTGGTAGAGATTCGGTGGCTTGCTCGAGGGCACTTAGGCTAGGTGTGAACCTGCCAATATTCAGTCTTAAACAGAAGTTTTCAGATTCTCACTGGCTGCTCTTTTGAACTCTGGTAGGAGATGTAATTTATGAAGGTTTTTTTTTCTTACTTTTTATAATGAAAGAAGAAAAGACGAATCTCAGTAATGATGGCCTTCATCAAATAGAAGTCACAAAACACTGAAAATGAATAAGTAATGGGTAGCATGCAGTCACAGGATTGTTCTGTTTTCTATTAAAACAGCTTTTTACTTTATATAAAAAAAAACCCTTCCAGACACCATTGCTTCTGCAATTTTCTGCTCTCTGCAGCTACATTATTATAGTGATGTGTCTTTCATAATTAGACATGCGAGTCGTCAGTCCATCACTTGGGCAGACACAGCTTTCTCAACAACTTAAACAACTGTTGCATCAGTGGTGCAGTTATCATTGATGCTCAGAGGATGAATGCTAACGACTAAGTTGATCCCCTGGCGTTAACTGTATCGCCTCATTGAGGTTTGCTGGATAACTGAGCAGTTTGTGTAGACATTAAAACAATAATCATATCACTCTTAACAATACAATACTCTTTTGAAAACAGTGACAATTTTAAACTCTACAGTGATTAAAAGTAGGCCTTTATATATTATACAGTATGTAGTTCATCACTGTGTTAGTGTCTACCACCGTCCTGTTGACTCTGAAAATTGTCATTTGGATCTGATAATGTCACTAAATAAAAAGTCAGTTAAGTTGCGATGCAGAGTTACACTTGACAGTGACACGAGTCTCTATCAAAATTGGTGCTGAGCCATCTCATGTAAGTGTTGAGATATGTCAGTAAAAAAAAACAAAAAAACAACAAAAACAAAAAACAAAAACATCATTGTCACCAAAACCGTTGTAATGCATCATCTGGGGACCATGAGTGTCTGTCTGAAATCTTGTGCGTAGCAACCCTTTAAATGTTTTTTAAGTCGTTGGGCTTCATCCTCTGGGGAACATGACTGTCTGCATGTCCATTTCATGGATTTTCACTCTGGACGTTAGCGTATTAGCTGCTTAGATGGCTACAAATAACAATTATAAATTCTATGTAGTTCATTGTCACATCTTTGACGGTGCACAAGGGCTCACAGACAGGCTTAAAGGCACAGTTCACTTCAAGTCGAAGGTTCTCCTTATTATCTACTCAGCCTCATGCTGATGGAAAGTCAGGCGAAGTTTCAGAATCAGAAATCCTTTGATGTCCCACGGACGGGGAAATTTGTTTGTCACAGCAGTGACATAATCTTACAAAAACAGAAACGTATTATAAGCAATACAATTTTGAAGTCCTTCACAGCAGTTATAGTGTTGCAGCCTTCTCCTAAACATCCAAAGTGGATGGGGACTAGTTTAAAGTGTAGGAAAAAAAAACACCTGAAATCCATACTTTCAGGAAAACACTGAGATCCCAAATATGAAAATGTTATTACTCCCTTTTTTTAAACTGAAATCTTCAATGTAGCTTCTTAGCTAAAAGTGCTGGCATCCATTCCATTTGAAGCGGGTGCAGAAGTTCGGCTGGTCATAGTGGGTGTAAATAATGTCCTTCAGTCCTTCAAATTTCGGGAGACTTGGATCTCCATCTCACCAACTACGTCAGTTGTCTAGAGTATGTGTGTTTTATTATGTGGCCAATTCTAATGTTTACTTCATCACAAAGGCTAAATTTGAAACACAGAAATTTTGTACCACAGCTTTAGATAGTTTGGTCTTCTGCTAGCCTGGATGCAGTCTTCTTATCATTTGCGTCAATCTGAGGCACACCAGCAATGGTATCAGGTTCATCAGGTCCAGACTCATTTCTAGATAATGCTGCCGAGTGGTGCTCCACTTGGTTTTGTTATGGAAGGTAGCAACTTGTCTCATTTTGTCCTCAACTTTCATGAGCATATTTCACTGCGTCCCCTCTTGGGGCGGAAAGAAAAAAATTGGATGGCAAGTGCCTTTCTTTTTTACTCTATGCCAGGAGCAGGAGGAGAAAGAGCCTGTGTTTGCCAAGTCAGTGTGTATTTGCATACTGAGGAGGTGTGTGTGTGTGTGTGCGTGTGTGTGTGTGTGTTATCAGTGGTTTACATGCCTGTCACTGAATATCTTTTCCTACACACAACTAACTGTGTGTGTGTGTGTGTGTGTGTGTGTGTGTGTGTGTGTGTGTGTGTGTGTGTGTGTGTGTGTGTGTGTATTGGCAGCGTGTCAGCAGTGCCACAATGCAACTAGAATTAAACCCATCAAAGCAAACATGGTTTACACAGGCAGAGACATTCACAATTTCAGAATTGATGTCTACAACTCTCTGTCTCTGTTAACATTGTAACATTGTCCCTAATCTTCCCCCGTTAGTGGCCCCATTTTCAAATCACAAACATCAGCAAACACGCATCATCTGTTTACACGCGACTATCTGCACAGAAACGTCTTGTTTTCCCAAAAGCGGGCCGCCTCAGTCTCTCATTAGATAAACTCTGCCGCTGCTCCTGCCCCGCGTCTCAAAAGCGCTCGCTGCGGGTTGAGTGCGGGGTCATGGGAGGTCAAAGGTCACACAAGGAGGGAGCCTTGGAGGAGGGTAGTCAAGGTGACGACGACGAGCGGCAAACACCTGTCCTTATTTTTTTCCGAGAGGAACCCAGTCGTGATTCACAGCAGGGGCAGGCGGGTGTTGTGTGTGTGTGTGTGTGTAATCTGGGTAACAGGGGAGCTTATTAAATCTGCCGACACAAAACAAGGAGTGTGTGTGTGTGTGTGTGTGTGTGTTCGGGGTGGGGGGATGCTGAGCAAGCGATGCGGGCGATTGACAGCGCAGCATTTTGTGCCTGGAAATGGGGGTGGTGGTGGTGGGCGGGCTGGACATGAAATGTATCAGTGAAGACATGCAGGTACACGCTGCAGCCTCCCGCTGTTTGACTTTACATCAGCGCTGCTCTCATTAGAGTGGCCACGTGCACGTGCTGCAGTCATGCACGCTCAATTTTCCTTGATTATGTAGTCCCTCATTCTCTGCAGTCACAGAGGGCGTGTGATAAAGCCTCACACACACATACACACACACTCACGCAGCTTTAATACGTAGCAGACATTTTACATCCTCTTTGTTTCTCACGCGGTCTGTGTCGCCTCCATGCACATGTCTGTCATCATTTGGAAAGAAGACCGTATAAAAATAAAAATAAAAAAAAAGAAGTGTGTTATTAAAGGCTGAGTCAGCGCCTTCCTGCAGATGCGACACCTGGTTTCATCAACCGGCAAAACAAGCCTCATTGTTTCCACTGGGTGCTACAGTGAGTGTGCGTCTACCTGCCCACACGTGAGACTCCATTTCCACCCCCCTCAAAAAAAAAAGCAGTTTCCTTTGCTCCCCCTGCTTTGCAGCTAGCTGGTAATTAGCCCCGGAGCCCTCCTCGCTGTCTGCCTGTTTGTTTACGGTGGTGAGAGGCAGATTCCCCCTCCTGAGAGTTGAAGGCATCGCTGCGCTCAAGAGACGGAGCAGACGATGTCAAATTAAAAAAGATAGGGAAATTCTGACTCACCAGAATCATGCAGGAAAGGAGGGGGGGGGGGGGGGGGGGAATAGGAGGGAGTTGACAGATTTGTAGGGATCAAGGTACTCTGATCAAACCCGGTGGTGTCTTTTACTGATGCTTGTTTTTTCTCTAAATGTGTTTACCACTTCATATCAGCCGTTTGAAATAGACGTGACTGACTTGGACTCCCAGAACTGAAAAATGGCTTTTTAAAAAATTCAACAGGATCGCCTACTTCCAGACACAATGTTCCATTTTACTGTGGGTTATCCACAGAACACACTGTCAACAGCTTTCACAGACTATTTAAGTGTAAATGAGCTCTAATGAAAGCAAAAATGTTGATTTTGTTTTATGCAAATAAGCCCAAAGAATTAGACAGGATAATAAGAAAGCCCCTGGAACAGAAGGGAGGCGATATAATGTAAGACAGATGTCAAACTGGAGAAACTGTTTTAGACGCAGTAGCAGAACTTTTTCTTCTATTTATTTATTTATTGCCATTCTGACGTTTAAAAATAAATTACATTGTGTTGTGTTTTAATGTTAGGGAGACTGGCATCATGCCGCAGTGCTCTGATTTTAGGAGTCGGAACAAAAACTTGCGGAAGACCCTTTTCTAAAGACACACTGGTTTTGATCTTGATAACTTATAATGTATGTTAATGTATTCGATTAGTTGTTGACTATTGAACCAATCGCCAACTGTTTTGATAACTGATTTAAGTAAATCTATTTAGGAAAAAGTAGAAATTCTCTGATTCTAGCTTCTTGAATGTGATTATTTTTTGGTGTCTTTCGTCCTGTTTGACAGTAAACTGAATGTCTTTGAGTTGAGGACAAATCAAGACATTTGAGGACGTTATCTTTGGTGTTGTTGTAAAGTTGTGGAAAAATCCACAACTTTAGAATTGTTTAGCACACAACAAACAGTTGGTGTATTTTCTTACAACTGTTTTCTTTCTGTCAGCTCCAACTCCAACAGACTGTGCATTATAGTACAGAGGAGAGGCCCTCTTCTGTTTCCAACATCCGTCCTACCAGTGGCTGATATCAGCATTTTTAAATACGAGAGAAATGCCATGAGTATTCAATCATCCTAATTCCATAGTACCATAGCTTTGAAGAAAGTAATTGCACAGCAAAATATCACTGTCTTAACACTGAGTCACTTTTATATTTTATTGAGTCCCAGAAATCAGTTTTTTGTTGCCTGCAAAAATTGAAGACAATTTTTAAATGAGTCAAGTTAATCTCTGCAGTTTGAAAACAAATCAACTTGTCTCTTGACGTTAAATCAAACAAGTTTAGCTTTTTTTTTGTATTCAGGCGAGAGTTGTACTTTATTCTGTCTTGTTTCACGATGCTCATTCTTGGAAAATTCCTGAAATAAAGCAAATAGCAGTGAATGAGTGGAATCATCCCCCTCAGGCCCATTTATACAATGTATTCTTGTTTCCTCAAGGAAAATGAGGCCCTACAGCAAAATCTGACTATTAATTGTGCTTTTTTTTTTTGTTATAAATCCATTCTTTTCAGTCAGACACCATCTTTAGACACACAGGAAGGCCTTAAAAGTGACATTAAATTGAGGCTGGTTTAGGTTTTTATTTAAGACATAACGAGGAAACCTCTCATCTTCCTTTACAGAAGAGTAGAGCCAGTGTCCTGCTCACAAGTAGTTAACCCCGCGTCAAGCGTCTCAGACCTCCCTCCTGCCGCTCATACAATCTGTCAAGTGTGTGTGTGTAACACTGTGTGTGTGTGACTTTGTCAATATCACCCATGAGGGTTCCCCTGCTACCCCGCTGAAGCGGATTAAACATTCATGATCATGTTTATTAATGACCAGCAGGCATTAGGGATCTCCGGGCTGTCACACACACACACACACACACACACACACACACACACACACACACACACACACACACACACATAAGCAAACACACTTTTTTTTCACACACATTTGCACTTTCTCTTACAATCTTCCTTCACACTGTCACACAACCCCTTTCGTATTATCCCACCCACGCGTATCAGATACGCCGGCACGCTCTCTCTCTTGATCTCATACACCTACACACTCGCACACAGAGAGATAACACATTTCTTTAATTCGGTAATAAGGCCTGAAGTTTGTGTATGTGTGTGTGTAATATAGATCCCCTGGCTAGTTGAAAAGAAACAGATTTCCTGTCTCTGCGTCTCTCTGGACTGCCGTTCTGAGCTCTCCCGGGGATGGAGGGATGGACTGAGGACCTCGCTGAGAACATCTGTGACGGCTGGCCCCAGCAGAGACCGCAGTGTGACAGGGCCTATCCACAGCAGATGTCCACCAGTGTGAGTGTGAGAGAGACAGTGCGTGAGTGTATGTGTGTGTGTGTGTGTGGTGTAATCAGGGTTGAGAAAGTCCATGACCCAGAGAAATTGTAGAGGAAATGCTCTCACACTCTCTTCCTTCCTGTCGCTCTTTTCCTTTCCTGTCGTGGTGGTAAACGAACAGGTGGGTGAGAGGTGACCGACGGCAGCTGATCATCCTACGATTATTGTAAAATCAAATATTTCCAACCTTGTCTCCTTCGTCCCTTTTCCCCTCCACCCGCTCCTTTAAGTCAGGGACCATTTGTTCTTTCTTCTGAATGATATAAAAACTATACATGCCTTGCCCCGCAGCCCCTGCAAATGAAATGAAAAATGAGTGATGAGCAGAGGAGCGCTGATGCTGCACTCCTCATGTCGCCCCATCTGACTCTACATCTCTCTTTACCCCCTTCTTCCTATCCTAACATGCTTTCCCCCTCATTATTCTTCCGCACTGCTTCCTCCCCTTATCCTTTCTCATTCCTCTGGCCTCCCACCTCTCTACTCCGCTCTCCATCCTCCCCTCCTCCTTTTATTCGTACTCCTTTCCCAGTGAAGCGTGTCGTAGTCTGCTCAGCTTGCCTGGTAACTGAGCCCTCTCAGTGGGAGCTGCAGCCTGGTTCATGAAACTAAACTAAAATGCAGTTTAAAAAAAGAAGTTGAAGGCTATTTTTAGGTCTTATTTCCATCTTGAGCGAAGAGGTTACAGAGGGCAGTGAATTACCCTTCAAACTGGAAGGAATTAACCTGAATTCAACCTTTATGGAAGGAAATCGCAGCCATCTTCACAAGATTACAGCATGTCCTTGGTCGGACTACTCCAAACACATTTTCTATGTTGTGTTTAAAAATCGAAAGTTCGCAACCGAGTGGTTTTAGTCATTTTTAAGCAATTTTGTGGCGATGATGTCAACCTCACATTGCTTTAAAGGTGCAATATGTAAGAGTTGGCCACCAGTTCATATTCCAAACAAGCAGAGGGCAGCATATCACTGTAGCTGCCATTAGCTAGTTAGCTTGATTAGCCATGCATATGGTGGGCCAGACTGGGAGCTTGGAGCAGCGGGGAGCTGTTGGTGTTTACACTGCCAACACGGGACTGTGGGGCCGAAACTGGCTGTTGCTTGCTGGTTAGCAGAATGTCTCTAACATAACACGTAGAGGTTGTAAATATTATTTCTTCACATTCCGTTGATAATTTTCTTTTGTGTTTTTAACTGGGGTTCATACATATTGTCCCTTTGAAAAAAAGTAAAACACAAAGAGCCCTTCACTGTGAAAATGTCAGTCCTCTCACTTTGGATAATGATGCATTCGCAGCACAGTGTGTGCTAAAGAGAAGGAGAATGCCAGGGGTAATGACATGTCAGAGAGACATGGATGAGTTTAGAATGTGCACTGATGTCAGACAATCGGCAGAACAAGAGCTTCGCCTGTACAGCATAATTCAGTACAGCATGCCTGCGACGAGTGCTGCCTTTGTGGAGTTATTTAGAGTTTGAGGAAGAGAAGCAGGGCAACATTGATATTGGAGCTAGATATCAAACCAAACTCAGTAAAAGTGCCATTCAACACTGGAAACAAATGCCACTTAAAAAAATAAGCATAACAAGATTCTATACAAAGTGTATTTTTTGTTTGAAAAGTGAACAATTGCTTCTTTGATTTCTAGAAATAAGACGTGCCTAAAAACTCCCTATGTCTCACTCAAATGTGAGATGATTGTGTTTTATAGTGAGTATAATTATACACATATTGTATAATCAACTATTGAATAAGTCTATAGGCATGGTAAGATGTTGAGTATTTTAAAATTAGGGCTAATCATGATATCAGATCTTCTCTAAATAGTTATCACGGCCAAACAAATTCACAAAAAACAATATTATTGCAACTCATTTTTAACTTTGTTTGCTGTGTGTGTGTGTGTGTGTGTGTGTGTGTGTGTGTGTGTGTGTGTGTGTGTGTGTGTGTGTGTGTGTGTGTGTGTGTGTGTGTGTGCTTTTTTTGAATTTTGGCAAATACATTACCCTTAAATATATGAGTGTGGAGATGTGCAGAGTCTGTAGCCATAACTTTAAAAAACAAACACAAATTTACGTTCAATGACTAATGAAAAGGCAAACCGAACACTCATGACACACAATGTCTAACGTCTTCGCTGGATTATTCACACAATATTATAATATGGGTATTATTAACACAATATCAGTATTTCATCTCTTAAATATCCCAATTGTTAATGTGAATATCATGACACCGCAACACCTCTACCCCTAAAATGAAAGCTAAATTCAGAGCAGGAAGCGGTGAATAATGATGTCGGTGGGGGAGAGCAGAGGCGTGTCAGAGGGGTAAGTGCAGAGGATTTGACAGGGTGAAGGAGGGCAATCGAAGCTAATGAGTAAGCACACAGTCTGCTCCAACCTGTTTGGCCTCCACCCTTTCTCTTTCTCCACCCCGTCTTATTCCTCCCCCAATGCTTTGAGTGTCACGAGGGACACCGGGGAGAAAATGAGAAACATGAATCTGGCACTCTCAGGCGTGTGAGCAAGGTGGACCCGGTCAGACCAGACCATTCTGGGCCGGGATGGGGGGGAAAATAAAGTGGGGAGGGCAGAGAGGGTGGTCAGGGAGTAGACAGAGGATGTGGGAGTGGGAAGGGTAATAGAGTTGTCTGGTGAAAAGGCTTTCATAATATCATTTAGATAAGATAATTTCAACTTGGACCTTATTTGCATAGTTTCAGTGCTATGCCAACACTGAGCAGGTATGAGTAAATGCAAATATACATAAAAACCCAGGAGATGGACAAAACAACACTTCATATGAAACAACATTCATCCTCACATATATATCATCACATCAACGTAATTACAAGGCTGGATACACAGCAAAGAAACCAATGTACCAATTAGTGGTGCGCGTCAGCTGTATGAGAGGTCTGACAATCACTTTTTAATGGATGCTTTGTGGCTCATATTATATGGGATGTGGATTCATACGTTTTTTTAAAAGTTGAATATGAGCCTTACATAGCTGATGCAGACAGCGTTTTTATATTTGGAGCTGGTTCAGTTGAGTAGCTGTGTTTTAATCTGCAATTTCGTTCACTGTTACGATGAATCCACCTACACACATTCACTTGACACAGTGTGATCGATGCTGCGTTAATGTGGAGTCCCAGATATATACATATAATTTGACTGGTAAATTAACTCTGCCAAATGTCCATCCATCCATCCATCCATCCATCATCTGTACACATTATATGTACGCCGCTTAATCCTCTGCAGGGTCGCGGGGGGGCTGGAGCCTATCCCAGCTGACTTAGGGCGAAGGCAGGGGACACCCTGGACAGGTCGCCAGTCTATCGCAGGGCTCTGCCAAATGTCAAACTGCTAAATAAAGATCCACTGACACACGTCAAACGTCGTCAGCAGGAAGAAACTGTAGATGTAAATCTGTAGTTGAGCGCTAGAAGGTTATTAGTTCAAAATAATGCAGGCCCAGAGCCACAATGAGAAAAAGGATGAGTCGCATTAACCTGCTGTGAGGTCTGAGGGCAAAATAATTAGCCGGTGGGTCCCTTAAAACCCCGGTTCCTTCCCCTCTTTGCATTTAATATATTAGTTTTTAGATGCTATAACACTTGCCCCAGGTTAACTGTGTGTATAAACTTACTTGAATTACATTAATTAAGAAAAATGCGTAATACAGGGAGCTTGAAAGAAGAATTTTCTGTTTTTTTTAGCACAAACTAGTAGTCTGGAGCTTTCAGGGTTGAGGTTCTGGGCCCTGCAGCAGTTGCCTACGTTGCTTCCCATGACCGTCCCAAATATCCAGACCCATACAGCATTAAATGAGGAGCCTTTCCTTCGAATCGAAAGCTCCAATATCCTGTTACCCCACAGTTCAGGATTTGTACAGCAAGCTCCACAAGTTGACATAAAGCTCCTCTCTACTCTATTAGTGTTTCAGTTATGTTGTCCACCACCTGTGCATGCAAAAAAAACAAACAAAAAAAACACTGCAAGTTGCCCGCTCTGCCCTCTCTGCCCTTTTCTGTGGAGCGGTTACCCTCATGCGAACAGTTCGTTGTCGAATTGAACCCACATGCGCACAGGCACACACACACACACACACACACACACAGAGCGCAGGAGAGCAAACAGGAGAACTAATCCGATTTCACAGCCCAAATGAAAAGAGTCTCACATGCACACATCCATTAGCTATTATTAGCTAAATAGGCTAATAGGTAAACACACACACACACACACACAAAAGGGCTGCTGTCGAAAAAACCCAAACACCAGGGGAGACCAGCTGCTACAAAATGGAAACGTGTTGAGTGCTCTTTTCTTTTGTTTGCAGCTGTCCCACATGTCCAGGAAGCAAGGCTTGTAAAAATGGGTTTAAATATTAATCTCACTTTAACTCAATACCTTAGAATTGATGTTTGATGAATGTGGGACATTGTAAGTTTGGTCAAATTGACCAGTTGTCTTAAAGGTCTCCTTGAAAAATGTAATAATAATATACATAATAACATTTGTTTGTATGTAACATTTCACGATGAGGACAAACTGGAGCGGTTGGAAAGTGATGTGCTGTCTCAGCTGTCATGGCTGGGAATACCAGTGTGCAAACTTCCACCAATTCAATTAAGAGCAGGACAAGGCAGTTAATGTCAGCATTAACTCTGAGCCTGTTTAAACATCTCCACGCGCGTTTTGACTGGCCATGTGAGATCGCATTTCACTTCCCCGCTCTATATGCAAATAAACAAGTTCATCTGTTTTTGTTTAGCAAAACCATGCAGTGTTGAATTTAGAACTGGCGGCCCAACAGCTTTAGTCTTATCAAACCACCTCCAAACTTGTTCTGAGCGATCAGATCCCAATACAATCTCGATATGTATTTTCTTGCACATTTACATCTTTACCCCGCGACCCTGCAGAGGATTAAGCGGCGTACATATAATGTGTACAGATGATGGATGGATGGATGGATTTACATCTTTACTTAAGGTTTCTTTCATTTGCCTCGAAGTCAGAGCTGGAAATCACGTCAAGTTGACCATATTCCAGTATGAGTCAGAATACAAGTTCATGCTGGGGTAGCCACTGGACAATGGTCCACTTGTGATTAGATAACTGTACATGCATGTTAATGATAGGTGTAGACACCCTCTTTGGTAGCATCCAGTCTTGAGATTCCACACAGTGAACCTGCAGCCCCACAGACTGATGTAATTAGCTAATGGTGTCCTTCTTGGCCTCATATGTAATGTTTGGTTACAGGTAGTAAGCTAGTTAGCCAGACATGCTAACAGTTGTGGCATGTGTTTGCCATTTCTATCCATTCCTTATTCTTTTGCTCTTGTTTTTTTTAAGACTATAGAAGACACCTGCCCTACTGTACACCACTTCAACATGTGGAGGAGTCAAAAACTTGACAGATCTGCACCAGTAACTAAAGTTTATCCTCAAGGAGACCTTGAGATCTGCTTAAGACCCTCAAACACAGACACACACTTGGAAATATAAGCTTACCAGTACACAAACTAATCCATTGTTACCAGGCTAGCTTCTATATCCCCTGTAAACAAACCAGTCCAGACAGTTTGAGGGGGAAGTATCAGCTTTCCACTAACAGCTCCAGGTCATTCAATTTCCTTCTTCGTTTAAAAACCTGAGCTGCCAGACGGACAGCCGCCTCGCTTGGGTTTGGGTTAGTGCTCTGCGTCGTACTGGTAGGCGATGATTTTGTGGGAAACTGCATGGTGAGTGTTTCTAATTAAGAACGCGAAATGAGCAGATTTTAACAAGGTGATTTTAACAGCTCGGCGCTCTGCTCCCTTCACATGGGTGTGAAAGTGTTTCTCAGTGGGGAGCGAGGAGGTAATGGGTGTGGGAACGTTACCTTAGTGGGCTGGCAGAGGGACAGTCGTGGTTTCTAATGAAGCAATGAGCCCATTTGTTCCTAACGCATTGGATGTTACGCTGGGGGTCCGTAAGGCCCAGAAATATCACTGTTGGAGCTACATGAAGTGGTGAAAAAACAAATTACGTGGTTGCAGTTAAAGAATGTAATTAACACTGTGATTCCCAGCCTTTAGCTTTCTTCTCCAAGTTGAACTGTTGGGCTTGTTTTCAGTTTGTGTGTTGGCTCATTATTGAATTAGAATAAAAAGAATTTAGCCTCTGCGCGGCCCAATACAAATCACATGGCACTTCAGAGTGAATGATTGCATTTGCCTCATTGGAATCAGCCCTCGCCATTTGTTGCTGAATAGAGCTTTTGATTTTCAATGGAAGTTTGTTGCCTTGCAATACGTTATTCTCGTTTTACTCAATTCAAGCCTGTGATAACTCAATTAGGTGTCCTTGTGTTTGCTCTGGATTCCCCTCCACTGGCCTCTGGCTGCAAGGCTGCGGTTGCAGTCATTTGACCAGGAGTGAAGAGATTTGAAGCGGCTTAAACTGTCTGTCGAGCCCAGAGCTACAGGCCTCTACCTTATTCTCTTTCTGTGAGTCTATAAAAGACGACGCTTGTCCGGTCCTGATCTTTCTTTCATGGAGTGATCTCCCCACAGTCATTCAATCATTTATATCTTTTTTTCCTCTCTCATGTGGGATATATTTGGCAACTTACATTCTCTCAACTTTGTCACTGTCAAACCTGCCCTACATTCACATAAAAAAAAAAAAAAAGATGTAAAAATGGGCACACTGGTGTTTTCTTGGGTGCATATTTAGACTGTGGTCTGATGTCATGCTGACCACACATCCAGCTGTCCAACTTCTGTCCATCAGTCATATTTTCTCTCGCCGTGTTTGACATGGTATGGTGCGACTGTGCGCCATTCTTGACACGGCATGGTGGGAAGACAAACATGTTTTTTTTCTAGGATAAGCAATTTTCTTGTCAGTGGCTGCAGATTCACCAGAGAGAAGATCTAGGCAGATGGATGTTTCGGAGCTAATGTCGGTGGGCAATGGTGCCTGAGAGGAATTGGTAAAAGCTAGAAATTCCGAGCAGATAAAACATAGGGGGCTTAAACGGATAAAAAAAAAAAACACTGTTGTTCACTGAGATTTATGTGTGTAGCACTGGAGCATAAAGGGATCTATAGAACAGATTTCACTATTTCGCACAACAGATGCTCACATGTACTAACGAAGCTTCTCTGAGCAAGCAAGCATTAGGTTATACCATCAACTGTACATACTGTATGTTCAGTGAACATGTTGGGTTGATGGAGTGCACATACTGTACTGCATGAAACATGAAGAATGGCAGATGGGCAAGGTTTATATATACACATAGACCCCGAAGCAGCGAAATCATCATCATCATCCTTTATTTAAAGCAACATTATGTAAGAATTATGTGCAGTTTTCATCGTTTTTGAGTATAGCACAACTGCCGGGAATAAAATTCTTTTGTCATAATTTGTAAGATATAAGGTAGCGTTACGTGCTAACTACAAACAAAACTCAGCATGACGTTACAGTGTTACGTCTTTATAACTTTGCGTCTTGAAGTAAACATTCATTCTCAGACATTTTTGCCACGCGGCGGTCATAGTTTGCACAAGTGTTGCACACAACTCAGAAGAGTAACAGTATGCCAAGCTGATGTAACCTAAACTAGAGGCAAAAACACTTGATCATATCATGCTGCTGGTTAAACCTTGGTAAAAATGGGCTGACCTTTCTGATGATCAGCTTCTTCACTCTTCACGGCTGTCACGTTATCCATAGACGCGCTGTGTGTGTTACGCACTGTGATGCTTCCTGCTCACAGAAGTTACACAGAACAGGAACAAGCAATAGAGGGTTGGAGGGGCAAAGACAGAGACACCAGTAATGCATTAGCAAGTCACTGATACATTACATATGATCAAATATATATTCAGTACATGCATAATAGATTCTTGTTGCATTGTTCCCTGTGGGTTGTGAGTCAGCCAAAGGCAGTTTTTGTATTGTCAGATTTAACTTCTATTGGTAACAACAAAAACAAAGATTATGCAAGAGAAATCAAAATATTGTGTTGTGGAAAATCATCTCTGCTTTGTCATCTTGTCAAATTCTGCGTGATCCCCCTAGAGGTCTAGGAACTGCTTACGGTCCATATTTGTTTGATCCATTTCTCCTTAATTGCTGCACAATTTGGTAACAATTCTGTATTTGTTTTAGTTTTTTGTGCTCATCTTTCAGCAGTCCTGCGCAATGTTAGATCATTTACACTGAACCTGTGTGGGATTCACCTCCAGAAGTGATGGTGCTGACTGACTGATGTTGTCTTGTTAATCCCTGGTTTATTTGTTAGTGAGGTGTGGATATCCTCTAACGACCGCGTTGAGCTTACCTTGAAATGAATCTTTTTAGAGTAATGATCACCAGTAGATGGAAACAGGCAATCAGTCAGAGAGGGGAAAATGGCCTTCTCCAACATGATTTTCAACACCTCATGCAGACACAGTGGCCTCGGGTGCCAATGTGGTCTTTTAATTTACCTGCACCGGGGCTTATTTTCCACAGGTGCAGCCCCACTTTCCCATTTTTCTAGCTTTATCCTTGTTTTACAGTCCCATCCTCCCATTCATCAAATGGCTGTCTCAATCCTTTCTCCACACACAGGGACACAAAACCCTAATTCAAGTCCCCAATCGGTCACACCCATGTGATAGTTTCTTCACCTCGGGCTCAAGCAATCAACAGCTCAGGCACACCGAGTCCCCCACCTGCTTGTCTTCCCTTCTCTCAGTAATGACATATCTGTGTGGCAGACAAGGCAGTCAGACAGACAGATGATGCCGTGTGTGGGGGCCAGATCTATCACGTATGTGGTTTCCCACTCTAATACATCCATACAGGTTTATATATCCTCTGATAGCAGACACCTGCTTGGTCAGATGGATTTATTTCTGCACATCATGAAAACTATGGATGATGCTGCTACTGAGTGGTTTTCACAGGTCTACAGTTCAAGGAATTCATTCGGAAAGCCATTTCCTAACGGTCTTTTTTTGTCTAATACTAATGAAATCACTTGTACAGGAAGGTAAATCAGGGGCTTTAAGTGCTCAGTCTGTCCTTTAAAGACCCCGCACAACGCTGGCGCGAGAGGTCGGCTGCTGTGGCGTGCTGTTCACTCGTTGTCGTCATTGATTTCTCATTAGTTAGGCCCTCAGGAGTCTGCGAGCTATCACTTAGATCAGATCTGTCGCGTTCAATTAAAAGCCTTTTTTCCAAAATGGCCCGGCTTTTTCATGCCGTATCACCACTCTATCGCCTTTTTGTGCGTAAAGACTTCCTTTGTCTATTGTGTGGGCTACTGCGGTCGACTCTTTGTGGACGTGGATGCTTTTAACGTCGGCTGCTGTATTTAGGAACAAGTAAGGAGCTGTTTCAGGGTGTGGTTGGAGTGTCTGATTATAGCTCACCCTTGTTTCTCCCTCACGCACACACCTTACGATAACCCTTTCCTTTTGTATTCTGGACGCAGAAAAACCATCCTCCCCTCCAGACAGACCGCAGAGCGCCTTCCACACCAGCCTGCCAGCCTTTGCAACAACAGTATGAGACAATTTTTTTCTCCCAGCCGCAGCGAGCCATTAAAGACTACATGACAAATGAGCGTGGTAATAGCATGTGGACACTGGGCAGGACGACGCTCACACAGTGGTAATAATGGCTGGATCGCACTGTATGATGGAAGAGTCAGAGAATCACTTAGAATGGAATCTCACCTTCCATCGCCAACTCTCACATACACATAGAGCCACTATCAGGACCCTATTAGAGTGGTCCCAGACAGGATTGCTGGACTGCGGGTGTTGAGAAGGCTCTCGGGTGCTAGTGAGTGTGTGTACATGTGTGAGCCTGAACCTGCCTGACTATGTATAGAATATTTGTTTTGCGTCAGCAGAAAAAAAAAAAAAGAAAGAAAGAAAAGAAAGTGCTGGCTGAGCTTGCTGTTCTTCTACCCCCTGTTGTGTTTTAAAGCAAAAAAAAGAAAAAAAAACAAAAAACAGGCAGGACTGATGCTAAAGCCATCAGTGATCCTCGACCAGTTCGTCTGTGAGTTCATGGGAAAGCCCTGGCGGGGTTGTTGTCCTGTGTCAGGCCGACAGACAGACAGCCAGAGATGATGGGTGGCAGGATGTCTGTCAGAGCCAATTATGTTTAATGAGATGCGGAGTGACCAGAGCCCCTGAAAACTGCCAGATGACACAGGGAGCCTCTATGTGGTCGGAAAATATCCAGAATGCTGCAGTGAACGACATTACATACTGGGTGGGGATGCGAAGCACGTCACTGGTAACACTGATGACATTCTCTCGGAGGATTACTGCAGTAATAGTAGTCCAACACTTTTGTTCTCCTGGACTAATGATCTGATCTATATCCTGGGTTACAGCTCCATTTTTCACATCCTCTCACAGCCACATTTGCCTGTTTTGCCTGTTACACTCCTGAAGACGCATAACACGATTTCAAAACAATATCCTCGTCTTACCGGAGCTGAATACCCTGAGGCTGACTAAAAGTAAAGGGGCACGAGAGGCTGCTTGTTGTGTAGACAGATATAAATTGATGAAATTGATCAAAGCAGCAGAGCAGCACAGAAATAGGCAGAGGAGAAACAGAAACATCTCCATTCGGACCACACCGCAGCAGCTGTAAACGGGCTGACATGCAGATTAGACCGGTCTGGCCTGGGCCGACACGCCCGGCCAAAGAGCCGCGTTATGAAACACGAGGCCAGATTATGGTTCTCGGGCATTGCGAGGGAGACTGCAGGAAAGGAAGGGCCGGACATCGCGACTGTCTTATCAGGGAGGGGAGGCATTTTGGATGTGGGCGACTGAGAATGTTAGAGATGGATGAATACTCGAAATGTGAGGTCCAAGAATAACAATGACAGTTCTTGTCAGAGGAAAACAAACCTGTTTGCTATCACCGCTGCTTATCAGCTCATTAGTCCATGTGACAGACAGGGTTGTCGGTGTTATGCAAAATATGCTAACCTTGTTCCCCTTTCCGAGCGAACCAGCTGGCTGAGAGGAAAAGGGAAGGAAGCTTTACAGGTTAAGGGCCAAAAAGACAAATGGGATCCCGTAGGACACAGATCCAAATTCAATCGTAGTTTATCGCAAGGAAGCCTAATTAATACTGAATTATAAGTGGTTAAAACTCCACTTAGATATACTGTCTGTGCAAACTTGAAGTGAGTGAAGAAGTGGAGATAAACTTTTCTCATTACCAATTAAAACACAAAACTTATTGGGTGCTGTTAAATCGATGGTGCCATTCAGAACCTTGTCTGAATCTTCATTTATAGTTTTGCATGTCTGTCTTCGCAAGCTCATATCCTCACAGTCCGCACGTACTGACAAACATATGTGAACTTATACTTGTAGCACACATCAATGTAGTATATACAAACTACTGTCCGTTGGCAAAATCCACGCCTTGATTCAGGTGCTTCAGTTTTTAGTATTGCTCTGAAATTCTGGAGATGCACAATAGACAGATTACAAAAAAGAATGGTTAAAAATCGAAGCAGCATGGGTTGAGATATCCTGACTTTAAGAACCTGTTACGGCTCAAGCTCCTAAAACACAGCATTTCCCATAATCCTTCCTCATAAAAGTGCACTTAATTCAAAACCCACAGCCTCAGTTTGTAAAGCAGACTACTAAAATATGCAAAACCACAGTTTCTGCTGCTAAAACAAACAAAAGATATAGTTCGTCTATGTCGTGAAGTAGCATGGGGTCATAGGAGTTGTTGTCTTCATCGTAAAACAACCAGAACTGCCAATGAAAGACTATACGTGGCGACTCCGGTCAGACGAGGTCATGTGTTGCAGCTTTATTGACGTTACTTACAATCACATTTGCTGACTTCCTTCCTTTTTCCATCAAAAATATAATCTGATGTTTTCTTGAAAGTCATGGCAACAAGCAGTGAAATGAAAATACACATTTTTTTTCTGGGTTAGAAAAGGGTTAGAACTGGAAATGTTGATGTGATGCAAGCAAGGGCGGATATTTTACGTCACCGTTGGGGGGGGGGGGTATAATTCTTGAAGCGGTGACCCCTGAATCTGGGAAATTTTCTAATTGTCGCAACAAAACCAGGTGTTTTCACCGAGACCTCAGGACATCTACAGCTGTGTTTGCGGCGTCTGACACAGGGAGTTATTTTAAGTCGGAAAAACTGTTTGTGCTTAAACCTAAAACATTGTGACAAGAGAAAATAGTTGTTTAAAGTTAACGTCTGCAAAATATACTTACCATGGTCCGTCAGCACCATGCTGAGAGAGGCTCCACAGAGACAGGTGTGTCAGGTGCAGACTGATTGGCAGTGGACCAAACCACTGTGAGTCATATGATGGGGGGTGATGACTTAAGAACTCATCATTCCGCATCTTCAATCAGCACCAGTGTTTTAATTGCATTGTAAATACACACATTAGAATGTAAAAAAGTTTCATATAATATCTTTCAAGTGAGACTCGCTTGTACTTTATCTCATTTCCATGAGGACCCTGTCATCTCCGCGAGGGACCCCCCAAAGGTCCACGAACCAGTGTTTGGGAACCCCCCCAGTTCGCAGTGTTTTTAACATACATTTAGGTATACTTTAATTGATCTCTGGCTATAATCCTCTGCCGTGGTAAAGAACACGGCCATCCTCCCCCCTCTGTGTGTCCGTCGGAAGGAGGAGTTTAACCCCACAGTGTCTGGGAGGAGCCCGCAGTCTCTTGGCGCTCCGTCCCAGGAACGTTCGGTCTGGAGACAGAGGAACCGTGGAAGTACGCTCCGAAAAAACCTGATTTTTTTTGTGTATGTGTCTATTAAACACAATACCGTTGCGTTCAGCGGCCGCGAAGAGGGGAGGGAAACGCGAACACCGCGAGAAGTATGTTTTACCAGAGGAAACAGTAAGCCGGTAAGTTACAAGTCAACTTGCTTCTCAAGTCACGGTGCATTTAAAGGTCTCCGTTCATTCCTGTGCGCGCGCTTTGTCCGCCGCGACACCTAAACGCATCCCTAATGGGGATATTTACCCGAAAGTTTTGTCTGTGAAGCACAAGTTCGTGGATGTGTGCGCATTCATTGCTCCAGTGACTTCTCATTGGCTGTTGTGAGTAGTACATCTCAGTAGCGCAGCAGCCGTGACTGGAATCGTGTCCCTGCAAAGACATGTGATTGTCGTGTTGTAGGTGATTATGAGCGCTTTCACTGAGAGCATGCACACTGTGGACAACTGTGTTAAAAGTAGTGATTCATCTGTGTGTGTTTTATTCCAGAGAGACAGAGAGTGACCTCGCCTTTTATCTTTATTATGATCAGATATTAAAAGCTGCCTGTTCCCTCATTAGGATGCAGTATCCTTTTTATGAAGCCTTTTGTGCATAGTAACACCTCATTTGGTGTCATAAATAAAGTTAAATTGCACCCTGTCACAGTGCTCAGCCTTTAGGAATGAATTAAAACTCCATGCCAAAGGTATTTGGGTGTCGTCCCATGGACACAATAGATCACTTGAGTGTGTGGATGTTCAACATGTAGCCCAAAGCGGTGTCACACACGCTGCTTATTGCTTCTCTTTCTTCCTCAAGATTTATGAACTGAGAGATTGGGAGCATAGGCCCTTCCACTAAATGCCAGATCATGTTCAGGCTGTTGTGTTAAAAGTGTGATTTACCGTCAGATTGTATTGTTGTTTGGCCGTGTGCTGGGGTGGAAGGGCTGGGAAGGGTAACAAAAGGGTCCCGGGACCCCCGGAGTGAGGGGGCAAACAGAGCAAATGTACCCATGGAGCCGGAGGGGAAGGGCCTGGCATGTCTTTTGGGATTCCTGCCATGGAAACCTCACGCGTGAAGGTGTCTGTCTGACTGTCCTGCTACCTTTGCACACTGCTGAGGAGGGCTGTAATAATAAAAACACAGGCTAATGTTTGACTCACAGTGGCTGACTGGTCTGCTCATTGATCTGTCTGAGGGCTCTTCGTGAAGTTCAACCTTGAGGAAGTGTATACTTTACTGCTAATTAATGTGACTAATGATTACTTAATGATGGATTAGAAAGGCGTAAACAGTTTCTAATCATTCACTCGGATCATTTTCAGCAAGGAAATAGACTGAGCCCAACATGAGCGCAATAGAAAAGAATGTCTTCCGGTTATTTTCCTGGAGAGGGAGCCTGCTCTGAGATTGGTTTATACTTCATCCTCTTGCCTGTTTAGTAGACTATACAGAAATAGTAACTTAGGTAATTGCTGTTGCTCTCATGTGTGCACCCTGTTTTTGTTTTTTTTGTTGTTTTTTTTGTGTCTTTTTTGGCGATCAGCAAGAGAATGGCAGGGTCAGAAGCCGTTGCACCACATACATATTTCCAGGCTTGTGGTTGAAATTTTTGTGGCAGAGAAATCCTCGACCACGAGGAACGTTATGTTTTTACTATTCTGTTTTTCCCCGGGTTGGGACGGGGTCTCGACCCAGAGTGATGCTGATTGAGTGTGACCTGTAATTTCCCTTTAATGAAAAAAGCGTGTAATTTTGCCTGTTGAGTCTTTTTCCTTTGTGACACGGGTCGAGAGTTATGCCTGTCAGCTGGCAGGACTGTCAGTTGTCAGAGTTGTTTACCAGCGACAAAAGGGAAACGTAATGCTACCCTCTCTCCTGGGTGGCTCAGAGTTGCTTCACAGGCTCATCGCTTCTCTAAATTAAGTCGAAGGGCTTGAGAGGCGGTGACATCATCACCACAGGAACCTCCCAACTCCATGAAACAATGTGTTTTGAAGTCAGATAAACAGTGTGTAACTTTGTGGCGTTATGTAAAAAAAAAAAAAAGAACAATTGACTGTTG
This sequence comes from Acanthopagrus latus, assembly GCF_904848185.1. Lineage (NCBI taxonomy): Eukaryota > Metazoa > Chordata > Actinopteri > Spariformes > Sparidae > Acanthopagrus > Acanthopagrus latus. Next base: position 16,851,900 of record NC_051054.1, on the reverse strand, counting down.
TGGAAAAATGACTCATATTGTCTGACTGATGCTCCGTGAGAACAGCAACTTTTCAACGAGTTAGGAACTCTACTATCTGCAGCCCGTTTGGACGGCTGTGTGTGTGTGTGTGTGTGTGTTTGTGTGTGAGTGCCCGTCGCTGTTAATTCTGAAGTGCTCGTCGAGAAACGCCAATGTTTCATGTCTTCTCCGCTGCACATTTTTCTCCATATAAGGTGGCGTGCATGTGACTTATCAGGCATGGGTAACATCTGTGCTTATTGTCACACGGGGATGAAGGCCTTTTACTGTCTCTAGGTAGAGAGGCACTGCAGGGGGAAAACCACAGGAGCTCCACATGACTGGTGCATCTCCTAGACAGGAGGATTTGAAGTGGATCAAATTGAGATCAGCAAAAACCTTCTCTCGCTGAAATGAAATGTCCTTTTCGAGGCCTTTCTGTTTCAGTGCAGACCGGACCAGTCAGGCAGGCATAATGGTGGCCTGTATGTTTCTATTTCTTACTTCTGTGGTTGAGATTATATTTGGCTTTCAAAGTGTTTGCTGGTAGCGTACGGGCAGCAGTGTCTGGAGTGGTTGCTATAAAAAGCAGGTGAACTAAAAGCTGGTGTTGACAGCATCTTGGCGGAGACCTCTCATTTGCTCCCAGCACTCACCGAGACGCCAACTAAAAGAGACATGACTGACTTTGAGCCCTAAACCTACGTCTAACCCTTCCAGGTGCACAGGTCAAAGGATCACCAACAGAAGAGGGACATACCTGTCCTGAGTTTTAAAAATGATAACTAAAAAACATCCATAAAGAGTCGCCTCGTGCTGCATTATTCAGAAATTCTGAGTTTAACTTATTTTGCTGTGGACACACACACACAGACACACACTCATCCAGTTTAAGGGATTTGTTCAGTCAGCTCCACTTTGTGTATCGGCTCCAACACGAGATCCCTTTGCTCGACTGCACAAGCAGGAACCTCCTGTCCAGCTCAGCAGAGCGACATGGTGAACCGATGGCGCTGGTTCATGCTATCCTTCACAGCCAAGACTCCTGGACCTTTGAGGCAGATTAATGCATAGGTCTAAATTGAATTGCACTCATTCTGGGTCACCTGCAAACAGTGGCCTGTAAGCTTTGCAAAGGAAATGAAGATTAAACTGTTGGCGGCTGCTTTAACAATGTATCAAACGAGGTAGCTGATTAAGAGTTACCGTGCAGATGGTCGGGGTGTTGGTGATGGTGAAGATGGGAGCGAGGTAGCTCTTAAACAGTACTGGCCGACTTTCATTAACCCCAAAGAAAAAACTGCAAGACATGCCATTACCATTCTTTTATTGATGGTCATATAAACTGTAGGGCGAGTGGTGCACGTAAGGCAAAAAGCCCCCAGGGCAGCACTTGAGTAGCGGTGCATGTAATTCTTGTAAGCTTACCAGACGGCGTACAGTACTTCAGTCTGGAGCAGGTGCTGCCTCAGCACTTTGAACTCAAGCAAGTGATTTATAAGCTGTGAAAATACAAGAAGTAGTTTTGATTATCAAAATGTATGAACAATGAGTTGTAGGGGACAAGGAGTATTGGATACAGAAGCTATTTGCTGCTGTATTAATCTGCATGTGGGACTTGGTTTCTTGAATCCAGCTGCTGCAGAGAACACTGTTTGGGTGTGTGTGTGATCTTATATTCTCAAAGCGTATTCTTTCAGCACGTTGCTGCTGAGTAAAATTCAACCTTTTGATTATGAATCCATGCTGGAAAAAGTCATGTTGCATCATGCCTCTGCTCTGTGCCCTAGTCTGTATATATTATTTGAGTTTCTGATATCTTTTTCAGAGATGAAGAGGCATGTGTTGCCACAACCAACAGCCCTGTTCATATGGAATTACCCATCCTGCACCCCCTCTCATTATATCTAAGCCTGCTCACCGGTCAATCCTCATAACAATACAAATTGTGATTGATCTGACCTACCTTGCTCCAGTAGCCAAAAGGTCTCAGACGATCCTTGCCCTATTGGAAACGCAAACACAGCTGGTGCTACAGGCCAAAGTGCTCGCTGCTTGGATGTTCCGTTGGCGCCATGTGTCTTGCGTTGTCCCCATGATGGATGGAGCGAATTCTGGGTACACATTTACTCCAGCACATCCCACCTGCTCATCAGTGGGTGGAGATTGACTCTCTTATTGTCTCAGATGAAAGCTAAGAAGGCCCACCCTCTTCTGATGTTTTTTTTTCTAAAGCACCCTAAGCTAGGCAATTGATTCTGCTAATATATTCAGCGTGATCTGTTAAATAATCAAAGCTGTGTTCATCTCTTTGAACTGTGCGGCATTAATTGTGTCAGATCTTTGCTTTTTAATTTAGATAACACATTTCTCCACAGCCATAGCCTGATCCATAGCCCGTCACGGTAGGATTCTTTTGAAAGATGATAAATCTTTATACCACAAAGTTGTAAAGAGCAGATGGCAAAGGGTGTCAGGATGTGCATAAATCCATCACTGACCACATATGGATCCAACTCAGCAATAGACCATTCATCATTGTCTAACTTTACCACTCATACATCACTCATCACAACCCAAAATTGCTGTAACTCTGCAGTCTTGCAAGATATTGCTGTTATTTGCCTTCTTCCCAGGTAGCTCGCTCCACTGAGCTGTGTTAAACACGACGCACCCTTATCTGCACCCTTTCCTGGGCTTTGTGACAGACGTGAAGTGCTTTGGAGGGTCTTTGGCAGCCGTTGTGTTCGTGTTATGTTGAGGAACATTTTCAGGCTCATTAGCACTCCTTCCCCTGTCCAGCCCCCTCCCTGCTTGAACAGTCGGTGGGTTTGATCTCCGAGCAAGATAAGCTCTTTTCTCCACTTCTCAGTCTCTGGGCCTTGTCATGTTGGTTCAGTCATTTGGCATCCGGCCAGTGTAAACAGAGACCAGGCCCTGATTGTTTTAGGTCGCTGGCAATCCTGGCATCCACTCAGTGAACATGCTCAATTAAAGCTTTCGTGAAAATCCTTTTCTCCAAAGAGGTAAATGTATCCAAGTAACCTGTTTCCTGGGGTGATATCATCATCAAGGCGTATCTGGCTGACAGGCCCTTAGCTGTCAGAAGGAAAAGGGGATCTGAGCGAAGGAACTAATTGTAAAGAATGTCAAGAAAAGAGCAAAGAAACAATAGTTGTTGGGACATTTTATCAGTTTCATCTGTTTTTGCAGTCTACGCCTTTTTGTAAAAGCAGCAAAATAGTACAATATGCTTCACATACTCAACGTAAGGAAGCCAAGGGGTGTATTGGCCAGCCTGCAGTCTGTGTGTGGCCTCGCTTATTTTTACGGCACCCTCTGGATGCCCAAGGATCGACTAGCCCTTCTCCATTTCTCAGTATGGTCAACTTGGGTTTCCTCACTGCACAGAAACTTCCAACTTCTCTGCTCTGCTAGCGCCAAGACATGATCTCTTTTTGGCTGTTACATAAGAACTATTTAACCCAGGGTTCGCTCTGTTTCTGGCCCAGGGGGAACAACTTGCTCACTCTGCCTGGCCAGCGCTCCGTGCCACCCTGACTGTAAAGTCCACGCCTCGATCAGTTTTCACAGTTTATGGGCGCAGGTGCAAAGGCAGGTGCAAAGGACTTTCTAGAATTTTCTACCCGGCAGGTCTTGGCTAAACGAACATTGAAAAGGGAAACCTTTTTTAGACCAGTGTGTGTCTTGCTAATCTTCGTTGCCTTACAGTTCAGGCACATTTTTTGCCACCGACTCTGGGCCAACAAAATTACACATGGGCAAAGCCTTGATACAAAGTCAAGAAGGTCAGTCTTATCGCTGGAAGGTTCCCTCATTGGGCTGATGTTAAGTCAAGCTGATTACACAGAGTGCAGGTCGCTGCTCAGCTTGTTGCAACCTGGGAGAGTCCTGCAATATTAATGCGTCTTCTTCCTCCAACGGGGTTCCTGCAGATGCCACCAGACTCTCATATGTCCCAATTTTTAAAATGTTTTGCTGTCTTGTCGAAGTGGGTTCACCTAGCTCTCAGAGGATGATTCAAACTTCGAATACTCACAGAAGCTCAACGCAATGTTACTGAATCTTTGAACCTGATGGTATCATATTAGAGCAGAGGTGGAGGAGTCTGCCAGGCTGCTGTGAACACCGCAGCAGACACATGTGTGCTGTGGGTACAGAGGATACCAGAGGCTATTAATGGTATTCGACATTCAACTGTCATTGGAGAAGACGACTCCTAATTTGTGTCCAGCTTCAAGCCTAATGTTATTAAATGTGCCGGAGCCGAGACAGTGAATCTCATGGTTTATAGACTCCCACGGATGTGGAGCTGGTTCGTCTGTCTAAGCACTACTACTTTGATCCAGAAAAGGTTATCAGGGGGTGAGCAGTACAATAAGATTAAGCGATGCAGCCAGACAGATTTGTTTTAACCTTGTGACTGAGCCGGGCTAGCTCTTTCCTCATGTTGTTAGTCTTAATGCTAAGCTAAGTTAGCATTTCAGAGTATCTGGAGTATTTCCAAAAATGTTGTGAACACACGTTTTGCTATTAATTCACACAGATGGGTTTAGATATTCTGAGAACTGAGAACAAAATCAAAGCAGCCATTAGATGATCTCGACTTGGACTGTGGTGAGACTTTGTGACCTCGCCTTTCTCTGTGTCCTACACGTGATCCTTTACACCATGGCTAGGGCGGTATTGGTCACCTCACCCAACCTCTCAAACCTCCCTGGTGATGTGAAACACTCAACGGGACCATTGTTGGCCTTTCCACGTGGATCTCCTTGGATGTGGGTGATGTGGACGATGTGTGAGTGTGCAGTGTCTACAGTTTACACTGGTGCTCTGTGGTATAAAGGGGAACGACTGACTCACACGACTACAAGGGATGTGCGTATCCTGTGTGTTGGCTTACTAGAAAATCACTGCTGAAGTATGCAAGGCCACTGTGGCACACATGTTGAAAAGCAGCACTTCTTCTTGCGCTCTCCCTAGCTGAATAACAACAACTCATGGTGTGTTACATGGCATAACTCTTTGAAAGCCTTCTTCCTCCGTGTTGATGGAGTAGCTGTGTGTGGAACTGCCTGTTGGTCTTGATCTCATCTGCTTTCATGGCAGGATTCCTGCTACCTAATCAAAGAGAGGGGTGGAAAAAAAAACACCTCCCAGAGATGTTGCATTTTTCTACATCCATTGCCCTTTTATATACTCATTGATATTCGCCTCACATTTGACAGGATCTGGTGTAAAGTGAATGCGTACAGTGGTGAAGTCATTCATTATAAATCATTTCCCCTTTGGAGGGTGAAATCATTTATTCACAGTCTCATGAGGTTAGTGATCCAAGGAGCACGCCCTGACTGGTGACTAATATGTTGTGTCACTCAGCCCGCTGACATGAACTGGATACACTTTGGTGTCTAGGTTTATTTCAATTCATCTCCCCCTGAGAATACAAACAAGTGCTAGAAAGCTTAATTCCCGTTTTGCCCGAGGTGTCTATGCTCAGCCTGGACACTGAATGACAGCTTTCATCTTGGATTGCCAATTTCCTCACTCCAAATGTCTTTTTCTGCAAAAGAATGACTTTAATAACTGGAGCTATTTTCCCCAAGTTATTTTGAAAACCATCCCTGTCTCTTTAGGCGCTCGTCCTGCTCCTCGGTAGTAATTTTCTGTGTGTGCGAGCGAGCGGTTTGTCTCCAGCGGCAAGCCCTGTGGTCTGCTCGCGTGGAGAAATCGGCCTCACTGGAAACTTGTGGTTGCCTTTTTTTTTTTTTTTTTTCTTTATTCTAATAACAATTTTATACAGTGCATAGGTTCATGCTGGCATGCCCAGGCTTATACTGAAGTGCCAGGAACTGGGGTTTCCTGACAGTTGGGATGATTTTTACAGTTCAAGGAGCCCGACTAAAAGCTCTACTTATGCAGTCATGTTGTATTATTAGCCTCATGCATCATTTCTCTCTGTGTTTTTTTTTTTTTTTTTTATTCCTTTCACTTGATGAAACATATGTTCTTGTCTGGAAATTTTGAAGCAACAAGTGGTAATTAACACATATCAACCTTTTGTTTTTCATTGGCATGCACAGCACTTGCGTGTGTGTCTATGGGGGGTGGGGGGTCAGCTAAGTGCTCCTGTTTGGTCCCAGACATGCATGCTGCTTTTGCTAATCACGCTATCATACAGTGCCACAGGCTTCTTTCTCAGAGCCAACAAATATTTTAACAAGCTGGAGGAAGACTGCACTCATTCTTTCCGATGTTTTACCAGCATGCATATCATCATCGCTTAATGTCTGGGCTTTTCTGGCAAGCTGCGCAGTGAGCTCTGGCTCGCCACATGAGTCCATGGCCAAGATACATTAACATATAGCATGAAAAATGTTTTTTTTTTTTTTTTTTTTTTTTTAAAAAGCAGTTTTCTATAGGTTGTGTGAAGGGGAACATCAGAGCCACTTTGATGTGAGACAAACCAGTCTCACAGTTACTGTAGACAAGTTGGATCAGGTCAGATGGTTTAGTCCACTATGCCTCTGTGGTCATTATTGTTGTTGAAAGTGGGCCGCAGTGCAAGAGTCTTTGCACAGTTAGATTGTCAGAAGGACACCTCGTTCCTTATTATCCATCCGGGGTGGTGGCGTGTTCTCTTCATCATTCAGGAGTCAGATACGCTGTGAAATTTCTCGCTTCTTCTGGCAACTTTCTTTGCGCCTTTTTTATCATACCTTCCTCCCAGTGGGTGTGGGCGAGAACAGTTGCCGTATCGCAACCCGTAACGAGAGAAACAGTGGATGGTTTGTAGTCAGCCGTTTGCCTCAAGGGTTAAGTATCCATCTTCATTCCCTCTAAGCCCACCCCTGCTTAGGAGGAGAAGGCTGTGAATAAATGCCACCCTTGTCCGCTCATAATGGAACAGCTTGACCTCCCGTGACCTCTGCTGGTTGGAGCATCTGCCTGTCGATTTCACCAGCCCGTCCTGTGGGACATCACCGGGCTGTCGCATCTGCCCGTGGGCTGTAATTCAATTGGTCGAGAAATTTATTTTTAAGGAATAAAAAATTAAGCACTGGCCTATAATTTTTCAGTGGGACAAAAGAAGTCTGTCAACTGGAATATGCTGTTGATTTATGGTTTGTAATTGTGCGAAAGTGCTTGTTTCTTTTCCGGGCACGGTGCATGACGACTGCATAATGAGCACCGTCCTCATTGGCATTCTTGGGCCTCCCTATATGGATGGGATAATAACGAGGTTGGCAGAGGCCTTAATTTAATCATGTCGGTAAAGGCGGTGCACATGTGGCACAGCTGCTAGCGCTTAGCCGAGACTTGCCATGCCCTTAGATGAGGTGCCATTCGGTGTCCGCGTTGGCTTGTTTCTGCTCCATCAGTCTGCATGAGCCACATTCCACAGTGAAAAGGCTCTGCAGAGCTGGACAAAGGAGTTTGTTCTGCGAAGATTTGCTTGTGACTTTTCTGCCACGATCGAATTAGCTCACGTGCCGCCGCGTGACTAGAGAAACTGGTTTAGGTGTTTTCCTTGCAGCCAGCACAGGTCAGCCTTTGTTGTTGCGTTTATTTAGCTTTCCCACTTAAACAGTGTGCTGCCCAAGCACTTTGTACAGCACCTGTTCTGGATTATAGGTCAATAAAGGCTCCCGGCTAATTTCTTGTGATAATTCAACGGTGAAATCTAATCTCACCTCTGCCATTTGGGCTCCTGGAAATACACGCCACAATGTCAAGAGTCAGAATCTCTTTCTACTTCAAATGGAAAATCGTGTACATACCTCAACATGTGCATCACCAAGCGATCACCAAGATTCCGCCTATTCCAATGAATTTCGTTTTTTAACCTATGACACAGTTCGGCGACAGGAACTAGGTCATGTGTTGTGAATTGACTGAGCATCTGCTGGGTAAGAGGCAGAAGACATGTAAAGCGGTGTTGACACACGTGCACCACAGGTATTGAACCTGCAGCGCCTGTGTTAAACCTGTTTGTGATAGTTGCGCTCTCCTCTGCATGATTTGTGGATCCAGTGTGGCCTAATTTTGCACCCTTAAAGGAGCACTATGTAGTTTTTGAAGAAATTTTAATCAAAACATTTTTTTTTATGTCTAAAAGTAAAAAAACAAACTCAGACTTTTGTTTTCATGACTTTAAGGCTTACATAATTTTATACTGTTGTACTTTTTAAATATTTGGCAGACCCTGCCACCCTTCGAGCTTCAAACAGTGTTCTTGGGACCTTATTTTCCCCTGAGAACAACTTGTTTTTTCAGTTATGGAAAAAATAAATATGTGGAGTTTGTATATTGTATATTGTTCGTATATTATAAGTTTGAGTTTATTAGCGAGACTGGTCCAGATCTGTCACCTGATGTATGAAGTGGATCAAAGGCTCAAGGAACATTGTTTGGTAAGACCCCACAAAAAAAAAAAAATCACATCATCATTTCTGTATTTTTTTCAGTGTATTCTGTGGAATGCATAAATTCAAATGCCCTCTAAAATCATCCCCGTATCACGATATCTGTCAAAACAATTGCGATCCTGTAGTTTGCGTTATGGTTCAGCCCTTCTATATGTCGTATAGTTGCCATCCTGTGCATCCTATGCAGTTATTTAAAAGCCTGCAGAATGCACCCATCCACAACCAGTAGCTGTAGTGTTGAGTAAAACTTCTGTGTGTATGTCCTACTGTGTCTGTGTGTGTTTGCGCCTGGCTCCTCACCAGCTGTCTCACCCATCATCAGCTCTCTCAGGACTCTGAGCAGACGGTCCAGCTCATATTTCCCCTCTCCTATCTGTGCTGTAAGTCAGCTCTGGACAGTAACAGATACTGTATATCAAGCCTGTGGGGCTTGAAGCCACAATAAAACAAATTGTTTTGGTTCATGATAACGGGAGCGATAGTTTCTCCTGCTTTTCCTGTAAAAGTGTGATTGCACTAAGCTAGTCTTATTTCATAACTTGTTTATTGCTCCGGGAATTGGCCCACCTTTGATCAGCAGCCAGCTCAGTAGAGAATATTAGTTATTCTCCCTCCTTCATGGAGAGCCAGTAGCTGTGAGCGGCTTTACGTCAGAGGATGGTTACTTTATGTGGAGATTTACATGAGCTCGCTCTGCCTGTGAGCTCAGAAGTGAGTTTATGAAAGCTGTGCTATAAGTGGACAAATTCCTCTTTCAGGACTTTCATGCACTACATGTATGTAAACGTGCATGTATATAGGCCTCAGGTAGAGCAGGACTCGTGTAAACAGCGGCGATTTCCCCTGATGGATGGTTTATTTAGGCGTCCAGACTGTGGCCCTGTGTTTACAGGGCTCTGATGTAGGTCCACGACCTCATGCTGACAACCCCACCGCTTTTATCCTACCATCTACAGCTTGGTCGCCTGGCTCCGCTCGGCTCAGCCTGGGACGAGGATGTATGCTTGTCTCACACAGACCCAACAGTGCGAGCAGAATGCTAAAACCTCTCTGGTGAATCATCACTTTAATTTTCATTTTAAACAGGAACAAATTGCAATCCTGCGACGTATAAGGCATTTGTGATGCAGTTTGGACAAGAAAGGTCTTTCCTGAAGAACAAAGCGGTGCTGAAGTGAGTTTTTAACAAGTTAATCCACTGTTCTGGTAGAGAGGGATAATCCTGATTGTTTGATTTCCTTGAGTGTCAGCATTTAAAGCATGTTGTCACTGACTTATTTCATGCTAACATGGAAGCTTTAGATGGTATTCTCACCAGGTAAAAGCTATCCTGAGCACTTAACAGAGGCCATCTCTCAGACCTGCCAGTGTGGTAAAAGGAGGGCTTTAATATAGACTGTAATTACCCCAGGTAATGGCCTCTAATGGCTAAGTGAGCATCAGCTCTTTTGTTAACTTTGAACAAGATGAACAAAACCACCAGACAGGCCCAGACTGGTCTGACCAGCTCTTTAAAGGGGCACTACATAGTTTTGAGGTAATGATACAAATAATCATGTTTCCCATAACTGAATAAACAAAAAAGGTCTGAAGCTAGAAACGGTGGCAGGGTCCACCAAATGTAAACAAACAAAAGAAAAACAGTGTGAAACTGTGTTGTCCCTTTAAGGTCAGTTTGTTTATGCAGTTTACTTAGTCATGGAAACAATAGTTAATTTTGATGCTTCCACTCCAAAACATAGAGCACCTTTTAAAGCATTATTGTGGCTTTCGCCTGTCCGTTTGTCACAGTTTACTTCAGCTTCAACAGACATGACCGTGATGTGGAGAAAGTGCTGTGCTAGTACCAACAAGCACTAAGACCCCGTCCTTGCCTAATTTCGTCGTTCTCACCTGCTTATCATGGTCATTGTTTACTTGTGCTATCCGTCAGATGGTGTCCCGACCTGCACGGTCGACAGAGTAGCGCTCATGAATCCAATCAGAGCGAGCTGACTGATTCATGTTCTGTTTGGCCTGACTGTGATCTACACTTTGGCCCTTAATAGGCCATAAAAGCAGAGACATTGCCAGTTGGAGCGCTAGTTTACCATGAACATATGGTTCGCCTTGGCTTAGGGAGATAACATTTAAATTACCATATCCATTAGCGTCAACCTGTCCTGATCCATCAGCACGGGCGGTGCCAAGAGATTTCTGGGTAAAGTTTTATTCATGCAGCGGGCAGAAGTGGCTGCGGGGCTCGCGAGGAGTGGGGCTCTACACCCAGGGTTGGGGGGGAGAGAGGCCACTAGGGCAAGCTCCCTCTGGCGTCAGAGCTCCTCAAGAATGCAGAGAGGGATTAATGCTCGTCTGCGGCAGTGATGGATGAGACCTGGAGACACACACACACACACACACACACACACACACACACACACACACACACACACACACACACACACACACACACACACACACACACACACACACACACACACACATACACACATACATACACCCACAGTGCTGCATCTGGATGCAGACTGCTTAGCCCTCCCCTGCAGCAGTACGTGCCAGCTTAGCAGGTGTGTGTGTGGTTTGGGTGTGTTGTCTGCTGGGATAAAGCCAGACTAGGTTGTTTGCCCTACTACCCCAGATAGACCTGTATTCACCAGCCGGATGTCATTGTAGAAGCCGCAGCTTTTCATCACTCTAGTTCACGTCTGGGGAACTTTGATTTGGTTTTGTCCTTATCGAATCGCAGATGAATCAATTTCTGCTCCCTCAATAGATTTCCTTCCTTCCTGTTGAGTCCAGTGATTGATGCCACGTGTGTGTGTTGTGCGGTTTTGACTGTGTACGTGCGGCTTCTTCTTTCTTTCAGAGCCCATCGATTACAGCACATGCACACATCTACCCGCTTCCAAATCCCCAGTTACCTCATTGTTTCGCCGAAAACCTCTGGTGCGTCTGCGTGACCTCCAGCAGCTGGCTTGCTGTGACTGATATTGCACTGCAATGGTCAATGATCTCTGATGGATCACCTTCGGGAGGCTGGAGTGTGTCTCACATGACTTGCCGCAGTACACTACAGTGGCTATTGCTATGGTAATGAGTGATCGAGTCGTGAGCTGATCGTATTAATCACCAGAGCTCACGCCGCCGAGCGTGTGACAGATTATCCTGCAGCTAACAAAGGACAGCCGCAGTCACTTCCAGTGGAGATAATACAGTTTGCAGATGGGTTTAATGCAGGTGTATTATGCAGGCGTTTGCACAAAACTACACAAAGTCACTGCGAGCGATGCAACAATAGTTGAGGAGGAGGAAAAAGGTTTTGTTTTTAAGGTACAGACGCCTGAAGGTTAACAGCTAAAGTCGTTGCTCTTTTCTCTTTTCTCCCCGTCAAAGGCCCTTTTCTCTCCGTGTCTCTTATCGGTCACGAGATAATTAGGTGCATCTCCCTTTTGTGCGTGGCAGTGGCCATGCTTTGCCCCATCTTCCTGGGCAGGGCTCAACGTGTGCTTGTTCTCCCAGCAGCCTTGAGTTGTCTTATCTGTGCCCGTGGCTGTTAAAGACACTCGGCATAATTCATACGCACTGCCTGTCACTCATTTGATTACTTCTACTATCACCTCCGGGCGTTTTCTTTACAACTCTGCAGCTTGAATACTGAGGCTGCGTTTGCGTTAGCTCTGCTTTGATTAGACTAAATGACAATGGCATGAAGCTGAGAAACACTCGGCTGAGATGGAGCACAGATGTTGAAGCGTGTGTGTGTGTGTGTGTGTGTGTGTGTGGGGGGGGGGGGGTGGTATGTGGGTGTGTGTGAGGGATGATTACACCATGAAATAAATCCAGCTAATTTGTGGGAGTATCAGTCAATCTGAAAGATAGATAGTGTAGCTCTGAAGTTCTGAACCACATGCTGTGTTGCCTTTTTTTTCTTCATAGGTTTAACCCTCAAAATGACCTTCTTCTGTCCATTAAGCAGCTTAATTAGCAGTGAAGCTGATGAAAAGCTGATTCGCACCTGCAGTCCTCCAGCTGTTTGCTGGATCTCTCACACACACATCTTTTTTTTTTTTTTTTTTTTTGTGAGCGCTGTTAACCTATTCTGCCCTCCACCATTCAAAAAAAAAACAAGCTTGTGCACATTCAGTCACATAAACACTCTCAGGCAGCAGATGGATGCTGACACCCCCTTGAGGATGTTTGGAGTCAATGTCTGCGCTAAACAAAAGAAGAGGAAGATGTTGGCACCACATTTCTCATTTTCATTTTTTTTTCTTTTCGCTTGCTGCTGTCAGCACAGAACGAACCCTCTGGTGCTGTCCTTTCGCACACACACACGGGCACACACCACCCTCCTTTTGTTTGCAGTGAGCCTGCACGCGGCTCGCCATATCCCGGCTAATTTAAAGTCGTGTCGGACTTTCCGCATACCGGTCTGCCTTGTCTGACAGGAGCTCCAATCTGTAGAAAATGAACTGAGCTGACAGCAGCGGGGGGCTTGCAGAAAATAGAGATTTCACTGTATGGGACAGAGGGATGAGGAGGCGGAGAACGAGGAAGGAGGATGGATGGTGGGAGGGATAACCTTTTGAATGATTTGAATGTCACAGAATATAAGAGAGACATTTCTGATGTTTGAATTCCACTTTTCTAATTAGGATGTAAGCATTTTTTTTTTGGAAAGGCACCCTTAAATTGAAACTTTTTAATAATATGACTGTTTTTTATAATGCAGAGCTTTTCCGTTTAAGAAAATATTTGGGTTCCTCCGCAATATAACCCCTTAGTAATTGAAATGTTAAAGAGGTGGAGCGGGTTCGAGGAAGAGACAACCGAACAAAAGACGCGACCTTTCACCCCCACTTAAAGCGTCCCAGCTTAAGTGAATTCCATCAGTCTACGTCCCCACTCCCTCCGACCATCTCGTTAACATCTCCTAATTTCTAAGCCCTTGATATTTAAATCCATGTTCATGTATGAGGCACTGTACTAATGTCTGCTAAAATGTGCAATTAAGAGCAATTTATTTCCCCCCGACAGACGTTTTCATTCTCAAATTGCCGCAGACTGCAGTCCCCAGCGAGCAGGATAATCAATGGCATCAAACCATAAGCGGCCTCCAGCTATGAGAGTGGCTCCATCATGCTGTTTAGGAGGGAGACAAGAAATATTAGCATGCCGACTGAAAACACATATTTCTCCCTCTGACTCTTCCCAGACTCCTTTTCTCCACCACATTCATCAGCCCGGTCCCATGAGTATCACTCGACCAGTTTTTCATTGGAAATGCATAATTGCAAGTAATCCGTCTGAGATTAAGTGTGACATAAATTATGTATTTTATGTGAAAAAGAGGAATAATTTACAAGGACAGTTAAGGTGTCTACTGTACCACTTTCAGGTTAACACATAAATGGAATGCATCTATCTGAGATGCCTGTGCAAAGTGCTGTGCTCACGCCATTCAAAAGTGCAGTATGCAATGATGAAAGGGAAAAAAAAGCCTACCGAGTCTCATTCCCAGGTCTTTGACGAGACTCAACTATCAAATATCACTCTCCAGAATCGCAGATACCCTGGAACACCCCAGAGCAACACAAACTAAATGAATAGAAAACAAGAAAAAACTGCCAAAGTGCAGGGTTTTTGCAAATACAGACACCGCCACACTCTTCAAGGGGGTCATAAGTGCTGATAGAGTATTTTCTTTTAGAGTCTATGCATTATTTTTTCAGCTAGATCTGGCATAGTATAGCTTAAAGAGATTGCTTTAAAAACAGACAATGAAAAGTAAGATGAATCTTTTATTTGAAAACTGGATTTTTTCTTTACGAATTACATGCAAATATATTAACTCACATTATTATATATCAGTTATCAAAAGTGTAGTAGCTAATTTGGCTGTGAATTTTCCAGTCGCTAAGCTGACTTATCATTCTAGCACTAGTGTAAAAACTAGACATGGTCTGTCACCATAGTTCATCCTAAGGGGAACATGAAACATGAAAATGTCATGCAAATGTAAGTAAAATTGTTGAGACGTTTTGTGAAAAACTGCAAATGTGACCCTCTTGGTGGCACTTGGTGAAAAAGTTATGGTCACCAAAGTCCATACGAGTCATCCTCTGGAGATCATGGACGACTTTCTTGAAAATGCACAAAAATACAGAAGCGGTGTGGGCCTTGTACACTTTTAACTTTTACTTTCAGCCATTACGGGAGTTGCTTTATGACTAAAGTGGGTTTCCCGGCAGTATTTCTTTCAGGGACTTGGATTTTGTCCCAGGCCATCGGGGATCATTCGGACTTCTGTATCAGCTGGAATTCTTGTTGTTTGAAAGCTTTATCCCAAAGCAAAGCTCTGCTGATAACCTCTTTGAAACCTGAGTCGCCACACACACACAACAGTAGTACTCCCATTTTCCCAGCCTGTTTTTAATACGCCTATCCCTGGTATTTCCTGTGCGTTACTGTGTAAGGTACACCCGGGCATTATGACATATCAGCACCAATAATTATCATGATGTAATGTGATGCGACCTTCAGCTTCCACTTTCCTGTTCGGGCATCAGTTTAGCCGTCGAAGCCAAATGACTTTGAGTTGTGTGGATGAGTCAGTTGCCCAGAGCCTGGATGTAGAGGGATTTAATTTGGCTCCTGAGAGCTTGTTTGGGCCTTAATTGATCTTAATTAGGGGTCAGATCATTTGGCCGTGTGGAATTAGACTCAGCACCTGCTCCGTATGAATATGCATCACGGCGACCCACCCACCCTGCCTCCTTCTCCTTTTTCCAGCGCCTCACTCTTTTCAGTGTGTTGTTGACCAACCTTTTAGCTGCCTCCATGTAAAGCCAGACAAAGGGCTTTGAGGGGAGCTCAGGCTAGCCCACGAGGACCATTGTGTTGTTAACAATGTTGTTTAGCCCCAGTGAACGCCGCTAATATTGTGTGCCGGGGCTGATGTCTCTATGTCAAGCACCAGCAGGCTGATGGAAGACTATTCTACAGCTGCTCATACAGCATGGCATAGTCATGACTTTGAATGGCTATTCAGACCGAGATAAATTTCTAGAGAAGAACTAATTTGAGCATTCTAGTTTCACCGGCATTCATCTTTTCCATTTGTAGGAGTGGGAATAATGTTTGCTCAGTTCCTCTGGGATAAACAACTGGCTCGTGATGAGAGTTGGGAGCAGCTTTAGAAGCAGCCTCGTCCAGTTCTGATGCCGTGCTGTGTTCTGGTGTGGCTTTCTGAATGGGTCCAGTTCGACTGCACGACCACAGTTATGTGAACCATAGTCAAATGGAGGCATGCGTGTGTTTTTAGACCGACGGCGGTCTCAAGTTCGTCTCCGCTGGGATGAGGCTTAGTCACAACACTTTTTTTCAGAAGTGTTTCTAATTCCAGGGAAGGATTTTGACTCATTTTCTTTTAACTTGCTGCTCAAAACGAGCGGCACCTTTGGTCCCGCTGGCACTGAGAAACTTTCAAACAGCTTAGCTATGTCCCTAACTCTGCTCCTCCTGAGTAATTTCCTCTGTGGCCCTGCTCTTTTTCATACAACGCCTCTGTCTTCACTCAATGGACTTTTTTCTTCCTTTCTGGCTCACACGCTTACTCGTGCATACACACATATATACACACGCTTTCTCTCTCTTTCTTCCTATCTCCCCAGTAGCTGTCTGCCTCCCCGGCCTCCTCCTTGGGTCATTGTGGTATTTAGGGTCAGACAAGAGCCCCAGTCATTGCGCCCTCCCCTGTGCCTCCCAGGCAGCGTTGCAGCCAACTTACGCCAGCTTGTCTGGCCCAATCGCCTCAAACAGCTATGGAAAACCGCCTTGGCTGCGCCGAAGCCCCTGCATCCTCCTCCTAGCCAGTGGAAAAGCAGGATATAGGAAAACAACACGGTGGAGTAGTGGAGCCTTTTTTTGTGCAGTGGAGACTCTTCTAAGTGGATGAGAGCTATAAAACATCTTTACTTCTCTTTCTGAGAGCTCTTCTATGGAGAACTTTTTCACTTTTTCCTCTCGGCGCTCCGTTACCTAGGGTTACCCCAGGAGGATTTTGATTTGCTGCTGCTACCGAAAGCCAGGCGGGAGTTTCCACGTGTCCTCCAGTGCGTCTGGGTGCGTGAGTCAGATTGCGGTGTGTCTGTGTGTGTATGTTTCTTTAAGACACAACTAGCCTTCACAGGGAGAATCCACTCTGAGATCAGAGAACTCCAGCTAGATTTCTCCTGTGCATGCTGTTCAAAGAGCTCTTAGATTAAAGCCGGGGCCACAGAGGTAAGGGCTCTGTGTTTTATCTTCCTCTGCCTTTGTTTCCCCTATTTACTGGATTAAGAGGAGGCTCGGGTGAAGAGCATTGTGTTTCCTATTGTCCAGATCCACAGGTGTGAGTGACACTCTGTGTTTGCATGCGTGAGTGCTGAGATGTTTCCATCTGTGTCTGTTAGATAGCAGTTTGTGTTCTTAGTTTTTATCTCAAGTGCTGTAAAAGCCTGCCGCATGTAGCCCTGTGAATAAATATACAACAAAGTGACCTCCTCACAATCACAGCCTTTATCACTCCTGCTGCTGTGTCTCAGCATTTTATGCATGTCTCGTGTTCACTCATGAGAGTAACTCAGTTTGACTAACCTCTCTACTTTTGTCTAAACTTTGTATCACATGCTGAAGTCGCTGGATGCGTCCTCGCTCAGTGGGCGCGCATTTTATGAACGTGTTTGTAAAACATTTTCCTGGCATCGCTCTGGAATGACAGTGGCATACGTGTATAAATCTTTCAAGAGGGCTGCCATGTCATTTTTGGTCTGGAGCCAGGCGCGGAGCTTCTAAATGTATAATGAAAAAGTCCGAAAGACACTTAACAAGCACTGTGATGGATGTTTGGTGGCTTTGGCTGAATCCGCCACACAGTAATATGGGCTTTCAGTGGGTGATTCATGGATCGACATTTCTCCTCATAAGCAAACAACCGCAGGATGCTTTAAATCTGGTTCATATGACAAAAAGCTCAGCAGGAGACTTTGGCTCCACTGCTGTCTTTTTCTTCACTTCCTGTTGTTGTTTTTGTATCGCAGAAGAACTTGTGGGTCGCTTTGCATTAGTTTGAATCGAAAGCCCTGTCCACGAGAGGGAAACTTTAAGCACGCTGCTCCTTTAAGAGCTCAGTTGTCACAGGGCCAGAGGAAAGTGATAAGAGACAAGTCCCATGGGCTGTGATTTGACAGGAGGAAGGCTGTGTGATAGTGTTAACAGTCACTACCAATAACAAATGAGCTCATGGTTCCTAAATCACAGCATGATTGAAAAGGCACGAAACGTGTTGGTACTGTATTTATAGAGGAGATTATTATAGCCACTTTTATTTATTTTGCATTGTTGATTTATGATGTCTTCCACCAGAACCACACAGAGCGTTGTTCCACATGACGGCCTATATTCTTAAACAGTGTTCTACTAAATGCACTCTCCTGGGAAATCAATGAAAGAGTCCTGCAAGATTTTCTGTATCTTGAAGATTTTATGGCGGAGTAGACTTAAAAACTGCACCAGCAGCATCATGGTAGTACTGTGTTGGTTCTCTGGGGGATCGCCCTGTGTTTTCACACTGCTGTGTCAATAGTTTGCAGCTCTGACCCACATGCCTATGAACAGAGTTGCATCCTCTTGTCGCTTCTCTTCAACAAATGCACGGCGGTCTCCATTTAGGAAAAAGTAACTTCCTTAACATGCCGCCGTCATGTGCCCACTGTGTTTATACCAATGTCGAGGTGTGGCCCATTCCTCAAGATCCATACCCGAGACGTACAAGGTGCCAGACTAAACATGAAGCTTGAGTGGGAGTCATCCAGGGGCAGCCGGAGAAGAATGCCAGGTCACAGGGCGTGTCGAGGAGTGTTGGGGTGGCAGTGGTCCCTTGGCCCCTGAGCAGATGGCCTGTAGGAAACCTATTGACGAGAACAGAGGACTGAAGGGGAAGAGGGAGGGGAGGGTTCAGACCAGGCGCAGTGGTTTGCAGCTAAAAGGACGACTTGTCTTGTTGTTCTCCCTAAAACAGTCGCACAATGCCCCAGTTCAAGTCTCGGCAGAAGGCAAACGTGTGTGTCTTTAGGTTTGTGTGTTGGCACGCCTTTGAGCCTTTCATACCCACAGTCTCGCTCTGTGTGAATCAACTTCTGCAAGAAAAAGCGTCAGCGGTGGCGTTTAAAAGGACGCAGTCGTGGTGACATGTTCGACAAGCGGCTTTATGCTGACTCCGAGTGTTGTCGGCAGCTGCTTTCTTGGCCTTTACTCAACAGAGAGCATTGTTTAGTAGCTTTTCATTCATGTAGAGGAACCCTCAGTCATTTTAGATTCCACTTTATAGCTTCTGGATGCGAGAGGAAATTCAAAATATATCTCTCTGCTTGCTAGTCTTACAGGGATGCCAACATATCCCAAGTGTTGGGAAAACGGGGAACTGAGTGAGAAAATGTGTCAGTTTTCCAACCGATTTTGAGGTGAGTGAAGCTGAAGGGGGTTTGAGTCGGACCAGGCTTGGTTTTCAAAGCCCCGGCCGAACTCAAATGACAGAGCTGGAAATTATTTGTGCGGTGATATCGGCACGAAACTGCTTGGAAAGGTGCATTCAGAGTCATTTCTCTCAGTATCACTACTACTTTTATTCAATATCGTCTCCCCCTGCTTCACTCGTTAGCTCATGAGGACTGAAGCCAGTGTTTAGTTAATCCTCTGATCAGCTTGGAGTGATGGTTCAAGTTCATTACCAGGCCTACATGTCTGCGGCCAAGTTTCCACCGTGCTTTTCAAGTGCTACTTTTTTACACTCAGTTGAAACAAGGAGAAAATAATTTCCTTGTGTGGCTCCTTGTCATGTTTGATTTTCTTTTGTAGCATTAGTCTGGATCTTCGCCCTGTTCTTGAACTTTGGGATCTTGCGCCTCGTGTGCTTTTAAAATATTTAAGCTCCCAGGAATTCCCGTCCCAACCCTATGCATTAAACACACTCTTTTACAGTAGTCCATTTACTCAGTCAGCCAACGCTGTTTAAGCTCACCTTACCGTCAAGGTGCATCCAAGCAAGAGCAGATAAACTCTTAATGCTGCAGATCACTTAATCCTGAAGGTTAGGCCTTTTGGCAGGCGGGGGGTGGTGGTTACACTGTAACCTTACACATGCTCTATGTGTGCTGTAGGGCTTAGTGGAGTTAGCACTATTTGAAAGTCTCCCTGGAGTGTGCGCTACACGCATGTAAGTGGGTTATATTACATACACAGGACAGAGTCACGCTGCTTCTCAGAAGATGCCCAGTGCCTCCGTAAAGAGCCCTCCTCAGCCGTTTCTGGTTTTGGATCCTGCCCCCGGACAAATTTGGCAGTGAGTAGTGAAAAAAAAGGAGCAAAATGGGATTCCAAGGTTCAAAAATAAACAGACGGGTAAACTGTAGCCAGTTTTCAAAAACTTTCCCAACGCAGATCAAAGACGACGTCATTTACTTGTGGGGAGGTGGAAAAATGCTACTAATGTTTGGTTTGGATGCTTGATTGAGGAGAGCTGGACTTCGGAGGTGGAGCGAATTTTTTTAAGCTAGTCATAGTGGAACGCCAGGGTGGCACTACTGTACTGAGCTGTCTTGTGTTGTACAGAGCTCGGTTGATGTGATTCTACAGGGGACTTTGCTGGAGTGAAGTTCTTTGGACTTTATGGCTGCATAGTTGTTGAGCGGAAATGTTTTCATCTGCGGCATGTTGGCTGATTAATTTTTTTGCAAACCTGCCAGTCAAAACGGTACTTGTTTTGTATTTTTCCAGAGACAGAAAATCTCAAATTACCTCAAGTAAGACAGTCACAGACGCTGTTTCAGTGTTGCACTGGCTCTGTTAATCCCAGTGAGAAACAAGTAGTGCTGCCTTTCAAACACTGTCCTCCCTGAAAATCTTGGGATTAGGTCTCCTTTATAACAGCCACACCTGCTGCCAAACATGGAACTCATTACACGTGGTAAAATTTACAGTCCTGTCGAAAGAGACTAAGCACTAAATCAACTTCCCTCTGTGTTTTTCAGATGAGCGAGGCATCGAAGGAATCACTGGTTTATTTTTGAGAAATGAGGTGGAGAGAATCTTGCACATAGAAACTCCAATCTGAGAAGAGACATTCAGACAGGTGAGTCTAAGAGTGTTGGCCTTTATATATGTGTTATTATACCATGTTGGTCATATTTAAATATTCAAAATATGTGTGATGTGATACTTGTCATAGATTTTGGATACTGTGACTGTGGCATGAGTGTTGCCTTTTCCTGGTTTTAAGGTCTGCATTACATAAAAGTGCTGTAGTTTTGGAACTTAACAGACTGTTCAACCCACATAGTCATTTTATCCACATTTTTGGAGATTATTTCCCAATATTATCATAATATCAATATTGAGGTGGTCAAAAATACTGTAATATTTTATTTAATCACCATTTCTAGTGGATTTCAGCATATCAAAATATTACAATATTTAGTTATTACCTAAAAATAATAATCATCATCATATTTTAAGACTACATCATCAAGCCCTACACTTACTTACTAAAGGTTTAACTTATCTCAGATATGTTGGTTGGTCCTTGATTTTTTTTTCTTTACAGCACTTTTACTAGTTCATTAAAGCACTTCCAAAGGTTAGTTTTAGTTCCTAATCTACTTGCTGTGCTTATTCAAAGACTTGTAGATTGAAGGTATTTAGTCTGACCTATTATGTAAGGTCATCACAGACTGCAGCAGATACAGCACTGTCTCTAACAGTCCCAACAGTGTGTGTGTGTGTGTGTGTGTGTGTGTGTGTGTGCACGCGCGCGCACGCTTTAACATCAACCCTGTAATAAAATGTTCGTCTGGTCACGGCTCTCCTCCGTTACTAATGTAAGAGTGTTGTGGACAGTCTGGAAATGATTTTTCATTGTCCTGAACTCTGTCACACATAACAGCCATGACAGTCTAAAGCCTGTTCATCACACTTGACTTTCCTATAGAGAGTATGGAAGAATGTAATAAAGTGAGAGGGGGGGTAGAGCATACAGGTTAATGACCAGATGTGAGAGAATCTGTGATACTGCTATTCTCTTTGAAAAACATGAGGAAGATATTAGCCCTGCTGCTGTTTTACTCTGGATGCAGCACCGACGATTATATTTTTATGCTATGGCTTAATGGGGAGTGGAGTCATTATTGTTTGTGAGTAATAAGTTAATTTTATGTCTCTGATGAGCTGGCATTATGTCATACCATGTTATTTCTGTTATACTGCCTTATGTCTGAGTGCTGTGAATTTTCCAGTAGCAGAATATTAGTAACATTGTTCTTTGTTTCCAGGCAGCAATGGGAAATTCAGAGAGCCAGTACAGCATCCAGGGCCCCAAGGGCACCAGCTTTGTCTTCCCTGGGAAACAAAGGCCATGCTCACTGAAGCTCCGCTCGGCCAAAGACGATGCTCTCTCTCCCCACACATGGTGGAAGAGTGCCCCAGTGGGCTCAGGATACAAGGCAAGGTGTGTCGGCCGTGGCTGTCTTTCCCCCCCTAAAAGCCGGCAGCCTTACTCGCCGAGGCACTATGACTATGTCTCAAGGGGAACAAGAGGCAGCCCAAGCTTTCATCGATCACCTGGATGTGGTATACGAAGGCGACATGTATCACATGATTATGAAGATAATCCATATGGGGCTGAACTAAATGGACACGGCTTGAATGGACACAGTGATGAGCATGAGGCTTTAGAGGAACAGAGCAGTCCCCGGGTGGTGATCAAGAAAGATGGCAGTCTTAGGGTAGAGTTCACCAACTCCTCAGGCAACCCCCTCCTCTTGGATGAAGCTTCTGGCCCCGTGCAACTCCTCAAGTTCTCTCCCAACCTGGAGTCTGCCTCCACTCCCAGTCTGCCTGGTTCAAGTGGTAGCAGGAAGGACGGCCACTGCAGTGCTCCACCGCCAGCCTCTACCTCCTCCACGGCCAGGACCAGCAAAGGAAGCTCACTGAGCTCTGATGGTTCCTGGTATGACTCCCCCTGGGGGCCCAGCACAGAATTCTGTGAGCAGGACCAACCCTGTTCTGCCAGCAGGACCCTAGTCAACTCCCCCATGCACCAACTGGACTCCTTCACCGAACAGTCTCCGCCGGTGTCCATCACAGACATCTACAAAAACTCCACCATGGCTGCTACCTTTCCCACAGCCAGGGACCTGTCCTCCCAGTTACAAGAGCCTCCACCAGGCCAGAGGCCACACCGAGCCTCCTTTGCATCAGTCCTGGATGTTCCATTGGAAGAAGAATGCCCCGAGGTCCGCCAGTATTCGTCATACACCCTGCCATGTCGCAGGCCCAAAGCCCACACCATGAGCGAGGATCTGGACCAGTATCCTGAACAGGACCAACACCAGGAGAATGTGGAACCTGATTTCGTCTTCCATAAGAAAGACTCCATCAAAAACCGCATCAGACGCCTCAGTGACTGGACAGGCAGCCTCAGCCGCAAGAAGAGGAAGTCTCAGGTAAGCCTGTATCAATAGGGTTGATACATGGATATTATTGATATTGTATGGAAAAAAAGTAGATTGCCCAAAAGTTTTTGTAAATATGTGCATGCTCTGAATTTGATGGCAGCATAAGTGTCAAAGAAATTGTGACAGGGACAACAAAAGCCTGACAAAGTTGTGAAACGCTCCAAAAACAACTGTTTGGAACATTCCACAGGTAAACAGGCTCATTGGTAACAGGTGACTGTATCATGATTGGGTATGAAAGGGGCATCCTCAAAAAGTCCCATGGTTGACAAGCAGAGATACGGCGGGGTTCACCACTTTGTGGAACACATTTGTGTTTATAATACTATATGTGGAAAGGAATAACCCTTATAGTTTAAGCACACAGTAAGTAAATGTTTCACCCTCTTTTTGTAGCCTTCTGGTGTTGTATTCACTTGTAGTGGTAGAGCTACAGCTTAGTTACAGCCACACGCAGACACTTTCCTGTCTGGCAAGCTTTATTTGATCGTGAGCCACAGCGGTGGTCCTGGCATAGCCAAGAACCAACCACCGTCCTCTGGTCCTTAGCAGCACAACACCAGCTGTCTGAGGACGGGGCACAGTGGGGCAGCACGAAATGAAATTTGTAAGGCGGCCAGTGCTGTCTTGTCTTGTTGCTTTAGTGAGGATGGAACAAGGATGAGACGTACCTCTTATTACAATGTAAGACATGGATGATCCTGCGTGGAAGAGAAGTTGGGGGCTGATGTGCAGATGGCATAATGACTGTGTTTGGGTGGGTACATCTGAAGTATTCTGTGTTCTCGTGTAATGTGATTTAGCTGTTGAATTTCAGGACTTGTCGCATATTAATCTTTTTAGCTCTGTAGTTTGCAGTCAGATGCAAATGAGGCTGAGCTGGTGTTGATCTGACCAAACGGTATGAAATCTTTTGAACTATCATGGTCATTAGCCCAAGAAGTCTATTTTGTTAAAAGGTTTTAATCTATATGATGTCTGATGGGAGTGCCCAGAATTTGGGGAATTTAGCAAGCTGGTACGATGAACTACCAGCATATAGACTCAGAGCAGACAGCTGAAACATTTTCCTGGTAGTAAAACGATACTTGTACCATACACAGGCAGGGGTCAGAGGAAAGGTTTGAAATAACTACAACTTCTCTTGCATGTTGCCTGAGCATGATGGTAAGAACCATGTGATTTCTGTCCTGCAAACACTCCATTCTTAATAGCTTTAATTTGACATAAAACATTTGTTGGAACTGAGCCTGAACTCGTGTCCCTCTCTGTCTTTGAGGCTTGAAAGCAATTGTTTCAGCATTAATTCGGTTAGCTTTGCCTTGTAAAAGTTTTGAGAACGCTGTTTGGGCACTGCCAAGAGAATAGCTGTAAGCCTTTTGAGAGGCTCTGTTAGAGTGAAACTAAATCCTAGCTGAAGATTTAACCCAACCCCTCCTCTCATGTTAATGAATGACTTATGGTTGCTCTAGCTGTTGTGTGGTGCAGATTTTCTGGGCTCCCCTCGCGGTCCTTAGAGAGTAAATCTGCTAATAGGGATTGGTATTCAGTCATTTGGGGCAGCAAAATAGAACAATCGTTGTATTCAGTTGGCGTTTTCTTCTTTGCTAGAGTAAGAATCTGTGAGCCTCTCCCTTCGCTCAAACAGCAGACAGTGCTGAGTGAAATCTACGAGATGCTTTGCCTTGACACTGTCACTTGATCGTGTTGTGACAAATACGCAGCAGACGGGCAGGATTCGTTATAAGTGTTACAGCTTTCACTTTACATTAATAATGTCTGTCTTAGTCTCCTGCTTGCCATAATACTATGCTGATCTATCATGTGTTGATGCTTTATTATTTTATGGGACAGATAAGCAACTACAGATTTACATTAGTCCTTGTTATCAAGAAATAAAGCTGATAGAAGGCAGAAATCTTAAAGAAACCTTTAAATTGAGGTGTGGTTACTCAAAGAAAATACAATCCATTGCCAGCACCAGGTAGCAGTGATATGTTTTAACAAGCTCGGCTCTGTTTGAAGACGTAAAAGCAAAGAAGAATGAAGTTCCATCAAAGCTTGACAATTTAATTATGACAAGTCAGGCATATTAAAATTAAAAAAAGAAGTGATTGATGTGTGGGATTATCTGCTTTAGTGAGAGCTTCATGTTAAAATCACAGAGGTGCTTTAAACTCTTTATGGAACTGACTACTTCACTGGACATGGGACTAGCTGGCCTCCTGAAGAGTCGTGATGTTTACACCACTAGCACAGGAGCTTTGGACGGTGACTGGCCAGGCGTGCTATCTTGAGTAGATACCTCTGCATAAATTCTTAATGTCATAACATCAACATGTTCTTTATTATTTCACATTCTGTTCATAATTTTTGTTATTTAGGTTTATGTTTTCAAAAAAGTGGCGCTAGCGTTGTCAACAAAGATCAACAATGCCTCTAATGTATTATCCATGTGGAATTAACAGCTGGTAGTCAAGACCCATGTCAAGGATGATGTTTTGTACTGGGACTGGGCAACATGTTAGTGCCATGATGAATCGGGGAAGGACAAATTATGACTTATGAGATCCAATCAGGAGGCAGATGTGGGCTGTTTTTCAGTTTCTGCATGTCCACATTAAAATGCAAAACCACACTTTTCAAAATTAAACGGGGCCATTGCTTTTAAAAATCTTCTTTATAGGGTCCTAAAATACCAGAATAGTATGGACACTAGACCTAAACACAACAGAAGTTATGCATTTTAAACTGTATTGTGTTGGTGAGGGTGTAGCCTGAATTTCTTCTCCTTCGTACACCATTTTGTTGCCTGCCAGACCTCCATGGCATTCACTCCAAGGTCATGTTGCCTCCTTTCAGCAGGTCAGTCAAAATAAGGAGCACCCCCAGCTCCGGTTCCCCTCCACCTAGAATCCAGGGCTCTGTTGTGGGTTTAAAGGTCACAATGCAACCCTAATGCCAAAGGCCAAGAACCTGCTTGTAATGAAAAGCAGCTGGAAAGCAACTGGTAGAGAGGTGGATGCACTCGGGCTGTGCCGGCCCAAAGGAAACTAAAGAAAGCTGAAAAAGACCCACCCACCTTTGCTCATTTTCCTACGGCTGTTTTATACAAATGCTGTGTGTTTCATGGTGGCAGGTGGATGAAATGGTTATACAAAGGCTGTCTTCAGTTGAACACTGTGGGTTCAAAGGGTTCATTGCTGCTCTGTAGCCGAACATGAGCTCTGATCTTCTAAAGAAGATCCCCCTTTAGGAATCAATATGGCTTTACTTTGTTATTTTAGATATAAGCATATGATTTGTACATCATTTAAGCACTATTCCTATATTTTACTAAAGATTTAGGCACATTTTGATTGTTTGCCTAATATCAACAAGAGGATGGGGACAACATGGAAGACGCTGAGTGAGACAAAGACAGAGGATGAGCTCCATCATGACGGCACATACTGTGTGTCTGCGTGTCGAGAGCACTCCACTCTTGTTGCCAGGGGCAGAATCAATGCTGCAATCTAGTCGAGTGTAGGTATGCTGTCATTAGGCTTGAAAGAGTGCAATTCCATCAAGTGTTCATTTGGGGAATTGGGAAGCCACAGCAGACCTCAAATGACGTGAAATTGTCTGAGCCTGGAGGGTTCCAACCTCCCAGGTGCCATCACAGGAAATTTGTCCCACTTTCTCAGCCGAGTGAAAGATTTAGAGACTGTAATGCAGACTTTGAAGTAGATGCGAGTGGTTTGACTAGATTTTTCAAAAGTTTCTCCAGTTTTGCACTGCCTCGGGCTAATTAAAAAGGACTACAGTTTGAATTTTTTTTGTCCCAATGTAATCTTTGCTGTAGGCGCATAGGTGTAGACGTGAGAGCTTACCTAAATGTAGGCGAGAGCAGCAGTTTTGGTAGCTAATTTGGCAACCAGTCCAACTCCCCCAATGATGTTCTCATGCTCCTCTCACCTTTTCTCCCCTTTTTGTGCCTCATCAGGAGACCAAGTACAAGGACCTGAGCGACGCTTTCGACAGTGGGGTTGATGGCCTAACTGCAGACACCAGCTCCCCTTCCCAGGTCTCCAGTCTCGTCTGGTTCCCAGGAGCCTCCAGGGCCCAGTCATCGGGAGCCATTCACCAAACAACCAGTGATGCCGTCCGCCAGAATATCTATGAGAACTTCATGAGAGAGCTGGAGACGGGCACCGGACAGGGAGGAGGGGGAAGCGGTGAGAGAAGAGAGCCGTCCACTGGCACTGAAGAGGGGGAGAGCAGCAGCGAGTCGGCCGAGGGCTCCATGGAGCAGCTGGATCAGCTGTTCGAAAAGGAGCAGGGGGTGGTCAGGCGGGCTGGCTGGCTTTCTTTCAAACCCCTCGTCACCTTGCACAAGGACAGGAAGCTGGAGCTGGTGACCCGCCGCAAGTGGAAACAGTACTGGGTGACCCTGAAAGGTGAGCTTGAGTGTGGGAGGAGGCGAGATGCACCTTGGCATCGAGTCAAAAAATGTGCTGACTTGTTTTGAAAGAATTCGTAGTTAAGTTGATTATCCAGATCGTTGCTCTATAATTCAGTTTTGAGGAAAATCTTTTTTTTTTTGTCTTTGTTCTCAGCAGTCTTGTCCTTGACAAAGATATCACACTTAACATTGAGTCATTGTGCTTCCCTCGCTGTTATTTTTCCATCCAGCTAAATTAACATTTATGTACACATACTGCTTTTGTGACTCTGCTTTTAAGTATTTACTCAAGAGCACATCTTGCACATTGTACTCCAGTCCTGCAGAACTTATTTTTTACAAGGCTATTTTGTCTAATAAATGTTATGTGACAGCTGTAAAACCCCACGCTCTTATAATCTAGGGAAACCTGACCTAGTGATGTACTGTATACTCATTTGTTTCCTGCATTGCTTACTCATCCATGATTGTGTCCACCTGTCTGTCTCTGTGTCTGTCCTCCTACTCTCTTTTCCAGGATGTACATTGCTGTTCTATGAGACTTATGGCAAAGGCTCTCCAGAGCAGGAGCTGTCACCTCGCTATGCTCTCCTGGCCGAGGACAGCATCGTCCAGGCAGTCCCCGAGCACCCCAAAAAGGAGAACGTTTTCTGCCTCAGCAACTCATACGGAGACATTTACCTCTTCCAGGTGAAGAGCGTCAGTTATTCCGTATAGAACATATCTCTGAAATTTGTTTGGGGAGTCAAGGCTATTGAATGAATAGATGTGTTGTGTTGCAGCTCAGCAAAAAGTGTTTTTTTTTTCCCACAGAACTTTTCCTGCTCTACAGTCAAATTGTCAGAATTTACATTGAAGCAGAAAGTCAAAAAATGTCTGTGTGACCTTGTGAATTATACTAGACATACACTTTTCTAGCTTCCTCTCCAAAGCATAGTATATGAAATGTCCAATTTTGGCCCAAAATTGTGCCCAAACTTTCCAGCCAAGGGGTCTGACAGCACATCCTATTTCCCCATTGTGCATACTGACCTACATATCAGCACTAAAGTCAGGCCCAGCCTCAGTTCTCTCCGTGCAGCCTCCTCCACTTGAGATTACAAGCTCCTCAGACTGCAGTATGTCGCGGTGTCCGGACCTACATCTAATAAAATAGTGTGAAGCTGACATGGCCCCAGAGGCAAGCGGAGAGAGAATCAGCTCTGGAACAGGAAGGCAGCGTGGGTTTCGTTTTTTGTTTCCATGAACATGGCCTGTTGAACATCATGAGTCATTTTCAATCTAAAAGGGGTTTCTCAACTAGTCTGCCGCTTCCGAGTGAATCACCTTCTAGAGACAGAGTGATTATCATGACACAGATTGTTAAGGCGTAAAATGTATGTTTGATGTTCAGCGCCTTCTCATAGAGGCAGCGTTAATCAACTTTTCTTTTATTGATCCAGCTTTCCAGGCAATGATCTTATTGTGATATATGACAGAATAATACAATAGCAGTGAACAGCAATCTGAGCAGATTTATCAGCTGTCCCATCTCTGAATCCAACTCGTTAAGGGAAATATTGGCCTGGCTACTTCATCAAATCGAACTTTCTATCTCTCTTTGCGCCTCAAGGCCAGCAACCAGACCGACCTGGAGAACTGGGTGACAGCCATCCATTCTGCCAGTGCCTCCCTGCTGGCCAAGCGCCAGGGGAAGGAGGACACTGTGCGCTTGCTGCGGAGCCAGGTCCGAGGCCTGCTGCAGAAGATCGACATGGACGGGAAGATGAAGAAGATGGCGGAGCTGCAGCTGACGGTGGTCAGCGATCCGAAGAACCGCAAGGCTATTGAGAACCAGGTGATGATGATACTGATATTAGCTTGGATTAATAGCAGCGTCACTGAAAATATGGGATGCCTCTATCGCGTTTTCCACTGCATTATACATTTCATTCCCCCGGGGAGAAATTTCACAGAAAATCTGGTGGATTACTTTACAGCATTGATAGATCAGGGGGTGTAACGTATGCTCTTTTCATGCTAAATTATGATCCTTAGACTCCTCTGTGTTCCGTTCCACGTGGTGCGTGCAGCATCCACATGATGTGCCCTACTTAATTTCCCTGTTTTTGTGACTGTGGTGACAAGCGTGTGCTTTATTTTTGTCTGTGGGTGGGTGAAGTGGCCTAAATGCATCAGTCCCCAAACGCATTGCGAGGGGCTCGGGGGAGCAGCTCGCTCCCCAAGCGTCAGATTGGGATTCCAGATGTTTCCTAGTAATGGGCTCTCAACATGCATTATCCTCTTCCTCCTCCTCCTCACAGCCTGGGGGAGAATCTGCAGCACCCGGCACTGTGCTGTAGCCCACATACAGCAGATTACTGATTACTGGTATAAAAAGCCAATAACCTATGGCTGAGTAAGAACCCGGATACATTTACAAGGAATTGGTGCTGGAATGTGGGAATTTTATTTATTTATTTATTTTTTACCTGTGACTCAGGAGGCCAGAGACTTGAAGTGCATCTTAAAGTAAATTTATACTTCCTGCATCTGTGTAGCCACAAGGGATCACATGCTGTCAGCTGCTAATGTCAATGTGCGCTGACTTCTTATGCACTTTAGAAGCAACATAGACAGTTAAAGGTGCAGTTTGTAAAAATGTTAGTTTAAAACATTCAAAACTGAACAACAAATATCAACAAGAATGTGAAGAAATGAAAGATAGCCAGTGATAGCCGCTAGCTGTCCAGTTAACTGAGCCTTGTAGCTAACAGCGGCTATGTTAGCAGCCATATGCGTTACTCTGAAGATATGCTGCCCCCTATTTGTTTGGGGTATGAATTTGACATGTGGCCAGTTCTTACATATTGCACCTTTTTAATGCTGTAACTGTCTGTTTTTGAAGGCCTGTTATTCAGTCTTTAGTTAGTTCCCTGAGTCGAAATATGAGTCTGTTATTATGAAGAACCAGCGAGATAGAAGCTGGACAGCTCACCGCGGTAATGACCAATGGAGATGTCACTGCCTGGCTGCGAGACTGACTGTGTGCTTGTATCTGTTTCCAATTAGCCAGCGTGCCACCTCAGAGTAGACAAAGAGACAGCCGGGGTTGGAGTCAATGATAGGGTCAGAGGGGTATGGGACACGACTCTGATACAGGCGCCCCGAGGCTGATGATAGATTTAAGGTTTCGGTGGGGTTGTCTAGCACCAACAGGGCATCACTTTGATGTACACCACCCCCACCCATGTCTACTGAAATCAGTGCCAGGAGACCTCTTTTGAAGACTGCGTTTGCCCCCTTTCTCACACAGGAGCTCACGTACACACACACACACAGCGATCAAGTTGCACTGAAGGACTTATTATGCATTAGGGCTTTTACAGAGAGCCAGGGGCAGATGTTAAAGAGGGCAAATAAGAAAAGATGAGAATCTCTTCAAAGAAAGGCTCATTTCTGCCAAGCTTAATGGCTCCGAAATGGATGTAAATAAATTGTGCACGCAGGCCAGATGGGGCCAAACATGCCTCGCTTTCTACTGATGGTGGTCGATTGTCTCACTGCTCTGATTCAAGCAGGCTCGGCGCATGAAGCGACAGACTGCACATACAGGGCTTTATTAAAACATTCTGTTCATCAGTGCTACACCCTGCATGAATCATCAAATCGAATTTTATGCGCAGGGCTATTTTAGAACATCCCTGAATGAACGCGCTGTTAGATATTTGACTGTTGACAAACAGATCCAGATGGCGTGTGAATCAGGAGCATGGTAGGAGCTTGTGTGACAGTTATACATAGACACGTGTTTTTCCCAAAGCAGCAACCCTAAATTTGTCTTTGCTTTTGAGGAAGGAGCTTATCTGATTTAGTCAGTAATACCTCCATCTCCATCTAAAGTCATCTTCAAACTACTCAGTGGAATTAATTTGCGGTTCCTCCAGAACACCGTGTTATGTATAATGACCCAAGAATAGCAGGGTGAAAAATGTGCTTTGATTACTTACGTACCTACTTACTTAACAGAAGATTCATGTACAAGGTCTTTGAGTTCAGGTTCAGCAGAGTAATGGCAAGAATTAAACGGGAAGGTCTTTATACAAAGGAAGACACAAAAGCCAATAATGTTCAAGATGTATGATGACATTTTAGAGTTATTTTATGCCTCATCCTTATTGTATCGTGTAACATTGTAAAATGATAATGTTAGCCTGGAAGTGGTTGAATGCTAACATTAGCTGTTGTCTAAAAGAGGCTAAGGGTTTTAACAGGAAAATAAAAATTAAGTTAGATAGGCATCATTACAAATGCATTGTTTCCAGGTCCACTGTTTTCTACTAATAATTGGCAAACAACATCTTTGAAGTTCATGTAAATTGCAACTAAATAATTGTATAATTACATGTATTTCTCTTGCTTTGAGAAGGACTAATGCCTCACTGTTGTGTTTTATCTTTTTTCCAGTAAATTAAATAACTACATGCCAAATGCAAGGTCATTCTTTAACAAAAGCATGTGGATTCCTCGCATTTGTTCACATTGTCTAAGTCTGGAATGGGAACAATGGCTGACTATCATTGACTCAAGGTTTCTTTACTCAGGCCACCTGCACATATAAAGACGTTTCATAGGTTGAGTTGATGACATAGCCCAGCATGGTCCCATGGTGATTCCTGTGCAGCTTCTTTGTTTAAGATGTTTTAAAAGTCAGAGGTTCCTAAAACACCAACGTCCTGTCCCTCCGCAGTTTGTTCCTAATTCTAAAGAATGCCATTAATGTGAATGCAGGCTAATTGGACGACGCCATAGGGTGCGTTATTGTAAATGAACTCACAGTGCAGAGGAGAGCTATTAAGGTCAGTTGTTACAGCGGGGTTGTTTAACTTGACTGTTCTCATTAAACTGGTCTCCAGCCAACAAAATAAGCACTTTCATAGCTTACATGGTGCAAACAAGGATAGAGGGAATGCAACTTTAAGCTGTGTGTGTGTAGCGGGAAGAGGTTTAACGGGTGGTCTGTGCAACATCACCACTCTCTCTAGACTTACATAAAAAAAGGGCATTAGGATTTACTGCGCTCACGCCCACTCCTCTGCTAGATATGCACTCCCTCCTCACTATCAAACCCCCACCAATTTGTGCCCTCATCATCCACCAACATCTGCAGGCAATTGCAGCGTGATGGAAAGCGCTCCGCTGACCCCGGATCCCCTTCTTTGACTCTCCTTTTTCTGCCTCTCCTCCTTTACCTCCCCTCGACTTTCAATCTCAGCCACCACCCAAAAACGGTCACAAAAGTGACATACAGAACCTCTACCAAAACCCACAGAATGTTAACAAAACATCCTCCTCCTTCAGATCCAGCAGTGGGAGCAGAACCTGGAGAGGTTTAACATGGATCTGTTCAGGATGCGCTGCTACCTGGCCAGTCTACAGGGCGGAGAGCTGCCCAACCCAAAGAGCCTGCTGGCAATAGCGAGCCGCCCAACCAAAACGACCCTGGGACGCCTGGGGATCTTCTCCGTCTCCTCCTTCCATGCACTGGTGAGGAAGCCCAGGACAAGCGACAGATAAATGACGAATGAATGCATGCAGTGTGTCTTGTTTAGATGCCTTTGAACATTTTGTTTTTATATGCGATACTTCAGTTTTAATTACTTGTTGTCTCACAGTAACCTTGAAAAAGTTTTAATCATGTGAAAATGAAAAGCACTCTGCAAGCTTTGTCTTTCATGAGGAAAGTAAACCTCAGTAAGACGGTCTGAGTTTATTAAAAAAAAAAAAAAAGAAATGTTTTGGAGCTCAATTATTGTGATGTGTGTATCTGTTAAGATCTGTTCCAGAGATGAAGCCACACTCAGGAGGCGCTCACTGTCCCTGACATACAGACAACGCAAAAGAGGCCTTTTTTCATCACTCAAAGGCCTTGACAACCTTACGAAGAGAGGCCGGGACAAGAGGCCGTCTGCATCACAGGTACTACTGAAGACACCCAAATCTGTCTGTGTATTAGGGCATTTGTATAATGTACTTACATTTTTTGTATGATGTATGTTTAATAAGCCACAATATTGAAACCACTGACCACTGACATGAAAGACATTGATCATCTCATAACAATGCAATGTTATCTATAGAATCTATAGAAACCCCTCCCTGTAAACCGAAGGATCCAAAGAATTGGCCGCCAACGCCCTGGGGCCAGACACTAACGGACACCCCCACAAGTCCTGTATCCAGGCCTCTGTAGACCAGTGCCAAGTCTGATCCATGTTGGGCCATCCATTAATCTGACTTGTTTGAGGATGTCCCACAGGTGCTCGATCAGATTGGGATCTGGGGAATTTGGAGGCCAGGTCAGCACCTTGAGATGTCACATTCCTCAGGCCATTCCTGAGGCGTTTTTGATTTGCTGCGGGGCTCATTGTCCTTCTGTGGGTGGGCTGTATTACGGGGAGTGGTATTGTTTGCCTTCAGGCGGCGTACTTTTTCCACCCATCCAAAACTCCATTGGAGACCGTGTATATCTCATGAGTTCTAGGACCGAAGGTTTCCCTGCGGAACATTTGAATTAGAGGATCATTGTTATTCACTTCACCTGTCAGTAGTTTTAAAATCGTGGCTGTTCAGTGTATATTTTAGCTCCTATGTGTAAAACTTTAAGGTATTGATCAGCTTTTTTACGTTATCGGTTTAAAGGATTTAGCAAAGTGGTCTTTACTTTGTGTTGTTGTCAGCGTTCAAAATACTTAGACCTTGAACTGACAGTGGATAATCTCCCTCGAATCCCAGAGTAATGAAACTCTTCAGGTGGTCTGGATTAACAGATTCTTAATGCAGGATCATCCACTTCGTGTATTCAGCAGGGGGAAGCTACCCACACACATAACGTGAGCATGCCAAATTCATAAGCATGTATGCACGGAGGTACACTGCACACATGAGCACATCCCGTCTCATGAGACCCGCTGCCAAGAAAAGCTGTGTCTTGATATTTGTTAATGAAATGACCTGAGAACGTGTTGCCTTATTGCTTACTGGCACGTACAATGTCTGTGTCGACACGAAATAAAGCAAGAGATTGGTACAGTTACGCAGCTCCTTCAGCACATTTCCCCCCCGATTTTATTAATTAGAAGCACACAAGCTCAAGCCCCCCCCTCCGCCTCCTGCTAAGTTTCAGTGCACACCTCCCATCAATATAAACACAGAGGAGCATTCCTCACCCAGGTGCAGAGGGAGGCTTCTAAATGCTCTCAGTTTAGTAATTAGAGTCATGCAAGCTGGTTATTTATTGATACAGAAATCCACCACGGTGTACCCCGAAGGTGCGTCCCTGGAGAATACTCTACTCTTGGTGGTCTATTTTCAGAAATGCCGCAGGAAACACTCATTTGCACAAATCTTTTATAGACCCCTGTTCATTAGTAGGGAGAGCAGGGCCGGTTGTGATTAACCACAATCTCCCGTCATTTTCCTTCCCGCTGTGAAGTCAATATGGAGTCACATTGTTTTGGAGTGGGCACAGCTAAGAGCCAATCATGTTCTTCAGTAGGTGAGCTCTGATTCCTGACTGCTGACAAAATGTTCCCTGTCCTGTTTCTTATCTCTCTCACACCCATCCCACCACCTGCTCTGTGATATTTCTGTTTGTGCGTGTGTGCATGTCCGTCAGCAGCTAGGTATGTGTGCGCGTGTGTTGTTATTTTTCTGGGGGAACTCCAGCCAGCCGGCCTAATGAGGCCCAGTTACATTTTGCGGTGCGGAAGGTCGAGGTGGCGCTGCAGCACACGCATGAATTATTGAAAGCCATATGTGGTAGATGGCATTCTCCGCTCTTTTCTCAGCCCCGCAGACACCAGCAGATGGTTGGTGTAACGACGCTAAATATTAAACCCTTTATTTTTTCTCCCAGGTCCCCCTTCTCTTGTTTTAGCACCTTTCTCATATTTTCTTCTTTACATTAGAGGCTAATAAGGAACAGAAAATGGCTGGTAATTTGCTTCTAGGCACTTTCAGAGTGCTGGGCTTTCCTGGACATCTGCTGTTTTGTTTTGAGTGAAAGATCATTGTAGTGTTCGTTTCGGGTTGTTCTCAGTCCTGGCCATTTTAAGTGACATCATCAGCTCCTTGGCTGTTCTTTTACGTGGTGCTGGCAGGACATGTGTTTGTTGGAGAATGATTTTGGACCGCGAGGCCGTCTGAGGAGCCAAACCTTCCTCCATGCACTTAATCTGTTGTTACCTTCTTAGGTTCTCAGATTAAGCTTTCTAAAATAATTTTGAGATATGCTTCCTTCGTGCTTTCCTCCCTTTTGCTCTCGATTTATCCACGTTCCTCGAAACTTTTTCCCAGCTTATTTGATCTCTTAAAGCTGGAGTTTCATCCGACTCCCCCCCCCCCCGATTCCTCCTGCCATTTGTCTTTCCTTTTTTTCCTTTCAGCTGCATCCCCTCCATTTCTCAGAGCATAAACATCAGAGCGTCAGCCGGCGGTCCTTCTCCCCACAGTTTCCATACTGACTCATCTGTGTTGACTAAGCCCAAATCTAATTCAGCACCGTGACGCCGCGCTCGACAACCTTGCCCCAAAGTCGTGTCCCCCTCCCCCAACATCTCCTTCCATCTCGTTTTCTCATCTCTCATCCGTCTTAGGGGAGCTATGTATACAGTAAGGAGCTGCTGGCCGGCAGTCGGCTGTGGGAAGTGGGCCAGAAAGGTCTGAGGATTTGTGGGAGAGTTGGTAAAGCTTTCTAAAATTAGTCAGTTTACGGCGAAGCGGCACTGTTTACAGCCACTTTATAAATGTACTCACGTTGGGGAGGAAGAGTTACTGTACTCTGCTGCTCGGAGGTCAGACACGGGTTCTTAAGACCATAACAGGAGACAAAGAGTTCCTCAGATTGTCAAGAAAACTTCTTGGAATTTTTTTTTTGAAGAAGAATCCTGATCCTGAGAAAAAGCGATTGCGGCTGCAAGTCTGTTCGTACTGCCGCTCTTATGTGCAAACTTTATACTATCCCACCACACTCACAGTCGAGTACAAGCACCATTGAGTTTTTCTCATACCCATTTTGAGAACAAAATGCCCCATTTCTGTCACCAGCCTTGCCGCCTATCATGTCTCTCCTGCCCGGTGACATACTATCCCAACAAAACCTGATAACTGCAGCCTGTTTGAGCGAGGAACTGGTGTTACACCTTCACATAACAGATGACTGTGTGTCACTGCTGTATTATAGAGTTGTTAAAGCTCTCTGAGGCTGCAGAGTCACCTCTAACAGCGAGCTTAACCTGACACAACAAGCTTTACAATCAAGAGGAGCAATAGAACGGATCAAGTCTGGAGAGATTTTGACACAGAGGATGTGGAGAAGGAGGGGAGGGGGGGCATGTCCTCCATCTCATCTGTAACCGGACTGTGTCCCCTTTTCATCTCTCTGCTTCACAGAAACCACTGAGCATCCATACACTCCCCCCTCCGCTCAGAGTTCACTTCCACCATTGCACCTTCAAAGGCTGCAGACCCCGTTTGGAAACAGTATCAAAGCCATGCCTTCGCCGCACGTAGTTTTTAATTAACTACATAATCGCACCGCATGTGTCTGATATTGTGTTGCCGAAGTGGCTGGGCACTTAATCGCTCATGAGTCAATCAGTGCGGCTCCACTGCGTCTGTGCTTCTAACTGTCTGTCCCTTGATTTCAGATCTTTGAGAGCGACGCTGGAGGTCAAACTTACGCCCTGCCTCCCAGGAGCACCGAGGTGAGTCACAGCGTTCAGTAACTCCTTTTACAGTTTGTGGATCTTTTTTAAAAAATTCCACCACCATCTGTCACATCCACCCTGCTGTACCGTTTTACAGGCTAAATGATCAGTTTCAGCGTGAAATAGCGGTGGCAGAAGCGAGTCCGCTGTTACTTTGACCTCCGCTGTCTTTCACGGCTTTGATAGGGGGCTGTGTATAGATATTTTTACACATGGGGTGTGTGTGTATATGTGTGTCTGTCTGTTATACTGGTCCAGCATCAAAGCAGAGATTCCTTTTCATGTTGATTTGCAGGTGTCTGGAAGATAAATAGGCAGCATATCCAAGAAGATCTAAGAAGATTTTAATAGAGCAGAACCGTGTTAAACTCGGGTGTGGACAGGGCTCGGGTACTGGAT
Source organism: Acanthopagrus latus (assembly GCF_904848185.1). Classification (NCBI taxonomy): domain Eukaryota; kingdom Metazoa; phylum Chordata; class Actinopteri; order Spariformes; family Sparidae; genus Acanthopagrus; species Acanthopagrus latus. Next base: position 16,814,309 of record NC_051054.1, on the reverse strand, counting down.
AATTGAGTTAATGGAGAGTGCTGAGTTGACTGGGAGCGCTGATTGAAAGTGTGAGTGTATGGGTTTGTGTTAAAAGTGTTAAACGATTGAGTGTGAATTTTGGCCGCCTGAGCAGCCAGAGGTTGGCGCCGCAGCACTCGCAGGTTACCTCAGCCTCCAAACTTCGCTGTTTTCTCCTCTTGGTCAGATTTTTCAAGTCTTCTTCAAGGTGCAATATGTAAGAATTTAGTTTAAACCATTCCAAAATTGTCTAAAGTTATCAACAGAATGAGAAGAAATAACATGTTTGACATAATAATTAGTTAGCATGCTATCCAGTTAAGCCCAGGCTGTCTCGGTCTAAAGACCACCCTGTGCTAGCAGTGTAAACATATTCGCCACCCTGGTGCTTCGAGCTCCTAGTCTGGGTCACGACCTGTATGGCTACATGAGCTAACAAGCGAATGGCAAGTGCAGAAAGCAGCAGGTAATTTTTAGTATGCATATAACAGGTGGCCAATTCTTACATATTACACCTTTCAGCAGCAATTTTTTTATTTTATTTTTTTCATTTTTATAGCATTTAACAACATAGGAAAACACATACATTGAGAAAGAAAAGAGAGAGATGAAAAAATATTCCAGCTCATATCCCCACCTAAAACTACAAATGTGTTGTACCAGTCAAGTATCAAGTCTAAATGCTAATATAAACTGCCTTTGGACATGATTTCATATTTAACTGACTGACATGAGTTGTATTAATCTTCTCACCTAACTCTCTGTGTTGATATGGATATGAGTTTTTCCTAAAACAGTGCGTCATTTATTTTATTGAGAATGGTTTTGGTTGAAGTGCATCTGTTGACAAGGCTCTGATGGGTCTTTTGAGCAAAAATCTAAACTAAACTTCAAATAGAGCTGCTCTGCATCTGAGCCTGTGTTCTGTCCTCCATGTGAAAAGGAAGCAATATGAATCTTTATCTGTTTGTCCCTTCCAATGAAATCTTCAAATCATCAAAGCCCTCCTCTTGACAAACAGATGAACTTGAGCATTGACAGAGCATAATGGACACTTTTAGACAGAGCTGGACGGGTGTTGGGAAGATCGCTGTTCCACAGGATGCAATGATTCATAATATGAGTCTGTGGTGAATGTGGCGAGTGTTAAAACTGGCCCCATTAAGGACTTTGAAATGGACTCAGAACAGGAAGTGGTCAGAGGAAACAATAATGGCCTTCACTGGGTCAATGCTTTAATGTCACTCAAAAATGTGGTCGTGTGTAGATTTGGACGTGGAAAACAGTTTGATTTAGTGGGGATTAAGACTCTTCAGGCTGGGAAGCAGAGATGGAGAGAAACGGGGAGGAAAGCACAGCTCTATTGATTTTTGTCAACACATACAGCTCTCCATCTCTGTCTTATGGCCTCTCGCCTGTTGTCCTCAGATATCTTGAATTACTCTAATAGGCACCATCGTCCACTAATCTTCCGACCTGAAGTGTCTATATGTGTGTGCCTAAGCTTCACTGCAGTTTTATGACTCGTGTGCACTTTTGCATAGTGTCCGTCAGACACGATTTTAACCAACCATCTTTGTCCACTAAAAGGATGAGGATGTGCTGACGCTGCCTAGCTGTAGGTTGTGACTGTTCCATAGAAGAGAGACATGGACATCTATATGGGATGAACTTGTCAATAATCTGGAGGCTGTCATGTCCTTCACAGAGGTTAAAGAAGAGTTCACATTGACTGGCAAAGTTTTGCTCTTGCTTCATCCACCTACTCGGGCTCGAAAAGATGACACAACTAATGACTTTGTTACTTAAACAGTGATTTTTCTAACTTCACACTCACATATTTCACATATTTAAAAATACACACAAATGTGTGCTGCCGTTGACTAACTTCTATGGCATGGTTATGTAAAATGATTAAGGGTTAAGAGAATCAAGGTTCGCTCCGTCTCCTTTCACGCTCCTCTTCTCTGGAAATGAAATAACACCTCAGACAAATGTTTCTACCTTTTTACACAATTTTACCGTCTGGTGGTTATGATCCCAGCACTCCCTGTCCCTGACATATTGATTCTTCTTTCTGTGTCACCACCTCTCCTCACAGATACTCACCTCAGCTTTGACTTTGAGGTCATTTCTGAGGAACAGCCAACAGCGGGCGCCTGTTTGGGTGGTGATGATTGCCACCTTGTGTTTGTGTGTGTGTGTGTGTGTGGAAAGATGTGTCACAGCCATGGAAAGAGGAACCTTGGATGGAGCTCTGAGGAAATGTAGAGTAATACCCTTTTAATAGATGAAATTGTCTTCAACTACATTTCTGTTTCTTATTCACGGTCATATTTATGTTGCCCAGTTGCTAAGTGGAACAGAAACCGTCCATTGCTTCCATCTTTAAAAGCTCCAGGGTGGAGGAGAGCTCGCTTGGAATAATTTCCACACTTGACAAGGAAAGTCTGAAGTATTGGATTTAATTATTTGGCTGAATGCAAACATAAATAGTTCACGCATCTCACCACACAGAGCCGTTGTTGAAGTCCGGCGTGTGCCTGGGCCGGACTCTTGGCAGTCGTTCATGGAACGTTGACCAGGCAACTGTCGGCACGTTGCAACCCTCCCTGAACATGAATGAGTGTACAGTGTTAGTCAGCCGCTGGTCAGGTCGGCGTAGGCAACCAAATCTTAGTTTTCCGGTCACACAAACAGGACGGTTATGCAACCAGTTGCCATGACGGCTTGTTTTTTCATCCTTTTGCGAGCATGACCTCACATCCCCAAAGAGGTAGTGGAATGGGTGGGCGTTGAAGTGGCACCTTGTGTTCCTCTATCCCCACAGGTTGGGGAAAACATTTTCGTAAGAACATTGGTTGCCTTTATTTTGGCCCAAATTTCTTAAGTTGGGGAACATTTAGAGGGAAAATGAGGCAAATGTTTGTCTGTGCGTTTGTGTGTTTTTCGAAACTACACTGAGTGCATTTGTGTGTGTGTATGCCGAGCTAAGTGATGCTCTGAATCAGAGGTCTTTGCTTGTCCCTTTAGGCTTTTTGTCTGGCAGGGAAAAAGGTCTTTTTCCTCTTGAGGTGATGCATCAACAGCAGGCAGCAGCCAAAAAAGCTCACACATGCACATCAGACAGAAAACCGCAGACACACACATAACATACACATAACACACACACACACACACACACACACACACCACTGTCACTTTTGATGATCTTGTAATTCATTTCAAACACTGCTGTATATATCCAGACCTATTCACTCATGCAATTATCCCTCTCGGTCCTGTGTCTCAGTTTAACCAAGAAGTCATATTGTCTTTGTCAGAATTGCTGAATCACTCTCTTCTCCAGCCTGTGAGTTTCAGTGCATTTGGTATGATTGAGCCTTTCCTCAAGACCGAGGGCCTTGATAATTGCGGTCCTAGGCTGCACTGTGGTGTATCCCACAGCCCCTCAATGCAGCAGTTGCGCTTTTCCCTCCAGAGACACGGAGTCGCAACCAAAACCCCTAAATGACTGCCTGTGAGGCCGATCGCTGGGCTAAGCCCCCCCACCCCCAGTGCGCCTTAATACCCAGCTCAAACCTCACTCTTAATGCCACCAACAGACGATAACCTTCGAATGGCTGATCTGAAAGTTTGACTGACGTTTAAATAAATTGTCCCGATACATCACTCCCCTCAAAATGACTCTTGTGGCTTTTCAAACCTAATAAGTCCTTGGGAGCCACGCGGATCCCATCCAGACGTCTGGACCTGTCAGTCGACCCTTGCCAATCGTCTTGTGTACATGGTCATTATGATGACTATTATGTGGAGCAACTGCCGTCTATGTTGTCAAATGAATTTCTGAGAGGCTAATTGTATGACATCTTTGATCCGCCGCTTGATCCACTGCCAAGTATTTAAACTAATGGAAGTGTATTGATTTGTGTACCGTTACTCAAAGTCTACCGCTCTCTCCCTCTCGCTCTCTCCCTCTCTGTGTTTACCTCCTTTTACCCCCTTTCTCTTCTCTCTCTCCTCCTTTGAACACCGCTCACCCTCCTCTTCTTATCTGTCTCCACCCTCCCTTCTTGCCCTCTCTCCCGCAGAGGCTGGATGTGCTGACCAACATCTACTCCATGTCGCCCCCCGAGGGCGGTGTGTGGGACAGCATCAGCGGTGCCACAGACGTGCTGACGCGTGTCCACATGCCAGACGGCCTGACAGTCCAAGTTCCCGTCAGGAGAGACGAGACAGCCGCCGACCTTCTCTCTGCAGCCTGCAAGGTTGGGATAGCGGGCCGGTTGCGGGGAAATGATGACACCACAACTGTCGTGACATATTCCTAACAAAGACAATCAGTGATGTCATTTGGATTCCGTTGGCTTGTAGAATTTTACACTTTCCTGCCATTCAGGCTTGGTGGAGAGAAAGCGTGTTTTCCAGTAATGTTGAGGTCAATCATGTGCGTAGAAGTTCATGTTCTAGAAAGTTCCCGGCTATGTCAGGTGTGATCTTTTTAATGATCTTTTTTGAAGCATCTGTAGCAGTGAATCCTGTTGTGTTAGGCTCCCAGGGGTTTGAATTTACACACCTATTCATCCAGTGTCCCCTTACAATGATTGCATAGATGGACACACACACACACACACACACACACACACACACACACACACACACACACACACACACACACACACACACACACACACACACAAACACCACGGTCCCTTGGGTGACACTTTTTCCTGTTTACCTCAAATTTCTCATCACTAAGTGTAAAGTCGGTGAATAATTCACGCCTCGGCCGCACAGCAGCTGTCGGACTAAGCGCTGGTCCATGAAATACGCCGGATGATGTTTTTGTGCATAGGGCGTGCTGAACATTCAGGGACTCTTGTGTACGCAGGTGAAGCAGCTGGACCCGGGCCTCCACTTCATCCGCCTGCACAGACGAGTGGGGCAGAACATGGAGGTGCGACTCGTGGCCCCCGGAGAGTTCCTCCGTGATGTGGTGAGGAGGGCAGAACTCACACATAGATACACAGTGCTCTTCATTATCCGTGTTTATTTAATGTGTGTCGATTTGTTTGATATCATCCTGTAGGTCAATGATCAGCTGGAGGTGGTCCCGGTTAATGTGTTTACGCTGCACATGAGTCGACAGAGCAGCGGTGGAGACTATGGTGAGTTGGCCATACATGTGGACTGATTTTTGTGTGTGTGTGTGTGATTTGTACACTTAATTATCCCTCCCTGTTGGTCTTACACTCGTTTGCCTTTGTCGCCATCTTTGTTTCTTTTCCTTGCACCAGGTTTTGCAGTAACAGGGCACATAGACAGCCAGAGAAATAGTAGGATTTTTGTCAGCGAAGTACTTCCTGATGGACTGGCATTCAACGAAGGTACCCACTCACTTGAGAACGACAAACAAACCTGAAATCACTAATAACAGTATCACATACTCTTTTTTTCTCACAATACATTCGCCTGTGTTCCCAGGTCTGCGTCCTGGCGACGAGATCCTGGTGCTGAACGGCCGGTCCGTGTCAAGTCTGGACCTGGCGCTGATCCAGACGCTGTTTGCTGAACAAACCCTGCACTTGAGCCTGAGGCGGGACGGACCCCGGCCGCCAACCACCGCCTACAACCACCCGGTCCCTCCTCTCATACACAACCAGGAGGTTCGCAGCAAGCACCACCGAGCCAAGTCCTCCTCAGGTGCTTAAAAGAACAGCTAAAACATGTGTAGATCTAGTTCTTAGTTGCAATATATTAGAGCTATTAGTAAGAAAAACAGAACGGTAAAATTGAATAGCCTCTAGTTTCAGTTTGTTAGCGTCCCTTGTGTGTGACAGATGGTGAGAGAGACACACAAAGAGAGAGGGAAATTTTAGCTGCTGTGAAATGCTTGGCACACCCATCAGGGTAGCACTTTTTCAGATCTGTGTACAATATGAACGCACCAGTTTAACAGTTTTCTCTGTAAGCAAGCCATGTCAGTCTACCTGTGAAAAGCCTGGATCTGCCACTGATCCAAATTACTGTAAAGCCCAGTTTACCTGCATTTCTGTGTTGTTGTGTTACATTACTCTGTGTACTGTATTCTTTTGCTGTATGATTGGTTTTGAAATCTGTTACATCTAGGAAGGTCCACCTATTGGATATCTTAAATGGTTAGAGTTAAGGACTCAGTGTTAGGTTAGGGTTATGGTTTGTTGTGAAACTTGGCTTGTAAGGCTTGTAAGGCCATTTAATAAGTTGGATACACTATTCCAAGAAGTTAGATGATTGCATTTGCAAAGGAAAGGAAAGGAAAGGAAAGAATGCAAGAGGTTCTAAAGCTGCAACATATCCAAACAAACTATCAGGATGTTCTACTGCATCGAGTTGCATTTGTCAGTATGCAAACCAACATGCTTTTCTGGCTAATCTCGACATCAAAATCCTTTTGCGAAGTGGACGATCTGTCACGTTGACTGAGCCAGTGAGAGAGCACAGACAATAAATAGCTGGCACTATGATCTGCAGTGTTTGTATAAGCAAGAGGGTCACCGCGCAGTGATGTGACGGAGTGGTATGTCTTAATTGGGTGCGCACTTCATGCTGCAGCACATACTTTGCAAGAGCAACTCCAGTGTGTACTAAAAGTGTGAACTTTTAGTGTCACTTTGTTTGATTCTGTCATGTTCAAACAGGCTGCACTGCTGAGGGTTCACTTGTGCATACACTTGCCTGAAAGACATTATTTTGTTATGGTCACCCAAGTTTTTTGTGAACTTTTGGCTGACACTAACCCTAACCCTGAAAACGGGAAATTGCGACACCGACTGATGAAGCAATAACAACAGCCAGACCTTTTGTAAATTTGGAGCATTAGGCCCCGGCTTTCCCATAAAACGCTCATCATCGCCTGCCCCATCCACCCATATCTGACATAACACAGGTGGACAGAACACAAATTGGCAGGGGTCGTCACAGAGCTCTCTGAAGGAAGTGGTATCCATCTCAACTTGAAAAAAGTTTCTCCTGCTCACACGAGCGGAATTTGCTGAGAAAATAGTAGTTTTATCACCTAAACCACAAAACTGCAACCACACTTCCGTTACAGTTAAGCTCTCGTTCAGATCTCTACTTCCTCAAAAGAGAGAAGAGACACGTTCACTTCTCTTGCTGTCAGAAGAAGAAAAGCACCAAGAGAAAGCTCCAGATGCAGCTTCACAGCTCTGTGCATCCTGGAGGATAGCAGAGGCCTGAGGGGGCTTTTGACCACACAGGGCTCATTATCACAGTGGATGTATAGTATCCTGTCAGCTCCATTTAAACTCACTGCAGATTCGAGGTGTCACGACTGAGCAGTAAGGTCGTGCGTGATGCTTGGACGGATGCAGCTGCTGCCCAGCTGATAAAGATACATTCATCTGTTTGTTAGGCTGAAAGGTAAGGGGCATTCAATTTGGAGAAGAAAATTATGTCTGGCATTAACGAGTGTAAGATCTGGTACAGTCGTTATTTGTAAGAATTTGATACGGTCTCAGATTTGATTAGATTAGAACAAGAATTTTAAACTACAGTCAAGGAAAATTGTCTCATTGTCTGTGGTGTTTATGAGGAAGTCACAGCTGTAAAATTGGGTAAAAGACTATGACTTGCCGACAGGATGCTGCAAGTTCGTGATAAGCACTGCACCTCACTGGATTTGTTTTTAACAGCTTAGTTTGTTCCAATGAAATATATCAAGTTTACCAAATATCTTGGTACTGACATTGTCCTTCAAAATCTGCAGAACATATTGCGTGCCTTTTTATTGACTCTTCTCCAAACAAACAGCAAATTTCATTTTGAGTATCATCATAATGATAGTGATTCATTAGTGTTTCCTCCACTACACCCATAATTGGACACAAAGGGATTAATGACTTGAAGTCCTCATTACAGTAAGTGGTGTGATCAAAGCGACTGCAGTTTCTGTCTCCGTCTCTAGAGGGCGTATGATCCCAGGCAGGCTGACAGGGAGGCAGGGAGGTAAACGCCAACAGTGGGGAATTAACACTTGTCTGCCTTTCATGATGGCGTTCCTGGAGAAAAAAAAAAAAACAACATCTGTCATGTTGATTCATTCAGCCTGACGCCAACGTTTGAGACAAGAGAGTCAGATTCAGATGACTTGATGTCTTTTGTATCTCTGCCTCAGCAGTCTGACATTTGGTTGACGATGATTGTTGGGTTTAGAAGGAGACGTTCAGCTCCGCAGGTTGTCCATAAGTTTTTTTTCTTTTGTTTCTTGCTGCCATGTTGGCCCGCCTCCGAGGCTACAATCAGAAATAAAGTCTTTTCATGTGCCGACTGCTAGAGGGTTTGACCTTGAACAGCAATGTTTTATATGCAGATGTACATTTTATGAGGTGGGATTTTCAGGAAAATCCAGCGCTGAGCTTCTATCTACAAGACCATTTTTGGGTTGTTTTTTTGAACGAGGAAAGAGATAACAGTCTTTAATTAGGATTTGTCTTTTTTTGGGACGACTGAATGCCATTGCCATTTTTAGACTGGAGACATATTTAAAAGTTCTATGCGACTGGCAGGCGCCCATGAGTTGTTTTAGACTAAAACTAGCCTGCATTGTGTGTGTGTGTGTGTGTGTGTGTGTGTGTGCGTGTGTGTTCTTTGTGGTCAGTGGAAAGATGTGCTTCAGCGGGAACCACTACAGTACAGATGCAGCGATGGGTGGCATGAGCTTAAAATGCTACCACACACACACACACACACACACACAAAACCGAAGGTAAAAACTGTCCCCCCTCTCTCTCTCTCTCTCTCTGTCTCTCTCTCTCTCTCTCTCTCTCTCTCTCTCTCTCTCTCTCTCTCTCTCTCTCTCTCTCTCTCTGTCTTTCTCCAGATGTGTGGACTGCAGCTGACGGAGAAGGCTCCTTGTGTGTAGGACTGGAGGATGGTCACTCCCACTGCGCACACAGGCCTATACAACACAGCAAGGTAGGAGGAGCGAGAGTGTGTGTCCGTGTATGTCTGTTGTCTCTACTTCCGCACATGGTATCCCTCTCTCCTCCTAGGTTTTAAATAAAAGTGTGCACATTGCCTTATGTGTGTGTGTGTCTTCAAGCATGTGTGTTTGTTTTCTGTGTGTGTGTGTGTGTGTGCACCCACTCACTGTGGCAGCTGTGGGGCTGTCAGAATCCAGACTGGCACCAATCCTTTGCATTACCATAATTAGGAAACTCCGTCATAGCCACAGGTATAAACAAAGCTTATTACTGTCATGTGGACTGGAGGGGAAAGGCTGTGTCACACTCCTACAGACACACATGAAAATAAGCATGCTGAGGGGGGTAAAGTCAAAATCTCTCAGAAGAAACAGTCGTCTAAAATACTCCTGGCATCCTAGTCTTCACTCAGAAACACACGCCTGTGATTCTCCTAAAAGCTACAGTAGTTTGTTTGGGGGATTATATTTAACGCAAGCATTATCTAGCTTGGTACCAGTGGCGGGCTCAGGCTGTTTCAGGGGCAGGGTTGGGGAAAAAAAAAGGGCCCCGGTTTTAGGTGGTGAGGCACCCTAGAGGGCCTTTCCATCTACCATAGGGGCATATTCTATCTACCATTGAGTAAATAAAGAGGGCATAATACCTGTATTGTGTCTACCCTGCAATCAATAAAATTGCCTCTCAAATCAGTCGAAGAGAAATATCTCCTCTATAAATACGGCAAATTGTCGCCCCTCACGGTTTATGGCAGATTGCTGTCCTATTTCTGTCCCGTCTGTTGTCCAATATCCACTCAGGTTTTTGATATGTAAACCAACTTTATTGAAGTCATTAAACTGAGCGTGAGCCTGGCCCGTCGGGAGCTACGCCTCAGCGCTGTGATAATGTAATACGGCCGAGTGTGTATGCTGATCGGGAGCGGTAATTAGTGTGTGTGGTCATCAGTAAAAAGCTGTGTGTTAATGATGTAGACATGGCTGGAAGCGTGTGAGCCGATGTGTGTGTGCATATTTACCTTCTTTTGCATCGTTTGGCAAATTTTTGGCACCCAACCTGCTCATTATATACTATAGGCTGAGTGAAAATGGGAATAGGCCGTCGTGTTGCGCTCATTTCATTAATGATTCATCGATAGCAAATCCAGTATAAATATCCAGAAACCATCTCTAATTGCCCTGGCTGCTCTGGCTTATTCTAATTGCCTGTGTCAGAAGATGTCGTGCAGCATTTGACCTGAGGTCAGCCGGGAGGTGGATTAGAGAGGACAACTTGCCCTCTTCACTGCTCTCTATTCTGGCTCTATTCGCCTCTCTTTTTGTTTGCCCGGCGACATGAGTCAGTCCCACTGCGCCGGGATCTGCACTGCACCACTGCTGCTGATGCTCAGCTCCCTGCCGTTTGTCTTTTACTGAGGAATGAATGGAAGAATGGAAGATAGGTGTGTGTGTGCGCAAGTGTGTGTGTGAGGTTTATGGATGTGTGTGCCTATTTCACTGCGTACGTGCACATTTGAGGCACAAAAGGAGCTAAAAAGCTATCTGCTTCCATCAGGGAGAATCAGCCACTGTGAAGGCGACAAAAAAGAAAATAAAAATACAGGGTGAGATATTTGTGCTGGTACATCAGATTTTTTCTGTCACGAAGAGCAGGATTTAATCACCTCACAGCCATCAGTTTGTTCTTTGGGGCGGAGAGAAAGAAATCGAGTCACCGGGTAGAAAATCAGCCATGTATCAGTATATAGGCGCACGCATGCGTGCACACGGCTGCTCTGAAAGTCAATAGAGATGGATGGAAGGGAAGGACTAATTTCAAGCCTCTTGTCACACATTGTAATCGGCCGCCTCACTAGACTGACTATCTTTGATTAATTGGTCCGTTGCATTCCAATTTACGCTTATTACACATGAGAGATGCGTGCGTTGGAGTGTGTTTTCAGGGAAAAAGTGCTCACTAAGCACACAGTTAACAATTGTGTTTACCATCTGGATTCTGATCGTGGGTCCAGTGCCTGTGAGTTACTTCATGATACTTTTGACTATTAAGTGCCATAGCAATTGGTTTAACACAAAGTTGTAGTACCATTATGAGCTTAACCAATCAATTGCAGAAGACAACTGAATTGGTTGTAGATAACTCCCACGAGGAACCTCAAATTGAACTGATTAGACATCCGTTGCACTGGTGTAGTGATGTACTGCAGTCGTAAGGATGGATGTGTACAGGCAAAATCAGGAGGGCCTCAGTACAGAATTGATGAGGATTTGCCGAGGGGCAGATCGTCAACACACCCTTACGCACACATGTGAACACAAGCATCTATAGTGCATCAGCTGATCCCAGTAGACAGATGGAACTACGTGGGAAGTAATCTGGCGTGGTCTGGTTTCACCACATGGCTCCAGACGACTGTAGGGAACTCGCACACCAGGATGCATTAAAGGACCATATCATATAAAATGCAAAAAATTTCAGTTGTTCCAGCCATTGGGAATACTTGCTAGTTTGCTTAGTTTGCTATGATAGTAACATGGTTCGTCTGTGTGGGTCAACCAGCCTCTTTAAGATGGTCTTTGAACTATCTGCAAAAAGGGTATTATTTTCCTGATTGCAAGTGAAGTGAGCAGGAGTTTCTTTTTTTATCTTCTCAACCCTTTGTCTTCTCCTGTGCAGCTGTTATTCACAGGTGTGCAAAAGTTTTGTTCTGTGCACCTGGGATATAGCAAATTGTGTTGGCCGTTCCCTCATGATGATAAGAAATGATAAGAAAATAAACTTTAGTTGCAGCCCAACTTTCATGCAGCTAGTTAAAAATGTTCACGTGTAGCTGAAATTATTAGTCAATCAATAAATTAGGAGATTGAATGTAACTGTAAATTATTTGAAGACTTATTCACCATCTAAGGCATTTTTAATAGAAATGTCAAAACTTGGCAAATTCAAGGTTTTTTTTCTATAGTGCTCAACTGAATATCATCTTTGTTTTGGACTGTTTGTTGAAAACATCATGACATTTGAAAAGGTCACTTAAGGGTTTAGGAACTAGAAGTGGAATTTGATTTTTTTTTTTTTTTTAATGAATATAACCAATAGTTTCAGTAATTCCATTACTTGTTGTATATAAGCAGGTCTTCATCTTTTGTGTCAAAATCTGTTACATAGTGAAAACTGTGATATTCTTTTATCCTATCTATAGCAATCACATGTTTTACACATTGTAAAGCAGCCAGTCATGTCTGTTATTAAACCAAAGGTTATGAAGTGGACAGACATTAAGCCTCTTTGCGTTTGTCTGGACTGAACGTTTCAGTAAGAGCATTTAAATGGACTTATGAAGAGGGCTATGACTGAAGCCGTCCTCTGTCTGCTGTCAGTACAAGGAGATTCGTCTGGATGTGCTTCATTACAAGTTGTCATGTTATTTTGCCTCTGAATTAGAATAATGCAGATGCGTTGGTAGACTCCAGTGTTTGTGCCGAGTCTCTGTTACCTCTCTTCTCAACCTTCCCCCCCCCTTTTTTTTCGTCTCAGTGGACGAAGAGTCTGAGAGGTGTTTTAACACTTTAAAAATGTGTGACTAACAGAAAGTTGAATTATTCAGTTTTGATTCTCCTCTCTTATCATGGGCCCTAGACTTCAAAAAGATTCTCGAGATGCCTACGGATATTGGGTTGTGTCATCTTCTTCAAACATGATCCCGTCTTGCTTGGAGCTACACCCATCTCCTTCCCAAACTTTAGAGAATGTACTTTACCCGCCTGGTGTGTCTGTCTGCGGGATGGGGGTAATTTAGGGAGAGGTGTGTGTGTATGTGTGTGTGTGTATGCATTATGACTAAGCTCATCAGCCGCCATCTGGCCGTGAGCAGGCTAATAATCTGGTCTTACTGCTGTCAGCGCAGTTAACGCTAGCCTGCTCCTGTCAGTCTGCTTCACTGTAAACATGTTGAGAAGAATGAGCTGGAGATAAAAAAAAAACTCTGAAGAAAGTTGCGATGGAATAAATAACAGGAACCTAGATCCAACATGACCCAAATCTGGCCGGAATGACCACACCAGGAGAACCTGGTGCGGACATGGAAGTAGTCATACCGATCGCAGCCCCAATGGTGGATGATGAAGATCCTAGACCGTGCCTATATCTCACCACCTTAATTGAACTCTTTATGCGGGACCAATCGCCTGCCCAGACCTTCTGCTCCCTCCTGGCCATGTGCTGGTTCTGGCCGTCCGGCTGCGAGGCTGAGGAGAAGGACCTGTTCCTGGGGTCCGTGCTGCTCACTTTGGGACGGTTCCTCAAAGACAAGCTGGCCTGCCTGGCTAAAAAGATGGCAGCTTGCCTCTCCTGCCAGAGAGATGCCAAAGGGGACAAACAGCCGGTAACTATGGACTCGTGCTTCTTTGCTCGTGGGAGGTTTTAACTGAGGTAGCTGATACTATGAGGCTTCACACTTGTGCTGTAAACTTTCACACACCTCCCACAGCCTTCTGTGTGTGTTTGGTAAGAAAATCTCTGCAAATGCAAGTCTGATCTAGTTTTACAGTCAGATAATTCATACAGTATGTCTTTCATTTACATTATATTAGCATTTTTGCTTGTGAATTAGATCATGCAATTACAGTACCGTGTGCAGTGTATATGAATTATTTGCTACCTTCTCAGCCATGTTTGTGGTGTTGCTTTAGGGATGGCAGTGTCCCCACTTTGGTCTCGATTTGGTCTCAAAAAGGGAAGATCTAATTTGATTTAATGTGTCCAGTATTTTGGTTTATGACCAAAAACCTTCAAATTCCTTGAAGCCATAGCTGTACTTTATGTTTAGTGCTGAATGTTAGCATGCTGGCTTTTCTATTTACAGAGCTGCTAGCTGGCTGTAGGCTCTTTTCTCTACCTGTTTGTCTCAGCAGGCCCTTTCTACTCAACACTATCCTGGTGATCATTAATTCAACCATTCACCTGTAAGATTTATAGTCAAACGGTCATGGTGTTACTTTTTGCTCTGTCTGTCCTGCCTTTATTGCATCCTGTGAAGTTATCTCAGCAGTATGGTCTGTATCAGAATTAATTGTATTGGTTTGACCAGCAGTTAGAGTCTTTTATGGGCGTGTATCCACTCTCGATTGGTCACCTTGTGTGCCTAGCGGCCCTATTATCTGTTCATATCATGTCATTGCTGGCAGTTGTATGGTGTGTGGTAGTTTGGGGTGCTTCAGTTGTTCCTAAATCACCCAGATTAAATTTTCCAGGTCAGAAAGGCGGACTGGGCACAGCACATGGGTTGCCATTAGTTATTCCATGGACTTGTTTGTCATCAGACCATATTTAATGTTGGCAACAAGCATTTCCACTTAACCTTTAATGTAGTTTTTGGCATTTCGTTGGAGTAAGAACAGTGTATAATTCTAGCATTACATTGCCTTTGTAGTGGCAGTCATGCAGTGGAGTGGATCTGAGTAGCCTAGGGGACTCAGCAGAATGGGTGCTTTAATCTGAAGCTGGCTTCATTATTAAAACACACTCCTCTCCCAAAGTCCTCCGAGACTAGGCGGAATAATATTTGTTTAGGATGAATAATAAAAGGCGTAAATGGGCTTGAGCGGAGCGCGACGGGACCAGCCCTCCCTCTAATCTTCCTCTCTCCTCCCTTCCACTCTGTTTGATTTATGGGCGCGCGTCTTCTTTTATTGAGCTTTGAAAAGAAGATGGCATCGTGGCACTATAGCACACTAACATGGCAAATGAATCACTGGCCTGCCCACTGGCCACCAGGTCTCCTCTCACTCTCTGTCTCTCTCGCTGACTTTCTCGCCCTCTCTCGCTCCGTCACTGTGACATGACAAGGCTGTTTTATATGAGAGATGGGTAAAGCCAGCCCCAGGGACATATGTGTATTTCATCCCCTCTTCTTTGCCCGCTCCCTCCCCACGATTTGTTTATTTCAGCTAACATGCGGCCTCTCCGCTGGTAAAGCACAAGGCTTCTCCTTTGATTTGTGCAGCGTTTCATCTGCAAAGCAGACTGAGCTCTGTACATAATGACTCCATTCGAGCGTTAAAGGGAGATGGAAACAGTGTTTAGTGTTTGTCTAGCAGCCTTCCAGTTTGACAGAGTGTTTTTACGTGTGAGTGTTTACACCCAACATTGGAAATAGTACTGGATGTGACACAAATGAGGTTGAACAAAATGTAGTGTTTGCAAGTGCCAAAAAGGGTGGCTAAAATCCTGAATGCCTGCTAAGTACATGTAAATCCAGCCAACGGTGAGGATAGCGGGCATGAAGGCCTCAGTATGATTCAATCTAAATGCTTGCTGGGTCATCTTACAGGGTCTGAAACCTCCATGTCCAGTTTAGACCGCGTTTGGCCAGTTTGATGGGAACTTCTCATTTGTTGAATCTTGAATCGCCTTACATGTGTACATCAACTGCAACTCAAAACATGTCTTGGAGAGAGTGTCTGATAGTGTTCTCCTTGATCCGTTTGTACGATTCATGGCATCAACACTAAGAAGATAATTAAGACACAAAATTCTTGGTGAGAGATCAGGGAGCTTTCAAGTGTGTCTCTTTGAAACGGGTATAAACACAGTTGCCTTTAGTTGTAGTTGAACGACAAATTGTAATTTGTTCTTCTGAATGTCAAAAACAAACAAACTTGTGCCTGAGAATCGTGGTGGTTTAGAATTAAGTAGCTGACCATGAACGAACCTACTGCACTGGTTTGATGCCAGTTGGGGACTGATGGTGCATTTCACTCCCGCTCTTTCTTTTGGTCTTGTTGCCTGTCTTCTTCATACCTAGTCTTTCTGACAAAAGGCATGAAATACCCCCAAGGTATCTGTTATCTAATTTAGATATAGAAGGGAATGTAAAGGAACAATAGAAGGAACCTTGACACAACATTGTCTTCTTATGGGATACCAGAAAAGAAAGCACTTTCATTATCCGATCCATCCCTTCTATGCATCTGCTTAGGTAAGGTTCGAACATGTGATTGATGGCTAAGTAATCCCCAACCACTTGTACATGCATAGAACAAACAGGGCTTTTAGTAAGGGTTCTAGTTTGCCAGGAGTGCCGAATCATTATCCCTTCAATGAATTTGCCAACTTTACTGTGAATAAGCTATATAATTAAGTTCAAATCAATCCAGTTTGGAAACAAGTAAAGTTTTCATGGGCAGAGTCCATTTATTTATCCACTGTGGAAGTTCTCTGTGCAATGAGCGATACATGTCATGTTTTAAACTTGTGTGAGCCAGTAGTTAACATTCCTGCCCTGTTACCCCAACTGGCTCAGAGCCTCCCATTTTTGAGTCAGCCATTCCTCTGTGTGTGGAGGTAACAAGCCAGAACAGTCTGCATTGTGCTGCTGCTATTGAAAGACTGGACACTGATGCAGCCCCCGGCCTCTCCATTCAGCTCTCTGGAAATTACACCGAGGTCACATGGAGCTGAAAAGGAGGGGAACAGCCAGAGGAAGAGGAAGGAGGAATGGGGATGTCTGGAGGCAAATGGACAGAGGGAAGTAGGATTGATGGCGGGATGTGCAAGTAGAGATGTAGGAAGACCGGTGCTGATGGAAAGAGATGGACGGTGAGAGAGGAAATAGTTGCCAGTTGAAGAACTCCCCTCTATTTGCACAAGTGGCCAGACCATCTCTACTGATTGATATGCAAAACAAGCCAGCGGCAAGCACTTTTTCCCTGCCTACGCTCACAGAATGGCAGGACACAGGATCAATGGCTCGATCCCCATCAAAGCCGCTTCTGCCTCAGAGGCATAGGTGTACTCAAGAGTGAGGCTTCTGACCCGGGCCTAGCGGAGAGACTGGCAGCAGGGGACACTAATGAGAGAGCGTGGAAGGAGGAGGAGGAGGAGGGTGAGAAAAATTGAAGAGGGGATTGACCGACCATCAGATGAAAATCGGGGGTTGACGGAGCAAGAAGATAGACATCTCTGAGTCGGTAAAGCCAAACTTTGGAGTTCTGTCGCAGCTGTTTTCTCTCTGTTTCGGCCGAGTCGTATCGCCACACAACATTTGTGGACCTGCCATGCCAACGTCCAGGGGAGGCAGGCTGCGTAGGAAGGGCTGCTCACTGGCCCGAAGGACCCAGCGACAGGCCACAGCAGCATGGAGGCTGCTCTACAGACTGCTTTTCATGGTGAGCAGACCATTGGTGGAGCAAAGAGATGAAAAATGTGAACGCTGTAATATTTGATGCAGTATTTGAGGGGGCCTCATTAAAAGAGACGACAGAGAGTCATCATCGTGCACTCCACTGGCTTTTCAAGTATTGCTGCTCTTGAAAGTAAGTGGGCACAAAAAAGGCTTTCTGGACTAATGTTGATATAGATGTGCGGAGTGAGGAGAAGGATGTCGTAAGGGTTTAACTTGTGTGCAATGGTTAATCTTTGGATCAGTTTGGAATGAGAATGCGAGTGGCTTTATGAAAATGAGGAATCACACTTGACTTGAAAGAAGCATTTTGTAATGAAACCTCTCGCTTTGACACCTAGGGAATCTAGAAACTAGATAGAAAATAGATGTTTGTATGAGAGTTGACTGAAAATGAAAGTGAAATTCCGCTGGACGCCGTCAGAAGGAAACCGGGTAGACAGACACAAATGATTCAGCCGCCTCTCACTTCATTTCCTTCACCTGCAGGTTGGCAAAGACCTCTTTTCTAAATTGACTAAAGGGCAGACATGGCAGGTAGAGGTAGAAACATGATCCAGAGCTGTCAGCCGTCAGCAAGAAAAACCTGAATAGGAATTTGCGGCAGCGCTGTCGGATCCACTTGCCTCCACTGGCCCTCTCGGGCTTCTCTCCCGCCTCTGCTGGCTCCCGTCCTCAGCTCTTAATTGGTTATTTGGGCGAGCTGTCAGGCTGTGTTGGTGGGATTGTTGTGAAGCAATCACGATTCCTAAGTCATGACGGCAAGCGGGTCCCTCCACCCTCCTCTTTTTCTGCTTTCTTTTTGCCCACCTCTTCTTGTCACGCTCTGTTGCAGGTGTCTGCCATTTAGTGTTGATGAAAATCGTAACTTAGTTAGGAAGCTGTGCAAGAGGTAGACGTGTGTTTCCGTGTGCACGTGTTCCCAAGCATCTTATCAGGCATATATGCTCCTCCATCAGCTCATTTGATTGTGTGTGAGAGACGAACATGAGCCCATATCCTTTCAGTGTGTGGGTGTGATGAGAATTAACTCAGCACTCTGTGTGTGTGTGTGTGTGTGTGTGTGTGTGTGTGTGTGTGTGTGTGTGTGTATTACCAGATGCACACACACGTTTCTAGAGTCCTCAACAGGCCTCCTTTCCTCTGGGTGCCTGTAGCTGAAATAAACAGCAGACTGTTATCTGTCTCCACAAGGCTGCTCTCCCTGTCTGGAGCCTACCGGTGGGCTATTTGATGAATATGTTCCTCTGATATCCTTCAACCTCTGGTTTCTCTTCTGGCAATCTGGTCCTACGTGCCTGCCTGGCAGAATTTGGAGTATTCCCAGCCTGTGTATCAGTGAACGAAGGCTGACTAGCACTGTGCTTGGCTGCATCACGAGTGTGGAAGTGTATTTCATGTTCTATAATGGCATAGTGTGTCAACAGCTGTGGTTAGATGGGTGATTCCTTATGAGCTCCTTTTTGATTGAGATGTGTTTTACATGCTTCATGAATGTTAACATGGGGGATTAGCAAGTAGTGAAACAAGTATCCGACACAGATAACATTAAGAGTAGGAGTATAATCCGAGTGAACATTTCTCCTCTTGATAAGGGAAAGTCATCATTGGGTAGCTGAATTTTATTCATTCAAGTTCATAAAAACTGCTGTTCATTGATCTGAAGCCAAATTCTGAGGCAGTTCAGTAAAAAAAAAAAAAAAACAACCTCTGATCAACACATTTCAATTTCAGGCTTGAATTATGAACTGCCGGTTAATCATGCCCACTTCCTGTCTTAGCACCACCCATTTCTGGTTTTAGACTTTAGACTATTCTGAGTACGCAGCTGAGCAGTAATGGATACAGATGATGGCATACTTGGTTGACGTGCAGTCAGTATCTGTGTTTAGTGCCATTTAGCAAATTCTCTCATGCTAGCACACTAAAGTAAAATGGTGAAACATTATACCATCATCATGTTAGCACTGTCACTGTTAGAATGTCAGCATGTTGTTTGCATTTAGCTGTGCCTAAGTACAGCTGAACAAAGCTGTAACCATTAATGGATCGTGGCATGTATTGTCAACCCATTCAGTGTGTGTTAACAGGTATTAGGTATGTCCATTTGCAGTCTGTGTGTGTCCTGCGTTCGCCAGTGAGAACGCTGGTACCCCCACCAGTGCAGAGGGAGACATTAAGTCCCTTCATAATTATCATCCCACATTCGAGGAGCTCTGGAGTGGAGCGCTGCCGTGGGTGGTGGATCACTTGAAAGAGGCTTAGCCCAGACGTACATGGAGGACACGGAGAGGCATTTTTTCCCCTTCTGTCTCTTTCTTTCCTCTCCCTCACACAGTCCATATTGAAGCATCGCAGGGGCCGTCTCTGGAGTGACCATGCCATAATGAGCTAGCTGATGAGTCGCAGGTTTATTAATGCAAGCCTTGATTGTCTGTGTGCTCCTTGGGAGTGGGGCGGTGGTGGTGGGGTGGGTGGAGGGGGGTTATGGGTGGCAGCTCACACCAGTTTCACAGCAGAATGACTCAGACAGGCTTTCACACACTGCTCATGAAGTGTGTACGTGTGCGTATCGATGCCTGCAGTGTCACAATGAAGGGTGTATTGATCCATGCGTGTTGCTGTACCGTCTTTAGCAGTGGTCTGCAGTTAAATGCTTGCTCATGGGATACACACATACACACATGCTCACACACACTCATACACACATACACAGGAAGGCGCAGAGTGCTGAGCAGCTGTTTTGCCTGGCATCTTGGCCGTCCCACCGTGCTGTGTTGCTGTGCAGCGGATTGGAACCTGCTATTACTGGCACTTATCATCCGCCTGCTGATGCTAGCGACTGGCCACAGATTATAATGCTACA
Organism: Acanthopagrus latus; assembly: GCF_904848185.1. Lineage (NCBI taxonomy): Eukaryota > Metazoa > Chordata > Actinopteri > Spariformes > Sparidae > Acanthopagrus > Acanthopagrus latus. The sequence continues at coordinate 16,794,283 of NC_051054.1, read as the reverse complement.
TCATGTAATTCACTTGGAATAAGGCAGGCCGGTCATCATGAGGCTATTTTTAGCAAGGAGAAATCGCACAATTAATGGCTTGCAATGTACTGTCTAGCAGGGCTTGCTGCAGTGTTGTACTTGAGTAGCTTTTCAGGTAAGAAATTTGGACGGATTCTTAATAAGTGCACGTATTTACTGTGGCGCTTGAGAAGCATATTCTATGCAGTGACAGCCACAGTGTAACATAGAGAGATGGGGAGGTTTTTCTTTCGTGGCTCCTTTTTCATTTTTTTCTATATATCCTAGGGAATAGAACAGAGAGGCAGATAATGGTTCGTTTTTTTCCCCCCACAGTTTCTCACAGACTACAAAATCCTACCCGCCACAGGCACAGCTTCTCAGTGTGGTGCCTACAGCTGATGTTAATTTCCCAATCCCGGGGCAATCCAGTCCAAAGTAAAGTAATGCGGATTATCTGTTTCCGTCTATAAATGGTGTGGCGGTGTGACTTCTTTGTAGGGTCCCTACTTATTAAAAAGTACAAAGCAGGCTGGAAGAAATTTATATTTTTTGTGAATGAGCAGATGTATAAAATGAGATTCTTAGCCCCTCCCACACATCTTCTAATACAAACAAATACATATCCACTTAGCATGCCCTGGCATTACATACTGATGTGACACAAAGCTGCACAGCTGTCCATTGTGGATTCAAAAGAATTATGTAATGTGTTGTAAAGCTATCTGCTGGTCTATCCAGTTAGTCTTTCAAGATACACTGTAAAGTCTTTGATGCAAAGCCAATTAGCATAGAGTGCATAACTAAATCTGTAGTTCTCACTCTCAGTATACCTGGGGGAAACACAGGCCATGTACAGTGTAGAATTGTATACATCATTATTTGATACAGCTGTGGAGCTGATATCATTAGTGGTGAAAAGTTAGATGCGGGGGGTAAGTGACTGAGATTTTACATTGAAGAAGTCCTTGAGAATATATTTCTGCGCACATGCATGTCTTTGAGTGTGTGCGTGCCGTACAGTTACTTATAACGAGTGATCCTCCTTTCATCTAGCTGGCTGTTATAATCCCTGAGCTGCCTAACCTAAATACACCCCTTTCTCTCTGTCAACCCCACAGAGCGTGGACACAGTGTGCACTCTCTACCAGTCCTTCCAGGAAGGGACGGGCTCAGGCCCAAGGGATTTGATGGACGACACCAAGGAACCTCTGCCGAGGCAGGGAGGGGGCGCCACGGGAGAGGCCACCCTGCTCAGACCCTGTCCAAAGCACATGAGCGCCACTGAGAGGTTACGCAAGGTCATCCAGGAGCTGGTGGACACGGAAAAGTCCTATGTGAAGGTGACACGTCAATGCTTTGACTTCTGTCTTATGAGAGTATCTTGTAAGAAGCCATCATGAATATTTAATTAAACTCGTCCTCGTACTTTCTTAAGATTCATAAATCTGTTCCACTGTCACATTTTTTACTCCTTGATTATAAAATTATAGACTCTTTTTTTTCCATAAAAAAGCAATTCCTGCCAGAAATCCACATTATCAAATAAAATGAACTGTAACTGACAGCCGCAACATCCTAATTGAAAGTTTTTTCACTGTTTTTCCACTTGATACCTCTGTCATATCTGTACTGTAAGTATGTAGCAGGAGCCAGCAGCTTCTTAGCTTAGCTTGAAACGGCTTGCCTGGCTCTGTCCTGAGGTAACAAAAAGTGCCTATCAGCACCTCTGCAGCTCACTAATTAGCAAGTTTTATCTTGTAGAAAAAGTACAGCGTAAAAACAATGACAAGTTGTGTTTTCATGGAGCGGTTATTTGGCCTGGGGGCAGTTGCTACTACAGGAAGCTACTGCTATGAAACAATATAGCATACAGCCCGGCTGTGAAATGGTGAATTGTTAATTAAAGATTTTAGAGAACAAAAAAAAGAAAAAGAGAGATTACATAGCAATTATTGTGGCTTGTTGTGACTGTAGATGGATTTTGTTATCTTGGGGTTCATCGTTTTCCAGACTTTATGCTAAGCTAAGCTAACCAGCTGCTGGCTCCTGCTGCATATTTACTGTACCTACATGAGTGTTCTCATCTAACTCTCAGCAATAGAGCAATTGTGCATATTCCCCCAAATGTTTAATTTTTGCTTTTGATATAGAATATTAGCTACATGGGACTTTAATATAAACAAAGAACAGAAAGAGAAGCTGTTTCCTGTGGCAGCGTTAGAGCTCCTCCTCCTCCTCCTCCTCCTGTCTAGCCTTATTTATCTTCCTCCCGCCCAATCATTTTGCTGCCCTCATGTTTTCCAATTCGACCTTTTCCTCCCTGGCGCACATTAATGAGCCACATTCATGATCTTCTTGGCTCGACACTTGTCATTGCTGGCATTTTTTTTCCCCTTTCTTTTTCTTCATCTCCTCATTTTTTTACGAAGTCCCTTTTCCCGTGCACTCCTCTGCTTCAGCCGGCTGTTGATTTGTAATTGAGGGAGGAGATTGTCTTCCCAGAGTGCCTTGATGCGGGCCTGCTCGGCCGTATCCATTCACCGCCAGCGACTGGTTGGGGAGGGGACGAGGCGGAGGAGGAGGAAGCTCATAAATCAACCTAATGAGAATATCCCTGCTGATACCAAGACAAGCTACAGCCACATTAAAGTAAAGGGGGGGGAGATAAGGGGAGATAGTGGGAGAAGATGGAGGAATGAGGTGAGGGACTGTGGGAGAGAGGCAGTTGGAGGTTATAAAGGAATGATCTGATGATGAAATGGATGTGAAAGGACTCGCAGGTTAAGGGAAATGTTTACATTTGATTCCTCATCACTGACCTTCATCTGTCTCTTTTGTGTGCAGGACCTGACCTGTTTGTTCGAAATCTACCTGAAACCCCTGCAGAATGAAACCTTCCTCACACTGGATGAGGTGGGTGGTGCGTGTGTGTGTGTGTGTGTGTGTGAAGCATGGTAAACATGGTAAACATGAGAGGTGTTGTGTCCAGAGGCGTTCCTGGGAGGTGTTGAAACTGTGTAGGACGTCAGATTCATTGAGCGTTTATTACCCAGAGGTGACGTCGATGAACTCTGCTAGGCTATATCTCCCTCATTACCACTGTGAATGGCTGGAGGACAAATTAGCATTCCCCTACAGTGACCTTCTCACATCCCGTGGGGACACACTGATAAAGGCTAGCTTAAGAGTAAACCCACCCTTTAAGCATTCACCTCGGATTAATTCACATCACAGGATAGCTGTCCGCTGATTTCAGAGCGCCTTTTTCATTAAGGAAGTGTGTTTTTTTTTTCTTTTTTTTTTTTTTTTTTTTTTTTTCGTTTCAAAGCATCAATTAATATGTTGACATGTGTTCCTGTGATGACAAACGGCAGAGGCTGTGGCATGCTAATGACCTTAGCGCTGCCGTTTTCCAGCCCTGTGTGCAGCACCGTGCCAGGCGTGACCTCAAACACAGGATGTCCCTCCCAAGACACACTAGTCGATAGGCCACTGAGCACTAGGGCAAATTAAAAGGCCATTATGGGACAGTGGGACGTGTCCAGACACAAAATGGACGGGGGCGTGTTGGCCCGCGAACGGCTTTTAATGAAGGGACGGGTTGACTCTGTGTCAAAGAGGGTGTGTGAGGCAGAAGGAGTTTGCAGGTGTGTGTGCTCTACTTGCAGCAGGGCCATATCGGGTCCCTAAGTGCCTTTGTCAGAGATGGAGCCATCAGAGTGGAGGTTTTATAACACTCCAGGGTGTCTGACTGACTGTTATGAGTTACAACCTGCCCTGGCTCTTTTTTTCTTGTAAATTCTTATTCCTTCACTCTCTCTCTCCCTCCCCTTCTTTCTCTGCCATTTTCCTCTCATATATCCTTATCCATCACCTTCCCACAATTCCATACTACCTGTCCTTTCTTCCCCTCTTTCTATCCACTCTTTCTCCTACTCAGATGGAGAGTCTGTTTGGCAGCTTGCCTGAGATGTTGGAATTTCAAAGGGTCTTTCTGCAGACCCTCGAAGAGAGGATCGCCTCTTCACCTGACTTTAGCACCCTGGAGACCCCCTCACAGTTTAAGGTGAGTTGTACGCTCAGTAACATATCAGATTATTGATCGAATGTCCAAAGATTCAGTGTAGATTCCATGGGCGTGAGGATACAAAACAATGTCATTCTCAAACCAGGTGATTTTAGCGACTGTTCCAAAGACAGGCATGAACTTTGAGATCTTGAGGTTTATAAATAATCGAGGCAGTGTGACAGGAGCGATGCCGGCTGATATATAGGCTTGTCATGACAAGGTGTGGGGTCTATTGATCGACGCAGTGGTTCACTGGTGGGATTGTGAGCTGCTGAAAGCCAGTGTACTCTAGAGAGTTAGGCGAGAGGGAGAGAATAGAGGGGGCACTTGAATAGTCTCTCATGAGAGGGAGGACAGAGTCATCTGGTCATGACTTCACATGTTCGCACTCTTTCATCCTTCCCTGTCTGTACCCTTTTGCCTTCGTGTGGCATCACACTCTCTCTCTGTCTCTGTGTGACACTCATCCCGGCCTTTGTTTTTCCCCTCACACCGTCTGTTTACAGAAGCTCCTGTTTTCTCTCGGGGGTTCCTTCCTCTACTACGCGGACCACTTCAAGCTCTACAGCGGCTTCTGTGCAAACCACATCAAGGTCCAGAAGGTCCTGAAGAGAGGTACGTCACACATCTAAACGCACACATGACAGCCAACTCCTACTGCATGACGTGAGGCCAAGAACTAGAATGTGATAAAAACATCTGCAGCCGCGTACTTATCCAAAACACCCCACACCCATTTTAAATTCATCTTCCTTGCACGTACGTTGCATCAGAGACACCTCTTGGCACTCTCCGTTGAAGGTTTGGTCCTCTTCTCTTGGGAGACAAATCCATTATGTACGAAAGCAAATGTCCCACAGTGAGGCAGCAGATGAAAGTGAGGTGAGTGATGCCTCTCCACTTCACTGCAAAGCCTGTTCCACCTCAAATATTATGAACGGACTTGCTTGCTCAAAATAAAGTTAGGAGAAGCAAAATCCTCCACTTCCATTTTCTATTCCACAATTTTCTAAACATTCAAACATATTTCCTGTTTCAAAAACAAATGAATTTTAAAACAAATATGGTTATTAATACGCAGACTTTGGATAACCTTGCCCGCATAAGGCAGATTTGCGACCATGACAAGCCGAGAGCCCCAATAACTCCTTGCGTCCCCCTCAGCATGTGACAGAGTAGAAATTTTAAGTTGATTAATGCCCACTGAGACGTCGGCCTTTCTGCCACTATTTGGGAACGCTGCCCAGCACCGAGAGAAATGTAAGAAGATTGGCTCCCTTCGCCGACTTGGAGGGGGATTGGGGCGGGCAAATTGCCCCCTCGTGCTGCTTAAATCTGCCCCATTACTAGAATTGTGTGGGATATTCCTCGAAGTAAGCAGCGGGATGAATTTTTGATAGGATTAGGAGAGAAACACTCAGGAAAGGTCTGCAATGGGTCAGAATTACCTTGAGGAGAATAGAGTGTGGTAAACAATGTTAGGAGAGCAACACTGATGTATGATGGAGTAGTGTGCAGTGTTAAACATTTTGAAAAATGCAGAAGATTATGTTTAGTGATATATCATGCCACCGTCAGGCTATGGAAATATATGTTGCTGCAATACTTAAGGAAGAATATAAATATTAAGATATTTTCTGGGTGTGGCTTTTTAAATTTAGTATTATATGGTCAAAAATGACTGACTGTCCTTCTCAGGGAGATCTTGGCATAGTGATTATTCTTAAGTCCTTCAGTCTGCAGGCAATGCCAGCTCGGCACAAAATGGCTCTAAACGCCTGAGTCGAGGGAAAAGATGCCAGGCTCAAGGTACTTTACTCCACTTTACGGGAGCTCAGACACCGTGTTCTTTCACCAAAGCTTCAAATGGCACGGTGCAAATTATTGTTGTGATTGCTGGTGAGGCACAAACTAATATAAGGACATGTAGCAGAATAATTGCACCGTACAGATAAGGATAGCCAAGTGTAACGAGCTGATAGCTGCGCTGAGCACATAGTTGGCTCAGCGGGACGCGGAAACACCCAGTGCAGTCTGGTCACAAGCAGCTGATCCAAGGACACGCAGAAGAAATCTGTGGGAGTCTGTCAACCCTTTAAGTAATTATATGCCCGTCTCTGCCATCTTCATTACCCTCCTCCCTTTCCCCATCATGCCAAGGGCCCTGGGTTGCCTTAGTTTCTCTGTTTATTTGTCGACTTGTTAATTGCCTGCCAATTACTCTGGGAGGTGTCGATGCTGCTGCCTGTCTGAGGCTGGGAGTGCTATAATTAATACTTTAATGGCCCCCCTCAGTAAGCGCCGTGGAAGCATACTGCTCAGGGAAAATGTCATCACCTTTACAGAGGGCTCACTCTGTATTATACCTGACATTTCACAGTACACTAAACTGGAGAGTCCCAACTCGGTCATCACCATGTTGTAAATTAGAAATGTTTTCTATTTGAGTAACATTCACTGTTCTGTTCATTTCTCTTTTTAATGATGCGTTGTGAAAACACCTTGTCTTCAGTTTATAGGGATTCTCAGAGATGATGCGCTGAGTAAATAAATGCACATTAACCTAAATGCTGCAGTGGTCATGGTATGTTAAGGGGAAGCCCACACTACCCCCTGCTGGAGACAGCTTATTGCACCGTGATTCTGCACTGCTCAGCACAGGATGACATTAGACTGAGTTGGGCATGTATGTATGAATGAGGCCGTCAGAGTACACAGCCACCAAAAGCAAAGAGGGTAAACTGCTGAAAGATTCATAACAGACTAATTTGTTCAGTGAATGCAAATCATTTGTGTTTTCCAGCCAAGACGGATCAGGCCTTCAAGGAATTCCTGGATGCGAGGAACCCCACCAAGCAGCACTCCTCCACCCTAGAGTCCTACCTGATCAAACCGGTGCAGAGGGTACTGAAGTACCCCCTGCTGCTCAGGGAGCTGGTCTCCCTTACTGACGCTGACAGCGAGGAGCACTACCACCTCACTGGTATGGAGAAGAGTACATAAACATTCACAGATAAAACATACACACCCACACACACGGAGAGGATGTGCTAAAAATATACACCATGTTCGCACTTTTGTGTCACGTGGTCATGCCATCATGCATTGGAATGGAAGTGACGGCTTTTTGCTTTACGAGGAAAAACTTGTTGTCCCGTACACAATGATCGCAACAAATCTGCTACCGTAATGTAAAACACATATACATCTAAGAACTGTTCCCTGTTAACACTTGGTTTTCTTCTTCGCCCCTGCAGAGGCTCTGAAAGCCATGGAGAAGGTCGCCAGCCACATTAATGAGATGCAGAAGATCTACGAGGATTACGGCTCCGTGTTTGATCAGCTAGTTGCCGAGCAGACCGGCCACGACAAAGAGGTAGAAACAGATTTCATAATCAGATTTCTGATTACCAAGCAAAGTAAATATATTTGAAGTTGCTTTTGGTGACTTCTGTCATGCACAGACTTTGACAGGACACCTGGTAAAGTACACGAATACTCAATGCTTATCACATTAAAACAGCATCAATCCAGTTAACTACGAGTACATCAGAGTGGAGCTGTTGAGTCCGTGTTGTTTACGCCGTCTTCTGTGCATTGCCTCCAGGGACTGAATACATTTACAAATTGATGGAATATTTAGTTGGTAACCACGGCATAAAACATTCAAAGTGAATGCTAAATAATGTTGTCTAGGGTACTGTATGTTTTCAACGCAAAGAAAACCCTCTCGAATACGAAACAGATTAAGGTTTGCTTGGAAAATCAGCTTTCTTTGCATGCACAAACACTAGATTGTAGTGTCTGTGGCGTTCCATTCATGCACACAGTAGTTAGTATGTATCTCACACAGCAGTAAAAAGCCAAAAGTCTGGCTTATTTTTCTTCCTCCTCTACCATCGCTCCACTGTCTCTCTCTCTCTCTCTAAGGTCACAGAGATCTCTATGGGAGAGTTTCTCATGCATTCCTCTGTAGTTTGGCTGAATCCGCATCCATCGCTGGGCCGCATGAGAAAAGACCCTGAAATGACTGTGTTTGGTGAGTCTGCACCATTGACTGTATAAATAGTGGACTCTGTCTCAGGATCTTAAAAGTGAAGCCAGTGCTGAAGTGCTTAAAACCTGCATCCTTTCAAATGGCCAGTAGCAGGTGACTCGTGGTCTCAAAATGAAGCCTTGTTTATATATAAGTTTTATGAAAAAATGACCCTACTTGATTTATTACCTAAGTAAACAGTTCAAATCAAATAATGGTGTGAGTTGGAAGTTTCAATTATTTCTCAATAAAGCATAATGTTGACAATAAAATAGACAATAAACTTGTAACTGACGAGTCGCTACCATGAGTGGTCCTCTGATTCTCCATCAGAATTCGGGTCATCCCTGGTCAGAATTAGTTCCGTTCACACATATCCTACCCTTGATATTGTCCAACACTGTGTTGGCTGCTATTCCTATGAAATCCACATTGTTTTATCTCTTAGGGGTTTAGGGTATAAATGACCAAATGGAAGACAATTTTGAATATATTATCATTTTTTAAATGTCATGCATGGATTGTTGCAGTCAAAGTTGAATCAGTCCAAACATTATTTTACTGGGTTTGCTGTGCAGCCACACAGAATTGTGTCTGTGGTAGCGCTATTTCAATATTCGTAGCTGTAGCGCTGATGTATGCTTTAAGGCTTCAAGCTGGCAGCTAAAATGCTTCTGTGGGTTGCTCTCCTTCAGTCGGGCTTTCCCCAGGAGGCAATCGCAGTCAAAACTAAGACGCTGATATGTTCTCTCACCAGTGTTCAAGAAAGCGGTGATATTGGTCTACAGGGAGAACAACAAGCTGAAGAAGAAGATGGTAAGTCTAGTGTCTCTTCCACTCATTTACATCTCATGTGCCACAAATGGTGTCTCTGGTGTGAAACGTCGCATTTTTCTCTTCTTCCGTGCGTGACATTCTCTGTGACGACCAGACAAACCCCCGCTCAGCACTTTCTCACGGAGATCCGGACCCCTTTAAATTCCGCTGGCTCATCCCGCTCTCCGCGCTGCAGGTCAGATTGGGAAATACTGCAGGTAAGAGGCCGGCACACTGCCACATTATCCACACTAAATCACTCACAAAGTACATCCACTAAATCTTTTGTTCTTTCTCCCCCTTCATATTTCCCCACACACACCCCTAAGCTTATTCTCCTCGCCCACACACACACACGCACGCACATCCTCTGGCATTTCTAGTCAGCTCCCACCCTCCCTCCTTATCGCCTTCTGAAACCATAAACCATATTTGGACTGTGTGATTAAAAGCCTCTCCTTTATTTCCTCGCTCTCCCAGGAACAGGCACAGAGAGCAGCTGCATCTGGGAGCTGATTCACTCCAGGTCTGAAGTGGAAGGCAGGCCAGAGACGGTCTTCCAGCTGTGTAGCAGGTTAGAAGTTAAACATTCAGGTGGAATCAGCAATGAGTTATTGTAGTGTGCACTCATGGTTTCTATTGGATCACATTTTCCACACCAGTGTAATTGCTGAGATCTGGGGGTTCAACAGGGTGAGAATTAGAAGCACGCAAGCCGATCATAAGCAAGCATAACCAAGGTGTGATAAATTAGCAACATCTTGTAAGTTCTTCAAACCTACTTAAAATGTTGTTGGTACATTCACATCCAACCTCACTGAAGTAAAGCTGAATGAAAATAGGTGGAGGCGACACGGAAAATATGCCATTTCTGTTCGTGCTGTCGATACCACTCATATCTGTCTGTTTGACATGAAGCTGCAGCTGGTTAGCCTAACAGAACAGACAAAGGAAACAGGGTAAAGCCACTTGACAGCCACTGTCCACAGTTCTCAAATTCCCCAAAGTTTCAAAGTAAACCTTTAATGATGATTCATAATACCGGTAAGACAAAAACAAGAAAATATTCTCTAGAAAACAGAAATGTTTCATTATCCTTTTTTGTTCATGTTGCATGTTTTCATATTTTATTCAATAACTGAATAAAGCCATTTTTGTTTTCATATCATGGCTCCAATAGAAAACATACTAACTATCTGCTAGGCATTTCTTCCCATGGATCCTATTTTTCGTGTTGTATTAACATTTGACAGTATACACTGTCTATATGGGGACAGTGGCGAGAGTGAAGCCTGTGACCAAACTGGTAAATTCTCATTACGCACTGTGAAATTGGGATCACTCCTAATGAATTAAATCATCCATTTCACCAGGGACACAGTGGAACTCTCTCACCAATCCCCTTAATCTATGTTTAGCTTTGGATATCAGGCTTAATATACCGTGTGCTCATGTTACGATGGTACCTCTGCTGTGTCCTCCTCAGTGTGCCAGAGAGCAAGGTCAACATCATCAAGGTGATCCGCTCCATCCTCAGGGAGAATGTGAGGAGGAACATGAGGAGCGAGGGGACATTAGAGAGGGGCTGTAAGGAGCGCCTGGCACCCCTTCGCAGCACCCTGCCCTCCTCTGCTAGGCTGGGTGAGTCTTCACGAGTACCAGGCACTGTTTGCTGGGAAAGTTTCCTCTAAAACATATCCACATAGGGCATAGGAGTGGTTCTTGCTTCTCTAGTGGTATTTAACCTTTAAGGTCATTCAGCTCTAAAACTCAACCGTGCAACACTTAGTATGCGTGTACTTTAGAGATGATCGTATCTTACACTTTAGGTCATAAAATGCTAAAGGCGGCTTATGGTGCAAGTGTTGTGCTCAGATAAGAGTGGCATTTCTGACTCCCATCTCTAACATCTGTTACCAGGTTCCTCCCGGGCTTCCTGGTTGTGTAAGCAGCCGCTTGGAGATCTCTCGGCCCAGGCCGGGAATCCCAAGCTGGGGCCGGACTCAGACGAGGGAAGCCTGAGCAGCGGAACCTACAGTCTGTCCGGGGCTCCTCCACCTTGTGCCTCCGACTCACAGAACTGGTCTCAGGCACCCGGATCCAACTCGCAGCCCCGCTCCACCTCTGCTGTGAAAGAGTCAGACATTTTAAGCGATGAGGACGATGACGGCTTTAGCGAGGGGGGAACGAGGAGAGACAGTGGAGACAGCAGTTCTCCAACTAGCGCCATTGAGGCGCAATTCCTCCAACTCCAACTGTCAGAGGATGCTGTGTCGCAATGTGCACCAGCTCCCTGTGTTCAGCCTGAGGGGGTGGGGGACACTCCAGAGACCCAACACAAACTGAGAGGGCACTTCAGCGCTGTAAAGAGGAAGCCCAACAGTTTCAGGCGGAGCCAGGGTGCCCTGTTGAACATGAAGGCGCACAGCAGGTCACTGGACAGCCAGGCGGATGCAGCGGCATCGTCAGCTGTGGTGGACTTCAACACGTTGCTGGAGAGAGAGTTCAGTGTCCAAAGTCTGACTTCTGTAGTGAATGAAGACTGTTTCTACGACCAGACTGAGAGCTGTGCCATGGACTCTGCTAACACCACCTCCTAGTTGGGGGCTGGATGGACAGAGCAGAACTTTATTGTGCTCAAGTCAAAAGTTGGAGATGCTGAGCCCCTGTGGCTCTCTGCTGGCTCTGCCAGGGTGGTGAAGCCTTTCCTCAGCTCGGAAGTGGGTTTAGTAAGCCACACACCTGCCCGCTAAAAGTCAAGATGTAATTGAGCTGGTCTGATGGAAGCCTATTGGCTCACGGGCCCACTTTCTCCCCTCAGAGAGGCGCAGAGAAGTAATTTCTGTCCCAATGATAATGACTGCAATGAATCTGTCAAGCACTGATGCGTTCCTGCGGTCTCCTCAGCTCTCTGGGCTTTGCCTCGTCCCGACAAACTGTTTGAGTGACGTATTCCATCCTAGTTTCTTTCCCCTTGCAGTTTTTTTTTTTTGTTTTTGTTTTTTGATCCTTTCTATGAGGAACAGGAGAATGTCATTCATTTCTGTCCTAAAAGTCCTCTGTCCATACGGAGCAACAAGATACTGAGATGTATCAAGTTCAGTTTGTTGAGTCCTTACTGTGGAGGTCCAGTGTTCAGGCTTTGCTAAATATTAATTTGTGTTTGGTTTCGGAGAACTGAACCACTTATTACATATTGCATATTGTTGCAAATGAGCAGGCACTGAGTGAAGGCTTCCACAGACGAGATCCACCTGAAGAGCCCTGGCGGTCAAGCCAGACTTTCCAGAGAAGAGATGACATTGGCCTAAATTAAACACTTTTGCAACTAAGCCTTTTTGCTGCATTTTGTGCACTAAAGTACACTGTTTGCCTATATATTTGAAATATTTTTTATCTGTACAGGTTTTATGTAATTAATGTTTTTATTTATTTATAGGTTTGATTATGTATATCTTAGCAAAGTAACTTTTTTTGGGTGAAGGCTTGAACTGCTTACCTAAAGATTTGGTCTGTTAGTAAAGATATATATATATAAAAAAAAGAGGCGATACAGCTTGACGGTTTTTTCCCCACTTCAGTTTAAACGGAGCCTACTGGTTTTGTTGGTTGTCTTTCGCTGAAGATTTCCAGTGTGTGCACTGGAAGGTGTTTTCTTGAGATCTGGCTGCTTAATTGAACGATTTAAACCTGCAATAATGTTCAAACACCAATGTTTCTCTTTGTTTATCTGTCTGTGTATATAATCTTTTCTATCTTGGAAGCATTTATGTATTCTCTCATACATACTTGACACTGTACAGGTGAGAAACAAGGCAGGAATTTGCAATAAATGCAGACAATATTTTTGTATAACGCTTTTGTTTGCCATAGCAGAAAGTACATGTTAAGGTACTTTAAAAAAGGCCAACTAGTTCATTCTTTACCTTTTTTCTCAGCTCAACTTTACATGCCTTTAATGCTAGCATACCAATGAATGTGAATGCCTATTCTTATGGAATTGTTTTATAAATAAAAGTTTTATCTGTGAATGACGCCTGGAGAACAGTGCTTTGAACTCTCAGTTCAGCTGTCAGTTCAGTTTCATACATCCTCTCTGTTCAATTGACGGGTAACGCAGAGCTGGGGAGTAAAGTGTCTTATCTCAGGCTCCGTCCCTTGACTAGATTTGCCACCGGTCCCTGATCAGCTGTCATAAAGAAACGTGGAAGTCTGTATCCTGTTATTGGAAGAAAAAGGTATATCCTCAGTAGAATACATAATTATCTGACAGAAGTGGGGCACGGTTACACGGAGAGAGGAAAGCTTTGCTGGGGTGCTTGGACTTTATACATGTTCATGTGTGAAATTAACCAAGTTGTATGTTTGTGGAAAATTGGCTGAGCACATTTAGCGCAATAAATTAGTTTTTCCTATTCCTTATTCTCTTTGATTTTTAAGCCAGCGGTCTGAAAAACACCCACATTATGAATAAAATTACGTCTTGTAAGTCTCATTCATTTTTCCCCACTTAGCCCCTAGTATTATCTGCATGACTAGACAGTTACAGCTGTGTTTTGAGACAGTACTGACATTTGGGCACTACCCGAATAGGTGTTAAATGGAATTAAATTATGGCGCTTAAAGTGAGTTTTCTCTAACTAACTTCTCTGTACAGTGGTCACTGTCAGACCAACAGACCAAGTACAGCTGGAGCAGCAAAAGCCTGTGTATCAAATCTGATGCTTTTTATTATGGCTGCAACTGACAGTTATATTCTTTGTCAATTAACCTTTTATTTTGAAAGATTAGTCGTTTAGTCCGTGAAATGAGTTAAAAGCATTGCAATATCTCAGGGTGATGTCCTCCAGTTGCCTCTTCCGTCCAACCTACAGTTCAAAACCCCAGATTCTCTCTTTTTTTTTTTTTTAACCATCATAAATAAAAAAAATTAAAAAAAAATGCAGCAAATTCTTACATTCAAGAGGCAGGAACGAGCAAACGTTTGACATTGTTGCTTAAAAAATTACTTGCTGAAATCATAATCAAAATAGTTGCTGATTAATTTGGCAGCGCTGCTCTACTTATTGCTTGTAAACTTATAAGAGGAAGTATGAGGTATTTCATAACTCAGAAGTTCCATACTGTCACTTAAAAGGTGTTGGAAAAAATAAATAAATAATTTTTTTTAAAAAAAACGTCAGCTGAAAAAGCTCAACAACAATTCATGTGTTTCTTGGGATGGTTTCTGTCTTGAGTAAAATGACCCTTTAAGACGCTATTTACAACCTGCGCCCAACCCACCATCTATTCACATTAATGTGCTCCACTGGACTACACATGGAAGAGCTATATGTTTACACTGAGCCCACACAGGGTTATGCCCTGACATGGTGTGCTACTATTCTGGCGTCACAGCATTTCACGATCTGTGACAAATCACTTGACGTGAAAGTGTCATGATGGCGTCTGGGTAGCAGCTACACCGCCAGCTGTCAACTGGTGACAAGGATAACGCTGCGTCTGTGTCAAGTCCGGTGTAATTTATCAGGTTACCGTGCAATGACGGACAGTTTGATGGTTTTGAAAAACACACTAAAAGCTATCCAGGTTAGTACTAAAGAGTGGCGGGCTGAGGATCATTATACATGATTAATGCAACGTTTTATCACAGTGATTTGTGCTGATTTTTGTCTGGGAATGACAAACTGTTAAAAAATAAAAAATAAAAAAATAAATAAATCCTCCAGTTGCCTCTAACCTGCCACAGTCTAGACACCTCTGCATCAGACTTGTCAGACCACTAATAGCTGACCACTGTCATGAAGCAGTGCGGTGGCAGCATCATGTCGCGGGGTGCTTCCCTGCAGGAGGGAGTTTTGCACTTCAGCAGCTCAAGACATCAGCCAGGAAGTTAAAGCTTGGTTGTAAATGGGTATTCCAAGTGGACAGCGGATTCAAGCATATACTTCCAAAGTACAGGGACAAGAAAGGACATGGTATCACAAAATCGAAAAGAAAATCTTTGAGCAGAACTGAAAAAACAAGTGATTACACAGAGTCTTACGAAACCTGACTCAGTTACACCTGGTCTGTTTGGAGCAATGGGCCAAAATGCCAACAACCTAGTGTGAGAAGCTTGTAGAACGGTTTCTCGATGCATGTGAACTTCTTGAAATACAAGCCGAAATGAATCAATCGCTCTAAAATTATTCCGACATTTCACGTTCTTGTGTATTGATTTTACCTGACCTAAGACATGGAATGTTTACTCGGATTAGGTTTTAGAAATTGTGAAAAACTGTATTTGGCTCAGATCAGTGTAAACTTCTGACCTCAGCCGTAGATAATATTATCATATAGCACATGTGATAACATTTTTGTTATCTAGGAATTGTGAAAAGCTGAGCTCAAATGTATTTGGCTCAGATCAACGTAAACTTCTGACCTCAACCGTAGATAATAAAATGTTTATTGCACGAGATGCCAATTCATCGCTCACTATATTTCAGTGGGGCATGTTGCAGACCAACTTGGCATTTACCGTATACTGCTTTTTTATACAAAACACATCTTAATATGACACACTGATAACATAAATGTATTTATTTAACAAACATTTTCTCTTGTTTCCTGATAGACTTAGCTGAAAATACTTACTTAGGCCTTGCACTTTCGTAAAATGTAGGACAATTTTAACAGCACAGTTGTACAATACTCTTCAAAGCAACGTATATCAACAGTTCTCTCATTTTGAAAACTCAGTATGTCACATACTCGCTTTACAGGAGATGGTGCATTTAATAGAAGTAAAACTTTCATTGGGCATTTTAAATTTGTAGGGACTAAATCAGAATAAACACCAGAGTTGGCTCTTTAGACCTGCTCAGAATAAAACAACTCATCTCTAATTAAACTGTTGTACTTGTGAAACAGCTAGATGTGTGATATATTTAAGTATATCTTACAGGTGTATCTGATCAGCAGTTAATTCCTTTCTCCTGATGCATGATGTCAGTTTTCACCATCCAATCTCTTCCTACACCTTCACAATAACAGAAAACCACATCATCTTTGGATAACACACAGCATCAGGTCTAGCAGCATGGCAGCCATGCAAACCTATCTGCCGTGAAGATCTGATGGAATCCTGATTGTGGTTGGGGATTAACAGCAAGCAATCATCAAAACTGAGTGCATTTCACTCTCTTGGCGAGCCAACCATGGCATGCCATCTGCCACACTGGCAGGCACCAGCCCTGCCATGTTCCATCGATTATAATCTGCTCTCTGCAACAAGGAATATTTAAAACACTTTTATTGACATGGAACCATAAATAACAACGCCAGGGTCCGATTTATTCAACAACATGTCACAATAATAACAGATCTTTATGTTAGTACTGCTTCCAGAAACATTTTTTATGGTAAATTAGACATTTTTTTCATATATAGGCATCAATTCCCCTCCCTTTAATACAACAAGAGTCTTTCTGGAGCTGACAAATTCCCACCACTTTCCTCTTCCTTTTAAGCTCTCCCTCCCAAGTGACTCAGAAATACAGTACACAGTGGAAGGGAAAAATGGCCTGGATATGGTGCTGCCATGTTGTTCCCGTTCTCCAAACCGCCCCTGAAACAACTCTGACATTTCTTTCAGGTCCCACGGGATGAGTTGTTATGCAAGTCTGATCTGAAGTAAGAACTGTGACATAAAAGAGATTCCCACTCTTAAAGAACTACTGGGGGTTACCAGCAGGCTCTCTTTGTTCTCCCCCAAATCACACGACTCTGCTTTCAGTGTCCCATCCTGGAAAAAACTGGTCCAAACCACCCAGGATCTTTATGTTCCTTGTGGTGTTCCTCTCTGTCCCAGGATTTTATGTACCACGTTACTGATTGCTTGCCAGGTGCAGGGAAAAAACATTTTAAAAATGCATGCATATGCCAGGTGGAAATGTCAAGGCTAAGAGCAGTCTGTTGTCTCCCTGTGCTAATAGATGCTATTAAAGGACTTGTTTTGGCTTCCGCGCTTTTCTCCTCTTTCAGCAGGGTTGTTGAGGACTTGGTGTGCCAGTTGCCATGTCGATAAATGTGTCCACTGGTGTGCTCCTTCGCCTGGTGAGGTGCTTCAGCCTGAGCTCCTCACGGAATTCATAGCTGAACAGGCTGGGCTCTTGGGTGCAGAGATGAGCGTAGGCATCCGCTAAAGCTCTGAACTGGGGTATGGTGAGCTCTGCTGGGCGCAGAATGGGGTCCACATCTGCCCTCTGCATCATCTCCTGTGTCAGCTCGATACGACAAGCCTCAGGGAACAACATCCTGAAGGGGGGGGGAAACAGTGAAGAAACGATACACTACATGATAAGTACAGATTCCTACACTCAGGTCCCTTTGATATATTAATGATCATGCAAGTTTAATGGCACTATAAAGTTCAAACAGAGAGAAATTATCCCTCAGCAATTATTTCAAATCTGTGAAGTTAATTGAAATCACACAAAGGGCTAGAACAGCTCATGAATTGTTAATTTGCTCCACTGCCATGCTCAACAGTCGAGGGATGTAGATACTGTCACACAACTCGTGCAGACACAAACTCCTCTAACTTAGAAGGGGCAGATTTAATTCAAATGTCCAATTTTCATGTATTCAGTTTTCTGTCTTTCAGAATATTCAAAACAGAGAGGTAGCCATTTATTCTTAAGACATTTCCCTGCCTGAAATGTTTTTTTTTTTCTGTATTCTTTCTTTGCAGGTTGATGAGCGTTGGCCAATTTCACACACTCTGGTGTACAGATGCTTTTTAGGCGCTCCAGCGCTGGTGCCTCCTCTCCAATTTGGTGCTGCTGCCACCAGCCCACTGTAGTTACATAAAATATGCGGCCTCGTCTTCCTATGCCACCTCAATGACTCATAATTGCTGCTCTCTTTCGCACAGCCAGTGTTCTTTTGTTATCCGGGCCTACACACACTTTCCTAACAGGCACGGGGGTGATGGGCAGCCTCTGCACATGCATGTGGGTGTGTGGGTTTGCTGCAAGTGGTTTTGAACAGAGCTCTGAGTGCGCTCTGATGTTCAGACTTCAGTTAGTGACAGCCTCGAAAGTTGTGTCACTGTCAGAGTGGTGTGTGTGTGTGTGTGTGTGTGTGTGTGTGTGTGTGTGTGTGTGTGTGTGTGTGTGTGTGTGTGTGTGTGTGCGACCAAGGAAAGCAAATCAAAAACCGTTCTAATTAATGATGAGATGAAGATGCAGCTG
This sequence comes from Acanthopagrus latus, assembly GCF_904848185.1. Taxonomy (NCBI): domain Eukaryota; kingdom Metazoa; phylum Chordata; class Actinopteri; order Spariformes; family Sparidae; genus Acanthopagrus; species Acanthopagrus latus. Next base: position 16,776,120 of record NC_051054.1, on the reverse strand, counting down.
TCAGAAAACAGAGAATGAAAAATGTAGAGAGGGAATGATAGATGAGGATGAGACAAGATTAAAAAGTAAAAGAGAGGGAGAAAAGAGGGGGGAGATGCTTCACAGGCTACATCAAGTTGTATAATAGTGCTTACGCTACTCCTTTATGGCAGTGCTTCCTGCGAAACTGGAAAACGTTCCTGACGACTTTCTCCACCAGTTTGAAGGGCTGCTGGATTTGAGGCTGAACCAGAGGGGTGAAGTGAACTATTCCCACGTCAACCTACACACAAGAAAGAGGAATCGACACAGCAGGAGGTCAGCACAGAGTTTCAAACTAGATTGCAAAGTGTGTGTTCACGGGAATGACAGAAAAAAAAAGTGTCAAAGAAAGATCAGGTATGTGCGAGGAGGACGGGGGAAGAATGCCAAGTGTGGCGAAAAAAAATGCGAGAGAGAAAGGTTCCCTGACAAATGGTCAGAGAGGTACAAACGCTGGACAAAGAGAGAGAGAGAAGTAGAGGGATCAACACAATGGGATAGAAGAAAAGAAGCAAAGGCACAGAATAAGATGACACAGCACGGCTGGCTGGCGAGCCAGTTCCTGTTGCCACAGTAACACCTGTGCGACGGACCATAGAAACCGAGCGTCTCTCTATCTTTCCCGCCTCTCTTCCAGTCACTGCATCACCATGGAGTTTCTTAATACCTATGAGCCTGACTCACTCTTCATGCCATCCCGTTGTCTTTATCTACCCAGCGCTCGCCTTTCGACTGAGCGTGAGGCCAGTGGAGCATGAACACATAGAACCAGTGGCAGGTATGTCAGGCAGCCAAAGAGCTTCAAGTCCTGCTTTAAGGGAGACTCAGTGGACATACACATTCTCTTTCACCTGCTTTTAACTCCTTGTGGGGAAAATAAATGATTCGCGAGTCGTAATTAACAACCCCAAAACTTCAGCTTTGTAGAGTTTAGTAAGTATATTTTTGATTTTTGATAGGAATGATAGACATTTCATCAACATTACATTAAGACAACTTTGTCAAAATGTTTCTCCATTACCATTAGCAAACTGTTTCAACCTCTTCATTCATTCTGGCCATGTATTTCAACCATTTTTCCGTGACCTTTAGCTAACTATTTTTAATTGGTTTCTCAATTACACTGAGCTAATTATCTCAACTGTCTATTCATTACTTTAAGCTATTTCACCATTTAATCATTACATTTAGACAAACTCAGATTTCCACATAACGCTAGCAACTACTGATGTATCCACTATGGTAGGCTTCAATTCACCCCTGGCTGTGAGTCACTGCATTACAGTAGAGGACTGGTGGTGGTGGTGGTGGTGATAACCTTGGCTCCAGTTCTTTACTAACTGCTGTCCTCCTGATCCTCCCTGTGTAAGCCCTAAGCTGACATGACACACTGTTAAAGCAACTGTGCCAGACTAAGCAGAGCCTAACTCTCGCTCTCAGATCGCTTCCTCTTTAACTTTCAAGCGCATATACATTGGCATGTTCTCTCCACACTCTGTTGCTTGTTCCCCTTCAAAGGAACACCTCCTGTCTTCATCTTCTGAATCCATGAAAAGATCAGAAGAACCAAAATACTTCAGACTACTATTTCTGAATCTCTGGATTGCGCGTTTGCAGCAATAAGAGGGCCGTCATCTTTCACACGATGCCATGATGCAAGTTATAGCTTGAGGGTCTACTGCACAATCAAAGCTTCTCTACTGTGCGCAGACCACTGGCACAGCCAGACAGCGGGCAGCGGGCAGCGGGCAGCGGAGAGGAGTAGTCTCCTGTCTGTCTTTCCATGGTCGGTAACAGCCTTACTTCCTAAGTTAGGGAGCACTGAGAGGGACTGACTGGCTGAGCACACCGACAAATGATCAGTCAGCATCATTAGTCTTAATAATAATATATTTCAGTTGTGTTGTCTTCAAGTGCCTTTCAAGGGAAGACTCTGTATATAGCAAGAAAAAAAATAAATACAATGAAAAAATAATAATATCAGCATAAGTACCCCACTGTCCATCTGAATAGAAAATAATCTAAGATCTGACAGTGCTACACGATACACAAACTAAGAAGACATACAAGGGAGAAGACAGATGTTGCACACATGTGCAGCTATGAAGATCAGAGAAGACAAACGTGTTTTACTGCAGGTACATGAATGGCAATGTTACACAGCATGGTAATGTTCAGATGCAAGCCAAGCATGCAGAAAAACACACACCCGCAGATCACCCGTCTTACTCACACAAACACATACAGAGAGGTAAAATTAAAAGACATCAAATGCAGCTCCGACTCTGAGCCCCGCAGAGCTCCTCCATCCTTGAAGCTTGTATTCCTGGATTGTGTGACACACACTCATTTATAGCTGCCTTTTGCTTTCCTGGGCTAGGGGGCTGGCGTTGATAATTAGGGGAGGAAAAGGTAAAGTGGTCCAAGGACGCGCAAAAGGATTTCTAATGAGCTGTTTAGATCCTCCTTCTCTGCAAACAACCGAGGTAGCGCTTGGGAGCACTTGTAAACCGCAGCACTATCTTTTATCAGATCTATAGATCCCTGTGTGGAGATGCCAGGCTGCTGCTGAGCTTCCTGCCGCAGTGGCGTTTAATGGGACAGCAGCGGTAGAGACAGTGGAGGCTCTCAACAGCCCTGAAGGCTAGGTGCAATAATAGTGCAGAGTACGATTCAAACTGCTGGGTTCAACATGAGATGGTCGACGGCGTGTATGAAAGGAAGGTTGCTTTGCGTTGAGGCTCTGAGCGCATGTACTGCACAGCTGTTAGGTCGATCTCACGTTCACTTTTAATGTCCATTTTAGTTACGTTAAACACACGTCCAACAATGAATGGTGACTTCATGGTTTATTTGTGTCAGTAATGGGATTGGCTTCTTCTTGATATGTTCATTATTAATACACTACACCCTTTTGGTTCAGATGATGCATTTTAAATAAAAAGGCCATGTGGCAGGCGAAGCCAAGGGCATTGAGAACTGTCTCTGCATCGTTTAGTTTAGAACAGAGGCGTCTTTTATTATGGGAATCAGTTCCTCCACCTGTCACGTCGACATGCAAGGATTTTTTTTTGGGTCGGGATTTTGTATCCGGATTGCACAAAATGGCTCTATCAGTGCTTTGGTGATGCAAGATCAGACCACCATCTGTTAGGAAGAAGCAATAAAAAGGGAATGTCTTTAATTTCACTCTCTGCTGGAATAATTAGGCCATTTATATTCCGCACTTCATGATTTAGGAGAGGAGCACGGGGAAAAGTCGATATTGGGACTATACAGGCAAGCGGCATTTCAGCCATCAGCTTGTCCAAGTCACTTTGCTGTTATGATTTATGTATGGCCTTGCAACACAGCTTCTCTAGGTAGCACCGCTGGAATATATCCTGCTCCCTGCCATTAATCCTTCCCCTGATAACCTCAACATGCAAGGAAACTCCATCTTAAATCATGCCCGTCACCTGGACCCTTGACTGAGGTGCTATGAACATGCCTCCCCCCCTCCACCCGCCGAAACCCCTAAAATACTTTGCATCTGCGGGGAGATTCTGAACTGGGGTAACAGACTGACTTAATGACCCTATCTGACAAGCTTCATATCTCTCCCTTGCTCAGGTTCTCCTATTTCTCCTCCCTCTCCCCTTAGACATGTGGTGGCATGGATCGTATATACAGACAGAGACTGGAAATGCTCTGACTATAAATGTTTTTTTTTTGTAGGCTGGAGCAAACCATTGTATTTAGTGGGGAAACAACAAGTAGATCATTCCGACCAATTTGGCTTGTGAATTACATCATTATGTAAGGTTCTATATTAAAGCTCATTAAAGAAATTCCTCTTGCCATGTCTCTCTCAATGCGTCTAATGTGATCAGACATTTTGAACACAAAGACTGTAAACATTTTCATAGACCTTGAACCTTCATCTTCGTACATACTAAAATGAATCTGTTAAACCTTGCATTGCCTATTGTAAACAGAAGGTTTTATACCGCTGATTCCCCCGGTAGAACGTTTGAAAAGAGCAAAATATTAGAGATCTCTATCTAAAAGTCACGAGTGCTTTTGACCGCGACTTAAGACCCTTTCTGACCCACCTGAGTACAATTGTCCCTCGTCCATATTAACATACTTCTGTGCCACTGTATTTAATGCGTTTGACCTTCTCAAAGCTCAGCAGGGAACCTCATTACTCCAGCTTCGCCCTGTGGTTCTCCAGCTCCCCTTTCCCCAGTTCCACCTCTCATGTCTCTTTCTTGGTCAGTTCTCGCCCATTGGTGTGTGAGCACTAATTTGTCATGTCCCTCTGAGCGTAACCAAGATGAGATGGCAGGGGCCCTGGGGCACCAGCCACTGTGCTACCTGAACCACCAACACTTGCGCTTACATAATGGCAGCCGGGTTACTGAGAAAGAGCAGGGGGGATGGAAGAAAGCTATATACAGCAAAGGGGAGGCAAGAGAGAGAAGCTCGCAGAGATCCTGCAACCAAAGGGAGAAGAGCTGCATTAATCATGACAATACCTTTGGAAGACAACCTCAATTACATCAGTGGAGGGAGACAGCCTCTCAGAGAGGAGAAGGCAGCAGTCAATGCCGCTGAATATACAAGGCTGATGTTGCTTGAGGGGGTTGGAGAGGAAGGGCTTTGGCTTCCTGTGCAGGCAGCCCGGCGTACTTCCCATGAAATCGCCCATGGCATGCACGCAGGACACTGAAAACCGTAGCCATGCTCTTTTACAAGATCAGCTCCTTGGAGAGAAGCTTTCGTCATAGAAAAGCTTGAACTTTGCTCAAAAATGTGAAATTCACTGGACCAGCGGAACAGCGGATGGAGACAACATGGGAAAAAATCATTTGGCTGATGAGATATTTAAGTCCTAAGTGTGATGCTGCATTCTTCGCTCAAGACAGTCTTAATAGACTAAGCTCAAGAGACTCATTAATCAGGACAATGCCGGTAATTTTGCAACATGTCACAAGTGATTTGCCTCAGACAGGTTTACACATATTATGGATGGTGAAAGTGGACCAGGGCCCTGCTCTGCAACAAGATTGCGTTGACAGCGACATCACAGCTATCGCACGACACCTTGCATCTCTGCTGTGAACAGACCGCCTTTGCAAGACGATGCGCACGAAAAAAACCAATTACGCAAGGGAGGACATAAAAGGGGAAAAATGCAAATTGAACGATAAAAGCCCCTTATGTGGGCAAAAGGGTGCACGGCTGGTCCGGCTGTGCCTCCACGCTGTGCCGCAGAAAGGCTGGAGAACTCTGCCGTGAGGTGATAAAATAAAGGGGGCCGCACTCGTAATAGCCCGCAATATCTTCACACATCACAGCTTCATACATCTGCACTCATCGGGTGTATGTTAACCGGCTTTTGCTCTTCTCTCCTTCCGTCTTTTTTTCTCCCCTTTCATCCGCTCCCCTCTCTAATCTGTTTACTTATTTATCTCGCTCCCCACAGAACAACACCAGCATCAGCACTTAGGATCTCATCGGTTACAAGGAGACAGGTCCCACACGTCATACTGTAGTGTGTCTGTGGAAAACTGGAAGAAATGGCTCTTGCTGCTGCAGTGGTTTCCCGCGAGGAGTTCCGAGGATGTAGCGTTGAAGGTCGACCCCAACATCACACCGGAGGTAATGTGGTGTGCACTGTCCCAGCACGCTGGCCGGATCTCATTTTAAGGAAAAGGTCTCATAGGGGTAGTTTGCGGGAATAACAATGGTAGCTGGAGAGACCAACGGGCCATATTAAACAAACAGATCAATAGCTTAACAAATCAATTGCTACCCACCTATCTGCACCTAATGGCTTTGGTCAATGCTCGGTGCTTATACTATAAGTGGAGGCAAAATAATTTCCCACAGCTGGCTTGATTTTGCTGTTTTGCCCATGCAGCAAAAATAATAGCAACACACATCTGCGTTTCCAAGGGTATCGGGCCAACTGCTCCTGTCTGATTTTTTTTTTTATTCCCCTCTCATTTTGTCCTCTTTGTCATTCATGAATCAAGGCCGTCCTAGCCACTCCCTCCCTTGTTGTACGTCCTCTACAGAGAGGAGAGGAGAGACAAGCGGAGACAGGGGAGCAGCTGTGAGTTTTAGGCTCCTGCTGACTGATGCTTGATGAAAATGATGCCCCAGGGAGGGTCAGTTTTGGCATGGTGGGGTACACATGCTGCCCCGGCCTGTGGACCAACGCATAAACAAACAAAGCCTTCGGAGAACACGGTGTCTGCCCAGCTCACGTGGTCATAAATGACAGAAGATTTTTCCTCTGTATTAATTAGATTAACCTTCCCAGTTGTGTAGTGGGCCGGTGTCTGGAAATCTTATCTCCACTTTGCATCTTGGCAATTTCTTATCTTTCAACAACAGCGCTGTTGCATTATGATTACTGAGCAGCTCAAAGCAGGAATGGCATGATTCAATTTCAATTTGTTGGTTAATTTACATTACACAGCAGGATGAGTTTCTCCATCCAGAATCAATTCTGGACAGAAAAACAGTGTCATGTTTGAGCCACAAATCTCGTTGTGCAAAACTTCATAATTCATATCATATTTGTTGCTCGTATTACGTCTGCCAAAGAGGTTTTTTTTTTCCACCTTATCTGTTTGTTTGTTGCTTGCTTTGTTCCAGATCCTTACAGTGAGATAGATCCAGACATTTTTTTTTAACTTAACATGGCAAAATTGAACATTATTTTTAACATTTTTGTCCATTTCTCGAAGAATAATGCATTGCTCTTGATATAAAAAAAAATCTGGCCTATCTAGGTGGCTGGTATATGATTAAGTACAAATTGATGCAGTCCTTGGATCTGGTGAGTTTATCGACAGAAGATCAAACTCAATATTGGATTGGGCTTCATAATTGGCTTTTGGGCCTTGGTGGAGGTATACTCTTTAATGATACTCTCTACTGAGACTTTACTAGCGATATATAAAATATAATTTTCCTTGTGTGATCCAAGGCACAACTCATGGGATCAAAAAATAATTTGTCTCTCTCCATTCACTATCACACATATTTAGTTTATATTTTTACCACATTAATATTGGAAATATTAAAACGACATAATGCCCCTTTAAACTGATAGAATGAAAGGTGGTTGATCATTGGTTGTTGGACAGGTACAGGTGATACGAGGTTTTGCCGCTTGGAAAAGTTGTTGTGGGGCAGACACTCTAGCGCGCGCGCGCACACACACACACACACACACACACACACACACACACACACACACACACACACAATAACCGGCGAGGAGAGAGAGAGAGAGAGAGAGAGAGAGAGAGAGAGAGAGAGAGCGCTAGAGAGAGAAGGAGGGAGAGCGAGAGAGAGAGAGAGAGAGAGAGAGACAGACAGACACACACACACACACACACACACACAGGCAGAGCGCTATTTCTCGCAGGCTCCGGCCAAGGCTGTGTGCTCCGACAGAGCGGGGATGTCCTCTGATACAGTGTCGCAAAGGAAATGGATGGCTTGAATGGATCCGCGGTCCGGGCTCGGTTCTGCTCCTCGCCCCCTCAGCAGCCTACTGTCTGTCAGTGTGTGTGTTTACAGGAATCGCTGCGAACAACGTGACGCGGCAGCGCCAGCTCTGCACCAGCCGGGGTAAGGGATTATTTCAACATCGCTTTCTTTTCAGCCCCCCTTCTCGGATCAAAAACAACAGCAAACACAAAGTCCGAGCTTCGAGATTTCTTTCTTTCTTTTTTTTTTTTTTTTACTCAGAGCCGGAACGACCTATTTAATTGTGATGAGAGGGAACAATGCGCCGGCAAGGAAGTCCGACAAAATAGTGGTAAAAAATAAAAACTGGTACATGGCACGAAGTTCAATTCCAGCTGCCGATTGAATGGAATGAGCTGCCACTTCACCTGAGGACAACGTTGTGTGTCTGTTTTTAAAGGTAGGCTCAGTTCATTAGAGTAAACAGCACTGGATTCAAAGTGGTAGAAAATACAGTATATGAGTGGGGTGAGGGCACTGCAGCTTTAAGTCCACATAGCTATTGAGCATTGCAAATACCACAAACTCATTTCTCCCTCTCCAGTAACAGCTCTATGGGGCTCCGGTGAGGAAAAAAAGGGAGAAGGCAGCGCATAGAAAATGAGTGCATGCACAACAACAACCCACAGTGTTTTGCTTACCTCCAGCACAGTCAGCCAGAGCCTGCTGTTAGCGCGCACGCTTCACGCTGCCCTTTGTTTCCAGCCAGAAAAGTCTGTTTGTGTGAGGTGAATGAGGGGAGGAAGAGAGGAGAAGGAGGAGGAGGAGGGGGACCAAACACAGTTCAATTTCTCATTTCCATCTCTCTCCTCCAGTCCGGTGGAGCCGCAGCCGAGGAGCTGAGGAGCTGGAGATTTGACTGGCAGCTGGTACACCATCAAGGGAGGGGAGAGAGGCGGCTGGGCAGTGGGGTCGACGAGCCTGGCTGGCGCTGGGTGAATGCTGCCTGGCGAGGACGAGGGCTGAGGCGGCGGCAACAGCGTCAACTGGAAAAAGGAGCATGGCATCCACGGGCATGCAGATATTCGGATTTGTCCTGGCGCTGCTGGGCATCATGGGTGCCATGGTCGCCACTCTGCTGCCCAACTGGAAGGTCAGCGCGGATGTGGGCTCCAACATCATCACGGCGATTTCCCAGATGCAGGGTCTGTGGATGGACTGCACATGGTACAGCACAGGCATGTTCAGCTGCACACTTAAGTATTCTGTGCTCTCACTACCTGCGTACTTGCAGACTGCCCGCACCACTATGGTGCTCTGCTGCGTACTGGCTGCCATGGGCCTCTGTCTTGCATCCCTGGGACTAAAATGCACGCGTTGGGGAGGTGGACGGCGCTCCAAGCGGCATGCTGCGATCGCCAGCGGTGGCTGCTTTGTTGCTGCAGGCTTTCTGTGTCTGGTGCCTGCTTCCTGGTTTACCAACGAGGTCATCACCAACTTCCTGGACTCCAGTGTGCCCGAGAGCAATAAGTTTGAGCCTGGGGGTGCTGTGTACGTGGCCTTTGTTTCCGCAGGATTCCTCTTCATGGGGGGCTTCATCTTCTGTATGTCCTGCTCGGGGAAGAGACATGGCCCCCAGGACCTGGTCCTGCTCCCTCCCCCTGACAAATTGCTGCTCCAGCAGCAGCAGCAGCAGCAACAGCTGCTCCAGCAGCAGCAAGAGCTCCAACACCAGTACTGCTCTCTCTCCCCATTAGACAATAAGACGGGCTACAGCCTGCAGGACTACGTGTAATAAAGCAGTGCTGTGTGCGCTACGGCTAAAGGGAGATGAGCCTGAGGGGAAACCATCGTGGCTTATGCTACGCACTCGGCTCTACTCCAGATGGAGGTGGAGAAAAAATGAGAAAGGAGGGCAACAACTTTGAATTCATTTTCCCTTCTCCTCTATCTCGCTCTTCTACCTTTTTCTGTTTTGCAAGCACAAGCAGTGGAGGTATTCCCTAAGCAGCGCCTTGGAACAGTGAATGTGTAAGGAGCCAGGATAAGGTGCTGCAGCGTTGGAGGCAGCCGCTAACCAAATGCAGACATTCTTCATCAGTAAATCACAGAAAGAGTTCCCTGGGGAATGGATTAAGCAAATAAGGAAGCCTTCCAAGTAGATTTTTTTTTTCCCTCGCCAAAGGTTTGAATTGAAAGAAAAAAGCAATCATTTAGCTGCTACTTACAATCGTTTGGTACCCTTTCAATTGACATAGTAGGCAATATAATGTCTGAGGACAGAAGGTGGAAACCCTTTCATAGCAAGCCATTGTAGTCTTTCGTATATTTATCCACTAGAATGCTACGTGGAACTGATTGATATAAATGGTCATATTTTTGTTAGCTACTAGAATGATGTTGATATTTTGCCTATAAAGCATGCTGTGTGGAGCCTGTCTGTGTATTAATACAGCGGAATGCCTGGTAGAAGACTGAGACATAGCCACACAATGCCTGTGCCTGAAAAGCTGTAGAAACATTACCCTGCTGTAACTGTTCAAAGAGAGCTGTTAGGAGGAGTCGATGGTGGCTGCTGGGCTGGAGATTGAGACGGAAAATGCAGACAAACACTTGCTTGCCTGGGTCTCTGCAGGTGGACGTTTGAGAGAGACGGAGAGAAAATTAACAGGGAGGGATCTGATCCTTGAGAGCAGAGTGGACTCTTCTGAGATGCTGTTTTTTCTTTTTTGTATTTCCACCCAGACGAAAACATTACTGCCCACCCATCCCTTCACACCCACACACTCACTCACGCTCTTGTGTGTCTTTGTGTACACACAGTAAACACTCAGACACGCCGGCTTTTTTGCATGTGCTTGTCACTCCTGTCATCCTCCTCCACACTGCCATGGTAACATAATTCGCCATTCAATTGTCTTTTATTGTCTGGGGGGCATGTGCATGTCAGTCAGTGATCTGAAGTTGTTTAGGGGGCATATTTTCCCCTCGCCACTGCTCCGTAAGCTTTAATCAGAGGGCTCTGCTCACACTACTTTCACTAATCCCCTTTATTAGCCGGTGACATGAGGCAGCATCCCTTTTACGTGGTCAGAGGTTTTTGGGGAAAAAAACACTCATCCTCGCCGTGTTGGTGTCTACACCATTGCAAGTAGTCTCACAGGGATGAACGGATGTTTAATGGTGCAGTGGCAGAGGGAAGCGGAGAAGGAGAAGCTTCTCGAGTCATGGTCGACCGGGTAGCTGTGTGGCAGGCAGCTAGAAAAAGGTTTGAGTCATTCTCCATATGTGACTTGTTTTCCAAGTGCGTCAGCAGTGCGCATATGTTACCAGCCTGCACCTGCAGACAGTCTCAGTGTCTTAAATTGCAGCCACTTGACTATTCCACCATTCCTCATTTCCCTACCTGTCACTCTCATCTCTCCCCGCCCCCGTGCCGCCTGTCCTGCTCGTGTCACACCACTTCACATGGATGTGATCGCTGACGAGAGAAGGCTGATGCATGTTGAAGGCATGGCCGCTCCAACACATGCGCACATATCAACAAAAAGTCCCACCTACTCATATGTCAGTAGCACTGTTACGCTTTAACATAGTCATGTTTCAGAGTGTGTTCTCTTAACTGGGGGAGGGATATTGGTGGAATATTGTTTTCGTGCTTGAGACAAGCCATGGCAGTGATGTATAGAACAGCACATTCTCTCCTTCTCTCTCATAAACATGCAGCTTCCTGGGGGAGAGCAGATGGCTAAGCCCAGCTCGCCACCTGCAGGCTGCTGCCGGCACGCCATGGGCATCTCTGTGGGCACCACTGCCGGCCCTGGCAGCCCTTTAGGGGCCAGGTTTCTACCCCACCCTGACTTAGCCATCTTGCCCGGCACGGACTGTAGCCGACGGACCGGCCTCCTGACAATAACTCACTGCCCAGGCACCATAACCAATGCAATAAACAAAGTAAAGAATGTGCCATGTCATCAACTAATACCGACACGTTACGCGTTTCGAGAATGTGCCAAAATCGTTCATGATGACACGTTTTAATACTATCTGGAGTTCTTTCTGTTTATTTTTTTATTGCGTTGTTTGTACATGAATTATACATTAGCAAATGTTTTATGGATTTGTGATTTGTTCTGCCAGACTAAGTCTCAAGTCAACTAGATGCTTGTGTACAGTCCAGTGCAGCTTTCGAGGGTTATTTTAAATCCTCTCTATTCCTCATTTCCCAAAGCACAGCAAGACTTTACAGGGCATGAGAGTTGCATTGGAAAGACGTGAGTGTAGTATTTATAAATGGAAAATATAATATTTGTTTCAGGAATTCTGCTTCAGTCTGTGACAACTGTACACAAGTATCTAGGCTTTAAAAAGGTGTTTGTTTATACTGAGGGATCACGACTCTCTCCGATTGTTTCAATATAAAATACAATGTCATGTTCATACCATATCTTCTTTATAAGAAGACAACTCAATGCACCTTTGCTTGTGTTACTTTACTTGACAGCAGTTTGTTTCAAGTGGCTGAGCATACCAAGCTCCCCCGGACCAGTACAAACACATAACACAACTGGCACTCTGGAATACAAAAAAAGGGAAGGATTTCTGTCTGATAGGATTCAGCAGGGACATATGAGCTAGAGATTTCTCTTTTTTTGTGGCTGTGCAGCTTGATCATCGGCACGCAATTTCATTAGCTTATAAATGGCCAGAGTGCAAAGTGACTAGGTCCTAAAAAGTCTAAAGAGTTACAACTCTCCTGCATATACTGTAACAAGACATTGATTTATCATTTTGATAACTGCAGCTTATTTTTGTGGATGCTTTAGCACTTCTTACTTTGCCAGAGCATATTTGTGATGATGAACAGTTCACAAGTTCTGATACAGTTGTCTCAATGTGCTTGTGCAAGTAGTTCTATTTTTTACCAATAAAACTATTTTGTGAAAGCAACACACCTGCTGTATGTAGTCTCTCGTATATGTGGCTGACGAGGATGGAAACGGCGCTCGTCCTCCTGCCAAATGTACAGATTGTTGGATGGTACAGGCTGTGCCTCACGTAGGCAGGCAGGCTGCTCGTACACAACGCAGGAATGCAGCAGTATCAGTCGATACGCTTCCATGAAACATTACTATGGGGGTTCTGAAAGGGAAATTCTTCGTTCAATAACGTACCTAGACTCCTCCAGTCATTCTTTAGTGAGATGACAGGCTCACGATGAGCGAAATAAAAACAACACCTCAGGGAGGTTAAGGGATCGGGAGTTGTCTCGCTGTCTGCCGTGTCTGACACAGTGTCATGAATTTACCGACGACACGTAGAGCAGCTGCTGGTAATCATTAGTGAACCACAAAAGAAAGATAACACGTACAGTAGGAGGTCATGTACGGCAGACTTTCACATAAAGAGCCAAATGGATGACAGCTGCAATTTATCACCCACATAAATCTACACAAACATATTTTTAACAAGCAGATATCAGCCTATTCCAGATGCATTGTTGTTTATGCTGCCTGACAAATTCTTACAAAACACCATGAAATAATTTGTTTACCGGAGAGCAATGACAATCAATTACTTGATTATTATTATAATAACAGGTTAATTAAATATCTTGGGGTCTCAGGCTAAAACACAAGCAATCTGATGTTAGTTCGAGCTTAAGGGAATTGTGAAGTTAATTTTTCTACATTTTCTGACATTTAATAATCAATAACAAAAATTAAATAGCAGATTATTCGATGATGAAAAAAGTTAAAAATGGCTCACCCAGAACAACTTAGTAATAGCTGTTAATAACTAAATTCAAATGATTGATATCAAAATGTGTTTGTTAATGTTTATCTGCATATTGACTGGTATATTGTTATTCAGAGATTTTGTTTTTAAATCAAAATTAGTGTTAAATGTTATAGTGTTTGGTCAGTAACCCATGTCTCTCCTCCCTCTGCTCATGCAGTAAAGGAGAAAATAAATGTTGTGGTATCCTGGCCCACTCACTCGAGTCAGGACAGAGACAGGGGACAGAGTCTGTTAAGAGGTGGTCCTGTCTGTTACTGATCGCAGGATCCTCCTGTTTGCTGCTGTATACTGCTCCAAGGTCATGTGGCGACATATTATCAGTATTGGTCTGAAGTTCCATGTATGGGTTATGATTTAATGTACACTTTATAAAACTTGACACATGAAAATGCATATGCAAATGATGTACGGGGCCGTCCAAAGTTGGGCCTGCGGGCCAAATCCAGACATAAATTTAAAACTGGCCCCCTAGATCTTTCTATTGACATTTTTTTAAATGATTAATTCAAATAGGTTTATGCAGTTTTATTATTTGGAGAGGTCAAATCTAATCAATCTTACAACCACATCCCTCTCTGCAAATGTGTTGATGAAATTGTCTTTCCCTGTGCAGACAAGAGGAATACCAAAACACAAACTATAAATGCTAAAACCACGACTTCTTCACATTTACATTTTTGCACAACTTGCTGAAAGTTGATGTCTTTAGCCTTAAGCAGAGCTTGCAATCACAATACTGTACAGTGAGTTCCTTAACTTTTAACACCCGATCATTAAGTGTTTTTCCAGGAGGATCTGGACTCTCATTACAACTGACTGGAGCTTCGTCGACACCGGCTGAGTGAGAATCCTCTTTGCCGAAACAAACATGGATTATTCAACCCTCTCTTTCTCTCTCTCTCTCATTCTCCCACTCCTCTTGGTTATGCAACAAGAGTGCAGATCAAATAACGACTCCTCTCGTGGGGGAAACGCTAATAAGATCTGCTCCTCTGTGTATTTAACCTACATTTTCCATCAAAGGCTCTCACCCCAAGTTGCCACTATGACAGATCTGGAGTGTGAGCTTAGATGAGGTGAGGTGATCGCTTGTCAATTAGAGGCAGGGGGGTTAATCATGCTTCAGGCTCCTCCTCTTTGAACTTCCTTGCCATGTCAGATTCGCAGATTATTTTACTGACCTTCTTGATTGGCAAATAAGCTTTCCAAAGATCAACCGCAGGAAAAGAAATGTGGAAAACAATGATTCAGTGACTGTGTTAATGCTCGCCACCATTCATGCTGGCAGACACAAAGAGTGAGACGCATATCAGAGCATGTTAAGGCGCCGTCATGCCATACCTCACCAAAACTCCATTAGCGATCGCCACATTGCTCAAAACACGGTGGGCACCTAAATCGCTCCAGTCCGTCAGCATGCTTAATGCGCTGCTCTTTGTTTTGGACAGCCGTTATGCTCGCTGAGGTTCATATTGAAGATATAATGCGGTCATCAACGCTGAGGGGGAATGACCTTCCTTTGTTGGAGCCGCTCTCCTCTGGTCCCAGCGCCCATGCGAGGCTGGGGGAATAATAGCAATGACCTTGGCTGAGCAGTTAACTGCTGAGAAAGGCAATAAAAGCTGTGGAGATGACAAAAGGAGCGCTTGTAGGAAAACAATACACTCTGACAGTTCAAAGGAGGCCCCTTAATATTTCAGCTTTGAGCACGGGGCGGGACGTGTTGGCTCCGACGAGTCGGTAAGCTCAAGGTGAGGGAGGCTAAATGGTTGAAAGGTGTGGGAACATTGGGTTTTCTTACAATCTGTCTATCTCTTGACGAAAATGATCACTGCAGACGTTGTATTGTATAAAAAGACTACATGGTATTAGTGAGAGGAATAAAATGCCAAGGCAGTAGCATATTTGTCAGGTGCTTAAACAACTGCAATGAAAACACCAAATAAATCCAACGCACAGTCCCTCTAATAAGCCTAAAATGAAGTCATGAAATCACAGTGCATGAAGTTGAAATTAGAGCATTCAAAAAACCCTTCAAGTTAATAGCTTATAGATTGATGCCTCCCCCATTGTGGTGCAGCTTTTTTTCCACCGACTTCATCAGCCGTCAGTGTATCGTAGCACCGCTCGTGATTTACTTATTTGAAGCTGACCCTCTTTATAGCATTATTCCTCACACTACCTGCATATTCTCTTGGCATGTTCACTGACTAAACAGAGCTGAATGTGCTAAACCCTGAGCGCTGACTCTGAGCGAACCCGGCACAGTTTCCTGTTAGGAGGAGCAATAGATCTCTGGTGGATGTTCATAAGCAAACTCTGCCAACCTCTGCATTTTGTTTAAGGAAAGGGAGGATGAGGAGGAGAGTATTTTTAGCTTTTCTTTACCTTGGCTCCTTGATGTATTGAGACCAAGCCCTCCGGCGTTTACCGCGCCGGCACGAGTCATTGAAATAACTTTCCCTGATACTCCTGATACCACGCTTGACCCCGTTTTGCGAGATGGGAACAGGCCTGGATGAATTGTGTGCCTGTAGACTGTGTGGCAGGAGGTGAGAGAGCGGCACGGTCCCTCCGAGTTGATTTTCACTCCAACTGGTGAGGCAAGAGCTGGGCCACTTCAGGTCACAGAGAGGATATCCATCATCGCGTCTGCCACATCTCAGTGGACTGAGGTGGGTCACATTCAACTGAAACACTCCCTGAATTCAAAGGGAAATTATAATATTGAGTCTTGAAGCAGCTGCAGACACCTTAACCATTGAAAAACGCAGGAATACTATTTGAATGCGTGTATGTGCCTGTTCCAAACTCTCCCTGACAACTATCTGCCATAATGAATGTTTAATGCAGCGTCAACAAATTTAATTTGGGCACTGCTCATCTGGCCTGTGCTCTTGGACGCCGATTGTGTACAAGGCGAACATCTGTAGGGCTCTCCTCCTGTGAGGCTCAGTTAGTTGGTGGGTGATGTCTGATGCAGCCATTACTCAGAGCGGGGCTGTCGACTGGCCCAGACAACCATCTGCTGGAGGTACGCCTCACTCTCCTCTCAGATCCGTCTCTGTCATGAATCTGTCTTCCAGCGCTCTGTACTCTCCGTGTGGAGGACGATATGCTGTTTTTAGATGCTTTTCCAGGCTTTTGTTTCATTTCACATCAAGACCACATGCGTTTTCAATTCCCCACCATTCACTAAGACTCAATTGCCATCACTTTTTGCCGTTATGCTTTTATCTCGCTGTGCTTTTAGTCTGTTTCCAATGTTTCCTCTCCACCCATCTTTTATTCTTATCATCTCCCACTTTTCTCCTGCTTCATATTTTCTAACTCACTTTCTTTTACCGTTTTTCTTTTTACCTCAAATCATTTAGTATTTACCACCACTACTAGAACTACAACAATTACTCTATTATTTCGATTGAAAGGTAATTAAGTACAAACTATTGTATCATTTCATCAATTAGGTAATTTTTCAAGCAAAAATGACCAACATTTGACGACTGCAGTGCCTTAAATATAATGATTTGCTGCTTTTCCTTGTTAATTATGATCATTTGGGTTTTGGGCTGTTGGTTGGACATCCAGGTTGGCTCATGCCCCAAGGGAAGGCATTTAAGTATCTTGGGGAAAGTGGAATGTGAGATGGACAGGCGCTTAGGCGAGGTGTCAGCAGTACCGCAGGTGTTCAGGTGTCAGAGAAAGCTGAGCTGGAAGGCAAAGTTGATTTACCAGTCCAACCCTCACCTATAGTCATGAGCTATGGAGAGTGACCGTAAGAGTGAGATCACAGAAACAAATAGCTGAAATTAGTTTCCTCTGTAGGATGGCTGGGTTCAGCCTTAGAGACAGGTTGAGGAGCTCTGGGAGGAGAGCCTGTGGCAGACCCAGAACTCGCTGGAGAGATTATATAGCTAATCTGGCCTGGGGATCCCCCAGAAGGAGGTGGAGTGTTGCTATGGCAAGGGCTCTGGGATACCCTGCTGAGGCTGCTGCCACCACAACCTGATCCAGGATAATCAGATGATGGATGGATGGATGAATGGATAAAAAGCAATGAGAAGACGCCACTTTGAAATCTGGAAAGATGTGCATTTTTCAAAATTTTGGACATTTTTGGACAAAACAATTAAACGATAATGAAAGTAATTGTTAGTTGCATCTCTACACTCTTCACCTCCAAGTTCCTCCTTCTAAAAGCCTCACTGTTTCTAATGAATAATGCAGTTGTTAGCACGATCCGGAGCTCTGTCGGGAGCTCTACAGAAGAGACAGCAGGTTGCTCGTGATGGAGCATCCGTTGCACGACTTATAGACCCGCCTGTGATGGACAGATGTTGATTTTAATCACATTCTGCTGAGGAGGAGAGGAGGCAGGGGAAGAGAGATGAGCAAGTCAACCCACACTCTTTACTCTTCACAAATCAGCTCTTTTGCACGTAAAGAGGCAGTGAAGATGAAAGTGGTTGACTGGATGTCCGCGTTGAAGACGCAGACGCTTGATGGCAGCGAGCACTCTGAAACTCCTTGACCCCTGACCAGAATACAAATTAGAAATATGTATAGTGATTAAAGCAACAGCAGAAGACCAGTTTCTATTCTGTTTCTTCCTTGAAAGAGATTTTTTCAGGTATTTGTGTTGCTCTGAATGACATGTAATTCAGAGATCACTCAGTCCGTCTGTATGTGTGAGAATTAACAGAAGGAGAGCGCCTGATAAGGAAAGGGAGGCAGGTGTGATCCGTCGCAGGACAAACCTAGAGCATTCAGAGCCTGGGGGAACACCATTAAAGCAGCCAATCACAGCTCTCAGAAAACCTTCAAGGACAATCTCAGTCGCTCAACGTGACACAAGAGAGGTGCAGTCCGGGGGCGAGAAGAACAAGACAGACAATTGAACAGCGAGGATAAGAAGCTATCTGCCCAGCCCACGTCAATATGGGCCCCAGCAGCCGCTAATGTAAAATGGATTCAACATTTCCCTTCTCATTATCCCATTACCCTGCGCTGGACAGATCCTATAGGTCCAGTTCATCCAGCCAATCCACCTGCACCTCCCCTTCCCTCCACCTTTAACTGTAGCTTTTTTCTCATCATGACTATTTGGTAAGGTTCAGTGATGCCGCTGCTTTTTCTGTGTCTCTCTGCGTCTCATTGTTTCGTTTGATTGCACAGTATTTATGCCACTTCAGATGTTGTTCTGTTCTCACATGTAAAGCACAGCACCTGCTGCTGCTGCGTTCTTTATTTACTGCAGTGTAGGAGAGGAGGACATCTAGAACTGCTGACCAGCCGTTGACATTTTGTCTTGACAGAAATGTTCAGAAATATCTCATCAATAAATGACTGAGAGGAACTGTTCCAGGATGGCCATGACTCACTCACAGCAGCACACAGTCTGAGGTTCAGACTAGGACTGCACGATATGGTAAAAAAAAAAAAAAGGCAAAAGAAAAAAGGAATTACTGAAGCCCAGTTGTGTTTCACTTAGCAACAAGGTAATACCAACAAAAAGACCCCTGAGCCGATTTATTGGCTATTTATATAGGTATATAAGTTGGAAGAACCGAGACAGAGGCAGATATACAAGGATACAGACGGGCAGTCATTTGATATTTGGCAGCGTAACTGGTTCATTATAATTAAGTCCTGCCCAAAAACCAGGGTATTCACCCATTATCATTATTATAATTTGCTTCAGCTCTTTCACCAGGGCACTACTGCGTAGGGATGTTAATGATTGATCATGAATCAATTCATTGCCGTTAAGAATTGGGGTTGGATTTTGTTGGGCCAGTTGTTAGATAACAATTAAGATAAGATCCACAATTAAAATGACTTCATTATTTTGTTATATATATATATATATATATATATGCTTCTTACTACATGTAATACAATATGTTCATGCATCTCTTTCTTGCATTCTGACAATATATAGGTCAGTTTTCCTGACAAACCCCTGCTGAGGCTAAAAGTCTGTATTCATGTGTCACAACCCCACCCCCCCATTCCCAGCCCTTGATGATGTCCTGTAAATCAGGCAGGACATTTTTACTGTTCATGCACATTCTGCGTAATTACTCTGGTGTGCACCAGTAAACAATGCCGAGCCATAGAGGTTTTTATGAATTATACTACATGACACACTGGTAAAAAGAGGCCTGCACAATGCAGAGAGTATGATAGCAGTAATATCCTGTGTGTGGGCTCTGTGATCTTTTATAGGACACCGGCAGCAGGAGGCCTGCTCATCAAACAGCCATCATCTCTTCTAATGATATCAATTCGACCAAGTGGCCATTAAAACATTTAGTGGGGATAGATGGCCGGTGTGGGTATGTGGGAGGTGCTGATTCATCCGCAGTGCACTTGCATGTGAGCACTGCAAAGCCACTCTGTTCATTTTTCTACATTAACATATACACATGTGCACATTTACAGCTCAGACAAGCATGAAGAAATACATTAAGCTACAGTTTGACATACACACAAAAATAAGACACTCAGGAGTAAAAAAAAAAAAAAAAATGCAGGGAAAAGCAGCTGAGTGTGATGAAATAATCATTGGGAGCCATCTCTTCTAAGAGAATGAACAATCAGCGATGGTCCCATTCACTCTGCTGCATTTTGCTCCACACGGGAGATTAAATATTTACCAAAAGTGTCTCTCCTAAAGAGCCACGACATCTTCAAGGGACCAACTGTCCATCTCTGACATCCACCTAACACCTTTCCTTTAATACAGGAAAAGAAAAACACGGTTTAATTTGTACAGAGATGTAAGAGAGCTCCTGAGTCTTACACAAGACTTAAGAGTCTAACTGTCTGTTAGCCAATAGTGATGTTTCAAATTTTACATCAGCACTTTTATTTTTTAATGTGCCCTCTAGTCCTACTATAAACCCCCAGAATAAAGAAAGCTGGCATCCTCATATTCTGATATTATCTAAGATTGAACGTCTTTCTTTTGCCACTGTTGCACGCACCCGGGCTGAAAGGCACAGAGAGAGAAATTGGTCCTAAAAAAGAACCAGGGCCTCATTACAAGGCGCAGTGTGATCGTGCCACATCTCAAATACCCACCAGGCATCATTACAACCTAGAAAGGGTCCAAAGACAGAACAGAGACAACACTGATTCCACACAGTCTTAATGAAGCCTTAAAGCAAGGAAGAGCGAGGGAGGGATGAGTGATGGTGACGTGAAGAGAGACTCAGACGGGACCAGACGGGGAGCAGAGATTAGGAGATATGAAGGGATCCCACTGTTATTCCTACAGTGGTGTAAAAACAGTGATATAGTCCATTTGACAGCCACTGTTTCAACACTGACAGTAAGAGTTGAAATGAAAAGTAAACTTTCTACATATAGCATAACTTAAAGTTGAAATTCTACTTCAACATCATCCCCAGAGGGAGTACATGTGTGGATTTGACTATGAATGGCAAACAAGAGAAGAGAGGAAAATCTGGAATAGATAACAATAGGTCTCGTCCGTTCGCTGCCAAAATGAGCATTAAATTAAATTAATTGATCTGCCACATGTCAAACAGAAGCCCAGTTTATAAAACTAATTCTAGGAATATTATTATGAACTATTTCTCTTTGCTCCATTCACTTTACAGAACAGACTGATTGCTTTTTGACATGGTAGTACTAAATGTAGATATATCAAAGATATCTTACACAGATGTACATGTATGAAGGCACGCAAAAAATCCCAATGTATGTCTGAAAAAAGTGTAATAAGCAAATTAAAATCCTTACACTGACACCTGATCCCTTTTCTTCATTTATAAACCATCACAAGATGTGTCCTACTTCACTGTAAAATCCATTCACAATGTATGTGCACTGAACGCTTTGCACAACAAGCCTGTACATACTGGATCCTGGACCGGCACTGGCCTCCAAACAATCTGTGATGTCACGAGTCATGCTCATAGGCCTGCCTCTCAAAAAGCCTTCTAGTGTCAAACATTCACAGACCTACACAGTGAAGCTCAAACATTCAACTTTAGGGACGCTCTCTCTCGATTGTCTGTACAAGCCTGTGGACAACTTGTTGAAGTTGCTGGACTGTTGATTTCACTGTGAAGGACTTTGGTCAGATTTTTTGCGACAGCCCAGAGGAGGTGACTATATGCACATCCTCTTGTCTCAGAGCCTCTTTCCGCTCCACTAACAGAGAGCAACAATAGCTAATGTCAGCTTAGAAATACAGCTATTAACATAAACCATGACTGGCTTCAAGCACAATACACAAGCTCCACATAGCCTCTTTAAGTATTATCATCAAAGTTAAATCTTACGTCTGGTTTAGGTACGAAGGCCCGTCCAGGGATGGTGAAGCAGTTGCGGACTGTGCAGAGATACTGAGCCATAATGGACAGACGGCTCCTCTGTTTGCTGTTTGTGCTGGCTGTCAGCCTCTGGATGGAGAAGGACGACACAATTACAAATAAGTGACATGCATTCGGTAAGCCCCGGATAATGTTCAGGTTGTAATCATGTTGCTTTTAGTAGGAATCAAACATGTTTGGTAAACATATACATAAAGACTATAAACTGTACCAAAAGACTATTCAAGTTTATCTCAATTCTGTTTTTATGTGTAATTAACAGAAGAAAAATGAAGCAATCATTATAAACCCTGGTCTGAATGATTTACCAGGCCCAAATCATAAAAGCACTCCAGAAGACTTTATTTTGGGTGCAAATTCTGATTAATTATGGATCAACAAATCAATATTTGATCATAACCATATAATAACTAATCATTTACCCAGCATTTTTATATAGGAGCAGTGACCTGGCCACATGTAGACTTCAGACTACAAGTATATTTAATCTTTGTTCATTTTTACTTTTTAAAACATCCAAATGTAACACAAATTTCAACCAACTAATGCTTGTTGTAATTTACGATTGTTAAGTGATACTTAGGAATTGGTTTATCGAGATAAGGGAAAGAAAAGAGGTCACAGCAATTTTCCAGATGGAAAGCATAAGAGGGGTTCCAGTAGTTAAAAGAGCACCAACTGGACCTCAAACAGGGAAAAAGAATGTCAGCACCACAATGGAAACATAACATTTGTTTATTTCATGTATTAACGTGTAGAAGGATACATCAGATCTGTGTGGAGCGATGAGAGGACTGTTTTTCATCTGCCGCTATTTTGGTCTCTTCAGCGTAACAGAAGCTATAAGCGCATTAAATCTTTTTTGGAAATAGGCGAAAATCACCACTTTGAAAACATCCTCCAAAAATGTGCCGATTCCATCAACCTTTTCCAATTCAGTACTTCAAAAAGCACATGAAAATGGGTGGAAACACAGATGATTTATAGGTTTTTAATTCAATGACTGATTTGGCAGCAGGTCATGAAAGCAGCTTCCTGACAAGCACACACATTGAACAATGGTTTTCACCCACCTCTGCCACCTCTTTCTGGAAAGTGAGTGTGAGTCTGGTGCGTCCGTAAGCGAAGGGTCCTGTTCTGTTGGACATGTTCTCCAGCCACTTGATGATGAGGATGGTTGACACATTGAATGGGAGATTCCCTATGACGTGAAGGTTTGGTGGCTCTGCAGAACAACACATACACATCTAAGCTCCGTGGATTTACTACACATCACCACCAGAGGCTTTTGGAAATTCCATAATCTCACCTCCCTCCCATGGCTTAGCGATGTTCACTGGGAAACCTCGGTCCATTCTGTAGGTGAGTATGTCGCCATGGACTATCCTCATCTTCTCCGGTGCTGCCTCAGACAACAGCTGTGAAAAACGGATGTGATGTTCAAAGAGACAAATGAAAATGTGTTGAGAAAAACTAAATAATCGTCAGTCACTCTGTGGGTGGTTAATGACGCTGCAGTTTTAAATAGATTAACTAGTTTCGTGCAGCTGACAGGTTGCAGAGCAGAGCCTTTTTCTGCTCTGCGACCTCATGACCTTGATAACCATTGTTGCTGCTCCGCTTACCTTCAGCCCTGGGATGAAGCGTGAATCCTTTTCCACCACGAGCAAGTCCGCCGCCCCGGCATTGAGGATGGAGCGGGTGAGACCCCCGGGACCAGGACCCACCTCGCACACATGGGCATCCTTCAAACTGCCTGCCTGACGCACAAGTTTGTCTGAAAACAAACAAGATGGATGACCAAAGGAATGGTGTGTTACATGTTTTTGCATACAGTGAGTGAATCATTACTAACTTAGTTCAACTCATGCATCATATAAGTGACACAATAGTCTCCAACCAAATGTCCTCATCAGACCCCTGGGTGTCTAAATTGAGATGAATAGCGTGCTATGTTGCAATACCTGTCAGCCTCTGTGTGATGAAGATGAGGTGCATTAATCTAACAAGTCACCTTGTCCAAGGACAGGAGAGCAGATCAGACCTGCACTGCATCACTGATAATCATATTAAGCCTAGGGCTCTGCAAGGACTGCAAACAATCGACTCGGGCCGTTCACATTAACGGGAGATCTACTCAACCTCACACATACTGAGAAGCCTGTCGCTTTCAATGCCCTGATACAAGGCTGCATGCAGCTGTGCAATCAAGTGCACTGACAAAACACACCACTGAGCCCCCGCTGTAGACATAGTAACAAAGAAACGGCCGCTAGCAGGTATTGGTGCACTGCAGATACAGCGAAAGAAAAGACAAAGAGCGAGCGAGTGAGGCAGACTAACCTGTGAGCCTCAAGTCCAACAGAAAGTTCTGGGACAGCTGCTTCTCGGCTCTCAGCTTGTACAGCTTTATAAGCTCACCTACAGTGGGCAAAGGAGGCAGGCGGAAGGGTGCCAGTTTCCTTGAGGCAGCCATCAGTCAGGTTAACACTGAGAAACACAAACACACAGAAAAAGGTTACAGGAACTATGACCAGCTTCTTCTGCAGCAAAGCAATTCAGCAGCTGAGAGGCATGAATGTCTAAAAATACACAAAAGGGCAACATGTGAGGCATTACTGGTAATAATAACCTGTCAGGGATAGAATTCTAACATAGATGTGAAAACTATGTTAAGTCAGGATTGACCTTTAGAATGCAAAGTGTATATGCTTTTTTGAAGATTGTATTTTGTCTTTTAGCCTTTATTGACTGGACAGCTTAGAGAGTGACAGGACACAAGGGAGAGAGAGGGAGGAACACATGAGGCAAAGGGTCACTGGCTCAGGTTGTCCAGTGTGCATATAGTTGTGTTTATTATTATTATTATTATTATTATTATTATTATTATTATTATTATGTCAATTTACAGTTGTGATTCTGCAATGTGATTGGGTGGGCTTTATTTTAACCGTCTATCTACTTGCAGTTCAAACACACAATGTGCAGATAAGACAGTGTTAATCTACGATTTTTTGTCTATTCTTGCAAACTGTTATCAATTCCAATTACTCCATTATCAGGTCATGGTATTGATTTCCAGTGTCTAGCCTTAAGCGGTGGTGCTGGGGAGCCGACTGTGTTCATGTCAGTGCGTCTGGTAACAAGATCTCGTGCACCACCTTGTGGTGTTATTACAGAAGACTAACTGGCCAGTGAAGAAAAGCACAAAATATGGGATGCCACTTCTGTGAAAAAAAGGTTCATATATGATCATTTCTATATTTGGACTGCAGGTATCAGACAGTCTTATCAGCGCAGAAGAAATTAGCATAATTCCAACTTGTGCACTATTACACATAAATAAAGTTGGCAGCAAAATACTTTCTTTATTTAATTAATCCAAAACAAGTCAGAACGATAGTGGTATACAATTCAGCGACTTAAAAATGTAAAAAGGCCCGTTAAACTCTAAGAGATACTGACATTACACTGAATAATATGAGTGACATTGCTCTTATAGTGCTGTTAGCATTTGCGGCTGATGTTAGCTTTAGACCGAATGCCTTTGGCAGAGCCCGTGGTAAATGGCTCTAAATGTAAACGAAACACTTCACGGGGGTTTCTAGAAACCGAGGTAAACACTGCGGACGAACTGCAAACAACACAACGAGCACATATAGCTTAAAACACACAAGAGTTCACCCACGTTTCTCACCGGCGTCGTTTTCCTCTCTTATATATCCGTATTCGTCACTGAATTGACGTCCAAGTGTCCAATGAGTTTGCGAGGATGGCGACATGGACTAATCAGATGGAAGTAGGCGGGATTTTACGTTGCCCTTGAAGATTTGTCGATTGTTGGTGCAATGATGCGTCCCAGCCACGAGATGGAGACAATTCAGAGATGGTGGACAGCATTTATTTACAATAAAACTATAAATACGATTGGCTGATGTAGTCCTTGAACACAGCATCAGAACTTCGTATTTATTCTTGCAAAATTTAATTAATGCATCTGTGTTACGGATAAGGGCTGCCCTCCTCTGACATTGCAGATTATGCCCTTGCATATACATTAAATTAGTAAAATTAACAAGAATACAACTATTAATTTATATTATATAATACATAGAAATTTAAAGACATTTATCAGAGATTAGAGCTAAAGTCATTATCAGGCATCAGGCTTGTATACACACAACATCCCCTGCTTCGAATGTCATCATTAAATCCAGCCCTTGACATCTCCATAATGTTCAACTCATTGAAACCTCTCAGCTCAAACTGATGAGCAGTCTACATGCCTACAGCAAAGCAGAAATCCATTGTGTAAGTGTTTTGTCATGCTGGTCTGGATGATGCACAGCTGTTGTTTGGAACGGACCCCGTGGCTCTGCCGTCTACCAGCTCCGCTCACGACCCACGCTGGGTTGTGGGTGTCAGAGCTTGAGATGGAAATACTCGTCCCCTGCAGGGCTCAGCAGATGAGTGGCAGCTCCGTCTCCTGCCATGGCTGACCTTGGAGGAGTGCCTCCGACCCGAGAGCGAGGAGAAAGAAATCACTGGTGGTGGTGGAAGGGTAGGGGTCATGCTCGGTCTGCTGCCATGGTGAGGACTGTGCAAAGTCACTTCCTTGACAGTTTGACAGTAGTGTAAAAAAAAAAATGAAATGAGAACAAGTTATTGACGCAGTCAAGAGATTGTGGATAGATGATCTGAATTACAAGATTCATCATCTGTGAATATAACAGCCTACTTATGTAAGCAGTATCTGGATTGAACAGGCTAACAAATATGATATAGAAGGCCATAAAACAGTCAAAAGTTTATAGGGCACATGGTGGCCCTATTACCATCCCATTCATGATCATCTCAAACCAGCCACCGGCCCTCCTGCTGCCACTCCTCCTCCCCTTGCCTGCAGCACGGAGCCTGCTGAGGTAAAAGCAATGACCCCCAGACGATGCTCGAAGTAGGAAAAAATAAGTGCTAGTACTTCCCTTATTCACATGCTAGTGTGTATTGGCTGGTATTAGCAAATCATAAAGTATTACATTCAGAATTTCTACAGTGATTACAAGATACTATGAAATATTTCTGAATATTGACCTGTCCTTCACCTTGACACCTTGGGAAGATACTTCAACAACATCTTAATTATGGATAAAGCATACACATTTAAAGCTTGAAATGAAAACAATGAAAAACACTGAATGTTTCAAAATTCTTTTAAGGAATGTGTGGGTTCTCTGAAAAGGATGATTAGAAGGAATAAGGAACAGATGAAAAAGAAGAACTTTTGAACTTGGGTGGGACATTTTGAGTCATGGTTGGGTTAGAGTTGGAGCTAAATCACATGTTGAAACACATGTGCTCCATTCTTTAAATGAACTGTTAAAGTCACATGTCTTTCTCTGGCCTGCGAAGCCTGACAATTGGACAGGTTCAGTTAAGTTTCTTGGGAGATAAACCTATTGTACCATCTGAACACAGGATGGCGTCAGAGAGTCACTTCCTCCAAGCAACTCTATAGTATGTGATCAGGAAAAAAACAGGAAATGAAACATAAGTAATTAACATTTCTGAGATGGTAAGTCATCTCTTTAAATGAAACATCAGAAGAAAAACAAGGACTGAAATACTTAAGAGTATATAATTTCCAAGCCAATTTAGACGAACAGACTTACATCAATAAACGCAGGAACCACAAGAGATGAGATGTCTACAGTAAGTTCAACAATAATCTGCTCTGAGAGTGTTTCAACGTTGAGTCAGTATAATGTTTGAGCTGGATGTGTTATGCTGTAACAAGTTCAACAGGGTTAACAGCCCATAAAGTTAAACCAGATGTAAACTGTTATGAACCTCTTTTGGGTAACTTGGTTCAAGTGTTTATTATGTAATATTGTATTCCACTGAATACAAAACCAGGCAAAATAAACTATATTTATTTACTCTAATCGATAATTTGGTGGGAGACGGCAGACTGGTGATCTCTTGAATAGGGCTCAGCAAGTCTCAGGATGAGCTTGGTGAGGATAGTTTGAGTTAAACTGTTGTATGATGTCATTTAGATTCTTATTATAAACACAGAATGATGTAGATTTTTTTCATTTTGGATGGAAGGCAGTGTTTGGAAGTGGAAAATCCAGACCATAATTACTTGTCCGTCAACTGTTGTCTGTTAAAAACATCCTACGTTACAGCACCACATAAAAAAGAAACTGTGGTACCTAAACACTGAAATTCCTGTGGCGATCATCGTACTCCTCTGATACATGTGTTGTGGTATTTTTGTGGTATTCTGAGATTTGTTTGACTCTGTACAGACATCTTACCCTTAAAACTTTTGGTGTTCTCAGCTCTAAAGTTGTAGTTTCTTGTCGTGTGGTGGGAGCACATAAAAATCAGCATCTTGTCAAGATATGTCACAAAATATCAATTTCCATATAATGTTGCTTCAAGTCAACATTTCACATGGGACATGAATTGCGGTACCTTGGTGAATGGTGCATTTGACCCATCCATCCTCACCTTCTCCTGATGCAGATTTTACTCTAAAGGCCTATACCGCCTCACCTGACTTCCTCCTTTGCTCCCGTCATAATATCTGCAGTCACTTGAGGTCATCAACAAATGTAAATATGGCATAATAAGCTGCTTGTACTGATGACCTATATGACTGTTTATCTGATGGGCTGATATGTAGGCTAAATATGTTGCAAGTAGCAGCAGCCAGTTAGCTTAACATGAAGACTGAAAACAATGGGAAAATTAACACATTTGTTCAGGCAGGTTAAATTATTTTAGCTAGCTGCTGCCTCTGGCTCAGTGCCATAATACAGACATCTGAATTGTGTCAGTCTTCTTACCTTGCTCTCCGCAAGAAACCAAATAAGTGAATTTCCCAAAATGCCTTTAAAACAACACACCACATACCACAAGTTTAAACATCGCTATAACCACGGGCACTCAAATTTACAAATCCCTGACTTTTTCCTCCAAATTTTTCTTTGGCCGCCATCCCTTTTGCTAAAAACCTCTTTAGTCCCCTTATGGCTTATGGCTTGAGGCCAGGAACACCATGTTCCCTGTTGTCTCGGCCTGGTCTAATCTCTCCCCGCTTGGACAGCTCATTAGGATTTGTCAGCACGCCCGAAACAAAAAAAAATGACCCGGGAGAGCTGAGGTGATGTCTGCACCGAGGAAGTGGAGCAAACAGAGAGTTGCTAATGTTGCAGTGTTTTGGGATGGGACCTCAGTCATTGCATTGCTGGGGGGAGCAAGTGACGACAGGGCAGCGCTAAGAGACGCGTATGAAAAATTAAGGAATACGAATGTTGGTGCCTGCCGATGACAAGAGCGCAAAGGTGACATGTGTTGCATCAAAACTGGTTTATGACATAATGATTTAATTTGCCTGACATCTCACTGCTTCCTTCTCCCATGTTTCCTTTGATAGGACCTTCGACGAAGATTTACGCTGCAGCTTCATTGCAGCTGGGCGACTGAGCTCAATTCTCACAACAACACTTTATCACCCATATTGCATTAATTAAAACCAGAGCGCCGTTCATTTGGATCACAACATATAAGTGTGGGAATGGCAGCTGCTTCAACCGGCCCACATTTCTGCCATGATTCATAATAACCGCAGCCACAGTGGGCCCAGACAGGACCACCGTCCTGTGGGCATTATATACACAGAGTGAAATCATAACAAACCTCTTCCTTGCTGAATCCCACCACATGACTTCATTTTGGGTGTGGGAATTATGGCATTCAATCAAAATACACTTCTCATGACCTCAGTTTGGATAGATCTTCCTCTTCGATACCACATGTAGGGGGATGACTTAATATGTGGGGAGGAAGGCGTCTGTCAAACAAATGTGCTTTGTTTCGTTGAGTTTTTCTTCGGTCTGATACACTTTAAGTGTCACATACAGGACCAAAAAAACCAAAAAAAAAGGTAAAAATGTCTTTGAGGTTCCTCAAGAGCCGGTGAACTCTCAGGTGACCTTGTATCTCCAGGTATCAGGTGGCGCTTGGGAGAGTAAAGGAATGTAAAGCGTTAACAACCGGAAAAGTAGCATGCTCGTTTCTGCCTATTCACTTGTCTCCATGTTTCTGCTGAGGAGCGTTTCCATTTCATCGAAAAAACAAAACATTACATCAGCCCCACACCCACATCATCCACTAATGGCTTCGTGTGAACAAAACCACTGTTGGGTCAGAGCTGCATTGCAACACAAGGGGAACTGACAGCGAGGGAGTGAATGTGTCCGTCTGACATAATTCCTCGGTGAGTTTGTCTGTTGATTAGCTGCTGCTGCGTCTTTTGTTTGCTTTGGTTTCCACTTAGAGATAAGACTGTTATTGTGCTCCCAGTGGGCTTCCTTCTGGTGACCAGACAAGACTTTCACTAGAAAAGGCAAATTCAGGCTGTGGTGCACTCTCCTCACTCCTCATGCTTCTTATGTACCAATAGTCAGGATTGAATACAGTACCACAAAAATCCATAAACAATGCAGAGTCAGGAGTTTATCAGCAGTTATAAACGAGTTAAACATTAACAAGCACCAGATAACAGGGTCAGAATGGAAATATTCAGAATTCAAGCAGTCTATTGAATTGGATTTATTGTTCTTGAACTCCAGAGAGAACTCCAGGAGAGTAGTGAGAAATAATCAAAATAGTATAAACTCAGCTAAGTTTACAACCACTTTAATGTATATATCCAAGAAGCAAAAATGGAAAGGTAGGATTTTCAAACAATGTGAATGGCTTTCCTCGTCAGATCAGCCTCGTCACACCAGCAAGAGACAATTTGTCTGTGTGAAACAACTGGCTCTTGGCTTAGCGATTACTCTCAGGGCTACTTAGCAAACTATACACATAGCCAGCAGGGAACATGCAAGCACAGTCAGTTACAGACCTGTACAACATTTCATCCAATAAAGAGCTATTCACGGGGGCGAAAAAACTTACGCAATGCACCTTTAGCTTGAAATAAAAAAAATGCAGTGATTTATTTGCCCCCGCATGTAATCATAAAGTGACTAGCAAATATGCACTGATTCTAGCAAGGAACAGTTCACATTTCAGACATTTTAAGTGTGACCATTCACTGTACCTGCATAGCTTCTATTTAGAAATGCCATTTCACTAAGTTTCCCAGCTCTATATAAGATCACAGCATAATGTTGCTGTATGTTGACCTCGCAAGGTGGGTAAACGATATCCCACAGTAATAGTAGGTGGACCAAATTTGGGTGTGTTTACTTTCTACTGCTTCTGTGCACATGTCCAAGCTAACAGTAGCCTGGCAGCGAACTTAACTATTCCCATTGATGCAGAGCACAATTACTGTACCTCAGATTTAGCTCCCTGGCTTAGTTTTCTGCGAGCAGGGCCAAAAAGGCAGTGTGGCTGCCAAAGGCTCTGAGAGTTTGGCCACACTCGGCCCTCCTAAGTCAGCAATCGGTGGTTGCTTGGGCCACTGTTAGGGCTTGGGTGGCTCCTGTCACCGGACTTTCCCATCATCAGAGAATGGCATGGTTCAGCTGTCACCAAGGGTCAGCGGGGAGAGCTGGCTCTCTCACTGGCCAGCCAAAACATCTAGCATTCAGCTAGCCTCAGCTGCTAACAGTGCCCGTGTTGGCAAGAGTGGATGAGTTAAATATAGAACTATACTTTTAGCCTCAGTGGCCGGAGTCAAAAAGAGCAGAGAGAGGGGGACAATGGAGGATGAGTGAAAAGATCTGGCCCTGTGACAAGGCACATCACGCCGCACCTCTGCCTTTCTCCTCGCTGGGCAACGGCCCCTTTCAACCGCTGAGAGGGAGTAGAATAATGCCTGTCCACCTCCACCTCCCCCCTCCTCCTCCTCCTCCTGCTCCCTTTCATTTTCAGTCTCACACACTCTTCAACTGACTTCTCGATAGGATAGGCTAGGATAGGAGGGAAGGAAAATGAGAGGTGTGTTTGAGACTGCTATGCAGAGTAGAACTGGATAGGCTGTGGGAGTGAAAGAGGGAGGGAGGGTGAGAGAGAGAGGGGGGGAAGTTACAGTGCTCTCTATCATTCCCTCTCTGACCTGAGGAACTGGTAGGAGAGAGAGTGAGTGAGAGTGAGTGAGAGAGAGAGAGAGAGAGAGAGAGAGAGAGAGAGAGAGAGGGAGAGAGAGAGAGGGGAGAGCTTGAGATGGCTCTTGGCACAAGTGAGTAGCCAGCAGACACCACAAGTGGACCACACAAGCCAGAGGATATCGGTTGGATACTTGACCGCCCTTTTCTCGAGGATTAAACTTGGTGTGGCCATTAATTCGCTCAAACCTGGGGACGACTCAATAGCAGGTAAGTCAGTATCTGCTAATGAAAGAATTCTTGTTCCCCAGCCAGAGGCGACCACACGCCTCTGGCAAAGCAGAGCTTCTCAGCTGTTCTGCTTTCAGACCGAAATACAGGAAACAGCTCAGGTAGATCACAGGTGCTTCTGCTTTACTGTCACCTCTTTATGAAGCCAATAAAGGGCATTGATGGATAGAATTCCACTGGCTTGGCACTTCATTTGAGCTGCGGTAAGAGCTTTTTATCCACTACGTGAATGAAACAACTCTTCCCCAAAGTGCTTATACTTTTTATACATTCAAGTGACGTGGTTTTGGAATTGCTCGCCCCTTAGAAGACAAGGGACTGCTCTTGGTGCTGTTCGCGGCGATACAAATTTGGCATTGTGACAGAGAGTCATGAATCAAACATGACTCCATGAATTACATCTTATGTTGCTTTATGAATAAGACCATTTAGCGCTTTCGCATGTGGGAGGAGAAGCCCACGACTTCGCCAGATGACAGGGGATGATGGTGCGCTGAGATGAGAGAGAGAAGTAGTTCAGTTTATTAGTCAGTAAAGGCACGCACTCACGCAACTTTTGCCCTCAACTCCTTACGCACACCATTGCACTTAGTGTACACACGCAGAGTGCAACTGATCACACTGTTGCTCAGCATTAAGAAGCGTCTGAGGCCTTCAGGAGCTGCAGCAGGATGTCATCTTTCATCCAGAATATTTATGGATGTGTACGTAATGACGCCAAAGTGAATTCCATTTCATCCGCATGAAGTCATCAGACACATGGCTCCGGCTAGCCGCTGTCCATTTGTCAACGGCTGCATCACTTTGCCTCAGTAAGCCCAAAAGAAAATATGTAATGTATCTCACCCTCAGCAGGGGAATGCAGCGCAGGTGTGGCTTGCTTGCGCTGCTCGTCAAAGATCCTGTCTGTCAGTGTCCAGGGGCTCTGCGCAACCTCACCCTTCCTCCTCCCGCCCTCTCCAGCTGATGTGGCCCCTGTGCGCTCACTGATATCACCGCCGACACAAGACAAAGAGAGCTAGTGGGGCCGATATTACTCATTAACATTGTTGCGCTCGGTCCAGCTTTATCTAAGCTCGTCCCCTCCGGCTCTGCACAAGTCTGTGGCGCTCAATCAGCCAAATGTCCACTGGAGAAAAAGACAGATTTGTGAACTGGGCAGTTATCAGTCGACTGCTTGTAAATTAGTCAGTCCTACTGTAAATCAATAATGCCCTCCCCGTTTAAACTGGAAGCAAGCTGGCGAAGTTTGGGTATTTGCCAAAGTAGCATTGATTCGAGATGCACTAAATGTGTCACTGGCTTACCTCATGACATTACTATGGCTCTATGTCACTTGAGTTGCTTGTGCAGTGGGGTGACATACTGTAATTTAGCTGAGAGTTGTGGCGGAGGAAGAAACTTTTCTTTCTGTATCTAGTGCTTGCAGCATGTGCAGCATGTTTGCAAAGAATTGGTTAACACAACCAAAGGACGAGGATAAATACCAAATCAAATAATTTGACTGAGAAAAATGTAAACTATTAAACGCAAGAACAAGACAGCATGCGTTGAAGTTGGAGCTGTTTCCAAAGCACCGACTCCATTATTCTTTGACACCTTTACGGTCTCCTGCACATTATCAACTCACTGACCCCATTCCTTTCTCGCTATGAATGTGATAGCTTGCGCCTGTGTGTCGGACATGCGTGTCCGTGGCTAATTCGTTTGAAGACATGTCTGCGTGCATGAACACAAACACAATATAGTAAGGAGGTGGAGCTCACTGTGGCCAGTTAGCGGGTGTCTTCCTCCCTATACGTCTGCTGGGCCTCACCAACAGCTGTCACTGACACATGCACAGCCCCAGTCGTATAAGGGCCTCTAGTACTTGAATTCCAAAAATGCAGTTTAGACACATTTGGATATTTCGCAGAACAGTCAGTGGCACTTATAACTCATGTTCCCTCGGTTTAAAAATAAGTCCTCAAACGCCATGGCAACCCAAGATCTTCTCAAGATCATTTGATATGTGGTGGGCAAGACGTCACAGTGGATTGACTGGTTCGTGACATGTAATTAGAACAGATGATGTCATTCTTGAAGTTCTCTTGCCGTGGAAATATATCACGAGTGTTGCAAATGGTTCAGGCTCATCAGAGTTTATTGGGCTCTAACTGTTAATTAGCACATGAATCATGCATTGCACCACTCAGTGGCAGACTCAGGATGTTTCAGGGGCAGAAGAGAAAAAAATAAAAAGGGCACCAGCTGTATGCAGTGGGACACCATAGTGCAGCAAGTTGTGATACATTTACAATGAAGAGAGGGCATTTCACTATGTGTTGTCCACAACCAATTAGGTTTTGGAAGGGCATCATAGAGGTCTCTTTATCCCCTGTCCACCACCAGGAGAACACCCTAGAGAACCCCAGTGGAAACTTCACCATGTTTTCTCCACTGGGAGGGCAACCTAAAGAGCACTTTATTACATTTCCTCCACTGGAAGCTACCCAAGACATCTCTTCATCACATTTCCATCCCTGGAAGGGAAACCTAGAGGACACTTTATCATGTTTTTTTTTCCACTGGATGGGCACCCTAGAGGTCTCCTTATCATGTTTCCACCACAAGAAGGTCACCCTTGTGGGCACTTTCTCAAGTTTTCCTATCTAGAAGGGCAACCTGGAGGGCACTTCATTATGTTCTTATTTACCATAGGGGCATTTAAGGGGGCATTTTTGCTGCCTTTTTTCGAACATGGGGCCACCGGGGCCCATTGCCCCCCCTGCGCCACCCCAGTCCACCAGTGGCACCACTGCATCTTTCTGAGCAGGATAATCTTACTTTGATGTAAGAGACATTCTAAATTCCACAGAAGGGATCAATTAGTTGATCTCAACCATATTCCCACCCTCCCTTCACATCCCATGCTTTTCTTCTCTCATCCATGCTTTTTGAGGGGAAGTGACTTAATCATGAATCTTCAGTGAACTGGCGTGTGATGATGACAGCAACCAAAAGATCTCATCTGTCCAGTTATGTCACTGTCGTGAAGGGAGAAAAACAGCCTATGTTTACTGAAAGCACCAAGATAAGTACGGCTGGCCTCTGTGGATGATTGTCCGCTGGCACTGAAGACCAAATATCACACTGTAATCTCACAGGAACTGTCACCGAGACAAAGTTCTTCAATCCACTGCTGTTTTAGTCTTTGGTCCCACCTGAAACAATGCATTCATTGTTCCTACGATAACCAGCTGCTATTTTTCTCTCAGGAAAAAGGTATATGACAGACAAAAGAGCACAGTCACTGTAGCAACAGAAAACAATACAATTGCTCATCTACAAAACTGAAAGTGGAGATTTGGAATTGGATAACCAACTATGGACAACCTTATATTTAATTATCATTCCATCAAACAAGAGTATAAGGTCTTCAAAACAGCTTCCACGTTATTAAGTTGTTCAAGGTGCATATTGTAAAATCAGCCACAAACTTGAGGCATATTCTGGACCCTCCAATAAAGGAAGAGTTTCACAAACACATCTGGGATCACACAGGTCACATAGGAATGCATGGATTGCTGTTTGACTCCTACGGTATACGTAAGCAGACCTATACAATAATGAGGAAGGGAACTTCAGCCCCTTAAGCAAATGTTCCACTTAAATGCATCAGATGCTATCTTTGTTAAACATTGTTGGTGCTAAGTAGGTTTCTCAGCTTGCAGATGGTTTTTAGGGCTTTTTCTAAAACCAAAACTGAGCTGAAAGAACCTAAAATGTTCTGCAGGACTGAGTTAACCATGTAGCAGGTGGTAAAGTGGCTGACTCAAGTATGTCTGGACTGTGAGCTTGGAGCAATGGGGAAGTGTTGGTGTTAGCACTGCTAGCACAGGAGCCTTGGACCACCGGGATTAGCTTGTTAGCATGTTAACTTAAGTAGATGTCACTGCAAAACAAAACATAGACCTCTTTTTGTTCATCACCACTTGTCAAGTTTATGTCCAAAATTGGTTATCCTGTTACCTTTGTTTTGGTCTCCACCACCTCCTGGGAAAAAAAGTTGCTAACTTTGTCTATCATTTGTTCTGGTTAGCAGTTGGCTCATCAGAATTGGTCTGATAACAAGAGTGTGAATGTACAGTCATTTGTCTGTATTAGCTAAATGCGAGTATGACAATGTGCTCACAATGACTAAATTGAGGACTTCACCATTGAGACCACTGATGTTTGTATAAGGTTTCATGGCAGTCCATCCAATAAGTGTTGAAATATTTAGACCCACTGACTGACAGACTGACAATACCAACAATGGAGTCATTTTTAAGCACGGCTGCTAGCAGTGGGTTAGTAAGAGCAGAATGACTTAACCATGCAGTAAAGTATTGAGGCCTAATGTGTGCCTAAGGTGTAACAGACTTGTTCTTTTGGAAAAAACAAGAAAAGCAGAGGTGTAATACCCAAAGACAGCTTATTGAAGACAACATCATTAAAAGGTAACATCACCAATTTTGCACTTTAGAATATGTTTACAGGTCTTGGGGCGTACTTCTGCACACGTGAAAAAGTAATATTAAGTTTTACCTATTGTGTCTCCAGAAGAAGCTGCTTGTAACCTAATATATTGCCTCCAGTGGTGTAACTCACTGGCTAAATTGCATTGTGGGTGCCAGGTCTTAAAAAGGCAGAAGAATGCATTAAGTAAAAAAAACATAGCATTACGTCGCATGAGTATATGCAATTATACTTCCAGTACATCAGTTAACTCTTTAGGTGGTAACATTGGGGGGGGGGGGGGTCAGTGTAGCTACAGTGACAAAGTTCCTCGTAATCCATGTAATCCATGAACTGCCATTAAAAAAACGACCCTGTCCAATCAAAACAATACATTTAACTGATGAAAACTCATCAGTGGCATGCCAAAAGGCACAAAATTTCTATGCTGCACTACGCAAGAAGCCCAAACACGGATTAGTCGTCCTCTGAAAGACAATATGGGACCACTAGCCAACAGGGAAAATTAAATCAGGGAAATTAAGGTCTTGCAGGCATTTAGACAAGAATTCAGACAAATGGCTGACTCCATTACGTTGTGCCATATCTAAGACAGCTTCATCCATACGTTTCTATTCATAGAACAGCCAGAACTCGATCTCCTCCTTGATCTCAATGCCATAAAGATGGTCTCCACTCAAGACTCTGGTGCTTGGTAAGTTGGTCTTGGTTTACAGACACTCGGTAGATGTCACTGGGGGAATTGCTACACCATTAGGCGCTTCATCTTATTAAACCCTTAAGAAATAACAGATGCGTTAATTTTGCCCAACATGCATGCTTATTAAACCGATTGCAGATGCAGATGAATCATGTATTCCAGCAGCTGCGCCCATCCATATGTTTGGAGACAGTACATCACTGTACACCTCTGAGGGTGGCATGTTGTGTGAACGACTGCAATATGCATCAGAGGCTCCCACACACATCAATATTCATCATGCATGTCTCAACATGTAAAGATTTACTGATGCCCCAGTGAGTAGCACAGGGATAGTGTAAGTTCATAAAAGTGAATATTTAACGAAGCACAAGCACAACATGTTGTGTTTTATAAGTGACTGATTCAGGAACTGAGTCTTTTATTAAGCAAAGCATGCAAGTAAGTCATTAATGTGAGGAATTATGTGTAGACATGGACCTTCGTTCTCAGTTTGCTCATGATTGAAACCTTAACTGTCGAAGCTACCGTAGGCTGCAGTGAGAGGATCAGGTTAATGTGACATCAGGAGAATACTACAAGATGAAACCTTCAACTGACATTTTGCTCCAGTACTGCATGCCAATGTCAGAGTTTTTGTCGCTATTAGGTATTAATAGACGCCACGATTACAGGAAGACAAGCTGTGAATGCTTAAGTTTTGTCCATGAAGACTGTGGAAGACTCTTCAGTTTAATGGAAAAAAAGCACTCTTGATAAGAGGAATCTTCAGGGAATGCATGCAAGTCTGAGTCAGTGTTGCTATCTGATGACATCCATCTCTGCCTAAAGCCTCTTGAACACGGCTGTTACGCAAAATCTGACCCCAAGGGTCACTGGCCGTCTAGGCTGGAACACGCTGTCCATCAAACTCCTGGAACAGACCGTAGCTTTGTACCCTTGCAAAGGGAATAATAGGTGCTTACAAAACATTCAATATCAGATGGATGACTTGTAGCTTCGGATCTCATCCAGTTTTGATTGAAATTCCCATGTCTTGGCGCACTAGTGTGTTTTTCTTGTCAGGACGGGAGAGCTCCTCAAGCGTGCTGCATTTTATCAGTGTCCTCTGGCAGAACAAACTGCCAAACGCTCGCATGCAAAGAACATTTCCCACTCCTTATTTAGTCACATTGGGTTTGTGGTGTGAATATATCAAACTTGCTGAATCAAACAAGTCATTTTCCTATAGGATTATAACATTATTTGCAGCTGCTATCCTCATTCCTCATCTCTGGTAAATGAATTTGGCCACAAGTCAGACTTTAACCTTTCACTTTTTCTCTCTGTGCAATGTTCAGCAGTATTATAGGCTGATATATTAGGAGATTAAAGTCTCTTAGGAGAGAAAAAACATGTGTGTTGCTATTGTAGGGCACGGACTAAGGGTATCAGACCCCATCATGCTAATGTTATTGCTAGAATTGTATAGCTCTCTAACATGTACATGAACAAAGAAACTTCTAAAGTGTCAAAAAAGCTACTTAAGTACAAGCTTTTTTGTTCTTTTTTTTTTTTTTAAAAAGTATTAATCAATTAAAAAACCCAAAAGTTACATCTTCAAATGTCTAGTTCTGTCCCACGCACAGTCCAGAACTCAAAGATGCTAAGCTTGAAACATTATGAAATTAATACTTAACACTCTAATTACAAAAGTTCAACATAAAGTATAACATGTTAGTTTTTTGATGATGTTAAGTTGATGTGAATAAATTGAATAATATAATTCTGATTAAATGAAACAGCTCAGTTGGTGGAGAAAAGGGCTAATGTACAGGGGCTTTGTCTGACCTGCTGCCCTTTGCTGCATGTCAAACCCCCCCCCGACCCTGTTTCCTGTTGTGTCTCTGAGCTGTCCTGTCAAAAAAGGCAAAAAAAAAAAAAGCAAAAAAACCCCAAACCCTTAAATGTTTGTGTATAATAAGTGTTTATTATTCATGTATGATACATAAAATGAATGTATTTATGAATTATTCCTTCGCCTGTGATAAATCACATGTCTGTTTTTTTCATTTCTTTAAATCAACTCAACCGGACAGAAAAAAAATTAAATGTGACTCCACACATTGTCATGTCATATCATGTCATGTCATGTCATGTCATGTCATGTCATGTCATGTCATGTCATGTCATGTCATTGTCCGTAACTGCTTATCCCTTTCCATGGGGTCACGGGGTGTTGCTGCTGGAGCCAATCCCAGCCTTGTCTCAGGGCGAGGGCAGGGTACTCCCTGGATAAGTCGCCAGCTCATCGCAGGGCCCTCACTGATGAGCAATGTGCGGTTCAGTATCTTGCTCAAGGATGCTTCGACATGCAGCTCAGCCTTGCCCGGAGCCGGGATTTGAACCTTTCGATCACTAGTCGACCTGCTCTACCCGCTGAGCTACAGCCGCCCCTGACTCCACACATTGAATTTATGTAATACAGTAACATGGAAATTTACATGGGATTAAAACAGTTAACAGTTTTTGATGTACACTGATTGATTAAATAAGTGTTTTGAGTATTACACTGAGCGTTTATCACTAATATTATGAAGTTAATTTAACCGATGTCACAGCCCTATTCCCTAATGATGAACACTATTCTTATGAAATTCTTGGACTAAATGTTGTATCAGTCTGATAAGTCACACAGTGAACATCAGTGGTATTCACTAACTTGATGACCGCTCACAAAATTTTACAGCCCCTTTTTTCACTTTGGAATGGCAGCATGTGTTTCGACGGGGACTATATATACTCATATATGTGACAGCTGGACTTGCCCAAACCTTGTGATAGATTTGGGGTGCCGCTTTAAATTTAGGCGCGGGCCTTGACTGGGGCCTCCCTTGGTATTAGGCCACCCTTTTGTATTTGAAGGCACTGCGGCGTTGGATGCCGTGCAGTCAGTAACATTGTGCTGGTTGTTAAGATGCCACAGATGTGTGAGTGGGCATTGTGGCGGGTTGGCGCGGACCAAAGAGTAAAGCCTTATTGTCCGACAGCCATCTCTACTTTTATTTTCTATAAGGACAACTGGGAATGTTGCATGTCAGACTGGAATGCAGGTCACGCGGCTGTTGGAATTCCCATATGTTGCTCCTGAGAATTCACCACAATGAGAATGTAGTGGCCAGTCAAGGTGGATCAAAGACTTGTCATCAATAGGCTGTAATGACAAGCAGAGTTTAATGACGAATTCTTGTCAAACAAAGTCTTGTCATCAGTAAGAGTCTGTGAAGTTGTAGTGGCTATGACAAACAGCTTCAGCTGTCAAGGAGGGGTTCTATATGAATCTATCTGTGCAACTTAAAGCTGCTATTATCAACTTTATTTTGATGATCAATAGTTTAAATTAACAATGGATCCATGGAAAGGGTAGATCATAGTGACAAAGGCTTTAGTTAACATGCTGACAAGCTAGCCACGGTGGTCCAAGGCTCCTGTGCTAGCAGCATTAACACCAACACTCCGCCATTGCTCCAAGCTCATAGTCCAGGAATACTTGAGTCAGCCACTTTACCACCTGCTACACGGCTAACTCAGTCCTGCAGAGCATTTTAGGTTCTTGCAGCTCATTATTTTGGTTTTAGAAAAAGCCCTAAAAACCATCTGCAAGCTAAGAAACCTACTTAGCACCAACAATGTTTGACAAAGATAGCATCTGATGCATTTTTGGAACATTTGCTAAAGGGGCTGATATTCCCTTCCTACATGTCTATTTTCATATACTCGTCATTATTACATAGGAATCTGTCAGACAATAACAGACAATTAAATTATTATTTAAACTATTAATGAAGCAGTTATAAAGGTTTTTTTTAACAACACTTAAAACTTGGCAATTCCAAATAATGTTTATAGATAAACTTATTAACCATGTATAAAGTATTCTCAATATTAGCTGCAACTTTATGAAAAAAACAAATTTACAAATAACAATCAACTTAAGTTGAATTAACCATACATTCACAATTTTTTAATTGTGGTTGTTATAAAGTGTTACTTTTTGCTGTCAGTTATGATTTCACACACTCTCACACTCACTCACGCTGCTCACCCTATTGACCGGGAGTGACACCGTGAAACGAAGCGGGCTGTTACAGTAGCTCCTCTGGATTTTCATGGCATCAGCCCAGAAATTAAAAATAAACCACTGAGTGCCTAACTCAGCATCAACCATTTTGTCTCATTTAGGAACTCGGCCCAGAGTCATTTACAGTACTGCACATGTTTCTATGTTTAATCACTCATGCCCCCAGTAGTGCCTGTTTTAATGCCCCCCCCCACCACTGGGCAACTCTCTGGCACTGTCTGAATGGTGGAATAAACACTGTAGGCACTTGTGAATGCGGCTGTGCTATGACATTTGACTCAATGATATTGAGCCCACAGCTGAAACTAATAGTTATGGATAGGAAAGAAGGCACTGCAATTAATCTCCAGTTAAGAACCTGCTCTCTTTGGAGCCAGTGTGCACTCACTGAACTCCCAGAACTAAGATAAGGAATGCACTTAATGTGTTGCTTCATCAATTCTTTTTTTTTTTTTTTCCTTTCCTGTTTGAACTGAGAGATGCATTCACTGTTATCTTGCACTCTTCCCCTCTCATGTGCTTCGGTCTTTTTCCTGCAAACAGGCAGGATTCAAAGAGACTGGTTTCAAGCATCATTAGAATTCACTGCAGTCTTTACTTTGCTGACGACTGTTACCCAAGAAGAAAGACATTTTTCTGGAACCAAACCTTTGATATACTCACTTTCAAACCGTTCAACACGTGATACTCTTCTGGAACAGCCTGCTCGCTTTCATCACCTTGTTTTGATCTAGGTGGACTGATTCAAATGGTTATTGAAGTTCTGACTTGAGCTTCCCAGATTCCAGATTGTTTCAAAGAGATTAGTGGTTGTGTGTTTACATCCTGTAGCATATAGTGCACCATACACCCTGTGTACAATGTGCACGTACAAGTGTATGTGTTCCAGTCCTGTGCTTGGGAGAAAATTCATGACATTTTGGCAAGCTTGCTCAGGATGTCTCAATGCATGATTCAGAGGTCAGGGTGCTATGACATCACAAGGGTGCTACGCTGGGGATTTTGAGGGGCCAGGGGCGTTTTCTGTTTGCAATTAAAAAGCGCTGTTGATGTCATATCTGAAATCGATCACAAAGAGTGAACTCGCCGGGGAACTCAAGGCTGTTGTCTGAGAGCTTAAACAAACAAATGCCTGAACACACGCAAACATATAGCCTATAGACTTGAGCACATTCACAAAGAGAAAACCTGATACAGGGTTAGGATGTGCTGGTCGGCACCTGGCATGGCAGCCACCGCCATCAGAGTGTGAATTTATGTATGAGAAAACTGTAAGTGTATGAATTACTTGTCCACTGTATGGGTGGACAAAAGCACCCGCTAAATGTCCTAAATGTGAATGAAAAAGAACAAAAACAAACAAATAGGATTACTAGCTTATGATACTGATCTTTACTAGGCTCCCCGCCCAGCAACCAACCTAAGGTACTTGTAGGCTAACAGCAGAACTCCAAGTGTTGCCGTTGAGAATGCATTAAAACAAGCAAGCAAGCGAAGAAGTTAAAAAAGTTTGATTAAATAGGCTAATGGTTAAATAAATATGTAGGAATTGTATGCTGTTTTAAACAGTTAGCTAAAAGCAATGGATAAACAGCTACAATTATTAAGAAGTTAAAGTAATGGATTAACAAAATGAATGAATAAACAGTTAAAATTTCCAACTCCCGTTACTGCAAGTGATTGTGGTGCGAATCCAAGAGTGACCAAAGCGACCTAATTAATTCTATTCTATTAAAAAAAGGCATTGTAATAATATCCACTTTTTTTCCTAGATGCAATAGGCCTAGTGTTTAATGACACCCACTTAAAAATTATAAGCAGCCAAAAAGGTTGGTGACCTCCGAAATAGTGCACTGCATGAGTTAACAATACATGTATACTCAATGCAAATGCAAGTCCCCCGGCTCGCTGTATGTTTAAGTAATCAGGGCTACAGAACAAGCATGCTACAAGTTACCTCAGCATGACTTGTGCCGTTTCGAATGATTAATGCGGTAAAATTAAATTTAGAGTCTGTCATCAACAGATTTATTTTCGGGATCTGGATAAAATGTTTGACTCAGACGTTTAATGTCAGCAGAGAAGGTTAGGGCACCCAGGAGTGCCACAAATGTGCTTCCAGACCATCAACACTCAGCGTGAGATACACAACCGTTGTGGAGCCTGGGACGTGTCGGGGAATGCACACACCGCCATACAGTGCACCAAACACACAGGCACACACACATGCCCGCTGCCAGGTTAGCATGGAGCTTTATTCCAGATCTGGATTACTACACGGGACAATGTCATCCTGTGTATTTGTACTGCCTTCTTGTATTTGTGTTTGCGTGGGTGTACATGCCATTGTATAAAAGTGGGTCAGTGAGGCAGCGTATGGGAAGTAGCAAAATAAGGAAATGGTAGTTGAGCTATAACAGTGGACCGTGCAGAGGATTTGACAAAAACAAATGTGTTTCGTCTGTTCTTGGTGCAGGTAGAGCATGAGGTCCAAAAGCGGCAGGGTGGAGAGCCCGGCCAACGGGGTGCTTGGGGTTCCACAGGCTGACCATGATGTCAGCCACGAGCCAGAAGTGGGTCTGCCCGTGAAGAGCCTGATGGCCAAAGTTCAGCAGATGGAGGGTGAGGATAAGGTGGAGGTGGAGGTGATCTCTGACAAGGAGAAGCTGCTGATCGAGTCTCCTGAAGTTGGAGAGAAAAGAGAGGACATCATGGATCTGTCCAAGAAGGATCTGCTGAAACTGCTGGGGATCATGGAGGGAGAGGTTCAGGTGGGTTGGGTGTTGTGTTCCACTGTATTTGGCATCTATTTGACATTTGACCTATCGTAATAAGCAGGGTAAAAACAATGAAGGAAAGAAAACATACAACACAAAGTCGGTTTGAATGGGAAGCTCTTCTGCTGTCATTGGATTGAGCTGGACTGCAATTTTCTGCACAATAGCTCTATCTTGTGGCTGAAAATGGCAGTTTAACGTGCCAGAGAAAACAGGCCTATGTGCCATGTGTTTACCAAATGACTGCTTTGGAAAAAGTTAATGATACAAATGCGATAACCGTTTAAACATTCTGAACTGTAGAGTCAACTGTGCAAAAATGCAACATTCCGGTCATATTTGAGATTATTTGCATGTCTGGGACAGAGAAACAGTGAGTGTCCAGATGGAGTGAAAACAAGTCATAACACTGTGTCATTTACATATCTGTATGTTTCTCTGTGATTTCAGGCCAGAGAAGATGTCATCTGCATGCTGAAGTCCAAGCCGACTCTCCCGGAGGCCCTTGAATCACATTATGGCTCCGCGGTACCAGGTTCGGCCCTGCAGGCGCTGCAGAGGGACGGCTTCATCACTGGCACTGAACCGCACAAAAACAGTGTCTACCAAAAGCCAATGGTTGAGGTCAGTCACCACAGCAACTTTTCAGTTGAGCCTATTTGAATGTTTTATATGTTTTAACAGTGAAATATGTTAGAATGGAATTTTTAATCATTAAAAAATTTAGTAAAATAAACAGCAGTCCGGGCAGAGCATCCATGATAGGACCGCT
The DNA here is from genome assembly GCF_904848185.1 of Acanthopagrus latus. Taxonomy (NCBI): domain Eukaryota; kingdom Metazoa; phylum Chordata; class Actinopteri; order Spariformes; family Sparidae; genus Acanthopagrus; species Acanthopagrus latus. The sequence goes on along the minus strand of NC_051054.1, from coordinate 16,731,228 downwards.
AGCTGCATGGCTAACTGATGCTAATGGTTGCTATTTAGCTAATGGCAGCTACAGTCAGCATCAGTTCGTGGTTATTCTGGTGAAATGCTGCCACCTGTTAGTATGAATTCAACGGGTGGCCAATTTTTACATATTAAACCTTTAAGTAATTGCCCCATGCTGCTGTTGTTGCTATTATGAGTTCTAAAAATATTTTTAAAAAAAACCCAGAAACTATTACTCAAATATTTGGAACATTTTTCTCATGAATTACTCTTTTATTCTGAAAATCAGCTGTATAAATATTACAGCGCAATTTAAAAGTGACACTCCTGAACATCTATCAGAAGCCTACTGCTACAAAAGTGTTTGCATGTTGCACCACAGCGATCAAAAAGCAGTTTTCATATGTCCACGGACCCTGCACGTGTCTGTGCATTTCCCTGTGTGTATGTGACAGTGTCTCTTTGCCCGTTCTCAGCTGGAGCGCCTGCAGGAGAAGCACAAGGAGACGTACAGGAGGATGCTGGGTCAGCTGCTGCTCGCCGAGAAGTGCCACCGCCGCACCGTCCACGAGCTGGACACGGAGAAGCGCAAGCACGCGGACTACATGAACAAGAGCGACGACTTCACCAACCTCCTGGAGCAGGAGAGAGAAAGGTGAGGAGGAGAGGAGCATGGAATTGCCACACCACTGAGACGAGAGGGCAAAGTCCTTGCATCAGATTAAATTCTAAACACATGACATTTCTGTCAAAGAATAATTCCACTTGCAACATGTAATTTGCAAGGTAACTAAAGTTATTGAATAACTGTAGTGCAATAAAAAGTACAATATTTGCCTCCAAAATTGCTTGAATGGAAGTATAAAGCAGCCAAAAAAGGAAACACAGGTAAGTCAAAATTGTACTTAAGTACAGTACTTGAGTAAATGTATTTAGTTACATTTGAATGCTGTATAAGTTGTATCATAAGACAACATGCAGTGTCAGTATAACTTGAACAGGGGGTGGAGTCGTGGGGAAAAGGGAAACAGGTGAAAGACATGCGGAGGAAAAGAGTGGCGAGAGAGAGGAGGGAGAAGCGAACACATAGAGTAGACAGCAAACACATGAATACTGGGAAAAGTGGACGTTACATATAGCAGAACCAGTGTGGACATGTTTTGTGCAAGAAGTGAGCAAGACCTCAGACAAATCAACATCAGAGAATGTGTGAAAGGTGGCCTCATCAGCCAAGTGAACCACCGCAGAGAGATGAGAAGAGGAGAGGAGAGGGAGGAGCTGGTTACTAAAGTGATAACCTCACATACCTTTGTTTGACGGAGAGGATGGCGGTGGAGAGTGGAGCGTGTAGGTGAGGAAGGGGTCAGGCTCCTCGCTGTGGGAAAGAGGTGAGGGGCCAGTTGGTGGGGGAAGAGGAGGGGAGGAACAAGCGAAGGAATAAAGGGCTTTGAGGAGAGCGAATCTCCCATGACATCATCTGTGAAATGAAGTCATGGATGGGGTTGCGACCCGGGCTTGTTGGTCAGGAGGAGACGAGGGACGAGAGGATGAGTGAGGGGAGAAAGAGGGGGTCCAACATCTGAGGTGGGGGGATGGTTACATCACGTGTGTGTGTAGGGGCCTCACGGAGATCAAACGAGCCTGGTTGTGACGGCGTGGATGTGCAGTGAATGTGTATGAGAAAGGAGGGCACCATACTAATTAACGTACTATTAGATGCAACACTTTAATTGGCTGTTGCTTGTTAGGGAATGTGTTTTGTAGCAATTCCCATAACGCATCGCTGTTCACTCTCACACAATAATCCTGAGAGCTTGGGGGGGGGGTTGTAGCAATTAATTTTGAATTGTACATCTAAGCCAATATGTGGTTTGCTACGCTTATTAGCATACACAGTTAGCCAAGAGGCATTACAACATTTATGCAGGAGACATCTGTAAGCTACTGTATAATATGTACACATATAGTCAGTCATCTGTGGAGCAGACTAGACCACGCATGTGCTGCATTTCATGAACTGTCAGAACTTCAAACGGTTCATTCTGAGCAGCACTGACCCGGCAGAAGCACTGGATCCCTCTCTTCCCCGGGCTTTTACTACAGGACACAGGAAACAGACCATGGAAGCTAAATCACCGTAATGACAGCTGAACTGCCATCACACACTGTGGGGAGGGCTGGGAAAGAAGCAGCAGACTTCAGCTGAGTATTATAGCTGAAATCACAAGACAGGGGAAGAGTGTTGTCACGATTCAGAACATTTCAATAAAGAATTTGGATGCACTCATACCTAAATTAACTGATCTGGAGTTAATTTGAGTGTTCGAGTGTAACTCACACTGTTTGGGGTTTTGTAAGGCTGAATAGCGTACAGTGTTGTGCGACTGCTGAGGACTTTGTTTGACTGACATTCTGCTGAACTTGAATCCAAAAGCAGATTTCGCCTGAAGCAAAATATACACTGGAATGAGTACAGAATCAGAACAGAGATCAAATCATGAAAGTCGAGTTTGTTGTTTTCACTTTGACATGCAGGCAGATTTGTACATCTTATGATGTTAACGAAAGTAGCTGTGACGGTAAAGGTGGGCCTTTAGCAAGCAGTGAATAGAATAGTCTAGAAAGTGCCACCCCAAGATGTTTCTCATTAATTTTTTTAAATCAATTTTTACAAATTATAACATGAATTGGTCAATGTTGTTAATTCTCTAAATATAAATGCTCTAAATTTGAAGGATCCCTAATTATTCAGAGTCAAACTTTGCAAATATAGTCAATTTAGATAACTCGGGAGCTTAGTACCATTTTGCATCTAATGCTTATACAATCAAATAAGTTGTGCGCTTTTGGCATTTTAATCATCAGCATGTTAACCAGCCCTCAATGAAATTTCTACCATGCTGATGCCAAGCAAGTATGAGGTTTCTGGCCTTGATTCCAGCAAGTTCACTTCAGTTCACTTCAGTTCGTTAGACATTAAAATAGTAAATTTTGTGCTTCCATTATCAAACACCTTATAGACAATACCAAAATTCATACTCTGGGGACCATGAATGTCTGTAGAAAATTTCAGGGCAATACAACCACCTTCAGTGTTTGCCAAAGTAGCGGACCAACTGGCCTACTGACTTGCCATCTCTGGAGCCAAGCTGCTAGCATGGCAAATAAAAAAAAAGGGATCTAGGCTATTGTGATCAAAACTTTTAAACATTAAGAACAGGAAGCCTCCACTTTGGAAGCATATGGCACCAATCACAAGTGAGCCACCACTTACTTTTACTTGATCCTTGGTTTGCATGCAAGAAAGCAATGACCTCCTTCTTATGCCAGGTAGTTTCCAGCGGGTTCCTTGGCTCCTGCACAGGTCGGCCTCTGTCACCTCGAAGAAAACATGGAGGGGATGAGCTCTGCGAGGTCTTGATTTGTCACCACCTGCACTGCCCAGATCTGTCTCCATAGAAGGACACAAAACTAATACTTAGAGTCATGAAAAGTGGGTGAGAGAAAATAAGTATCCAAACCATGGATGAATTGAGAAGATTACGAAAAAAAGATTCTAAACTGCATGACAACATTACCTTCTTTGCACAAACACAATAACACCTACACAGAAGCGTGCACATGTCTGCCATGTCCGGTAACGCCGTCTTTTGACATCCACCCTTTCAGGCGAAATGGAAGTGTGTCATCATCTTGTCTTTATCAATACGATTGCCTCCAGCCATCCGGGTGAGAGTGAAGAGAGAGAAGCCAAAGGTCTTGTGCCAAACACCTGCAGGAATGCAGAGGGTGGGCAGAAGGGAAGCAGTTTCTGACTGGTAGCTATCAGCCATTAACGCCTTCTCAAAGAACGGAGCAATTTATATGTCAAGAAGTTCAGATATTTCAGCGACATGGTGGTAATGACTCATGGGAGAAAAAGCTCCCGTTCCTCGGGAGTTTTCAAAGGGTGCGAAGTCACGCACATGGAATGAAAATCCAGACCTGAAACTGGAAACAAAAATGGTTGTTTTCTTGTCATTGTAAAGCCTTCCCTCAGACTCCACATTATTGAACCACCTGCCATCAGATTCTGTACATACAGTATATGTGAACCTATTATGGTTGTCTGTAAAGTTCTGATTTCTCTCTTTTAACACCACATCAGTCTTATGTACTGTACACCATCACTGACTCTCTCTTGCTTAACACAATATGCTTTTCCTCTGTCAAGAGAGGTCATTACTGTACAACAGTATTTTGACAGCTTTTTGGCAGTTTGTGGCTGCTTCAATCCCCCCCCATCCTGACATGGGGGCAGGGGGGCTACAGTGCCTCTGAGCAAAATTCCCTAGGAAACATGGGATCCGATGAAAAAAAAGTTCTCTCACAGAGGATCGCACCTGTGTATTTGCTCAAGAAGCTTGTTTCTTTCGCAAACACTGAGAAGCTGGAGCCCTCCTTCAAACAACTTTCTTAAACCTAATGCACACAGAATGTTAAAGCTAAGCAGAGAGCCACGCAGAGGCAAGATCCCTTTCCTGTTTTTCTGCATTGCTTTATCAGGAGTGCTTTTTAAGTTGTGGTTGAGCATTAAGATTCATCGCTTTTTGCCACTTTGGACTGAACAAACTGTTCACAGCCAATTTGTTGCTAATTATTTCCTCCTTGGTAACATAGCACAGGCTTGCTAAACTGTGGTTCCTGCATGACTGGACCACTGGAGCCAATTACAACTGACATCATGACTTTGACCTTTGCATGAAAGTAATTTTAGAGTGCCAATTTCTAGGCTATCACTGACATCTGACTGTGTAAGTATGAATTTTAAGAGCTGCACTCTGAGATCTGGATGGCTCCTTTGTACAGTAGCCAGACCCACTAATTCCACTTGGCAATGAAGGCTGCTGGTAATATAAATCAGTGTACTAGATGTTTACTGTCATTTACAAACTGAGAATTAACATGTAGAGTTTCAAATTGAATTTGACTCGCAGGGAATCATTTGGGTTATGAAAAATGCTGTTTGTTAAAAGATTGCCCTATTATCTATACAGTTTAAATGCAAAGGTCAAGAGCATAGCACTTCATAAACCCATTGTCATGGATACGTATCCTCCCAGAACTTCTTCATCTCAAGGGAACCATATCTGGTTTCCTCATCGCATGTAGACTTTTCAGGCATCCCAGTTCTAATCCAGTTTCTCCCTCGAGTGGAACTACAGCAGACATTCTCTCTTGTCTCCTGTACCAGCAAGATTATTGCTTTTGCTCTGCAGAGGCAATATCCTGTGCACTTTAGAAAATGGAGATGGTATGGTTTCATTTGCACCACAATTGCACTGACCCTTGAAATATGTTAATACTTCTTCACTCTTTGTACCATCGCCGTACATTTTCTGAAAAGAAGCACCTATAGTTTTGCAATAGTGTATATATTTTCTATCAAACATGTAATGTTTTGTAATAGCATGAAAACTGGGGGGAGCTTTGCAAAACACTCCTCCCGTGGCAAAGGTCCCACCCTTTTCACAGTGTCCACAGCAGAGCAGCACAGACACTCTCGTACACACATCACTGCCTTATATGGATGAGGTGACATCACTCACGAGAGGTCCTGGTCCTGCTCTGCTGTATTTATTCACCTTTCATTGTCCTGATAACGTTCTTGGAATGTGACTGTGGAGGATCTATAGAAAAGGAGGCTACTTCTTTAGCATTTTCACTGGATTTTTTCTATGATCCCCAAAGTGTTTATGTGACAAGAGCATCCATAGTGGGTAAGTTTTAAATGGGTTTTGTTGTAAAGTTTCTGAAATGTTGTGTGTTCACAGTAGTGAGGCTCTTCCATGTTGTGCTGGTGCGAATATTAATTTGTTTTTTTCTTTTTGCATTGCAAAAATGTTCTGGCTGAATATTGTATTAGCATTTCCCTGGGTGTGTAAAAGGAGAGGATGCAACTTTGCATTGAATCTGCTTTGCATGCATTTTGTCCGAGCTGGAGACGAGAATGGGCATGAGCAGCATAGAAAGAGGCTAAGAGAAAAGAGGACCACTTGGTGAGGGGGTGTTGGTTAAACTTTCACTAGCAGTTTGTGTTCTTAGTCTCTATGCCAACAACACGGATGAAAATTGCATAAGTGTTGTAGTTTAGATTTCTGTCCTTTTTACTTGTTCTGCATTGCACAGTTTTACCATGTATGATTTTTCCTTTATCTTACACTGTCTAACAAGATCAAGTGTTCTGTCACCTTCTGTTTGCTCTCAGAGAGATAGAAACGGTTTCAGTTGTTAGACTTCGTAGCCAAAACATAATATTTTGTGTGGTTAAATGGTCAGTTACTGGATTTCTGTGAATGATAGTTGAAAGTGTTTCATGAAAACTTATGTCTTGGGTTTGTATCTTGGAGATTTCTGCTGGAAATAATAATTTCCATAAAGAGAGCACACTTTGACACTCAAAATGTCTGAATAGATTCAGGATTTTCACTTGCTGCCATTGAAACATTAACTGAGATCGAACATTGCATCCTGGAATTAAAATTATACATATTTTCATGACACAATGGCAAACACAACTACATTGTTACTGACTTTAAAATCAATAAAACACCAAACTAATCCTTTCCTTTGTTTTTCACTTCACATTGTAGACTGAAGAGGTTGCTTGAGAACGAGAAAGCTTACCAGGTAAGAAAGGAGAAGGAGCACTCTAAACGTTTGGCCAAGGTGCAAGAGGAGCTGGTCAAGTTAAAGTCCTTCGCCTTGATGTTGGTCAATGAGCGCCAGCAACACCTAGAGCAAATGGATCAACAGAGCCAGCGGGTCCAGGAACTCAGCCAGCAGCTGCAGCAGCGGGAGCAGGCACTGAGTGAAGCCAGGGAGCGCGCTCAGGAGGATGGCCACAGGGTGCTTAGCCTGGAGGCTGAGCTTAAAGAGAAATCTGCCAAGTTCACCCAACAGCACGAGGAGATGAGCGCCAACCTGGCAAGTCAGGAGATCCACAACCGTCAACTCAATGCCAAACTTTTAGGGCTTTCGCATAAAGTGGAGGAGCTAGAGGAGAGCAATAAGGCCTTGAGGAAATCTGAGGAGGAACTGCAGGAGCTGAGGGAGAAAATCGGCAAAGGGGAGTGTGGCAACTCAAACTTGATCGCTGAGTTGGAGAACTTGCGCAAACGGGTGCTGGAGATGGAGGGAAAGGATGAGGAGATTACCAAGACTGAAAATCAGTGTAAGGAGCTAAGAAAGAGGCTACAAGAGGAGGATACTAAGAGTAAAGACCTCAGGCTGGAAGTTGAGAAGCTCCAGAAAAGAATGATGGAGTTAGAGAAACTTGAGGGTGCCTTCAGCACAAGCAAGGCTGAGTGTGCACAGTTACACACTGCTCTAGAGAAAGAAACGGGCCTGACCAAAGAGCTCTCAGATGAAGTCGTAGTCCTCAGGATCCGAATGAAGGAGCTTGAGACTTCTGAGCTCAAGTTAGAAAAGTCTGAGCTGAGCCTTAAGGATGACTTGAGCAAGCTGAAGTCACTGACTGTTGCTTTGATGGAAGAACGAAAGACCCTGATGGAAAGAATGCAGTCAGATGAGAAGAAAAAGGAGGATCTGAGTGAGATGGTCAAAGTTGAGCAGGGTAAAGTTATGGAGGTGACTGAAAAATTGATAGAGGAAAGCAAAAAGCTACTGAAGTTGAAATCAGAGATGGAAACGAAAGTAGAGACTCTAACCCTAGAAAAGGGGGAGCTGAGCACTAAGCTAGCCTATGAAATTGATAAAACTAAGGATCTTACTTCTAAGGTCAGTCAAATGAAAAAGAGGATGGATGGGTTCGAGCAGGCAGAAAAGCTCTCAGTGAAGAATTCAGTACAATGTGAACTTGGAAGAATGTCCGACCCAGTTAAAAGAGAAGACAACAAAGTTAAGGAGCTGACATTTGAAATTGAGCGCCTAAAAAATCGTCTCAAGCAACTTGAAGTAGTTGAGGGAGATTTGATCAAAACAGAAGATCAGTACGGCATGTTGGAGAAAAGGTTCATGACCGAACAAGACAAAGCCAACATTCTTTCCCAACAGGTGGAGGAAATGAGGAGTCAGATAGCACGAAACAAAGCAATTGAGAAAGGAGAGGAGGAAAGCCAAGAAGAAGACCTCCGACATCAATGCAAGAGAGAGGAGATTAAAACCAGAGAACTGCAGGCTGATGTTGTAGCGCTTAAGGAGAAGATCCATGAACTGATGCACAAGGAAGACCAACTTTCTCAGCTCCAAGTGGATTACTCGATCTTGCAGCAGAGATTCTTGGAGGAGGAGGAGAAGGCCAAGAACATGGGCACTGAGGTTTTCCATCTCACCAAAGAACTGGAGGTAGCAAAGCGTCATAGTCGGGCACTAAGGCCCAGTTTGAATGGGAGGAGAATGGTGGACGTTGCTGTGACGTCCACTGGAGTACAGACAGAGCCATTGTCCACTGGGCCATCAGAGGAGGACACCCCAGCAGTGTTCATTAGGAAGTCCGTTCAAGAGGAGAATCACATCATGAGCAACCTGAGACAGAAGTGCCTAAGGAAGCCAACAGAAAAGAGCAGTGCTATTGAGCGTTCACCTTCATCTGGCAGCGACCTTGGCAAGAAATCCTGGATTCCCTGGATGAGGAAAAAGGACAACACCCCTCAAGAGACCAACTTAGAAAAGCCTCTGCATTTTAATGGAAATAATTTGCCCTCTGAACTAACCATGTCCCAAAAGCAAGGGCAGCCTTTACGCATCCGGGTAACACCAGACCACCAAAACAACATGGCCACTCTTGAGATCAGCAGCCCCAATGCTGAAGACTTCTTCTCTAGCTCAGCTCCCCTCAGCCCCAACCCATCTCAACCTAAATCCAGAATCACAATCATTCCCACCTACTCTGCTCCAACCAACAAGAGAAAGTCCACCACTGGGCCTCATGGCCCTGAAAGAGCCAAGTCTCCAGTCAGTATCACAACGATATCCAGAGCCAAATCTCCAGAAAGCAGCAGAGTTCCCTCTTCTGCATCAGGAAGGCCCTTGTCCCCTGTCTCTATTATGACAGTGAGCACTGCTATAGTCCCTGAAGCATCTGCCTCCCCAGAACCACAGGAGATGACCATGGGCCGAGCTGTGTTCAAGGTTACCCCCGAGAAGCAGATGGTCCCAATGCCTATACGGAAGGGTCCCAACAACAATAGCATCATCACCACTGACGATAACAAGATCCATATTCATTTAGGAAATAGCATCACCCCAAAGATGGTAGTCAGACCAGTGGCTGCTGTAACAGAGAGCAAGGAAATGACCTTATCAACTGGGACAGTTTTACGCTCCCCACGCCAAATTACCACCACTACTACCAGGAGCACACAGAGCAAAGTGATGAGCAGTATCACAATTTCCCCTGTCACATCCTCCAACTCCAGAACCACACAAAACATGGTATGTTTCACCTAAGCACTTGTCTTCATCCAAATTATGAAATTACATGTTTTCTTATTGATAGCTTAGTTTGTTCACTCTTTTAGTATCATGCCCAACCGCAATTTACTCTAGATAATCCATAGTTATTGTTGCCATCAGTTCATTGGAAGTACTTGCTGCTAAAAGAATCTGTATTAAGTAGATTTGGTAAGAAGTAGTACCAGTGTAAACTCCCTTCACCTCCACCCAGGCAGATATCTCAACAATTGGGTAAATGAAACACAAACTACTTTGTTGAGTACCTGGTGAAGGCAAAAAAAAAAACTTGTTACCCACGATGTTGAACTATTTATTTGAGACACAAGTCTTTTTTTAATGTCTGGCATCATTTTCAAACATTATGTGACACATGCTATGTTTAACAAGGCAGAAATATGTTCACTAACAGCTTCAACTCACACTACCAAGAAAGATGAAGCAAAATTGTGTTGATCTGTTAGTGGCCCTTATAATATACTCTTTGTGGATCAAATCGACAGTGTGACAGAAATGGCCCCATGAGCATTTTACCACTCTGCTACAATCATGTGGTAATTTATAGTTGTTACTGGGTGCTTACATTCACAAACAGCTATGCAGGGCTCCTTGCCCTCTGGCTGACACAAAACACTCTTGCACCAGTAACAGCACAATGAAACCTCGCCTGGACAAGCGCCCACCCACTAGGTTCGAAGTGAAAGAAATATTAAATATTTACATTTTTCTTTCACACAGTTCCATACCACATATGAGCAATTACATTGTTTAGAAATTCAGAATTCCTTTTTTCCATAATGGGTATTTGCCCCCTTTCCATATTTACTCTTTATGTTCCCCTCAAGTGCTGTCCTGTTTTCATTTTCCTGTTTGAGAAACTGTACTCTTTCTCCCCATTGTCAACAGACTGGGCCGGATGCCCAGACACCTCGCACAGGACTGACCCGCATCCCAATGTCCAAGAGCCTGAAAACAGGGAAGGCTGTGCTGGGATCCCTGGGGATGTCGGGGGGAATGAAGCTTGAGTCACGAACTGAAAGCCAGTCTATGAGGATAGAAGTTAAAAAATCCACTGTGAATAGCAATACTTTACAAAATGGAGGAAAAGCTTGAAAGAACAGTACCAACAGAGTAACTTTGTTTGTTCATATCTAAATATGATTCTACAGCACTCTGGTGGTGCACAAATACAGCTCAGTTAGACAAAGAGGCATTTTTGTGTAATTAAACAAGCCATTCATTTCTCATTTTTGTTAAATATTTTGTCCTTCTCATATCCAATTCTGCCATTTAGATAGAAAGATATTTTTACTATATTAACAGTGTGTATTGTGATGGGCATTTGGGTTAAATATTATGTCAAACCATGCTGCTACTAACTGCTTCTTGCTTTGAGTGGTTGTCTCACACATGAGAGGAGTTTGTTGAGAATATTTTATATGGACACAATAAAAGTCAAACTATTTGTTTTATTGTAAATTATGTTTATTTTTTCTGTAAAGGATTTGTACTGAAATGTATTTTAAATAAATGTGATTAAAAAGAGTAGTGTGACATGCAAATTTATGTTGGAAAATAAGAAACACAAATATGGAGAGAAGACAGAGAAAACAGACCAGAGCTATTGCATCTGAGTGTTTCATCCATGCACTTGTTGTAAGTCTTGCTTTTACTACATTACATAGGCAGTACAGTAAGATACAGTAATCTTCTAGGCCTACTCTGGGCAACGCAGCCATTCAACAAGTGACTTTTTTTAATGTGAGCACCAGTATCATTATTTTTTTTATTCAAAATATATTGAAGCAGAAATTCAATGTACACTTCCAAGTTCATGGGCCTTAACAACTTTCTACATAATTTGCAAAGTTAAATCAAATGTATTTATATAGCAGGTTATAATGTGTATTTACCTCAGCTTTTTGTAGCTCTAACTAAATCATGAATCATCATTAAAGCAAGCTGACAACAAAAATAAAACATTTGTATCATCATATTAAATTTAGGATACTCAACTGTAATTGTGTTTTAAAACCAATGAATTTACAAAAAGTAACATATTTCCATTTACACTTAGACCCCTGTCTAAATTTTCCAGAAGTTATTCAACATTAAACAATTAGATTTCTTTTTCTGTATTCGTTGTTTCCAGTCTCTTTATTTACAGTAAAAGAATTATATTATAAAGGTCTGATCAGTCCAACTTGTCTTAATAAACTACGACTGTTCATATTTTGAATAATGGAAATTTCAATTTTCTGAATTTATTAAGCAAAATAAAACAAAAAATACTTAGCTGGAAATCTCAAAGAGGGGGAATCAAACCACTTAGATTAAAAATAGGTTAGCTTTGTGCTTACAAGTAGCCTACATTTTGAATGCCAGAGGTATTACGATTTTAATCCATGGGTGATAGCTTTCCTAATAGGCCACTTAATTGCTTATATTCATTTTTTGTTGAATTGTTGCCTCTATGCTTTTAATTCAATTGTAAAAATGTAATTAACGCTTAATTTACTATCCATGGCGCATCAGATGTTGTGACAATGTGACAAAGGGGCGTCTTCCTTCTCTACGATGATGTAACAGCTACGTTGCATCATCCGATTGGCCCAGCAGCTTCCGGCTTCTTCCTCTCAGATGAGATTAACGAGACAGGTAGATCAATAACAGAATGAGAAGGTATTTGGATTAGATAGAGGGTGAATGTCACTCTTTCGACAGTTTTGCACTTTCCTTTGAGGTTTTACATCTTGTTCGACGTGGGGGAAATAACTGTAAACTGTCGGCTGCCAACTATAGTAAGATTATCTTTGCTCGGAGCGGATTGCAGCCATGATGGCGTCAAGCTACAACGCTAAGGAAGAGGACGGACACCACTCGGGCGCCTCGAGCCACGGAGGCGCAGGGGCCGTGAAAAGTAAGAAGCCGGACAACACGGCGTTCAAGCAGCAGAGACTGCCGGCCTGGCAGCCCATCCTGACAGCGGGAACCGTGCTGCCCGCTTTCTTCGTAATCGGTCTCATCTTCATCCCCATCGGCATCGGCCTGTTCGTCTCATCGAACAACATTAAAGAGTTCGAGGTACAGTGACAACAGCAGTCCGCCTCTCTTGTTAACTTCGCGGCCACCGCCGACTAGCTTCGTCTAGGTTTTTCTACACAGTTCAGTTTCAGGGTACTGTGAAGGCCATGTAAATAAAGTGTAAGATTGTTGTGTTACAACAACCAGGAACACAAGTTACAAGTGACACCTAACTAATTCTCTAGCCATATTTCTGAGTGCTGTAAAGGGTTTGCCATATTGAAATGACCCTAAATATTTAGATGACAGCTCATTACCTACAGGTAGCTTGCGACTAGCTAGCTTGCTAAACTAATGTATGGGTCAATAGAAACACTACAATTCAAGTCTACAATCTTCACGTGTTATTGAAAGTGTATGAAAATGGTGTCAATCGAGCTTTATGGTAATTTTAAGGCTGTAGTTTGTGGCCGCTTTTTTATTTGTTGGAATAATAAGAAGCGTTTCCAGTGTTTTGTCCAGAAATTGATATTATAATGTTAGAAGCACCTCTAATATGACACCCAATTTTTGAGGCTGGGAAAAAAAATATCTGTCTAACAAATGAGGAGAGACAAAATAATGGTGAAACTAGCCACCATAATGGCCATTTAAGTTGAATCCACATCTCTTTAAAAACAACAACAAAAGAATAGTATAACCTTAATAAATGTGTTATCAGTGCCAGTTTGTGTTTTTCTAAATGTCAGTGCTTCAACTCAGATACCCCAGTTTCACAACACATCCGCCACTGGTGCTACATACACTACACAAGACCCAATCAGGAAGTTGATGTGGGTGTCTGTTACTGTTGAGTGTACTAGAGGCCAAAATTCATATAAAGAAAGTGAAGGGCCTAAGTGTATGTGGATCATGTTCAGTTGTTGTTGTGTTCTGTTTTTCAATTAATCACCTCTTCATTTTCAGATTGATTACACTGGTATCAGCGAGTCTAGCCCATGCCACAGCTGTGCCAAGAACTTCAGCTGGAACAGCACAACGCCATGTCTCTGCTCTATGGACTTTACATTGGAACAGCCATTTGAGGTGTGCACCCGTTTACAGTATGCTGATCCTATGAATAATTCATGCCTTCAGCTTCAAAATTGATACCACTGCAAGTGCAATAAAAGAAAAAAAAAAGTCCTGTTCTTCTGGCACTAAATGTCCATTAAGATCTATTTCGAGTCCAAAGACAGGCACACTCAAGGCTTGTTTGGAGCCACCATTATCATCGATCATTCTGTGCAGCCCAGCAACCTTCTGGAGGCTATCATTGATTACTTATAAAAAGCTCTCAGCCAGTTGTACTGCATCAAAACAATGTCTGGATAAGACAAACCAGAGAACATGAAGGAACCTACATTGGGAACACGTGAACCTTTGCTTAAAATTTGCTTAACAAATTCAGCTTTGTGCATGGAAAACGGAAGTACATCTAAACCTTTACTGATACACATTGTCTGAAACACGATCTTCCCTCCCCCTGCAGAGCAATGTCTTCATGTACTACGGCTTATCCAACTTCTATCAGAACCACAGACGCTATGTCAAGTCCAGGGATGACAGCCAACTGAATGGCGACCGATCTGCTTTGACGGTACAATCTTGGAAATTGATACACTTTTTTATAATGTGAAGAGATTTCAATGAATGCCGTTTGCATTGGTTTAACGATGGCTGCTTTTTGCAGAGCCCCAGCAAGGAATGTGAACCGTACCGTACAAGTGAGGGGCTGCCCATCGCTCCATGTGGGGCCATAGCTAACAGCCTTTTTAATGGTAAGTGAGACATGGTATACGGCTTTGCAGTTTTCCCCACAGCAATCTAAGGATTAGTGCTCCATAATGGCTCAAGTCTCATCCGACCATTGTAACTCCTACTAATAAAACTTGTTTGCTGCACATACTTAATGCATCAATATTGAATGTAATGCCTCTTTGTTGCAGACACTCTGGAGCTGTATCACATTGATGCCAATGGCACCAGTAATTCAATCCCCCTGGTAAAGAAGGGCATTGCTTGGTGGACAGACAAGCATGTGAAATTCAGGAATCCTGGTGGAAACAGCAACCTCACTGTAGCTTTCCAAGGTGATTTGAGTGAACTGTGCACAGGATCTGTTAAACTCAGAAACACTTAAATGGCGGCGATGAGCTTAGTTTTGTCATGTTCATTTTCAGGCACAAATAAGCCGGTGAACTGGAGGAGGCCAGTGTACGAGTTGGACCCATCAGATCCAGAGAACAACGGCTTTATCAACGAGGACTTCATAGTGTGGATGCGCACGGCTGCGTTGCCCACCTTTCGCAAGCTCTATCGCATCATCCAGAAGAAACCCAACACGACCCCCACTCTTCCCAGTGGCAGATACGTCTTAAACATAACTTACAGTATCCTTTGAATCAAGCAAGAAACATGACAGCACAGTCAAAAACTAGAGCAAAACTTAGGCTGTAGAGATGGCGCGAAGATGTTTTTTCTCGCTTAAATGAAGCTTCATAGGGTATTACTATTATGTAGTGAACAACAAAACACCTAAACAACTACTTGCCTCTAAATCTCAAAGCAGGTAATTTTATTAACCTAGAAGTTTTGCTATTTTATCTATAACATTAATACAGCTCAGCTCAAAGAAATTGGCTAAATGTGTCCACTTGTCTAATGTAACGTTAGCTAAATAGCGCTAACAATGACCATACCTCTTAAATTTATCAGCAAAGGCAAGCATCCAAGTGTGTGTTTGTAGTTGTTTCAGTTAATTCACTCATCAGTTCACGAACACTGTGCTCCAGATGCTCTGCTGCTGTATTTGGTATATTCAAACAGCGCCCTGAGTTCAAGAATAGTCAACTTTTTGCCAGAGTAACCATTTATGAACGCACCCACTGTTGTACTAAAATAGTGACATTTAGTCATGTAACATTTTGACCGTAAGAAACGAAACAAAAAAACACCCTTGTGCTAAACAATGATTGGACAATAACTGAATATATCGCTCACTGACTTTTAATGAATTAAGACTTGATACTTCTCTCTATACTGTTCATTTTCTCAGTGCAGTTCGGGGTATGTTAGGAATAGATATGTAAAACAATTATCCAATCATGTTTCTTTAACCATGTGTAATCAGATTACCCTGTGCTCAGCTTTGATGGTCGCAAGCGGATGATCCTGAGCACCATCTCCTGGATGGGAGGGAAGAACCCCTTCCTCGGCATTGCCTACATCACTGTGGGCTCCATCTGCTTCTTCCTGGGAGTGGTCCTGCTCATCATCCATCACAAATATGACACCCGCAACAACAGTGCAGATATTCCAAACTAAACATTTCCTGTATCGTGTTTTCCTGCCTCTGCATGCATGGGTGACCCTAAAGGGTCCGTTCTGGACTGCTTGTCGATTTTAGCGTGATTACACTGGTCTACTTGTCTGTTGTTGTTTGTCTGAAACGTATCATCAAAGCTGTATTTATGTGTAGGCAAAAGACGGATGCTAGAGTCTGTGTCTCTGTGCATATAGCTTCGAGTCAGCTGCTGAGAATGTCATTTCCTGTCCTCAAGAGAAAGTTTTTATCTTCTATTTATCTACACATTATCAAAGTATCTGTGTTTTTATTTTAGCGATGCTTTGCGAATGGCTTAACTATTGAAGGAAGTATGTATGTTTGATGCAAGTTTTTGTCCAAAGTATGTACTGTAATATGTCCTGCTGATGAATGTACCATTATAGTTAATTGACATACCTCTGGTTTTTTCAACAGCCTTGACTATAGGATGGAATAATCATTGCTCGTTTGTCAAAAATTTTGGTAAGCATTGATGTTTAAAGTGAGGTATTTTGGGAGAGTCGTCGAAAACTCCTGACAAGTAATACCAACAGTGTGGTTATCTATCTTCCACTGTGACTGGTTGTATAAAGAGACCAGTCACAAGGCATACTATACTATATGCTCATAAATTATGGAAAAAATATCCTACACCACTATACCCAGTATTGTTAATTCAAAGGCTGATTAGAGCACAACAATTCTGTTACAGTTTGGCCTGTTTAAGTTATCCTGTGTTCTTCAATGTTAACCAAATGATATGCACTTTAAAAGTGTCACATTTGTTATGTTGGATTCCCCCCTTGGTTTCGCTTCATCTTCTGGTCTGAAATTGTTGATTTATTATATGTTTTAAATTTTAAATCGTTTGAATTGGAAGTTTTTTATAAGGTTTGTAGGGTCCAATTAAACAACTTGGTAAAATGCACTAGTGTCCTATCGTTGTTATGAAGTAACGTACTAATAATAACAATCCCACGCGACCGGATGTGACAAACGCACGAGGGGATTGTGGGAAGTCTAGCTGTCAGTGTCCGTCCTTGTGCTGTGCCTTTACCTCTTAGCTAAACAGAACACAGAAGTTTGCCAAAATGTACAGACAGCTTATGGTAAGAAATCTTTTTATATATTGTATTTTACCGTGAAACCTTCTAGTTTTGTCATACAAATATCAGAATTATGTTAATACTTAGCTTTGCTAGATAATTCCTTTCAAGAGTAGCGGTACCGAGCTCAACTTTTTAAACTTAGCTTATGTTACCCAACTGGCTTAGCAGGTAAGGGTAATGCGAAATTAAGTTACTTAATTTAAGAAATACACATGTTCATATCGTCATACGGTATTGTTTTTGCGTGTTTGCAACTTCTAAAGAGTTTCCCAGTTTGACAGGACGCCATGCACCTGACATGTTCAGCATTAAGTCGAACATTAAAGTAGGTTAAGTCATGTTTAAGTTAGTTAACGCTTATGAGGAAAAGGTATCTTTAAAAACAAGGTTGACTTGCTTCAGCTCAACATATGATACGCTACTAAGAAGGCATCGTTTTGTCACGTAACACCACGTATCAGGGACTTGTTTGTCAGGCTCTCCGTGAAGTTATGCATGTGAGGAGAAGACAGAGCCAGATGCCAGATCTTGTGAGAAAAATGAAAGTTTGAGGTAAGGTCAGTTCTGAATACGTTTATAGGACTGAATAGACTGAGGTGTACCAGCAATCTTCATTGAGATTGCCAGCCATTTACTTTTTTATTTATTTATTTTTTATTTTTTAAGCCAAAACAGGCAAATTATCAAATCATCAAACAGTTTTGAACACGTATGCACAGACTGTGTGTGTAGTGTGACCTTTATTGGACCAAGTGATCACAGATGACAGCAGTGTCTTTGACCTCTGTTTTAACTTGTGTTTTGCATTTCATCAAGGTGCAATACAGGGGTTTGGCCAACAGATGTCACAATTTTTCCACCACAATTAAATGGTTTTAAAGAAAGAAATATTTATAGCACACTAGCTTTAAAGTTGTTCGATGCTACATAAGTTATTATTTCCCTCATCACTAGTTGAAGTCAGCTTGTTGAACTGACTTTAAGCTAATGAAATTTGGTATAGTATGTATCATTTTACTTTCTCATGCTGTTTTAGGGTTAATTAGACGATTATATGGTATTGTTGTTCAGAGTTTGTCATGCTCAAATTTTAAAAGTAAACTCAGTTTCAAATCTTCATTAGAGTTTGTTTGTTTGTTTGTTTGTTTGTTTTCCTCCAGGGACTCCGACAGCTTTCCAGGCGGACCATCTCGAGCAGTGCCCGCAGACAAATTAATAACACTGTGAAGGAAAAACAAAAACTGTTTCAGGTAGGGTTAAACTGTTTTAGGGCAGGGATGACATCTATAAGTGCTCAATCCCGTCATTATCCCATTTTGTATCTATAAGAGTAGTGTAATTTTATGCAGAACAGTCTTTTTGAGACAAAGTAATTATCTCAGCAAATTTATGTCACAGATGTGAAATTAAACTTGTGTCTTCACTCAAAAACTGTAAACAGCTGATTTTTGAAGCATTGTTGAGGCCACAATTGTTATGTAACTTAGGTACCTTTTGTTATACCCATAAAAGTTATTATGTGCCCATTTGACTTCTAATTTTAAGACTTCCCTTGTCTGTGTTTAAATTTGAGACAAAGGCTGAGACAATGATATTGATAATGATAATGTTAAAGTCTCTATTTTATTCCCAGGTTCTGGAGACAGAATCTAATTTTATCCTCCTTGTAGCCTGACAGATAAGTATCAGTGGATTTTTCCCCTACATTGTTTAAATGACCTTCTGACTGTGAAGCTGGGGTTGGAGTTACACTAATTATGCTTGCAAGCTGCTAATTAAAAAAAAAAACATTGCTAAATCAACATTCCAATGTGGCAGGCTTTGCTGATCTTTGCATAGCGCTAGAAATTACTGTAGCCATAACTGACAAATGACCTACCCTCGCTCCTAAATCTCAGAGCAAGCACTGCTTTATTGCATATCGTACTATACGCCACCACTTTATTGCTACGGTTAACCAGAGATGAGCTCTATGAAAATATGAATACCATGGAAACAGAAGCACATCATGATAATGGTCCTTCACATACCTTTAAAGGGACAGTTCACCCCATAATCAAAATGCATATTTTTCCTCTTACCTGTAATGCTATTAAACCAACTAGATAGTTTTGGTGTCAGTTGCAGTGTTTTAGAGATAACAGCTGTAGAGATGTCTGCCCTCGCTTGCATATAATGGAACTTGATGACACTGCTTGTGCGGCTCAAAGCACCGAAAACATGCATCTGAAAAACTTGACAGAAATTTCTCTTGTCTCTTGTCTCTGTGGTATAAAAGCATGATTACAACGAAAGAGGCACGTTTAAGATTTAATGTAGTTTTGTTTTCGGGCAAGTTAATTTTCAGTGGAGTGCTGGGTTACTCGTACGCTAGCATCAAAATCGCTATTTTTAAAACACTAAGAAGGCTTGACACAACACGAAACTCTGCTCGTAGTATTACCAGGTCACCAGTCTCTACACATTAACATGAGCATTGCGAACATTGTTTGTGTACACAGAGTTTACTAAAAAGAACAACTCACGTTTGCAGCTGTATCTTCGGTGTGCCACCGTCATGGCAGACAAAAAGTGTCGATCCCCGAGTGCGACCTAACAAGAAGGCTTGAGGAGCGGTCCACCATTACTCTCCTTTCTGTTAGGTCGCACTTTAAGACTATCTTTATCTTGAGTAACAGACTCAGTTAGAGATGGAAAGAATCATTGATGTTGAGTTTATCAGTTGTGTTTTTTTACCACTTTGCTGTCGGCCATCAGGTTTCATTGGCTGGGGAGAAGACTGACACCTCTATGGCCAGTATCTCAAAAACTTTGCAACTCACACCACAACAATCTAGATGCATAAATAGCACTATTGGTATTGGTAGCTGTTTTGAACAGTCCCTTTAAAGTAGGAATGTCTCTTTGAAAATTACTTTATGCCTTCATTCTTTGCTCTTTGAACAGGAGGACAATGGTATGCCTATCCATCTGAAGGGTGGTTTAAAGGACGCTCTGCTGTACAGAGCCACAATGACTCTCACTGTGTTTGGTATGTCAGCAATTGTATGAGATTTTTGATGATTCAGGGTCACGCCAGATGTCTCAGTCTGTCTTCTCGATAAAAACACATCTCATACCTGTGGCTCGCCGCCATTGTTATTACTGTAAATGACTTTGAAAGTAAAATGACTGAAATTTGACGATGCATCATCAAGGATTGTTATGAAGTCTGGATAATTAGCTTGTGTTGTATCCCCATCAACATCTGTAATTCTTGTCTCATCTCTTCACAGGGAGTGGATATGTTGTGTATGTGCTGTTTACGGCTGCAATGCCCAAGAAGCCACAATGAAATGGGATTGGCCAATTGGGCTTTACCATCTGATGAAACAATCATGGACGTGTTGTGTGTAAATCAACAACTCTGTTGTGCAGATTATTAAACTGGGAAATTTGTCCTATCAATAATATCAGTATTTTTAATGTTTGAAATAAATATTTATTGATTGTACAAATCATGATCAGAAAATAAAAAGAAAGATTTATCAGTCTCATTGAATTGTGTCAGCTTTTGAAACAAGATTCTCTCATGTTATTTTTGTTTCTTCATATTAAGCTGTTGTGTTTTCGGAAACAAATCAAGACTTTAGTATTTTACTTTTGTCAAGAGTTTGAGTTGAGAAGGAGACTGCAGTCCGTTTATAACCGGTGTGTGTAGGTGTCTGGTTTGACCACTAGAGGGCTCTAAAAACCAACAAGACAAGCTCTCCCACTGAGAGGCAGAGAACCGTTTCTGGAATCCTTTTCCTCTCAGCACATCTTGGTTTTTCATTGATTCCCACTTTACAAATACCCGTTTGAAAAGACAACACTATACTTTTATTTGTTTCTCTAAACATCTTGAATGCTTTGTGAGAAACAACCTCGTCATGATACCAAGAGTCAAGAGGATTTTTGTTTAAGTTAAATATCTATTTTGTTTTACATCTGAGTAAATAAGTTGCGTATATAATCCACTTCCCCTCTGTGTGTTGTCTGGGCAAGTGTGACCCTGCTGTGCAGTCAACACTGTCACTGGAAACTCATTAAATCATCAGACCTAAGGAATGCAGGGGAAAAAAAATTTAATTTCCAAACAGTGATTCGCTCTTAGCGGGGGACATGAATCAACTGACAGGCAGGGCTTTCGTAAGAAGCCCATATGATGGTAAACTGAGAATTTGGGAACTGCCCCCCTATTAAGTAGCCGATGGTGGAAAGAGTCTTCCCACTTGGAAAGAGGCTTTTCCTTCTTGGACATCTGCTGGCGGAGCTTCCAGTAGCCAGAGAGGGGAGAGAGGAGTCCAGACGCAGCTCCTGAGATCTTTCTCTTACTTTCCAGAGGGGGAGGCTTGACGCAGGCTGCTCGCACATTTGGTCGCTGAATTTTTTTCATTAGGGGTCGAATAGGTGAGTAGAAGACTTTTTTTTATTTATTTTTATTTTTTTTTAAATCATTGTGAAAAAGTCATTGCAGCCTTTTTATTGCAGTTAATAGTAATAACATATTTTACAAATTGAGAGAGTCTTTGTCGTAGTTTTGTTCTGTTTTACAGTGATTTAACTTAAATTAGATCATTTCTTTTTTTTTTTTTTTACTGAACACTATTGACAATTTACTTTTATACACTATTTACAATTTACTAAAAAAAACGAAATTAAGACTAAGAACCACAATTTTGGAATGAATTGAATGAATGTGAAATGACAAGTCACTGGTTTGAAATCTGGAAATAAAGCGGAGTCATTATAAGATTTAAGTGTTTCAGCACATATATTGCGCCTTATGCGTAATTCACTCACTTGGTTTATCCCCAGTTGTGTAGAGTAAAACAGTCATTTCGGCCGCAGCAGCTGCAGTGCTCGGAGTTATGCACCAGGCGGGGCGCACAGCCTGTGGTAAACGTTTAAAGAAGCTGACTTCAGACTATTACTGTGTGGATAAGGTCCACTCATGCTTCAGGACAAAGGGGACTGCATTGCATGACATTATTTTAATTTAGATAAACCAATGGTTGCATTATGATAATCTAGATCTATCTTGTTGTTTTATGTGTTGAGTTCGTGTAAAACAGTTATCAAATCAAAAAAAAAAAAAAAAGATCTACTTAGAATAGAAGAAGGGGTAGAGAGATGATCTTAAGATTTGGGATGCAAAAATATGTGATTACATTGAAATGTATGAAAAATACCATGTATCAAAATTTAAGAAACAAAACAAAACAAAACTTTATTTAAAAAGAAAAATGAGGTTTTTGGGACCTTACATGGTCACCCAGACCCCATCCCTGTAGGGCTACAGTCAGAACCACAGGTAAGACTGTACTGCATGTAGTGAGCTGCATAGCCAGCCACCGGAATGATCAACATTGCTCGAGGGCTCTGTATTTCCAGGCAAGTGCTTATGAAGATCAAACAGATGAGTGTGTGGTAAAATGTTTTTTTTCTCAATCCCTCATTACTGAATACCAACTGAGTGCTAAGTACCCACCTCAGGGTGAGGGCGTCAGCGGGAGGCAGCAAGGTGTGGCACTTGTTATGTAAGAGAGTCCAGATGGATCTTGCAGGTTTTGTCACAATGGAAAGCGATGATTACATAATAAGAGCTATCAATATTAATTCCATATTTAAAAGGAGAGCATTAGGATCCTCTGAGTGTTTTGGATATCATGTGCTATTAGTTACAGCCAAAACCTTTAATCCTTCGGTCTAAAACAGATAGTCTGTTTGCAGCAGTAAATTAAAAGATACATTCAGTCACGCCACACTGATGAAGTGAGCTCCGTTCGATAGATCTGCAGCTTCAACACATCTTCTGCCTTTGTCCTCAGATTGGTTGATGTGCTGCTGACCCTTAAGGGCCAAACATGAAGATAGGGCTGTCTCTGGCCGCAGCTGCCTTTTTCGCAGCCCTGCTGTCCTCCATAGATGCTCAAGGTAAATGAAACCATCTGGCCTCATTCCACGTACATACACTATCCCACTCTGCCTCTTTATCTCCTATTTCTCTTCCTTCACTTATTCATCTCCACTGGTTATTTATGTTACATGATGTACATGTTAATGTCTACTTTAATGAGACTCGTCACATCGACGATGAACTCTTTGTACTGATTAAATAAATAAAGTTATTCTTTTTCATGTGTATGCTATTTGACGATATCACTTTTGGACTACTGACTGATTCCTTGATGATCTTCATGCTTTCATCCTTCGTTTGTAGCATATTTTTGCAGATTTATCTGTCAGCACCCAGTACAAGCTTTGACGTAAAGTCAAAATTCAGATCCCATTTACTTGCGTTTAGGCTGTAATTCAGATAGTGTAAACCAGTACATCAGGAGCGATTTTCTCATTTGGATTTGGCAAATACAATAAACCAAGCACAGTAAAGTTTATTTCATTTCCAATTTCTAATTTAATGCATTAAAGCACAGGGCACAAAGTAGAACTTCATGGCTAAATGCTCCCCCATAAATGTTTAAGCAGGGCTGTTGATGTTTTGATTTTATGGCAGCGAGCCTCTGCACTTTTTCCAAAGCAAAATCTGGATGATTGCCAAATCCTTGGTAATTAGGCATTGAAATGCAAGATCACATATATTTTAGTTGTTATGATCATGCCAAGGTTGTAGTAAGAGCTTGTAAACCTGTGTAAACCTCTCTGAAATAGTTTTTAAGAGTGTCTGCAGCAGCAAGTGAGTCATTAAATTTCTTGTGAAACAACAAAATTGAACAATAGTGGAAGTTGAGTGAAATTAAAATACACCAAAGTGTAAACGGCATTCATCTTGGGTGAATGTGTAAAAAGTAATTTGATGGATTGACTGTAAGTGAAAAAAGTGAATTTAATTGTTCAGAATAATTGTTTTTTTTTCACAGTGTTGCATTTTAGAAGCAGTATTGTCATTTTTTTGGAAGGAAGCTAAGTAAGTGGGAATAATAAGGAAAATAGAAGTGCTTAAAACTACTTTAAGTTACTGAAGCTATTTAAATAACTTCCCAACTTTGATTTTGTGCATTTATATTACTGTTTTAGTAGCTGTTAAATACTTTTTTTTCTGTACATGTCATAAGTGTGAACATGTCATAGACTGTTTAAAATCTGTCAGTAGTTTTGACCGAAAATAACTCAAAGTAATTTCATATGCATCGCTTCTGTCCAATTGAATGGCAAATATGGAAATATGGTATGGAAACATTCTGATTTTTTTTCCCTTCGAAAGCTCTCTGGCGGGGGGAGAGGAGTCCAACGTCTACCCTCACATATCTCCACCAACGGAATGGAAAGATGAAATACGAGAATAGCAAATTAATCCTCAGACAGCGCAAAGACAAAGAACCTTTCTCGGGGCTTCTTTGCGGGCGTTCGCAAAACGCTGAGTTGCAATACATATGGAAAGTTAATATGCAGTAATGTTTAATGTCAGCACATGTTGTGGAATTGCTTTGGCATCTGTCCTGCCTCTTTGGGAGAGTCGGTGTTCTTTCCTCCTCTTCTTGGTCTCTCCTCTTGGCAGTAGCTCAGGCCAGGATAGCTGGCTGGCTGGAGGCTGAGGTTACTAACAGAACAGTAGCCAGACTTTACCCCTGGGAGCCAGAGGTGTCCTTTATTAGGACCTGATGGGAGAGACATCCATATAACAAGAGCAACCACGAGGTCCAAATAACATACCAGAGTTTGTTATTTGGACAAAACCACATTTGTTCCTCAAGTGTATTTTAAAACTAGGAGGACACATGGTCAAAGAAATAGGAACACATTGTAGTGACGTGCTCATAGTAAGGGAAGGGCAAAAAAAACAAAACAATTCTTAGATGATTTGCAATCTTGAAAGATTAGTTCAATGAAGAAAAATGTCAATAATAGGAAATTTAACACCCAGTTCTCGATGATATGATTGCCTGTAACAATCATCTAAGTCCGAGCTGTATGTTCTGTTTCGCTGAACCAGTTGGTTGGGGAAATGTAACAGATGTTAAAAAAAAAAAATGTGCATCACGTTTAGGCCATTTTGTTAGTCTTGGCACAAGCCTTAAAAAGTTTCTTAAAAAGTCAGTCCCATCAATCACTGTGTCCAGTCCAATGATCACATACATAGGTTCTCACCACTTAGAAATGCTTGAAATTCATTATCTTCGACCTGAGCAATGTTAAATCCACACGTAAGTTTATTTAGTTATAGATCATCACAAATATGTTGTGTTTTGAAAGTCACACTGTAATATAAGATAAGAAATGCGTATAGAAGGAAAAAAAGAAAACATTTGATGCATCAAAATGCATTGATAGTCATAATATAATTGCATTATAGCACACTGCATCAAGTCGAATCGTATTGATCTTAAGGCCCCGTGATTCCAAGCTCATACCATCTTGAATAAACATTGGAGTCGCAGCTGCGTTGCTCATGCAAGTGAAGACTCGCCTAAAACTTTTTTTATCTGAATTTTCCAATCCACCACCTACACTTCGCTACTCGCCATCCAACCACTACGCACCCACACACACACACACTCACACACACGTCCACACACATTTTCATACCCCTTACCATTTGATGTTGGAGATGAGTACTCGCGGAGAAATCAGGGGGAATGCAGTCCATCAGGCTCCTTGAGTTGATATGCCAGGTTGGTGATCCTCCAATCCCAGTTTTTAACTATTTGGTGGGCTCCTGTTTGTCATCTGCCTGTGCATTCAGTATGTCCCGAGCTATGGCTTCCTCCTCGAAGTGTATTTTACAATGATATTCTTGCCTCTCATGGCACTGTCATTCTTACTCAGCAGCTAGCATGCACCCACATGGCAATGCTTTTTGCAGATACCTTACTGTCTGATGCATGCTCATTTATCTTTCATCATCCCCATCATGGTATGCATGGTACCACTGTGGATAGTTTGGGCCTTCAAGCCAGTGCAAAGTACGTCATGCTAACCTCATTAACATCAAGAATTTCCACACAAAATGTATTTCAGTCATCCTGTATTCTCTTCCGTCTTTCAGTTGTTTATTGTGTTTTTCTCATCGATCACTCATTTGCTATATAACAACATAACCTTTTGAGCCAAGTCGCATGAAACATAACAGTAATTCAGTTTAGTCAGTTACAGCATTTAATGGATGAAGAAATAATGACACAAATATAAAACTAACTGTAGGACACTAAACTGTATGACACTTATCAAAAAGAAGTTGGTAACCTGGTTGCTAAAATGGGAGTTTGACACAACTCTTCACCTTTTTTGTTAGAGCTTGAATTGCATGTAAATGACACCGAATGTTAACATACTTCTGATTGATTGATTAACACGTTTCTGTGACTGATAGCATAGACGCTTGTAAGAAAGAATATCATTTTAAAATATGTTTGTCATCTCTGTCTGTGTGGTCCCAACTGTACATGGAAATTACCATCCAGTCGATCAAAGTTGTTGAAACAAACAACTTTCTCATGTACATGATGCATGACGCTGTGATCAAGTCAAGTCTAAAGGCGCGTGGTCTTGTCACACTGTATATGTTTTTCCTGTATTTATTTTTTGATGTACTTTCTCTTTAACAGCACACTTGAGGTCTACACCGATTCGGTTCTCTCATGCCTTCTTATGCATTATGCTGCCACTGAAAAAGTACACAAGGGTCTCCTGTGACAAATTGTGTATTCTTTTTAAAAGGTTTGCAATGGATGTGTGCCACTCACTTGTGTTAAGAGTTTTAACCAAATAAACAACAGACCACTTTTCGTCTTTGGAATATGTTTATATACAATGTATATATAACATATGGTGTTCAATTTTGTCAAGTGTTACTTCAACAACTTCATGGCAACCTTGATTCCATTGTATAATCGGTACCTTGTGAATGAAGTCACTGTTGTATTTTTGTCATGCTGAGATCAACTCCATCATAAAAGCAGTTTAGTGTGTGGTCGGGGCATGCGTTGTGATGACTGCACTCAGCATGTGTTGGATGGTTCACTCAATGTTTGCACTTTGGTAGAGTCATGTTGTGCACATTGTGTTGTTGTGTATGCCAGTGCTTGAGTTGCCGGCCATCTTGGTCGAGCAACTCAAACAAATGCCATTTTACTCCAAAATGGCTTCTCACACTTTTTCAATGTTGTTACGTGTCACCCTCACAAATGGACATCAGTGTTATGTGTCTGTCCCCAACAACGAACAAGTCCACTTCAGTCATGAAGTGTTTGTAGTTGGGATCAATGTGAATGCTTGATTGAAAATGCGATACTTTGATCTGATCATAAATACAACCATATTCATACAAGTGCTTTATATTTGTTGACATTTAACAGCGTTTCACCTTTTATTTGCAGTGGAACCCCCCTCAGACTTGAAATTTAAAATTCTAAATGAAAACACAGTGGAAATGTCATGGTCAAGACCCTCGTCAAGGATAGAGGGCTTCAGAATACAAGTTACATCAGATGCAGGTCAGTATGAAGTCAGTACTTTCATTGTCTTAGTGATTAAACCTGCCAGTGTATACACATGCACAGTTTATCCCCACACTACACCACAACAGCTGATTTACTGTTAAATTCCCTCTCCTAGATGAACCGACCAGAGACTTTACCCTTGATGCATATGCCACTACAACCTCGATCACTGACCTGACCCCTGACTTGGACTATTCGGTGTCCATAAACTCCTTTGAAGGGTCAGAAGAGAGCATTCCCATCTTTGGACAACTGACCAGTAAGTACTTAATTCACAGTAAGTCAATTCAGATTATATAGGAAAAGTTAAGCCTCTATATATATATATATATATATATATATATATATATATATATATATATATATATATATATATATATATATATATATATATATATATATATATATATATATTCACCCTTAGTAGGAGAATAACTTATTCCATGTAGCATTTTCATTACATATGAAAGTCAGGAGGAATCACATCTGTTTACCGACTCTTGAATAGTTCACTGTTCATAGCTAACGCAGCATAAAGATATGTGTTTGTGTGCATGCGGTTTCCGATCCTTTCAACCAGCTTTTATGATGTGTTGAATTTTCTTGCCTTTTTTTCCACTGTGAAAAAGCCCACAGTGAGACAGGGGTGCTAATGTGTAGTGCTAACTCACCGAGTGTTTCCTGTGTTTCAGTCCAGTCCAGCAACAGCAGCGGACGAGTCAGGAGGCCGCCAACAGATGCACTCAGTGAGTTTGTTTACTTTAGTGTCAACCATAATCTGAAAAGAGCCTTTTTTTTTTACACATGGCTTTCTGTTAAACTTTTTTTTTTCCCTTTATGAATGTTATCGTAATATTTTTTTTCCATGGAATAATTTGGTCAGGCGTACGTTTGACCTCCTGTTGGGGTTGGCAGCCAGTGAGCAGACAGGGATCCGACAGTGATTTGGAGGGCACACATTGGTTACTTTAATTGAAAACAGTTGGCACATCAAGAAAAAAGGACAGGAAGGCTTGGAGCTAGGAGACATTGGTTCTGTTATGCGTCATGGTGTGGGGGGGAGCAGGGTGGGGACAATCACCTGGAAGCAAGCAGTTCCCCTTAAACTGCTTAAAGATCTAGAAAGGATTGCTGTTCCTAATCTGCTGTCATGTCTTCTATTCATGTCGTGAGACCAATCTGTGTGTATTTTTTCTTGAGGACATGCTCAGTTTTTCCCCCAACCCATTGACTCTTCTGGAAACTATACCCACACTGCCAGATTATTCAAGACCTTAAACCTTATTTATTGTTAAGCACTCAATTTATTTCACAGCCACCAAAATTGTTCGACAAAACCCCAACTCTGATGCCATCAGTTTTAACATTAGGTCAGGGAATTTTGAGTAAAATTATGTCCTTCAAAGAACGAGGCTTAGGAGATGTGAGGAGCTGAATTTAGAGTCAATGAGACCCAGGGGAATCATGATTAAAGTCCGTCCACATAAGCCCTGCCAATTACTTCAATGGAGCCTTCTTAGATGTTCCAGAGAATTTCATCAATGATTTAAAGCCCTGTAGGATTTTGAAAGTATAAAAATGAACGTTGCTGGTGGAACTTCTTCTAAATGTTTAGTCTATAAAGCCACATTTTTTTTGCCTCCGTCTGCTGGAATGACTATACCAGCCCTCTGTTTGGCTCCGGCTGATATATCCTTTGATGTCAGAATGCATATCTCCGAGCTATCCAACTAAGTGTCAAGGGTTTGATTTTATTTAGACAGACAAGGGAAGAAACGGGCCAGTGTAGAAAAAAATTCCAATACCAAGCTGTTGCAGTCATACCTTTAGGCACATTTCTGGCTTGAGAATTGTTTTAATTTGAGGCATAAAGGATGTGCTTTTCTGGATTTTATGTTTTTATACAAATCATTAACCGGTAGTAAAGCTTCAAGTTTTCCTAATCTGCATCAATCAAAACATGCTAATTTTTGTCTTAACTGACAGACCCTTATTTCTCCTTTGTCTTTGCCCAGAGTGCTCAGTTAGTGCTATAGCAGATTTAGTTTTCCTGGTGGATGGCTCATGGAGTGTGGGCAGAGAAAACTTTAAGCACATTCGCAGTTTCATCGGCTCACTGGCGGGGGCCTTCGACATTGGCGAGGACAAGACCCGTGTGGCTGTGGTTCAGTACAGTACAGACACCCGCACAGAATTCCCCCTCACCCAGTATACCAGGAGAGGAGACCTGCTCCAAGCCATCAGCTCCCTGCCATACAAAGGAGGGAATACTATGACAGGTAAGGTGGTTATCACAAAAGAAGTTACAAAGATGGAAAGGTGTTGATTTCAAGTGTCTGTCTTAGGTAAATGAATTAGAACGTGAAAAGAACTGAAAATCTGAGTATGACTTTACAGTTTTTTAATGGAATGTATAAGAATATGAATACGATAATGTAGAAAATAATTTTAAATAATATATGTATACATTTCTGTCTTAAGGTGATGCCATAGAGCACCTCCTTCAAAACATCTTTACGGAGGCGGCTGGATCCAGGAAAGCTTTTCCAAAGGTAGCCATGATCATCACTGATGGAAAATCCCAGGACCCAGTGGAGGAGCATGCTAAAAGGCTTAGGAACATTGGAGTGGAAATATTTGTTCTAGGTATGGTTTATTATTCAGCGTTTTGTTGAATAGTACTCTCCCATGTGAAAGTCTGCCTGTCCTTGGAAACCATTTGATTTTCCACTGATTGCAATATCCATATTCAACTGCATAAATGTCAAGCACCATTGTGTTCTCTAACACACGCAATCCTTTAAAACCGTCAACAGCCTACCACATCTGTCATGCGGCCACTGGCCAAAGAACATGTGAGTTAATGTTGTTGCTCTTCACATTTTCCCACTCAGGTATCAAAGGAGCAGATGAGGATGAGCTCCGGGAAATGGCCTCCACGCCTCACAGCAAACATGTGTACAATGTTCCCAACTTTGACATGATCCAAGACGTACAGAAAAAGATCATCACAGAGGTGTGCTCTGGTGTCGATGAACAGCTCAGCTCTCTGGTCAGCGGAGAGGAGTGTAAGTCAGAGGATCTTAAACAAATGTCTTACATTTTATTAGGTTATAGGGTTTAGACACCTAATGGCCCAGCAAATATTTTGATGGTGAATACATCGTGAAATCCTTTTTAATAATACATTTCTTGCATTTTTTTCCCCAGTGGTGGAACCAGCCTCTAACCTGCAGGTCACAGAAATCGCATCTAAGTCAATGAGAGTGACATGGGATTCCTCTCTTGGTGATATCACTGGCTACAAGCTCACCCTCATCCCCATGTTAGCTGGAATGAAACGCCAAGAGCTGTACATTGGACCCACCCAGACATCCATTAATGTCCGTGACCTTTCTCCTGAGACTGAGTATGAGATCACCCTGTATGCCCTCAAAGGTCTGACTCCCAGTGAACCCATCATGGCAATGGAGAAGACCCAGCCTGTCAAGGTGTCAACAGGTGAGATGATTTACTGTGCATCTTTAAATAGTTATCTAAAGTCTCTCACTTGTTTCATCATCACCGCACATTCCCTGTAATAAACCCATATGACTTGTCTTTTTCAAGAATGCTCTCTGGGAGTGGATGTGCAGGCTGATGTGGTGCTACTGGTTGACGGCTCGTACAGTATTGGATTACAAAACTTTGCCAAAGTCCGTGCGTTCTTGGAGATCTTGGTCAATTCCTTCGACATTGGACCAAGCAAGGTCCAGATTAGCTTGGTCCAGTACAGTCGCGACCCACACACTGAGTTTGCCCTCAACACCCACCATGATATTAGTGCTGTTGTCAAAGCTGTGCGCACCTTCCCCTACCGTGGAGGCTCCACTAACACTGGCAGGGCCATGACCTATGTCAGGGAGAAGATCTTTATTGGTGCCCGTGGAGCGAGACAAAATGTTCCCCGCGTCATGGTCCTGATCACAGACGGAAAATCATCAGACTCATTCAAGGATGCAGCAACCAACCTGAGGAATATCGATGTGGAGATCTTTGCCGTTGGTGTGAAGGATGCAGTGAGGTCGGAGCTGGAGGCCATTGCTAATCCCCCGGCCGACAATCACGTCTTTGAGGTGGAGGACTTTGATGCCTTCCAAAGGATCTCCAAGGAGCTGACTCAGTCCATCTGTCTGAGGATTGAACAGGAGCTGCTCAACATCAAAAAGAGGAGTGAGTAAAAAGATAGAAATCTAAACCTAAAAGCTATGTCCTGTAGAGCAGCTACATAATATGGACATCGTTTCTTGGCATCAGTTTTGGATGACTGCCATTTGCTAAGTATGTTAGTACCTTCATGTTGTTTCATGCTGTTTTTATCAGACGGTGTACCATCTGACTGTCAATTGGCAAGTACAGATAATGGCAGAATGCCAATGTAGTTCAGAAAAAACCTAATTAAGCAGATAAATGCTGTAACACTGCTGTGAGGCAAGGCGTGGGCAAAATTGAATCAACTCATACGACCGTAGGCTGCCAGAAAACATACCACAAAACCACATACGTGCTTCTTGAATAAGCTCTGTCATACCATTTGTGAACATTTTGTGTGACTGGAACAACGACCATAATTCTGACTTAAAAGGCCACCCCAGCTCTGAGCTATGACTGTTCCACCCAGTGGTGACATGACACAACACAACATGCTTATTGATACTGAAGTCTGTAGTCCCAAAACACATACCACTTAGTGAGTGTAGCTTTCCATGCTTGGCAACTTAACTTTTTTTTAACCTTGTTGGCTTAACAAGGTTACAACAACGTTTTGCTGCCTGTAATTGTAGGGGATAATTATGGCTGGGGCAAAGGACCGAGAGGAGAAATGAATAAAATATAGCTACTGTAGCCCCATAAATCTCACAGTTTTACAGTGTAAAATGATCAAGGTAGTACTCATTTTTAACCTCTACATGTTCTGGGCTGTGCTGCCTTTTAATGACAGACATTCATAACAAGTCATTTTTATATTTTCAGGTCTGCTTCCACCCACAAACCTGGCATTCTCTGAGATTACCTCTAGGAGCTTCCGTGCCACCTGGGAAGCTCCTACGGCCAATGTCATGTCATACCTGGTGCGTTTCCGCAAGGCTGAAGACATCACTGGAGACTACATTTCCTTGGCAGTGCCTGGTGATACCACCACAGCTGTTCTGCCTCACCTATCTCCTCTCACTGCTTACGAGGTTAACGTGTTTGCGCAGTATTCAAAAGGAGACAGTTTCCCTTTGACTGGTGAAGAGACAACTCTGGAAGGTAAGAGACTCCTTGGTAGTGACCCAATGCAGTAACAGTCATCATAATGAAAACATTTAAGCTCTAAAATATTCATTCCTTTTCAGAGCAAGGCACTGTACGAAATCTACGAGTTTCAGAGGAGACAACGAACAGTTTCAGGGTGTCATGGCAACCTGCTCCAGGTCCAGTGATCAGGTATCGCCTGTCCTATCTCCCACTGAGTGGTGCTGGGGAAATACTGGAAGCCCAAACCCTTGGAACGGAGACGACTATAGTTCTCCAGGAGCTCTTCCCCATTACAACCTACCGTGTGTCTGTGTCTGCTGAGTATTCTACAGGCGTAGGGGACCAGATGCAAGTAGATGGCACCACCAAGGAAGGTGAGTCACGATAACTATGTGCATTTCGGAAGTGAGATTTTTCAACATCAAGCAGTGGATATGAATCAGTGTCTGATCAATCTGCACTTGCTTTCAGTCCGTGGCTCCCCTCGTGACCTTCGCGTCTTTAATGAAACTATATCTACGATGAAACTGGCATGGAGGGCTGCTCCAGGAAATGTCCTTCAGTACCGGATTGCCTTCAAACCTGCCGATGGTGGTGAGAGGAAGGAGATATCTGTCAAGGGAGATACTACCCAGGCTTTGCTGAAGAACCTGCAGCCGGCCACTGAATATGAGCTGTTTGTTAGTGCTCGCTACTCCTCTGGTCTGGGTGATCCTCTTCTGGGCACAGGAACCACCTTGGAAGGTAAGGAAGAGTGTCACAGTCCTGATGTCTAATTTGAAATCTGTGAAGCATGGGAGGATTATCTCTGTAGCCAGTGTGTGACAGAAATGTGAAGCGTGCTTTTTGGCTGTGCACTCACCAAGTGGGTACTGCCGAGTGGACAAATAAATTATTATGTTCAGCATCTATTCGAAGATATTTTATTTCATCAAGTTTATGAGACCTTGCATGATATAAAACTGAAATTAGGTCAGCTGTCTCCCTTCAAGTCCCTTCAAGAACGTAGCATCTGGTATTTCTCACAGGCGACTACATCAGAGTGGAGGAAGTTGAGCTTTTTACTTTGTGAGGTTGGTTGAGTATACGGGCTGTAGTTAGGGGGAAAAAAGACAGGAATGTGGCACTTGATGTAATTATGTAATTTTTCTGGCACAGAGTGTAGGTTAGGGTGGCTTTGCCGCCCATGAAGGCTGCGAGATGGAAATGGGTGGGGGATGCTTGTAAACCTCGAGAACATATGAAATGACTTGGAACAGACTTTGACAGCCATATCCGTGCTTGGTAATACCTTTACATCTTGGACTGTCTGAGGCAAATAATTTATTGTTTCACAGTTGTTTTTAAGACATGTGTGAGATATTTGTTCATTAATGTGTGATATTATTCTGTTTTTTAATGTGGAATCAGTGGCCATCTCAAGCTCAGTTCATGTGACATCTCATTTTACCTGTCTTTTAACCGCAGGCAATGATACAAATCTGTGTCTGAGAATCTTAGTCCTGTCTGTTAATGACAGCATAGAAGACACAACAGGGGGCAGGGTCTTCTGTTGATGTCACACAGAGTGGGAAGAGGGATTGTTGTAGTGTCACACCACAGGAAAGGAAGTTAAAGAGATCTGTTTTGAGAGAGAGCGGGGGAGGTCCGAGCTGTGGGGGGGCAAGACAACAATCATTGTGCTGTATCCCACAGAGGAGAATATCTCTGGTCATCAGTCAGTTCCACTTGTGGCTGCAAAACCACCAAACTATGTATGAAATAAAAAAGAGCTTACCTGACTGGGTTTTTTTTTATTACATTGAGGAGTTAGTAGCAAAACACTGTACTTTATTGACTGTCATCAGAAGCGTGCACACAGGGAAGATGGTTTTCCTTGTTCAGAGATGATTGCTTTTTAATGTTGTTTTGGCAAATCAGCTTTGTTTTATTCAACATTTTGTGTGCCAAGATGAAAATAGAGCAGTGGCTGTCTTTAATCGTGCCCATGCTTAGCTCAGTTCAGCTGACTCCTTTCTGAAAGCAATTTAAGCCCATGGACAAATCAAAGCGATGCTATTCATCATAACAGCAAGAGTGCAGTTCTTGTTCCTTAACGTTGCTTCCTTAGACTCCTGGCAGTAGTGAGGTCATCACTGCCGGACACGTCCCCTATTCAACAAATTTCTTGCAGAATGCATGGACCTGTGCACTAGGCTGAATAAGAGGACTTTGGCTCATACGATGTCCTACAGAAATGAACAAAATTTAAATTCACAACTGGAATAATGCAATGTTTGTTTACACAGTGCTATGTTTTCCTTTCTTTCCTCTGTTCCCACATTGACCAAAGGCCTTGCCTGTGATTACAGAGTTAGAGTTTCCATCGCTCAAATCAGTGCTGTCATCAACCCCCCACCCCCACAGGAAAAAGCTCCATGACAAAGCACTTTGTTTGGCCAGCTCTATTAAACTGTCATGACGTCAGCATGCCTCAACACTGATGTCCTTGTTTTGAGTGCCATTCAGTTTGAGTGACCCTCTCTGTGAAGTCCAGTGGGCGAGAACTGGAAGAGAGTGGCTTCCACAAAGCCCTCCCTTGTGGCTAACAGTGGATGGTGGCCAATCCAGAAGCCTTGAGTAGGATGGACTTATAACATCCTGAAGAAAGACAGAGAAGGTGTCAGAGTGAATGCTTAGATGACCATCCCAAATGTGCATATTATACACAAACACGGCAAAATTATTTACTTAAGAAGAGGGAGGCTTAGCCAACATGTGGAAGACGTTACCTAAGAGGACCTTGAAAGCTGTGTGAGCTGTCTGTCTGTCTGGTCACAGGGAGTACTGTCTGTTCGTCTCGCTCAAGGGTGGGGCAAAGGACAGGCAGAGGCAGAAAGAGAGAGGGTGAGGATGAGTAGAGAAAAGGTTTCTACAAAACTGTAAACCAGAATGCCTCAGGGTGGCCCGGTGGATTAAAAGCTCAGCCCATTACTCAGAGGTCATATGTTTAACCCCTGAACTAATCTTTCAAATAATTAACTACTTGCATGACACAGCAAATGTGTTCACATGTGCCAGAGGGATTCTTTTTACTATCTCTCACGTGGAGAGCAGCATAGCACCGGGGGAAATTGTAGCATCTTGGTTTGATTTCCTCTTAAAGTAATGCCTTTAAGGCAGTGCCAGGCTCTTGCCAGACTGTTTTTCCCCCACCGCTCTAAAGGTCCTTTGAGGTAAAAGGCCACAGACAGGCATCCTTGGCACATACACACTGAAGGCTTCATCTTTGTGGCTCAGATGTATGCCTCCACGAACCAAGAGCAATAAAGTAAGGGAAATCTGAGGTAAGGTGCCAGTGCTGAGATGGCACTTTGAAGGAACGATGTATTTCCTGCAGTGATTTTGGACAACTTTACAGAGAAGGCTAGACTAACACAGTGCCTGTTAACTTTATTCATACTGAGAAACAAATAACTGCTATCCAATACCAATGTTGTGAATCAAGATATCCAGAGGTGATTATGGTGTGAGAGATCCAAGAGCTATATAAAAATAAGAGGAAACTCCTCAGAGCTGGTATTTTTTTCTCTGTGCGCTTTTTCAGACATCTTTGACTGCAGATGTGAAGGGTTATGTCAGCACATGCCCTACAGGAAATCTCTTAGATGATCTTCAGTTGTGTCATATGTGGTCTAGAGCATTGGGTGAGGCTTTAATGTGAATTAACGATCTGGTTTTGTCCATGGTCTTAATTTGAGGGTAACCTTCTCCTTGAAGGGTGTGATGCAGTTTGGAGGTTTGAAAAAGAAACTAAGATAAGGAGACCCAAATTACTCGTGTCAGCTTGCATACACATCTTTATTTAAACATTATATATAGAAGCCACTGTTCTTAATTTTAAATGCACATGTAACATACAAGCCAAAGCTTTTGCTAGGTCTGTTGACCATGTGTTTCATGTATGTGTGCTTTCTATCTTGGAGTGCCCCCCCGCCCCTCTTTAGCTTGTCTGCAAGCGCTGATGAAAAGTCAGCCACCGCCTGCAGAAGTCATTATCTTATGATCCTTTTCGCCCTTGGTTCACACACAGCCGGAAAAGTCAGTCAAGTTCATCCTTTTCTGCAGCTGGCAAAGATAACCCCTTCTTGATGGAATGATCTGGGTCTTTATAAGTGGCCCACACTGTTTTCATGGTCTGTGAAAATCTGGAACTCTTCATTAGACTGTGGTCGTGGCCATTACTCTTCGTATCTGGCCTCTGCTCTCAAGGTGCAGATCACTCTGCTTGGCAGGCATGGCTGCTGCTGTTATTTCTGCTCAGATCAGTTTCCAATTCCGCTTTAATGGATGGATGCTTAGGATTCATAGGGTGACAGAGAGACACAGTGGTTGCCTTTTCTGCTACAATGCTCGCTTAACATTTCCAAAATTATCATGCACTGAACTTGTGGTAAATTTGTGATGCGTCTCGTCCTTTGCAATTTGCTTCATTTGGTGAGGTTTGATGAATGAGGTTTGAGCGAGACCACCCAGATGCAATGCTCTGCCTGTGATTATATCATCATTAGGTGCTGGCATGTAGGGGCTTAGGGGTTTGATTCAGCATTGGGTTCCCGGAGGTTGTGTGGGAGGCTGTCCTCCTGCGTTAGGTGCAGATCTTTTATATGGCAGCCAGACAGGAGTTTTTAACGTCCATCTCATCATGGGCATCCTCAACTCGAAACACCAGCACAGTTTCCCTCTACTCTTTTCTGTGTACCTCATGATGGTCTCTCAGGAAAATAGCGAATGAAGGAGAGAAAGGGAGAGCGCAACATCTGCAATTGTAGCAAAGGCACATTCGTGGCTCGGGTTTCCTCTGTTTCGATGGAAAATTAGTGCTGTCAGGAGAGGCGCTGGGAGTATGTGGTTTGTGATTAGTTTCACAGAGATTCTTCCAGCACGCTCTGATGATGAAGGGAGAAAATCAGGTTGTTCAAGCAGATCCGGAGGGGTTAAAGCAGAGACAGATGAGTGATTGTTGGTGATTTATTGTTTCAGGGTTCTTTGTTTTGTCCAGTTCATGTCTCGCTAACCTCTTCAGGCCTCATATATCTGCTTTAGAAATCATCACCACCTGGACAAAGCCATCACTGGGCTGGAGCTCCCTAAAATACTAACACTGCCATCTTAGTCCAATTATTATCTGTCAGAGCAAATCAAAACAAAGTAAAAGCCAAAAAAAAAAAATCTTTAGGTAAACAGAAGTAAATCTGAAGTGCTACTTATTTTCTGTTTCCATACCCATTACGCACTGACTGATGGAATACTTCCACCTCTGTTCCTAATGCTATTTCTATTATTTCTCCACAGAGCTTGGCTCACCCAGAGACCTGCAGACCAGAGACGTCACTGACACCAGTTTTCTTGTGTCTTGGGTCGCGGCACCGGGTAATGTCCGTCAGTACCGGATCAAGTGGAAGTCTCTGTTCACCGAAGAGGAGGGGGAAAAGACAATACCAGGAGGCACCACAGACACAGTTCTGGAGGGTCTCACCCCGGAGACACGTTATCAGGTCTCTGTGTTCGCTGGCTATGGCCACGGCGAGGGCCAGCCATTGGTTGGAGAGGAAACCACAGATAGTAAGTCACATTTATTCCCTAAATCCTTCACTTCTTCACTTTCCTCCTCTCTTTTCTACACTTTGTTTTTTTTTTTTTTATTTTTTTTTTTTTTTATGAATATCTGGTCTAACGTTTACCTAGAAAGTGTGAAGCTTAGGTAAGTGTGATATACCTCTGTGATCATAAAAGTCATAAAAGCTCTATGACCAGAAAAGGAACGCTGCACTTTTTTTTCATGATCTTCATGTGTAGCTGTTAAGATCATTTCATTTTATAGCCAAGAATGCAAGTCTAGGCCTTCTTGTCATAAACACATCTTTAGCCTTAAAGTTCCTTTGCCTCTTAAGCTAGAGTCATAACAGATCATCATTGAGAAATCTGGGGCAGTGACGCAGGTTTAAAAATGATCCAGGAAACACGGTTAAACTGTAGGCAGGTGTTATGTAGAAACGGAGATCTGTTAGCGACACTCTGTTCTGTTCATTCTATTAAACTAAGAGATTACGTCATCGCTGTTGGCGTCAGCATCAGACTTTGAGATTATAGAGTTTTTGCGTGCATGCGTGTTATATGCATGTAAAGAGGTGACGTAATTTCCAGCACACCTGCACTGGGTTTTCATGGGAGATACAGGAAAGATAGACACTGGCCTCTCCCTTGTTAGACCTCACTCCTGCTCGGATGAGAAAAGCACATTGAGTGGAAACTCGCACCAGTTGGGAGGGAATTTGTCCACCAGTTAGTGAAATGGAATGTGCTAAAGGAAAAATGTTTCCAGCCATCATTAATGTTTATTGTTTCTGGCAAGCCAAAAAGGTGGCATACATGCACACCAAACACAACCATGAGGCAGCTTCCTATAGACTTAAATCTTCACCTTGCTCAATCCTTCCCTCACTTTGCTCTCACTATCTGTGGCTCCCTTTGCATGTGCTCTACACAAATCACAGGTCTCTTTGGGCCGAGCCTCACACGGCAAACTTGGATGGGCTGCTTTTTTTCCGTTAATAAAAGTCCTCCCTCTGAAGTAGAGCTTTCTGAATATTTCCCTCAGCTCGTTTCGAGGCCTCTGACAATTCGCACTTGCCCTTCCTGCTCTGAAAATAAGAAACACTCTGTGGACTCACAATGGAAAATAAGAACTATGGCTTTGCTCAAATTCACAAGACATCCAAGCCTGGCTTCCAAACCCACCAACTAAACATGATCAATCATGTAAATTAGGGCCTGTTTAATGTATACTTCTGAAAATCAAAAGTATTCGGGTAGGTTTGTATCCACACGCATGTGGAAACTGAGCAGATATCCAGATGAAAGACTGTGAGGTAGCCAAGCGTGTTACTGTTTAGTTTACTTACCAGCAGGAAGGCCATACTGCTTATATTTCCAAAGGTATACTGGAAACATAGACAGTTAAGCACACATTCAACACACATTCCCATCTCAGAAAGAATCAAAATCTAAATGTTCCCTCACACCATCCATTCATCATTTCTCCTCTTTAAACCATCGTTCCTTTTTTTCCCTTTTCTCTCACAGTATCTGCCGCTAGCAGAGGGATTGTTGTCTCTGAGGAGACGGAGAAGAGCATGAAGGTGGCGTGGCAACCGGCGCCTGGAAATGTACTCAACTACCGCGTTACCTACAAACCCAAGGCAGGAGGGCGCCAGCTGGCAGCCAAAGTGCCTGGTGGCAACACCTCCACTGTGCTGAGACGCCTCACTCCCCTCACCACCTACGACATCACTGTTCTGCCAGTCTACCGTTCAGGAGAAGGCAAAGCACGGCAAGGAGAAGGAACGACACGTAAGTTGGTCTATCATTCACCTAAACGCATGTTGCTCTTCCTGTTGCCAAGCTCAGGAAATGTTTGATCATCCAATACAATTTGTCTCCATTATGTAGTATTTCAAACATTTTGTTTTGAATCAGTCAGTTGTGTGTATTCAGTCAATCTACAAACTTCTCTGTTCTCCCTAGTGTCACCTTACAAAGGTCCCAGAAACCTCCAGACTTCAGAGCCTTCCAAGACCAGTTTCCGTGTAACCTGGGACCACGCTCCTGGTGATGTTAGGGGCTACAAAGTCACTTTCCACCCAGTTGGGGATGACATTGACCTGGGAGAACTTAGGGTTGGTCCTTATGACAACACTGTGGTGCTGGAGGAACTGAGGTGTGTCAGGCAGATTTCAGTTTAATTGTTATTATCATATCAACTTGTAGTAAATGTCATGTAAAAAAAAGAAATCTGAAATTCATTTGTTTTGTTTTTTTATCTACAGAGCTGGTACCAAATACTCAGTCAATGTGTTTGGTATGTTTGATGGAGGAGAGAGTATGCCACTGGCTGGAGAGGAGAAGACCACTCTTGTGGCTGATGAACCTGATCCTTTTCCTTATCCGGCATCAGGTAAAGTAGTCTAATAGCAGTTGACTACATCATCAAAGAAATAACAGAGAAAACATGTTGTATGCTAAAACTAACAAAGGTTGTGAACATCTTAAATGCTTTTAGTCAGCCTGTTCTATGCCTGTCATCACTATCAAAGCAGCGTCTCCAGTGTGTTATGTCTCTGGGCAGCAACAGTCAAACATTGGAGACTGTGTCACATAGTAAATTTTTGCTTAGGAAAATATACTCTAAACCCATGGCCCATAAAAGCCCAAGAGTTTCTCTAAATTCCTCTGCTCCAAGCTAATTGTCTCACGAAATAACAGATGTAATGGCTATTCCATCTGTCTGCCCTTTTCGATGCTTTCTTCATGGTGTCACTTTCGGCTTCCACTTTTTATTTCCAGTCCAAGTCCAGCCAGTGTAGATTCAAACCATAATCTGTTTGCAGTTATAAAATGTTATTAACTACTTTGTGAGTCAGAGCGTGGCAGGCAGTAAGTGTGAGAGGAGGGAAAAATGTTGTGTTTGCTGGAAGCAGCTGTAAAGGTCAGCTTGACCAATCGGCTGCAGGCCCACGTCCTAACATGAAGGGAGATTTCATTGAAAGCTCCCACCTCCAAAAGATAAACTAGCACCCAGTACCATCAACTGGCTACAGGGCAAAGAAAGTGGTGTGTTGGGTAGGGCATTCCCAACTTGTGCATTTTAGTAGTCATCGACTAATCTCCAAAATTATTAGATATAGTTGATTAATCGCAGGAAATATCATATTTCTTTCAGCCAATTTGGTGTCTGAATGATTCTTTTCTCAATTCTTTGTGTAAAAGGTCTCAAATAAAACCAGTAAGGGGATAACTTATGTAGGTAGGACCAGAGGTGCAGTGACAGGATGTAATTGAGTATAATTACTTAAGTAGTGACAAGTTCCTTGTCCTAATTTTCTAAGAACACTATTTACCCCTTTTGCATTGTCCTCCTAACCAGCAGATAGTCAGTGGTAGTTATTAAGTCTCAGATATTATTCTTTCTTTTTTTCATGGATATACCTCTAACATACCTTTCTCTCTATTCTCTCCCTTACTATCGGTGAAAGCTTGACAGCCTTGTGTCTGTCATGTGGGTTAGCTCTATGTTTTCTGTGAGAGCAAACCAATCTGTAAATCAAGTATGTTACCTGTTTTCAGTTTGCAGACAGTGGCAGTTAGTGCAACATCTGCCTTTTTCCAGCGCACATCTGCAGCCCTCTTTTAGGTGCCGCGGATCGGAGGCCTTCCCTGTCATCACACAGGTGTTTGGAAAGCAGGATCTGAATATAACCATGCTGATCTCGAGGGCACAGTAATCTCTCCAGTGGAGGCCTTTCATATGTCTCAGGCCATTAAGGGCGTACTCTCCTGAGTTGCCCCCAGGGACCAACTCGTGGATCCAAATGGAACAAATGAAAGAAATACTGCCTCGACATGCCACAAGACAAGAAGATTATCATTGAAACACCTGGAAAATCAAAGAAAAAAAAGCCTCATGTAGGAAGGAAAAATGAAATGTCTTACTACTTATGTGTGAATATGTGCTTGTTCAGCACCCTTTGGGAAGATTTTGATGTAACTGAGTTTGGTTCAATGCCAGTAACAGGAAATTTTATGTCATAAAACTCTTCTCTCCTTCTTTCCTTTACCTATCTCACCTCTTTGAGTATGTCTCACATCATTACAATCACCACACACACTGTTTTGTGTAGTTGACAGCTGAACATGGACAATCTTTTTTGAAGCCCTCAACTTTGACAAATTAAGACACTGAAATTTTGCCCTCTCAGATGTGACATGTAGGACCACTGCACAGGCTGACATTGTGCTTCTGGTGGACGGTTCCTGGAGCATCGGACGTCTCAACTTCAAGACCATTCGTGCCTTCATCGCACGTATGGTGGGAGTCTTTGACATTGGCCCTGAAAGGGTTCAAATTGGTGGGCCTACTAAACTTATTTTTACTAATTAAACCAAATGAGGTATCTCTGCCTTGATATAACAAATGTTTTATCGGTGTCTTCAGGTCTTGCCCAGTACAGTGGAGACCCAAAGACTGAGTGGCACTTGGATGCTCATCGCACTCGGGAGTCTCTCCTGGAAGCTGTGGCTAACCTGCCCTACAAAGGAGGAAACACCTTGACTGGTACTTGAATCTATTTATTCAATCTAGTAGGAGCAGACCCACTTCTACCAATGTAGTAACAGTACTAAATAGTATATCATGTGTCTACCATGTCTTCATTACAGGTCTAGCTTTGAACTACCTTCTCCAGAACAATTTCAAGGAGAATGTTGGGATGCGACCTAACTCGAGAAAGATTGGTGTCCTGATCACTGACGGCAAATCCCAGGATGACGTCATTGTCAACTCGCAGAACTTGCGTGATCAGGGCATTGAGCTCTATGCCATCGGTAGGTGAAGATCAGTTCTGTTTGCTTGCACAAACACAATGTATGAAGACGAATTATCACATGTAACAAAGTTCTAATGCCTATTGGCTTCGTTATTGCTCTCTAGGTGTGAAGAACGCTGATGAGAATGAGTTGAGGTCCATTGCCAGCGATCCGGATAGCATTCACATGTACAACGTGGCTGACTTCTCCTTCCTGTTGGACATCGTTGACAACCTCACTGAGAACCTCTGTAACAGTGTCAAGGGACCAGGTGTGTATGGGTTTAAATCAAAGTATGCAAACAGCTCACTGGCCAAGGGCAAGGGCAGAAGCTTTTTACTTCCCAGACATTTAATAGGCTGTATAAAGATAGCATCCAACAGACAGTTACACATCTGGCCCACCATGGCACCAAGTAAAGAAACAGCCAAGCTCTTGAAAATTATTGCAGATCTATTATTTTGGAAAAGGAAATTGTATGTACGTTATTCAAACTAGAAAGATGCTTTTGGATACAGTAGGGGAACTCTCTGTAGAGGATATGGCTCATTATGTACTGGGATGTGTATAAGGTTCTGTGCCCGCTTGTTACTAAATAGCTGTAAACTTTTAGCCATATCTGTTTTCCCTTGTGTATATAACTCTGTAAATAACAAATAACCATGAAACCACATTACTTTCTCATGATAATGTATAGCGTTCTCTGTGACGGCCCGTATTTGCAGCTCCTGACTTTTTATGTCTACACCTGAACAGGAGGTGCACCCGATGCTCCCACTAACCTGATAACATCAGAGGTGACCCACCGCTCCTTCCGAGCCACCTGGACCGCCCCTGATGGCCCGGTGGAGAAGTACCGTGTGGAGTACATGACTCTGTCTGGACGCCCACAACAGGTATACCTGCCATATACGAGAGTGAACTACTGCCGCTAATTGAATCATACAAAAAAATCCTTGTAAGTGCCGCTGATGTTCCTGTGAGGGTGTTGAGGGGATGTTGGCTTCAGTCTGTCTTGATCCCCTGTCTCTGAGACTAATGGGAAATCCAGCCTCCTGTTTGTGTTGGCCTCGCGTTGTTTGGGTGTCTAATTACATTACGATCTGACACAGGGCAAAGAAAGAATAACACACAGCTCACAGTTTAAAGTATTAGAAAGCAAATATTGGCTTCATGAATGAGAGCTCTATTGGCCAGCAGGGCCCTGGCTCCACAATGTGTGGAAAAGATGCATTTTTGGTGTCTGAATCTAATTACCCGTCGGAGGATGTTTGTTTTTGTCCAGCTCCCATGGTTTTGTTTAATAGTGAACATAGTGGATGAGGTTTTATTATTGTTT
The DNA here is from genome assembly GCF_904848185.1 of Acanthopagrus latus. Classification (NCBI taxonomy): domain Eukaryota; kingdom Metazoa; phylum Chordata; class Actinopteri; order Spariformes; family Sparidae; genus Acanthopagrus; species Acanthopagrus latus. The sequence continues at coordinate 16,686,787 of NC_051054.1, read as the reverse complement.
ATGGATCTGGAATTGAAGCATATGCTGACTTTTAGTCCAGTATAAATTTGTCAGAGGAATTTCTGGTTTGAAATGGAAAGCTTTACAAAGTGCTTATGCCGAGCCAAGATAGAGCTTGTGATTGTTATGCGTCAGGATTGTTAATCACCCTTATACAATTACTTCATCTTTCCTCACACTTACCACTGTACCATATGAGACAGCAGAATATAATATTCTGACATATATAAGTAAAGTTATGATCCATACTGTTGTCAGAACTTATCTACTCTCATCCAGCATAAGCAAAGAAATTCAAAACTCTGACAGATTCTTCCTTATGCAGCAATCTTCTAATTATCCCCTCTGCATTAGGTGTTTGTGGATGGCACCGAGACCACAACAGTTCTCCAGGGCCTCAACCCACTGACTGAGTACATGGTCAGCGTCTACTCCGTGGTGGGAGAGGAGAGCAGCGAGCCCCTCGAAGGATCCGAGACCACGCGTATGTTTTCTCTCTCTGGCCTTTTGGCTCACTTTTAGTCTTGTATCATTTGATTTAAAAATGATGCGCTTATAAAAACCCATTTACGGTCTAAGTTGTCTGTGGAAATGTAAACGACTTAAACTGACTTCGGGTCTTTGATCATTGGTCATAGATGTGAAGATATTATGTTGAACTTGCTTAAAGAAGCAAGCCCTTAATCAGAGACACTTTTCCACTCTCGGAAACCCAAATAAATGGAGTGTTCAAAGAATAACAGTTTAAATTTCAGCCCCTCATGAAACACCAGACTTCCCTTCGAGTTGGCCTCCATCACTGAAGCTCTCTGGCTAAGTTGCTTAACACAAATGTAATGCGCTTAATGACTGTGATTCCTGCATGGTCTCCGTTAATCAAACATTCAAAGTTAATCTATATATCTTAGCCTTGTTTATAAAACCATATGTGGCAGTAAAAAGAAAGCAATAGTAAATCCTAATTACACGCAAATTCAAAGGGCAATTTTCATGATTACGCTTGGGTTCAAGCACAATATTGACTTCTTTCTTTGTTTCTTTTAAGATGTTGTTAATTGCAGTTTTATTGGTGCTCTCTAGAGAAGCAGAGATTTTATAGTGCTTTATAGGATCTATAAAAGCACATATAAAGCTGCGCTGATTGTTGAGTTTGAAAAGTGTCAACGGCATATGCAAAGGCCTGAGAAATCTGCAGATGCACTGACCCTTTTTTCAATTCCAATTGGATTTTGATATATAAATATGTATATTTATATAGACAGTTTTTTCTTAAGTATTATTATTTTTGTGGGTGTCTGTAGCTCAGCGGGTAGAGCAGGTCGACTAGTGATCGAAAGGTTGCTGGTTCAAATCCCAGCTCCGGGCAGGCCTGAGCTGCATGTCGACGTGTCCTTGAGCAAGATACTGAACCCCAGATTGCTCATCAGTGAGGGCCCTGCAATGAGCTGGCGACTTATCGACTGCCCTCGCCCTCAGACAAGGCTGGGATTGGCTCCAGCAGCAACTCCCCGCAACCCCATGGAAAGGGATAAGCAGTTACGGACAATGACGTGACATGACGTATTATTATTTTAATATTATTATATTCATTAATTGTTGTTGCTGTTGCTGGTGACATTAGCAAAAAACATAAGAAATAGATTCCATTTTCATGTATTTCTAATCAATTTTTTTGAGACCGTGGGTTAAGTGGGCGTCAAATACAAATAGGTGTAGGAAAGCAACTGGCTATTACAAATCTTCAAATGTTTTGAAAACTTGAACTTAAAAAGAGTTCAAATGTAATAAGAACAATTCAGAGAGTGTGATGGAGACCTGACAATTGATCGGTGAATGGAGTCATTAGCAGCTCCTGATTGTGATATTGGATCTGATTGGATTGCACCCAATTTTGCATATAGTTTAGTGTCACTGTGCCTATAATTTTCACCTTCAACTTCATTTTTTTTTATTTCCAGTCCCCCTGAGTGCTGTGAGGAGAATGGACATTTATGATGAGCAGATAACCACCATGCGTGTGAGGTGGGAGGAGGCGGAGGGAGCCACTGGCTACATGCTGCTCTACAGCGCCATCAATGCCACTCAGCCCACCCTCGAGCAGGAGGTAAGAGACATTCTCGGAAAATGTTGAGAAAACACAGTGTTATTGAGCGAACAGGCACACAGCCAATCAGCTGTGGATATGACAGATCTGGACTAGGAGAAAATGAACGCATGCACACGTGTTTATGGGTGGACACGATCGCACATTTTCACATGCATTCATATACACATTGCTAAACACTAGAATTACGCTTCAGCGTACTGTCAGCAGTTCTTTACATAACATAGATGTCACACTAAAATGAGATTTCATAAAGCCACCAGTGTTTGCCTCATCATTCAACAGGCAAGGCCGAAGGGAACATACAGAGGAACATTGTTAGTCACAAAGGGGTGGGTGAACCATGAGCTCACTCTGCCAAGGGATCATCATCATTTGTTCATGAGGTGTCAAACCCAGTGGGTCAAAACCGGAATCGGCAGATGTGCCGCAACCAGAATATTTCTCCCATTGTTTTTATCCAAACATGTCAATCGATGTCACTGAGGAGCCCTCTGTCATCCACTTCCTCTCTGACCTTCTGTTTGGTCTGGGCCCCTTGCAGATCAGAGTGGGAGGGGATACAACTGATGTCCAGCTGGTGAAGTTACTCCCCAACACAGCCTACACACTCTCCCTGTTCGCCCTGCATGGAGAGTCAGCGAGTGAACCACTGACCAAGCAGGGAGTCACCCGTATGTAGTCAATTAATCACCTGTTGGTTTCCTGAAGCCAGTATAGTTTATTGACATCTGGAGGTAGCTCTATGCCCCTGAAGCTAACACTAACCTTCTGCTCCTTGCTCAGAGCCCATGCCACCTGCCGGTGAACTGAGGGTTCGTGATGTAACCCACAGCACCATGAGGCTTATCTGGGATGCTGCTCCTGGTCTTGTTCGCAAGTACCTCATCACATACAAGCCTGAGGACGGAGAACCTAAAGAAGTGAGTTTGATTCCAGCTCCTCTTTCCCTTTACTGATATACTGTATACGCAGTACATGTTAGCTGCCTTTGTTTTTACCATTCCTGCACTCCCATGTTTTTCTTCCAAACTTTCATTGCCTGTTGTCTGTTTGAGCAATTAGGTTTGATGGTGATGAATTTATATAGATATTTTTGACTGATCCCTCAATATATTCGCCAGGACACCATGATGGAGAGTGCAGCTGGTTGGGTGGACATTTGGGAATGTTTTGGAGTCCAAAGAAAAGATTATGAACCTATCAGAACATAGTTTTGCGGGGGTTAAAGGGTGGTTCTAGGGCTGGGGATTGGAGGGATACTTTATGGTCACATTTCCTCTTTTGGGAGTTCTTGGGCTAGAACACAGAACTTCGTGGTCTGCCTTTTGCTACTTCCTTAGCTATAAATCAGGTGGAGGTGATCTTCAAAGCTCAGCTAATGGAAACACACATGGGAAAGTGAATGTAGTGCATAGGGAGGAAGAGCTTCCTGCCCAGAAAGTAGCAGAATGTCATGTTTGACCTTATAGATTATGTGATAGAACTCAATAAGTGTCAGCCTGTCATTCACAATGCAGATGTAAAGCCTTTTGGGCAATTACATGGTCCAGGGAGACAAAAGAAAGTCTTAAGACTTTTAAGTCAAATTTAAATACAAAAGATCAGAAAAACATCCAGCAGCTGTTCAGTCTAATTAGATCCAAATTAATCCCCTAAGTTCAATTTCTTGAGATTGAGCTAATAAAACTTAATGGAATCAAGAGCAGTTAAACCAGTGTGGTGTTCCTTGTGAGTATTCCAGGTGGTCAAATTTAGTTGCTTTTGTTGTTTGTTGTGCATTTTGTTTGTTACCATTTTCCCCTGGAAACAAGCACTGTTTTTGTACCCTCAAGTCAAGTTTCCTACTGGTCTTAGGTGTGCATTCCTCCTGTCGCCAGTGTTACTGGAAACTCACGCTGGGAACAGACTTAGTTTCACAAGACTTGGCAAAAGTTGGCTGAAGAGAAAAACATCTGAATTTCTTTTTGCATTCAAACAACAATGCTCATTATATTTGCATTATTTATTTTTGTGCAACGATGTTTAACAAGTGTGTTTGACTGTCCTACAGCTGGAAGTTGGAGGAAGTGTGACCACCAGAGAACTGGACAACCTAATCTCACAGACTGAGTATGGCCTGGCTGTCACTCCAATCTATGATGAGGGACCTGGTCAGCCAATGTTGGGAGAAGCAATCACTGGTGAGAATGGAAACTATCATGGATAATTTACCTGGCTCCCGTTTGCCTGCTTCTCACTTCCTCCTTTTTAACCAAAAAATATCTGGTTCTTAAACCGGTTATAGTCAAGGTTACTGGAACCTTGGTCCTATCTAGTGAACCGGCTTGCATTTCAACAATTTAGCTTAACCATTGAAACCAGTGATGCCTTATCACAATGCACAACACCTTGTAGGATATTACATACCGGCTTCAATTCACACTTCCGAGCAAGAAAAACCTGCTAATTTTGGTTTTGGGAACCAACTTTTCATGTCCCGAGCCAATTTAATCTCAGTCGAAATGCTCAATAGAGTTCAAAATTAGGTATGTGAACCTGAATGGACCCGGTTCCATTTTGGATGAAAAGGTCCTACAGATAGAGATCATAATTAACTTCCATTCTCCTCCTCTGTAGATGTGGTTCCTGCCCCAAAGAACCTGCGATTCTCAGAAGTTACCCAGACCAGCTTCAGAGCCACCTGGGAGCATGGAGCGCCTGACGTTGCTCTGTACCGCATTGGCTGGACAAAGAAGGGAGAGAGCAACTTCCAATACGTAAGAGAAAACCAGCTGTCTATGACATTTACATTTCTAGTAATTCATGAAGGTATTTCTTGATGAGTCTCACAGAGAGCACTTTGGCGCTGCTCTGATAAAGACCTCCAGTGGAGGCAGTGAGAACATGAAGAAAACAGATTTTTGCACCAACTCAATCATAACCGCTCTGATATGAATCCTGTGCTGCTTGTTAGTATCAAAATGAGCAAAATTTAATGTCAGGTTCCTTCCAACATGCTGTGTTTGTGCTTTCCTCATCAGTCCATTCTGAACAGTGACGAGACAACCCACGTTCTGGAGAACTTGGAAGTTGACACGCCCTATGATGTGTCTGTGACCGCAATCTACCCCGACGAATCAGAGAGCGAGGATCTGCTAGGCACTGAGAGGACATGTAAGATGCTTACCCCTGTTGCTCTGTGATGATGTCTTTGGTTAACACTGTTTTGCTCAACAGAATCTCTGTTGGATCATGACCAAAGGAATAATGATGAACCTTTTGATTTTACCTCCTGGAAATATGATGAGTTAAATGTTAAAAGGTATGCCCATTATACCTTTCTATTTTTGCCTCTATAGTGTCCAGGAATGCTCTTCCGAGACGTAAGTATATTTGTGGTAAAGCCAGAGGATGCTTTTCCCTTTCAAGTGATGAAAGCATGTTTTATGACTTCAACCAGTCATCGGCACTTTTGTTTCATTGGACAACCATCATTTCATCATCAAGCAAGGCCCTTAACCCATCCACCGCTCCAGTGGTGCTGTGCTGCAGCTGACCCAGCCAGTTTTATCATGTGTTTGTCTGTCCCTGTCTCTGTTTGTCCCATTGACCTTTCCATCCATACATCCATCCATCCATGGCTTTTCCTGAATATCATATTATTCAGTCAAACGTCAAATGAAATGGGTGATGATGGATCTTGACTGTGCATGCCCTGCAAAACAGGGATTTGAAAATCCTTGTTTTTGATGCCCATTCCATTATCCATCACGTATTCATCCACTCATCCCTCTGTTCATCGCATTCATTCATGCATTCATCAGTCCATCCATGATCATCTTTCCATCAATCCATTGCTGCCGAAGAGTATCCATCCCTGCTTCTGAAAAGACTTAATCCCAGAAGAGGATTTTTCTTTTCTTTTTTTAAAGTCACAATCCTTGGTGCAATCAGTGGTAGACCTGATTTATTTTACCAAAATATAAAGAAAGTGCATTTTCTGATTGTAAATGAACTGGTATTTAGATGACAGATGCATCATTCAAGATAGAGTACACATCTTAACACAAGCCAGCCATGATTTCAAGGACTGTGCCTTTAAAAGATATTTAAAGGATTTCCATGGAAGAAGCGCACTCTCTACTTATAACAAATATACATATTGACATGGTTATAATTGTGATGTGTGTGTGTGTGTGCACGATTTCCAGCACCCAATGCACCTCCCACGGACTTGGTTGTGTTCAACGAAACCATCACCAGCATGAACGCCAGGTGGAATCCAGCTCCGGGACGCGTCCAGAACTACAGGATCACTTATGTTCCCACAGCCGGGGGCAGGAGCCAGACTGTGAGTCTCATATCAGACAAACACGTAATACCCACAACACATACAGTCTTTATTTACAAAGCGCTTTCATATCTCGTGCAAGTAATCTCTGAACACCAAAATGTAGATTGAAGCTTTAACAAAATAAGTACGATTCCGTTAAAAGTTGAATTCAATCCATATGGCAAATCCAGCAGAGAGGGAACATAAAAACTCATATGGCCAGTAAAGAATAAAGAATTCTAAATCGCATCTTTTATACACACATGGGTTATGAAAGGGTTAATGAGTTTTATGGAATAGAGACTGTAAACTGAGTTGAAACAGCAGCGGTACTAGACATTGAAATATTATCTACTCACTCCTCACTATTCTTCGCCTTGTCTTCTTTACTGGACTTCAGTTCCGCACCAGAACAAACTGTCAATCACAGCTCCTTAAACTTTAAGTCACTGGATTAGTTACTTCCTCTATTAGAGTAAAACTCAAGCTAAAACTCTGCCACTGGTGATTCAGTACTGTAGTTTATTGTAAGTCAAATCCCTTAATCTGTTGTTTGGATGTAATAGCATTAAGACAATTATTTATCCGTATTTCCTGACACTTCAGTCTTCAGTCCCACTGGTCATTTTTGGCATTGTTGACTGCCTTACTGAATGTGCAAAAACTCTTGGATGACATTTAAATGTTTGGTTTAAATCTGTCAGACATTTCTCAGCACCCTTCAGAAGCGACACTTAAAAGCAAGACTGGAGCATGCTAAATGGTGCACTCTCCTACACAGGGCCGCAGACTGATGGTCACACTGATAAGCTGTGAAACAAACCCTTAAATCAGTTGAATGTTGCATCCAACTTTGGTTCTGTCTCACTGCTTGCCGCTTATTGAAAGTGAGGAGTTGCTTAAGAGAGATAAACTTTAAATGTCGTAAAAATCTCACATGACACATTGTCAGCGCTGATAATTTAACAGCTCTAAGGGGAGACAGTGAACAGATCCCTCAGAGATGAAACATTTATCTGCACTATGTTTTGAGGCTTCACATGCAGTGTGAACTATTTGGCCATCTGCAAGTCATGGGTGTGTACAAACTGAATGAACTTGCCCTGACTGGTCAGTGTACGTATGTAATGAAAAGGGACTGGCCATGGATGGCATATATGTTACAATAAATTGTGTTCAAAGTGCTACAAAAAGCATCTCTCAGTTTTAAGCTAATTTTCTCTTCCTATAATTCACCCTGTCAGACATTTTGTGCCAAATTCAACTTCAGCTCAGCTGCTGTTATGTAGGTCACTGGTTGACCACTATGTTCCCTTTTAACACAAGACCGAATGTTTTCCTCTTTAGTACTTGATGAAATTTCATTGTGCTGATTGCCTTGGTCATATCACACTGAAAGGTTGATGGAAAACTGGAAGCTAACAAGCCTAGCATCAGCCAAGTCGTCTTGGTTCACTTTCAGGTTTTCAACAAGGATAGCCAGCCCTGGGAGTTTTGCATTATTTCGTCTTGGACAGAAAGTCTGTTTTCGGAAATGTCTGACACATATTTTGCACGTGTGTACAAGAAAACTTCTACAGCAGCAAATGGTAAAATGGTGCTGTGGCGATAGATCTGTACGGTAATTAAAGAAATCCACAGTGGCCCTAAAGCAGACCTAAAAGCACATGTGCGTGTGTTATCATACACACGCAAACACACTGTCCCAGCACACTGAGAATTGGTGTGTCCCCATTCCTTACAGCCTCAGCCAAAAGTAATGAAGTAAATTTATTACCAGTCATGACCGATATGACAAGACATCCGACTGTTTCGGCCATCAGCATAGAGCTTTACCTTGGCCGGTGTTCTGTGTATTAACCACGTCCAAAAACACTCAAAACATTCCTCCTCTGAAATGTTGACAGTCTAGTATTTTTCACAGCGAATTCCTTCCATTCGGTTATCAATTTAAGGCACCCCCGGAGAGTTGTAAACTCTTTATGCCTTCATAGAATCAGATCAAATATCTTTTCCCTCAGTTTATATTATTGTTGCTAAAGGTTTTTAAGAGCTTAAGCAAGCTTTCCAAGAGAATGAGTGGCCTAGCTAACTTTTACTTTAAATTACTAAACTATTGTTTGAATAGCTAAACTCCTCTCATCTACATTCAACATGATCACCCAGGGTTTACATATATCATGGTAATGTTTATTTTTTGAGCAACTTATTAGCTAACTAGCATAACATAACAAGCCAACATTTACTCTTTCCCAACTAGACCCAGGTCGGAGGGAAGAAAACTACTGTCCTCCTTCCCAAGCTGACCCCTGACACTGAATACTCCATCAGTGTGGTGGCAGTCTACGCCAGAGGAGTCAGCCAGGACCTGAACGGCGTCGGAAAGACCAGTAAGTTGTCCTTCAGCGTTGGTGCACCTGTGCAGTGATTACTATGACAAATGTATTCATCTGTTATGGGTTTTTACGTCTACAAGTAATACATTACCAAAATTATTATGTTAAGAAGTTAAGAATCGGAAGGTTGTTTTCTGTTTTCTTGTTTTCTGAAAGTTTTCTTAAACTTCTGTTTAAATGTCAAGGAAATTACATATATGGATTTTCCTACTGTTCTGATATATGTGCCATGCTAACTGTATTGTACCTTACCTCAGAGCCTTTGGGTGGTGTTAGGAACCTGCAGGTCACTGACCCCACTACCAGCACCCTGAATGTCCAGTGGGAGCCTGCTGAGGGCAATGTGCGTCAGTACAGGATCTTCTATGTCCCCGCAGCCGGAGGAGAGGAACAGATGGTATGTTGGAAAATGGTTGGAAAATGGTGTTAGAGCACGAAGTTTATAATCCTCCCTTTATAATCACAGCTAGGCCAGAGCACAGCCTGATGTATGCCATGTTACACTTCTTTCCAGGTGCAGGTATCAGGCAGCACCTTCAACACAGTTCTGAGGAACCTGCAGTCTGATACCATGTACACTGTAACTGTGGTGCCCGTCTACTCCGTCGGAGAGGGGCAACGCATGTCTGAGAACGGCAAAACATGTAAGCACTGCATGCAAGTCATCACTGGTGGGGACGATTCATGGAGGGGTGTTTAGAAGCAGTGGTTACATCTTCGGAAAACATCTTTCAGTGTTTAGCATAGCCCATACAGACTGAGGAGAGGACCTCTGAGAATGACAAGGCTGTGGGATTTTTTTCCGCGGTCAGGAATCCATTCATGTCTGTCCAGAATGAACTTACTGGCCTCAGTTGCTGGCTTGCTGTAACTGCATGTCAGGAACCTTCAATAAAGCAGCCAGTGATAATTCATGTGTTTCATCATCCAAAATCTTTTCAAAAACCTGTGACCCAAGTCCAAACCGATCACATGCTATTTGCTTCTCGAGAGGCGAGTTAACGCACCCGTAATTCACACCTCACATGTAAAAATGCAACATGAAACATGACAGTATTAAGCTAAGTCAGCTAAGTTTTGAACTCCGTCAAAGAACAGAGACTTTCCAGTTTCTCCCACAACTTTAAACCACCAATCTCTGCTCGGAATGAGTCAGCATTTTGCGGGGTGATTGCGTAGGAAGGAATTCCTCCGTGCTGGCAACATTATAATAGTGTCTCCTCTCTCTTTACCGTAATATTGTCCATTTATAGGTTGGAATGAAGGATAGTGGTCAGGATAATGGTGGGGCTGGGGAGTGGGGGAGGGGATGTATTGAGTAATTGGCTCTCCTTTGGGGAAAAAGAAACAGAAGTGGGGCTGGAAATGAATAGAGAGCATTATATGTTTTATGGCTCTCAACTTATTTGGCTAAGGTCGTGCTCCATGCCTGCTACTGTTACCCCCATTTTCCCTTTCTGTAGCCTTGTCCCTCCATGTTCTGTGGCTTTTTCCTAGACATGTTAACCAAACTCTAACACAGTATGTACAGTATATCAGTACCTCAAAGAATTCCCCCCCTTTTTAGCTTCTTCTCTCACTATTTGAGCAAAGTACGCTCAGTACCGACTGTTAATTGTGCCTTAAAATTCAAAGCAGCTTTCCTAGGCAACAGGCTTTGGTCTGTGAGACTTTTAATGTACGGAAGCTTGCTCACTGTTCTTTGCCCACTTGTGTTTTTTCCATGCATTTATGGGGTTTTAATGGTGAGTGGCACAAAGCCTCTAAACATCTGCTTTGGGTTTTTAGAAGGCAAGCTTCACACAGGGCTGCTAATACACCTTGTATATCCTTTTCATTAACCTTTAGGGCGCTGACAGGAAGTGTCCTGTTGACAGCACAATTGTTAAGTAATGTCTTTAAAGTTAACTGGTCTATGCTGGTTGCCTGGCAGCATCGTTTCCATTTATTAATGTTCTCATCAGTCTTTGGACTGTTGCGGATGTCAACAAAACTAGTCTGCACTGTTTTATGTCAAATGAGATTGGGGAGAATGACATTACCACCAGTTATTATGGTATTGTTCTTCTGTAATTAATGGGTTTATCCTCATTTACTGACCTCTGTATGATAACCTGACCTAAACAATCCATTCTTTTTTGTCATCTGCCTTATCTCTCCATCCATCCTCCCTATCTATACAAACCACTTGACTTTTTGGCCTTTCTCCTCATCCTGTCATCACTTTTTCCTTTGTCAAACCTTCCTCCCATCACACTTTGTTCCCTTTTTTTTGCCCAACCTTTCACTTCCTTATCTCCATTCCTTCCTCCTGCCTGACTTTCCTGGCTTGGCAGTGGAGCGTAGCCCTGTCAGGAACATCCAGGTCTTCAACCCCACTACCAACACTCTGAACGTTCGCTGGGAGGCTGCCACAGGCGAAGTCCAACAATACCGGGTGGTCTACTCTCCTGTGAATGGCGCCAGGCCCTCGGAGTCGGTGAGTTTCCATCCACTGTGTGGGAGGAAGGATGGTATAGCACGTATACTGTACATTGACAAAAAAAACCCAAAACATTTACATAGGTGCTCAATGGCACCAAAAGATCATAAATACTTGTTTTTTATTGTTTTATCGCAGTACCTATCTCATTGGTAATGCCTTTAAAATCACAGTGTACACACAAGAATACTGAGAAGAAATGTAGCCTGGGTGGAGGTGTACACACATGTGCCCAAGCAACCACCAGTTAAAACTTTTTGAGCAGCATTTACAGTACACCATATGTCATCAGGAATTAACAAGCTCATCCTTAACTTTTAAAAGAAAACATCAGTCTGTTCACCAAATGGTCCATGGGAGTGTGATTGTATGGAGGCATGTATTATTTCCAGCTGAATTCTCCTCTATTACTTGGACTTTATATCTACAGTAGATTTCAACCACAACTGTGTTCGTTAAAGCAGAAATTAAACTGTAACCCCTGTTTTCTACACGATATGTTGCATGTGGCACCAGCCTGCCCACATCTTCATGTGTAAAGGATTACTGGGTTGCTTAAAGAATCCACAAGCACCTTTTTGAAGTCTGAATTGACATCGTTGTGCCATTAGCTGTCTCCAGCATCTGCCAGAAAGACTGCACCATTAAAAGCAGTTCCTTCAGTGGGACTCCAATAACATGGCCTTTGAAGAGTGAGGCATATTCCAATTAATTGATAGAGAGGTGCACTCTGCCTACATCCCAGTCTGTTAGCACATTCATGGCAGGCTCAGGCCTTTTCCGTGGCCAGGTCCAATGATGTGCGTCAGCAGCAATGTGGTCTTTTTCAGCCAGCACCATCAAATTTAACACCAGCTGGAGATTTGTTAGCATGAATAACCAGCTTTAGCAATGTCGCCTGTGATATTATTTTTATTCTGAGACTCTCAAGCACCCCAGTAAATCTTCCAGCAGGAGACATGGGGGTAGACAGCTAGTGATGCAATCGAAATACAACAAAAGTGGACAATGGGACATTGTTGTTGCACTTAGCAAATGCCACAAAGAGATTTTAATCAATTTTATCGACCCCTTTTGCTGGTCTAGCAGTCACACAGGGTTCTGTCCTACACATAACCCCTCAACATTATACCGCCCCCATCTTCACAAAGAAGTTATCACCTAATCCAACAAACTAGCCCACAAACAGAAAGACAATGGGGGGGTGTAGCCCCTATGTAATCAGATGTCGTCGCTTTCAGACTGTTAAACAGCAGTGCTGGCTGTCAAACATCAAAGTGTTATTTGGTGCCTCCTTTCAGTTAGTGCTGACAGCGAGGGGCGGTTGAGTGAAAGGAGGTGTTAGAGGGAGTGTAGAAAACAAGCAGCTGTCAGAGCAGAGAGAAAATTTTATGTTCGTGTACGTATTGGGCAAGGGGATCTTTATCATGACTATGCATCCCTACACTGTTTTTTCTTTTCTTCAGAAAATAAACACATTCAATTTAATCTTTGACTGATTAGTTTAGGAAGTCTGTTGCTGTTGCAACACACGGCTCTGAATCTCCTCTGTTGACATCTAATATGTTACGGTGTGTGTCCATGCAGGTTCTGGTACCAGGAACCACCACCACGACCTTGCTGCAGCAGCTGGTCCCAAACACTGATTACAATGTGGGAGTGGTTGCCCTGTATAGTGATGGTGAAGGACCAGCTATCAGTGACACCGGAAAGACATGTAAGAACATGGGCAGGAGTGTTAAAAGAATCCCCTTTTCAGTAAAGAACAATTAGCAGGAAGGTAAAACTGCATAGACATAGAGATATTGGGAATGTACAGCACAAAGTAATGCACTTTTCACCATGTTTCCTTGCTCAGTGCCCCGTAGTGGCCCAAGAAACATGCGCGTGTATGACCCCACCACCAGTACTCTCTCTGTTAGCTGGGAACATGCTGAAGGTCCCGTCATGCAGTACCGCATCACCTATGCCCAGACCACAGGAGATCCCATCGAGGAATATGTAAGCACGCATAATTCCACTGTTGCTGTTATCAAACACTTTGTATTTACTCTTTTTACAATTAAGAGATAATCTAACTCTTATTTATGTGAGTTATAAATACAAATTTTCCCCTGAAAATATGCTCTTGATTTGTTCTTGTATTTACCCTGATTCTCCATGTGGCATGTCTCACGTCTCATAGACTACAGTACCAGGGAACGTAAACAACGTGGTCCTGCAGAACCTGGATCCAGACACTCCCTATAATATCAGAGTGACTGCCATCTATCCCGATGGACCAGGAGGAGAGCTGGAAGGAGACGGACGTACAGGTATGAACTATCTGTGTTGATTTGAGCGGAGATTGTTTAAGGACGTGAACTGAGCACACTGACAGACACTTATTAGGGCTTTTGTGCAGTACAGCACAAAGACACATGCTGTCTGGCGTGTGTGGAATCCACCAACAAAGATCTGAATAGAATGATCCATTGATTAGGAACCTGAATCATATAAGTAGAATAAGTGGAATTCTTGACTTTTTACGAGGGCCAAGAGCACCAATAGCCTTTGCCAGAGAATTATGAACTGGCCGCTCTCCAATGAGGGAGCTCTCATGCTTGCAGAGCTGGCCCATGTCTTGCATAATTTTCGAACAAAAGAAACCCTATGACATATTGTAATTCTAGTCCTCTCCTTGAGGCGCCTGAATTTTCTTTTCAAATTTCTCTGATGTAGTTGAATTAATTATCCCCTCAATGACGCGTTGATGTTTTCCTCGTAATTCAGAAGCCCTAATAATCTGTAATATAGTAATTACCCTGCTGACAGGTCACCAGAAATAAATACACTGAAATATTCCATGTAATTTCAACAAGCTGAAGCCTGTGTTGACTGCCGTGCTCTCTTCCTTTCCAACAGTGGGTATGCTCGGCCCCAGGAACCTCCGTGTTTCTGATGAGTGGTACACCCGCTTCAGGGTGTCCTGGGACCCTGCCCCCTCCAGGGTTAATGGCTACAAGCTTATCTACCAGCCTGAGGGTATGCATGTTGTTATGAAGAATAAAACAATCTGGTCCAAAAGTATACTTCATCTAGTAACATTTATAAAATCAAATTCCAGGTTCTGATGAGCCCACGGAGGTGCTCGTTGGAGACGTGACCTCCCACCAACTGCATAACCTGAAACCTGGAACCACCTATGACCTGCAGGTGCTGGCAATGTACAACACAGGTGTCAGTGCACCTCTAGACGGACAAGGCACCACACGTGAGTTATTGATGCAGTTATTTATCGTTTGACAGGTTTTAGTGCACATAAAAATGATGAATGTGTCTAGTTTTGGCTGCCAAGCCATAGTTGTGAAAGAATAGAACTAAAACCATTGAAAATAATTCTTCCATATAGTGTACCTGAACGTGACAGACCTGAACACTTACAATGTTGGCTACGACACCTTTTGCATCCGATGGGCCCCTCACAGAGCAGCCACCTCCTACAGACTCAAAGTCAATCCTTTTGACAGTAAGTGCTTTACTCAGTTGCACACTGTAAAGACGAGTTGAATTAGACATTGAATTTGTTTTGGCAACTGCAACCTCAATCTGTCTAATCTGGATTCTCTTCTCCTCCAGCCTCCAAGAGTGGCGCTCAGGAGATTACTGTCAGAGGCTCGGCGAGTAATTACTGCTTCGATGGCTTGACCCCTGACACTCTCTACAACGCCACAGTGTTCGCCCAAACCCCCAACCTGGAGGGACCTGGAGTCAGCGTGAAGGAGAGGACATGTATGATAACATCCTCTATGCCAGTTTAATGCTAATTTGTGACAGGACAGTGCTCTCATACATCAGTTAACGCTACTAAAAACTTCCAGTTTCTTTCGCTTTACACTCTCTCAAAACTTTCTGTTGTGACTTGCAGTGGTCAAACCAACCGAAGTGCCAACTGAGCCTCCCCCACCTCCTACTCCAGCAACAGTCCCCCCTGCACTGGATGGTGAGGAGAGCTTTGACATTTGTGTGCTAAAAGAATCATTCTTAAATGCTCTACATTAATTTCTTGTTCCTGCACTACAGTGTGCAAAGGTGCAAAAGCAGACCTGGTCTTCCTCATCGATGGTTCCTGGAGTATTGGAGATGAGAGCTTCAACAAGGTCATCCAGTTTGTCACAAGCATGACCGGAGCCTTTGAAGTCATCAGCCCCAAGGGCATGCAGGTCAGCATAAACCTTCCTCAACACTAAGAAATGTTTTGAACAACTGGTTTGCTATGTCAACATGTGTTTGATTATAGATTTTTTTGTCCTTTCTGAACAGGTTTCATTCGTGCAGTTCAGTGATGACGCCAAGACTGAGTTCAAGCTGAACACCTACCATGACAAGGGCATAGTGATTTCAGCTTTGCAGACTGTGCGCTACAGAGGAGGAAACACCAAGACAGGTACAGCACAGAAAAAGGCAAAGTGGCATCATAGCAATCACATTGTTCTAAAGAAGATGAAGTATTCAAATTCCGTGTTCTCTGTCTTCTATCCTTCATGCAGGCGTTGCTTTGAAGCATGTCTATGAGAAGGTCTTCACCTCAGACAGTGGCATGAGGAGGAACGTGCCGAAGGTGCTGGTGGTGGTCACTGATGGACGCTCCCAGGACGACGTGAAGAAGAGCGCAGAGAAACTGCAGCATTCCGGTACGTGTGGCATTATTGATCATTGCCAGGTGCATTTTGGTGTGTGTTTTACCTACAATGCATATTGCATGTATCAGATCTGTTTCGAATCATCCCAATTTGCTGATTGCTTCAATTGGCTTCATCAGAGCCAAAGTGTATGGTTGATTTAACAAATCTCTTCAGTGATGAAACTGCTTGTGGTTACTGGAAGCTTAACAATTGGTCTTTGTTATTTTTGTGTGCGTGTGTTTGCCCCCACAGGCTACAGTGTATTTGTCGTTGGAGTGGCTGATGTGGACATGACAGAGCTGAGACTCATTGGCAGCAAGCCCAGCGAGAGACATGTGTTTGTGGTTGACGACTATGACGCTTTCGCCAAGATCCAGGACAACCTTATCACCTTCATCTGTGAAACGGCCACTTCCAGTAAGACATTAATAAATAATTAAAACGCAGTTTGAGTTTAGTTTCTGCATTCCAAAAGTAAATCTTTTACTTTCATTGTGTAATTACTATTGTGGTTGATTAGTGCACCTGCAGAGGTAAGCAACACATTTATCTGATCTATTGGCACAAAATCTGTAAACAGACATCAATCACTTTCTTTAAACCCTAGTCTTTTCCAACCCTTCCAACCTTTTTGTTCTGTTTCAGCTTGCCCTCTGATCTACATCAATGGGTTCACAACACCAGGTAAGCGTCACCATACATCATACCCATTGACTAATATCCCACAGAGGTTGTTGGCTTCACCAAAATGCTAGTTTACTCTGCTATAAGAGGGTATTATTTACTTGCACTCAACATTGCTCCTGTTTCCGTTCCTTCCCAGGCTTTAGGATGCTAGAGGCTTTCAACATCACTGACCGGACCTTCGCCGGCATGAACGGCGTGTCCATGGAGCCAGGCTCCTTCAACAGCTACATCGCCTACAGGCTGCACAAGGATTCCTTCATAAATCAGCCCACCAAGTAAGAACTGAATCAAATTAGTATTTGTGAGTGTGAGCCTCACTACGTGCATATTCCCAGCCTATTGGCCTTACCGTGCACTATAATCCTGCCCAGCCCATAGTCATTAATCATAATGATGTTCAGTAGCCTCTGTACTCACAGGAGTTTCCCTGGTGTCCTCTGGCAACACACCTACAGCCTTGTTTGTTGTTGCAGCTTGAGGATTATGAGGTGCTAAATAGAAAACTTATTTACAAAGTTCCTGGACCAAGCCCTCTTCCCACCTGTGTTGTACTGGGAAACAGCAATCACCCCAGGGTCAACAGCTTTGTCTCTTTATTGGGTTTTTGTTGGTGGTGTTAGGCAATTGCAGAGCTGCAGGAGTATCCAAACCTCTTCAGCATGCTTTGTTAATATGTTTATAATGATGCATAGTTTGTGTGCGTGGGCGCAGCCATTGAGTTAATGTGCACAAATGGAAACACTTTGAACTTGAGCAAAAGAGAGGGGACAGAAAATACTTTCAATATGTGGCCAATTTCTGCAAGGCCAAAGGGAGAAGCTGGCAATCATTAACAGGTTCTGCAGCCTATGTGATAGTCTGACTGCTGGTGTAATGAGCACACACATCTGACTCATCAATATCTCGCTAACAGGGAGATCCATCCAGACGGTCTTCCCCCATCCTACACCATCATCCTACTCTTCCGCCTGCTGCCCGACACGCCCTCCGAACCTTTTGATATCTGGCAGATTGCCGACAAAAACAACAACCCCGAGGTCGGGGTCACCGTCAACCGTAAGCGCCTCATCCTGTTTTAGCCCTCAGCTGGAGGGGAAAGCTGCTGTAGCTGACCCAACATATACACAGCTGTACACTCTTAATTAACAACTTAATCTGCTTTCTTACTTTCTTAGCTAAACTACAGACAGCCAGAACTAATTGATCTTTGTCAGACATGGTAGGTCATTGGAACCATGCTGAAATAACTTGCTTTTTTATTCTCTTGTAGAAAGAAAGCCTTCATTTTTAAATAAGTATCTTTTACAAATGTGTGCAAACACACGTGCATGCAAGTAGTTATGGTCATGGATTTAATCCATCTTAGCTTTTTCTCTATCTTTCTAGTCCCCAACAACCATGTGTTCTCTATAGTCCTGTCTGTGCTTTGCGTGCCACCAAATCGTAACACGCTGTCAGGGATTCATCAGAGGCCCTTCTCTTTTTTCAGCTTCCAGCAAGACAATCACATTCTACAACAAGGACACCCGGGGAGAGATCCAGAGAGCCACGTTTAATGAGGAGCCAGTGAAGCGGGTTTTCCATGGCAGCTTCCACAAGGTAAACACAATGCATGATTCTTATACTCTTTGCACCACACAGTTATATTATTAATGTTTGGCTTAATTAGGACGGACTAAGAGTCTTTTGTGGTCACCTGTCGGTTGATTATCCTTTTAAGACCATTTTGTATCCATAATACTGTTTTAATTGCCGTTACCTCCTCTCACATGTATAGTTCTAAAAGATTTTAAATGTTTCTAGCAGACATTTATGCTTTACTTGAGTTGGCTGAATCGCCTAACAGCCAATGACATATAACTTGCTATCAGTCTTAGAGTGCTGGTCTGCTGTCAAAGTGGTCATTAGGCCTTTTTTATGATTTGACATTAAGTTTGTTTTTATAGACCATGGGCACTTAAAATGATAAATGGGTCATGTAGGCTATAAATACATTTAAAGAGAGGTTGGAGAGAAGCACTGATACCTCAGTGTGGCAGCGTAATGTGCAAACTGTTACAGTTTACCATGGAGGTCTTACCACATCAAGACTGGAGACTATCGTGGTAGCTGTTAAGTGAATTCCAAGCCAGTCTGCTCCCAACTCCAGGACCAGTCAGGCGACTGGATCAATTTCTATTTTGGTTTGGCTGAGTTGGGTTTGAAAATGACTGAAGGCATGTCAAAAATCGATCATAAAGGATGCAAATCTTTTATTAAAAAAGCACTAGAATGGGTTAATCTCCATAAGTCCTGACTCCTACATTGTCGTGTTACAACTCAGTAGCATCTTTTATAACTTCAGTGGCCTGGTCAAAGCCTGTGTCACACAGCAGTTTATCATAGAAACTCAAGCTCATTAATGATGTTCTTTGACTTGCCAAAATTGCCATTGTTGTTTTCAAATGAGCAGTTTCTTCAGAGTCTGACTGGTTCAATGCCTGTGGATTAAGCCACAACCACATGGCTTGAAGCCTGGCGAGATGGATTTGTGAAATCTCACGATCAGTTGATCTTGCAAATCCAGCTGCCTCGAAACGTAGTAACATTGCTGGATTGTCCCTTAAAGCCTTTTGCTCAAGCTCCAATTACATAAGGTACAGTAGATGGTTGTATGACCGATTAAAGAGCCACATCTATTAAGGCATTCAAAAACAGACCCTAATGATCAGATTCAATTAAAAAAACACTTATATTTGGATTTTTTGCAATGTTTTCGAAACTATAATGAATAATAAAAAAAAGAAAATCAGATTAAATTCCTTAAATTGGACCGAGATTGGCTTCCAGACTATGTCACAAAACACGCTCTTAAGTCTGCGCCTTAGAATTAGATTTAAATGAGAACAGACTAAATTTACATTTTCAGCAGTGATTCTGAAAGCAATCTAGTGTTAAACTCTGCACATCAATCTACACAGTGAAGCTTGAACATTCAGCTGTAGAAACAAGAAGAACAGCACATTTTTGATTGGAGGGGGACTTTAAGGACACTCAGTAGTTGTTTAAGCAAGACTACACATTATCGGTGGGAAAATTGGAAGTTTTGCAAACAACACATTAAAAGTTTGGGTCCAGATGTTTCTAACTCATATATTTCGCTGACTCTGAAACTGATCCGTGCCATTATTCCCCCTGTCATTCATGCAAGAAGTTAATATTGAGTTCCCTGAGGGGGATGCTTATTGGAAGTTTCATTACCATCAACCACCCTTGAAACAGTCTTTCAAAACCTCTCTCATCTAACTCAAAATAACCACCCACAGTGGTATCATTGTTTTGCAAACTCTTTGTTTCTCTGCGGTGGTTTCACCACCACATTAGGCCCACATGCCAGGCGTACAGCCGTGATGAACAGCAATTGTGTCGTATGGTATCTCTTTGGGCCACAGCAAGGGAGGTAAAAAGAGACATCAGCTGCCTTTAAGTCCAACTCAAAGCAGCAGTGGCGATAAAACATACCCTGTTATGTTCCACCGCAGGAGGGTATAGAGACTAGAACAATGAGGGACAGTATATTTTCATACTGACCTGGAATGACTTAAGATGGGGGATTCATCACAGGAGGAAAAATGACTGGTTCCAATGTACTTAAGTCACTTCCAATTGCATTTGAGTATGAGACAGAGTGCCCCTTATTTAGAGCACAGGTTTTTTCCCCCCAGTTCAAAATGAATGACCCATTTTAATGTATCAGCATCTTATCCAACATCAAAGATCACCCACTTCCTGACATTACAGCTTTATAGTTTTCATCAGTACAGTTAGGGACTAATGAGATATATTGGCTCTAAGATCAGAATGTTTTGCAAATGGCTTTTCAGCTTGACCATTTAGCATCTACACAACTAATTGAAGGGTAACTGCATGAATGAATAGAACCCTGGAAAATGTTGGGTCAGGACTGGATGCGAATGACATCACTGCTGGCCCAGTTGGACAGCGGTCTGTACTGCGTGTGTGTGTTCTCTGCGTCCATGGCCGCAGTGGAGACTGTAGTCTGACTGTACATTAAGTAGTCGGTTTGTGGTGCACTAGCCGTCGTTCCATGAGCTGGTGAATCTGCAGCGGTCTACCTAGCTGCTTATTTGCTGGTCTGCTGAGTAAGTGCCACTGACGACTGCTGCGGCGGTGTGTGTTTACATGTTGTCAGTGGTTTCCCAACACTTTATCTGCAGCTTTTATGGTGTGACCTCAGTGTGTGTGAGTCCGTGCTGAAAGTGACCATGAGGGTTGTTGCAAATGGCAGTCCATGTGTGAAGCGGAACCCAATGAAATAACAGTTTTTTTCTGAACAAAACTGAAGTTTGGAGAAACTTTTTCTTTAGTGATGAATCTGCAGATTATCTCCTAAATTTGTGCGATGATTTAGTGATAGCTATGTCTACCCACCCAGTGTTTTCTGAATTGCAGTTTCCATTTTTGCCAAGTGTGAAATCGGGTTGTGTGCCACACTGCTGGGTCAGAGATTTGACTTTTCTCTTCAGGCTAGTCAATAAAGAGTTGCCCAGGCTGGAGAGGTCATGGTCTACCACTAACTGAACATGTGGGAAAGCTCTCAGAGATGACTTAAGCAGATGCTAGCCACTCACTAGCCCACCAGGGAATCCCCCTCCCACACTCGAAGGGTGGGAGTCTGCGGGGGGAAGTTTCCCGCTAACTTAAGTGAAGAAGACATTTTCCATGAGTCGTTATGACTTGAGCGTGAAAGTTGCTGCAGTCATTGAAGAGTGCACTGTGAAGACACAAAGCTCATTGTTTTATGAGAAGCCTTGAATCCAGTCCTTCAAACTTTCCTTTCAGGGACTTTGTTGGGAGGGTTGTGCCAAAATATGCATGCGCTAATTAAGACAGATGGGAAGGTTTATGCCAAGTTGTCCACTGACTGCACTCATTTCTGACAACTTTCTTTCAGAGACAAGGTATCGTCTTTCTGCGACCTGGACAAGAAGACTTGACCCCTTAAAACCACACAAGAAATACAGGAAATTATAGATTAACTTCTCTTCCCAAAGAAATCACAGTGCCTTGTCTGATCTGGGAGCTTCCCAGGAAGCCTCATACAATGAACATAATCAGCCAGAGCACTGTTTGCACTGAATTAATTGCCAGTCCAATGGAGATTTAAACTGATTATGTATTTCCCTTTAGTCTCAATAAAAGTAAACTTGGATGCGTTTTCATGGAGAAGACTCACCTGCCTATTAGTGCGTGAGTAAGATCGATAACAGGATTATGAAAACAAAGGACGAGACAGGACAGAGCCATAAACAATACAATCTAATCTGATAGAAACCATGGAAGTTTGTCAAGCATATTGAAGCAGAGATGGTGTCAGCCTGAAATCGTACTATATGCACTAGTGTTGACGCTGGGGAACACAGTAAACCCCTCTGTGTTAACAATTGATGAAGGAAAAGCATTCTTCTGTCAACACTTCGCTGCAGAACAACCTGATCACTTAGCAGCAAATACCATCCACTGAAGCAGCATAAAGCCACTTCTTCTGAGGTTTAACTTTCCAGTAACAACAGTGTTTTTATTATGTTTACTTATTGGTCAGTGAGGTAATATATACATGCTCATTATTTGCCATCCCAGTATATCATCCAAAGCTGTTTTGGTAAGCCCTCAGGGGCATCACGGTGTAATATATCCATGGCAGGATCCTGGGATAAACGACACCCCTCTCTCTTTTGCGGTCCACCAGATAGTTTGTTCTGTTGCCAAGGAAGTCAACTGTAATTTTGTGATTGGTCGCCAAGAACCGTGGGCCTGGTCTGTGGTTGGTATAGCTTTGTAGAGAGAAATGGTAGCTTGCTTTTCCTGACATGAAGACAGCTTGTCTGACTGTTGGGCAGGGGAAAATTTGTAAGTGAGGGGGGAAAGTATGGAAAGTGTAGGACTTCTGATGGCACGCCGCAAGTGATATTGTTTCAAGATGTGGAGCGGGTTCTCTGGACAAGAAACTTCAAAATCTGGCAGTTTGTCATTCTTTGTTGTTATACAGTTGCTGACTACAGCTTTAAATCTGCATGTGAATGCCAAATGTTATATATTTCCTTTTTGTATGATCCAATCATCTATAGAGTCATTGAACAACACTGGCATAATTTCAGAATCTATAATTAACATCTTCAACAAAGACTAAACAATTTCCGGAATCTAGCAAGTATGTGAAATACAGTATCAGCTTATCTATAAGCTATAAGTGAGGTTCAGTGAGGTTGCTCCCAGCTTTATATTTGCACTTTCTTAAAGAATTTCCCTTCTCATTAAAAGGGCAATCGTGCCACTTCCAAACAGAAACAAATTCCAAACCCAGACTTTTATAAGCTCCACTGCTCTTAGTAGTCTAAGCCAAGTAATTGTGTTGCAACCAAGTTGGCAGCTTGGAAGTATTGAGAAGACAAGAATGCTCTGTTTAATTGTGCCCTCTGCCCATCCTCTGCAGCTCCACATCACCATCTCTCCAGAAAAAGTCAAGCTCAATGTGGACTGCCAAGAGGTGGCAGAGAAGCCCATCAAGGAGGCCAATAACATCACACTGGATGGCTATGAAGTTCTTGGCAAGATGGTCAAGTCTGGAGGCGGAAGGAGGCAGTCTGCAACAGTAAGTGAAAAAGAAAGCTTTTGCTTGAAAAAAAAAGAAAAGAACATTTGGCATAGCATCTCACCATTTTCCAATAAATCAATATCCAAAACCTCTTGTGTGTAAATGCACAATTAAGTTTTAAGTGCTCCCAGCGACTGCTGGAGGGATGAAAAGCCTGCAGCTTTGTATTTCTCTGAGGCACTCATTGTTGTCTGTTTTCAACAGTGTTCATTTTCATCACGAATGAGTTTTTTTACACCCAACCATATTCTTTTCCCCCTTCTTCTGTTGTGCAGTTCCAGCTCCAGATGTTCGATATTATCTGCAGCTTGAGCTGGATCAGCCGAGACAGATGCTGCGACCTGCCCTCCACAGTAAGAACAAGCGTTATTTTAAGAATCATTTTAAAACAAAGTCAAGCTAGAAGACCTTTTAGCAGTTTTATCATATTTATTTTATGTACGTCATTAAATACATTTGTAGTTGAATCAGATCATTAATCTTGAACTTGGTTGGTACTTCTTGAAGGAACATTGCCATGATTTATACTGTTTGTACTCTAAGCATAGAGTATACCTTCTAATGTATGCTGTTATGTAGTTATTAGGCTGATAACCAGATTGCAGTCTAAAAAGAACGTGCCTGTGCTGAACTGTACAGAGCCTTGTATCCAGTGTAATTTAGCTAATCGTACTGTTGCCAGTATGATCGTCCAATTACATGAAAACAAGTGCTCCCTCAGATCGCGGAGCAGGCAGTAAATCTCATTTATTATGATACAGTTTAACTACCGGATGCACACACATTTAACCAATTATGAGTAATTCATCTATAATTTGCATCTCATATTAATACATCAAGTGGATGACTGCAGTGCATATGACTCATTTTGTCAGTGATTCATTCCCAAAAATGTGGACAAAGTTTGTAACTGTCACTGAGCATCTACTCTTAAAGCTCCACGCCAACTTCCTCTGATTTCAGTCAAAGTTCAGCATGAGCCACTGTTCCATCGCGAACCTTGCAGGGTATATAAAATGTCTGTCCTGCTTAGACTCTATACATATACTCTATAACACTTTGCCAGGATACTGTCACTTTTTTACCCCTAGTATTCTTTGCCAGGACATGGTCTCAATTATTAGTGGGCTACAGGAATTCTTGTGTATGCCTTTATTTCTCTTTTCTAATCTCTATTTCTTCTGAATTCCTCTCCAGAGAGATGAGGCCAAGTGTCCGTCCCTTCCCCATTCTTGCACATGCACACAGGACAGCATCGGCCCTCAGGGACCTCCTGGACCTTCGGTAAAGACATCGTTGATCCTTCCTTTTAACAATAAATTATTTTTCTCAGAAGTCAAACATGTTGTGATGATGATAGCAAAGCCATGATTTTAATGACTGTATAGCTACAATGAGCGGCTCCACATTTGCCTGCTATACACTTTGAACTTAAGTCAATGGAGGATGTCCTTTGCATCAGGAGCAGTATTTTCTTTTCCTTCGGAAAGCACAGTTGAGGATGAGACCAGTGGCATGCAATGAAATGTGGGCTTGGGGAGAAGTGTCAAAAGATAAATGCCTGTCGGAAAAACAGCAGTAAAGAGATCTTGAGCAGAAGTCTGGAATATGTGTGTTTGGTAACCTCACTAAGCCCCGGTGAGGATTTCATAGGGCTTGGGGTTTTAGGACTTTTGGAATCTGTTCCTGTTGTTACACTCACTCTGTGTTTCTGGCTCCTTCCTTTTCCAGGGCAGCCCAGGCTCTAAGGGACCACGAGGAGATAGAGGAGAAAACGGCAACCCCGTGAGTAACACCTTACATCACTTGGAGCGCATTGAATTTGGAACCGTAATAACTGTTACTTAAGTATTTTGCAAATAAATTGAACTGTTTATAGTGAATAAAGCTCAATAATGCCAAATCCACACATGATAATCTCACTGCCATTATGCTGCTGAAATTGCTCTGCTGCAGCCTTACTTTAGCTTGCACCATCAGACAAAGCAAACTGCACACATCTGAAATCAGTTACTGACTGTGTATTTTTTCTAAGCTTGATTTAAAGCAGGCCTGTGTCAAGTACTTAAAGTTCCATTTACAATGTTAATGTTCATTGTCTATCTCTGTCTCTCTAAGTCTTTTGTATGAGTGTGGCTATGAAACATTATTTTTTGTCTGGGTGATGCTTTAGGGTCCAATGGGTCCACGCGGTGACCCAGGACTCCCAGGCTCAATGGGACCACCTGGTCCACAGGGCCCTAATGGACTGTCTCTACCTGGAGAGCCTGTAAGTTAAATCCTACTCGACAAAAGTTTAAAATATCAGTAGTCGATGGGGTTTAATGTATAAGACAGATGCTATCACTTATGATTATAGCGCTCGTATTGATATGAATGTGCAATTTATGTGAGAATTGCTGCAGGTACACCAGCGAATTTACAGTGAAAGTCAAAACACTTAAAACCTCCCCCTGCTCCCTCTAGCCAGGCAACTCGAAGGCCTCTTTGTTTTTCTTACCTGCAGATGTTCTTATCAAAACATGGAATCAATCAAAATTACGGACAAAAAAAGGATTAAACAAACCCCTTTACTTCCTCCTCCTCTTCTACATTCAGGGTCGCCCAGGACCAAAGGGAGATCGTGGAGACCAGGGCCTGACTGGATTGCAAGTGAGCACTCCCCTCTCATTTTGTGGTTTATGAACAGGAAACAAGGAGAGTATCCATAGAGAACGGCGCTGCTACTGGATTCAGTCCACATGGCGAGATTGAAACCGCACTCAGAGTGGGAGGTTTACCATGCCATCCTCAGGGAGACCCAAATTCTCGAACGTACATGTTGATTGACAAACAGTAGAAGGCCAGTGATGCAGTTAAATTATAATGGAGTGCAGACTCGTGTTACAAAAGAGTAAAAAAGGGAATGGAACATGTTCCTTCCCTAGACTTGTAATTGAAGATGATCATGACTTATAGTCCCTCTGAACTACAGCATCTTTGACTTACAGTAGATTTGTTTCTGGGGATATATTGAATGAAAATGAAAGTCAAATAAAACCTGACTTTCCACACAGTAACATTAGTAGTTAGGGTTAGATCATGATTATTCAAATCACTGCTTTGTCAAGTGAGCAGCAGATTTGAGTTCAGCCTAAACCCACTTCCCATTACGGGGGCGCTTTTTGGGCATTTTTGAGTGGGCCGATATTACATAGCCACCTCTTGGCCAAGCAACTGTTCATTCATCCAGCTGAGGTCATTCAGCCAACTCCCACCATTCAACCCGGGACAACATCACCACTGGTTATTCTAGCCTCTGAATAAGTAAATGCAGACATGGGAGAATGTTCTATTCTCTGATCTTCAGAGCTTATTGGCATCATCGTCTCGTTGTTTTTACACAATAACGCTTATTGTAACAGCACTGTCTCTGTAGATGTCTAGTAGACATCATGTGTCAACAGACAGAGGGAAGTTGTTCCAAATTTTAGTAATGACATGATATATTGTCATTGGCGAAATAACTGGGAAACTTTTTTTTCTTTCTGTAGTTCAACAGAGTCTTTGGGGAGCTGTATAAATGTGTTGTTCCTGTTCATTAGCATTTGATTGAGTGTGTCTGCTTTTTTCCCAGGGTCCTCCAGGGCCACGCGGTCCTCTGGGCCCCGTTGGACCAAGCGGAGCACGGGTAAGTTCTGCCTCCAGCCCTGCTTAGTGTACATGCTGTGTTCAAAGCCCACGAATGAATCCAACACCTAGTTAAGATAATGTTTTACATGCGATCCCCCACTTAGCTCAGCGGATACAGAAGGACTGTCTTTTAGTTTTTTGCGTGTTCTCACTTGCGTCAGCCAGGAGAAGTGAGCCACCACTCGTAAATGTAATTTAAAAAGACAGACTCAAGGCTGAAACCAATATAAAGCCATGACACTGATGTATTGCATGAAGGGGGTCCCCAGTGTGTTGTAATCCACGTGCGATTATATGTTGTTTCTGCATAGGGGCCACCAGGAAAGGAGGGATCATCTGGACCCAGAGGCCCACCAGGGCCAATGGTGAGTGAGTGTGTATGCTTGTGTTGTGCAGTTGAGGGCCAAATAAATATTCCTTGGAGCATGCTTTATTTCCTGATATATCTGCAACAATTACTCCTCTGGCTCCACAGTTGCACTCTGCTGGAACAGCGCATAAAAAAGAGCGGACTGCAGTCTGTAGGCCCAGAATATTGCATGCATCACATTTTCTTCTTCTGTGGTTTGAGGAGGTCTGAATCTACTTAGTCCAGCCATCAGCGTGCCAGTATAAAATGCACATGCACTATACCATCCTGAGTGCTCCAAGACTCATTAGCAGTGCCTCCTGGCTGGTGTGTGTATGTGTGTGTGTTTACATCCTGGCCTTGTTGGCTGGTCGGCATGTGTGTTTCCATCATCCGCTCTTCAGTGTTCTTGGCAGCTTGTGTTTTTGTGCCCCCCCTGCAGATGTCAAAGCATAGATTCCAACTTAAAGCTTGTTACACAACTGTTAAAAGGGAGCACGAGTAAAACATCGCAGTTATGTTTATTGTGGCAGTGATTTAAAGTAAACACTTCTCTTTCTGTTTTTTTTTTTTTTTTCAGGGAAGTCCTGGAAACCCAGGTGTACCAGGAATTACTGGAAAACCAGGGAAACCAGGAGATACAGGAAGCCCAGTATGTACAGAATAACAAGACACAAATATGATTACATTAAAAAAAACATTTATTGGAGGTTGAGATTGTTCTAACACTGTTCTTGTTAACAGGGAGCTGTTGGCCTTAAAGGAGAGAAAGGAGAGAGGGTATGTGTTTTGTGTTCGATTAAATCACCATACACCGGTTGTAATACATCATTAATGTGAAAAGCAATCTCTTCATGTCCATGTCTTTGTTTTCCAGGGAGACTTTGCATCCCAGAACATGATGCGCTCCATCGCCAGACAAGTTTGTGAACAGCTCGTGAACAGTGAGGAAAACTTTTATAAAACTTGAAGGAAGTTTGAAGTCGTTGAAGCATGAATATACGGTAATCCAAATCTGTCTGATTGTTCTTCTTTTGCAGATCAAATGAGCAGAATTGACATGATGCTCAACCAGATTCCCTCTGGATATCGCAGCAACTCTCCCGGACCACCTGGTCCTCCAGGCCCTCCTGGCAACCAAGGATCCCGCGGAGAGCCTGGACAGCCTGGTCGCACCGGTTTCCCTGGAACCCCAGGTCAACCTGGAAATCAAGGAGAAAGAGGTAACTTCTTTTATGAATATATTGGACTGTCATACAGCAGAGAGGGAGAAATGGGTGAATTTTGGTCATGGTGGTTTGGACTGTATAGATTCTTTTGTTGGTCCACCATGAGTAGAATTACAACATAAATGCATTGCTTATGTGGTGTGTGCATGATGTAAGTCAGCATTTCAAAATGTTATCACTGGGTTACATTTACGCCTTTTTATATTTCTACTCATTTCCAGATAGATAGAGTTTTTTCCAAAGCATGCTTTGTTGGTGCAGAAGTAATTTTAACTTGTTCCTGTGGTTTGTGTAGGTTTGCCAGGAGAGAAGGGAGAGAGAGGAGCTCCAGGAAATGGTATCAGAGGACAAAGAGGCCCGAGTGGGCCACAAGGTAACATTTTCATGGGTGATACCCATATTTTTACATGAACACTGTTATCCAGCTTCTGCAGACAGTCTGCAGGCCTCCTACCACTCAGTTAAAACTTACTTACACTGTAACAGAGTTTGAAAGTTTGAAATTTTTAAAAAAGAGAACTGGATATACTCCTGAAGAAGACCTTGTCAGTACACCGGCTTTGCTTTTTTACAAAGAACCAAACAACGCCAATGTGTAATTTGACACACTTGTTTGTCTAACAGCGTGTGTCCTGTCCTGCCACCTTTTTTACATAGATGACTGTTCGGCTTGGATACTACCCCCACTGAAATAACAATGCTCTCGCATCCTTTGTTCGTACGTTATATACGGAATGTCAAGACAGAATAACAGGCTCATGACAGCTTTTTAATTTCTTCTTTTTTTTGTCTGGACCTTGTCAGGACACAGAGTACTCCCTTTAGTCCAATTAAAGCAACACATTCCAGCCAGAGGCCAAAACTTACCTTCAGTATATGTGTCTCAGTCACCTTCGTTTGGCCAGCTGCACTGCATAAATTCTTTGGAGGGACCCCAAACATATTCCTAATTCTTTCCCTCTTTAAAGATTTATGTCTCGTGTATATTGAGCTTCTCCAAACACTGCGCACATCAGATATGCAATACAGTGAATGGAAGGTATTTATATCTATCGTTATGGAGAGAATTTCTGTCTGGAGTTTGAACAATCAATCAGTTTTCAGTCAAGCCTATGACGCGTTTTTTAAAATATTTATTAAATTCATTGGGTCTATTTGTCTGTTTGAAAGGCTTTAACCTCTCCTCATTTCCGATAAACATGCAAAATGATTCTCTGAAAAAAAAGACCACTTCTGAAGATTTCCTTTCCCAGGGGAAGCTTTTGCAAAACAGAAGGAACCTATTGATGTCTACCCCTAGACACCAGACACTGACATGTCTGTTTCTGTGAATGAAGTGAGAAACAACTGCATATTAGTCGGAGGAAGTCCACTCTGATGACTCACTACTGTGCGTGTGTGTGCATGGTGTGTGTGAGTGTGTGGGAAAATCAGATTGTTGTCCAATGAGCTTTCTTTGGTGGCTTCATTGACAACACATGGGCCCACTTAAGGAAGAGAAAAAGAAAGAGGGGGAAAATTCCATCCTGAGTTTTCAGCGTCTAGACTTTTAGGGGGGGGGGGGGGGCACGCCACACAGCCCCAGACTTTTCTTTCTTGGTCAAGCTTTTTAATTGAGCCATTGAAAAATGTAAATTACAGTGCAGCACTGCACCCCGTGGTAGCCCCACCATTTTCACTCAAGATTTACGGGTGATGTCAGTGGGTTTTTGTGCCGGAGCTATAAAGACTTTTCAAACTGGTTTTACTCACCTTCTCTCCCCCCATTTGCAGGACCACCAGGAGAGTCAAGAACGGGACCCCCTGGTCCTTCTGGCTCTGCTGGATCTCGCGGCCCTCCAGGTCGTCAGGGTACCCCAGGGGTTAGGGGACCACCAGGACCCCCTGGATATTGCGACTCCTCTCAGTGTGTTGGCATTCCTTATAATGGACAAGGATACCAAGGTACACTCAACACTGTATAGGTCCTGCATGGTACTTCATTAGATAAAATACTAAGTGTATGCAGACTAATTTCATTCGCAACTTAGTGCACTACTACTTTCTTTGATAATGTATGGAGATATGAATGTCAGTTTTCCAGAGTATCAATCTTTGAATAGGAAGCTGTTATAACTTATGTCCATCAGAGGTTCCGACTGACTGTTCGCTAAGCCCCTGCTTACCATCCACAAAATCATCAAAATCATGCTTTATTCCCTCCACATAGAACATTTACAGCTTTGCGGTAATCTTTTGAACAATAGGTATTTGATATCACACAGAGGAAGACAAAGGAAGGCTCTGTATTCCTAGCCTGGAACTTTTTTACAGACTGAAATTAACTGTCGCTAGCGGATATTATCAGCTGTAAAAGAGAACTATGATTTGCAGCTCACATTAAGGATCAAACAAGTACACCATCTTTGTCTTGTTTGAACCACAGAAATCATCTGTAGCCATTAACGGGCGAGGCTCAAACAGGAAGCATGAGGTACTTAAGCAGGAAGTAGGCTGCACTAACCAGACTGAGTTAATTTTAGCCTTAAATTGACATGGACAGATCAGGATTTTTTATTTTATTCAAAAACTGTTAAGAGAACAGCATCAAATGTGATCCTCAGATCAGTGGTTTTGATTTTGATTGATTACTTTTTACAGTACTTTTTTTTTTACATAAATGAAAAACTTTCAGTCAATTACCCAATAAGGAATCTTCCTTCATCACGGCTTTTCACTCGAGTGATACTCATACTATTAAAAAGTACATTATCTGTACCAGATTCTGGTTTCAGCCAAGTACTTGCTCTAAAAAAGACAAAATATCAAAATAAGTTTTACATGGATGACATTTTTACTATAGTCACTGTTCAAGGAAGGGCTTTAGCAAACAGTCGGTTGGGATTCATGATTTTTTCAATACCTCCATACATTTGATGTACAATTTTAAAGCTGGCATGTAAAGCATTCTAGCAAGTGGTGAATGATGACCTGCATTACATCATATAAAATGCTTATAACTTTATTCCACAGAGAAAACTCACACCCTCTTTGAACTATTTTCAGGTTTGGCATAGTAAACGTTCTAGGTCGCCTGTGCCGCTTACACTTTGAAGTCCTGTTTCTGAGATGTTTGCCCATTTGCTATGGGGCATGTAAGGATAATCACCACGGACATAAATTGAACACTAAAAAAAAAAAAAAACATTACGAAAGCCATAAAACAGAACGGAGCGGACTGGCACTAACACCATCTCACAGCTACAAGCTACAGTGATGGCAACCTGCTGGCCTGTTTGCATCTTGAACAACAAACCGCTGGGGGAAAAACAAAACAAAAAAAACAGAGACTGAATATTTCTACGAAGGAAGGAGCATGTACAAATACCACCCAAAACAGCTACTAACAAAAAGGATTCCATAGCTGAAATGTTAATGTAGAGGTGATATGTGTAAATAAAACTAATTTTTGTGCCTTGTAAATGATTGTATGAACCAGGACATGTCACTAAAAATCCTGTTAACATCTGTAGAGCTTGTGCCTCATAACCCTCTGCTTACTTACCACCAGCATAACCTCTGTTTACGACACCATAAGTGCCTTAAACAGCTCTGGTCCAAACTGAAGCATGTTCCATTTGTACTTTTAATCATCATGTTCTTTGTGTACATTGATCAAGTCAGTGCTAAATGTTGCTCTCCTTCCATTTCCATGTGTCCTTTGTAGTATGAGCTGGTTATTTTACTACATCTTATTATCCAATAGCTTGATGGATTTTTATTGTAAATGTCATCCAAGCAGTTGAAACAATTTTTTGTTTTGTTTTTTTTACTTAACTTTTTGGTACTTTTTTGAGAACAGTAGTTTTGACACCGGGATTTTTTTAAAGAATTCCATAGTGCAATATAATTTAAATTGTGCATGTGAAGAGTTATAAAAAAGAGCCCTTTTTTTGATTGGCCATCCCAAATATTTTCCTAGCACCCCGCTACCAGCCTGAACCTGAGGTAGTGCCTATACCTGCGGAGCCCGCTGGAGAGTTTGAGACAATACAATCACCCGGTTACTCACGAAACCAACGAGGAAAGAGATCACTACCACGGGACAATAAACAAACACTAACATCATAGCTGCAACAAGGAGCTCTCAGAAAGTGTAATATTGAACAAACTTACATGAGGATGAAGTGATTTTCAGAACAAATCTAGTACTATATGGGTTTGATACCCCTGGCTATATTGAACATATATTTTTTTTTAACATGAGAAAGTTTAGCAAGATGAATACAAACCTACATGTTCGTTCATTACAAACCTGTGTGCTTGCTAAGTGTCCCCTTTAAGTGTCTGCTTGTAATATAACCGCAAGTGTTTATTGGACTCCAGCGTGTCATGCACTAATCATGTGAAAACCAGCAGAAAGTATGTCAAAGGAAGTACAGTATGTGTGATTTTGAACACTTTTTGTCAAAACTTCAGTATGTAAAGCTGTTTCAGATACTCCCTCGGTAAAAAAAAGAAAGACAATTAATTTGATCTCCAAAGATTTGTTCATTGTGATGTTTTGTCCGGCCTGTAAACCAAATCATAATTGACTTCTTGTAAGAAACCAAAACTTGTTTTGTTTTTTTTTTCTTTTGTTTTTGTACCAATGGTGGAATTGCATGTTTGTGTTGTATATTTACTGAGGAAGTCAGAATATAGTTGTTGTTTTCTATCTATGCAGTTTGGATTTGGTTGCAAGACTATGGACATAGAATTGCTTTTCTCATGTTTTAACTGCCCATTTTGTGAATTCCACACAGCCTTATTTTCTTATTTATTTCTGAAACAGAAGAGGCATTTTTCAATAAAACTACTGAAAATGTAGCATTTGTTTTCACTCTCAAGTCATTTTTGTCCTTTAATTCCCACAGCATCTGTTCATTATATACACAACCTAAGATCTGGGCTCACAAATTGAAGGTCAGATCCTCAGCTGCCATCTTGTGGCACCGCAACATGCAACCGCTTCCCTTTTTGCAGATTCGATCCTGAGTGAAGAAAGCCGCTCTGTCCCAATATTCAACCTTGAGAAATATGCTTTGAAGTTTGAACCTCTTATTTTTTTTGACAGCTAAAGATGTTGTGTCCAGATCGTCAGGTTCATGTCAGGGCAACCAGAGGAGAAAGATGAGAAGTGTGAAAACAAACGTATAGTTGGCTTTTTGTTGTGTCAGGTTGTAGTGATTATAGATTTCCATGAGGAAACAGCGAAAATAAGGCTGGAAAAACTTACTGATTTCCACCCATAAAGCATATCTAACAATGAAATAAGAGATGTATGAGGTAAGGAACAACTCACGCTATTTCTGTTTATCGTGATGAAGGGAAAGCGTGTCTGTGGAGGAGGTTCTGCACAAATGCCAGAGATAACGACTGGGGGTGGCGGGTGGGGGCGGTGGTGAGGTATTGAGGTCGAAGAACAGCACCGCAGGAAGACATGGGAAAAATCTTTAATGGAAACCGTTTTGTTTGTTACTCTTATTTTCCAAAGCTCCCCCCTAGCAATGTAAATGCACCTTTTTCAAACACCCTTCAATTAGTCTGGGAACCTCAAATGGATTTTTATAGAAGTTTATATTTCATGAGAGGAATTCTTGTAGGTAAAGTACAGTATAAGTGTCAGAACAGCTGGTACATGTTAGTCATAAAGGAGACAAGCCGTGTCTGCAAAAGCATTTGACATACCGAAAAGAGCTTACATGAGAATGAATGTAGAGAACACTGTTAGACATGTATACACCAAAAACACAGAACTATGATCTCCCTGCTCACGTCATGATGTCGCTTTACCCTAAAGCCCCTCTTTCCTCAAACCAGCAGTCCCTGAGACATACTGGCCTATTTGAAATATGTTCACACCTGTTTTACGTGACACGCTCTTCGCACTATTTCTCAACATCAGGCTCTGATTTCGGTTTCAGTCTGTGACCTCGTCCAAGACGATGCTTCGGCCTCTAAGTCACCTCTTTCTCTTCTCATTCTGTGTTTCCCTCCAAACTAAAACCAAAAAAAAAACCTGACATCAGTGATGCCTGATACCATCCTTACCGTAACCCCGTCTGGTTTCTGTCTGCTGATTTCTTTGAGCGTGCATCTGTGTTCACTTTGTGGCAAGAGTTTCAAGTGGGTTGTTCCAGAGTCTGGGGTTGTTACAGATTTTAACAAACTCCTGTTTTATCTCTGGTTGTCCTCCAACACACAGCAGACAGAGTGGTGGGCCATGATAGGTGGCCTTGATTATCAATTAGCGTTTAATAATCAAATTAAGGCTTAAACCATAATAAATACTTTTCTTGGCCACTCTGGCAGTGGAAACAAGCTGTGAAATCAACACTGACAATTCACATCCATTTTAGCTAGTAGTTAGCCTATTGCAACTGTATAAACACATCCAGCCGACTCAAACAATGCTAACATTTGCTGGGAATTGTGTTTTTCAATAACTGGCGAACGTAAATTCAAAATGAACTCTGCTTTTATCTCTGTTTTGTCTCCATCACCTCATGAGAGAGCTAAATGCTTCAGTGTGTTCACTTAACTAGTTGTTAACTGATCTTCAGTACCACAAATGTAGCATACAATTTGTTTATCAGAAATTTTCTGATGAGAATTCCACCTACAGGAGCAGTGACGCTGAAATAAACAGTAACAATTTGGTCTCTATAACCGAAACAACGAGCTGAAAGATGCTAAAATGCTCCACAGAGCTGTCGGAAACTGCAGAGTTGGCTGATAATCTCTGCAGATTCATCCAACAATCTATGGTTCACATAAAACTATTAGTGCAGTCATTTTGTACCCAGTTACAGATACTGTCTAATGTGTGCAGATACTCCATCAGTCAATAATTAAAATCTGGGAGCACTTTTAAACTGTTACCACAGTGTCAGTAAATGTCATGTGGAATAGGATGATGAAACTTTAATAGTACTGTACGGTAAAGTCTTGCGTCATTTCATATAAAACCTTGATGCACAGATAGGAAAGGTCAGAGATTCTCAAACCGTCTAAAGTTTCAAAGTCTTCATGCTGTTTCAGTATGGCAGGAGCAAATCCATATCAAGCCTGCGATGTGATATCAGCGTTGGCAAGTCAAAACCAGGCCGAGGTTCAAAGAAGGCAAAGCTTGATTTACTGCTGAGCTGTGTAACAGAGTAAAAGGTTAAGGAACACTGAAAGAGGTTTTTCTTGTATCTTCGTTAATTTATTTCCTGGCATCAATCAAGCGGTGCGAAATTTATGCTGAGTCCTGAATCTTTCAAGTCTTTCAGAGCAGGATTCATGGAACCATGCGTGGGCATTGGGCAGAAGACAGTCTTGCACTGAAAAGTAATCACAGGTGATTGAAAAGGAGAATTTTATTTGGGCTTTTAGGAGTGCTATGAGAGCACTAGCATGAGAATTGGGGAGATGACAGCTAAATAGAGATCACATGGCGTCACGGGACATTGACACGGGGAAAGTTTTCATATTTTCATGAAAAACAAGTTCCAGCTTTGCTCGTAATGTAACCTGCTGAACAGTACATTAATCATTACAATGCAGACTCTGTATAGAGAGAGAATACATCATCAGAACATACATCATTTATAGTGTGGAAATGACTGGAAAGCTGGCCCGGCCCTATCTTAAAGTAGGAAAAGCCACCTATCAGCACTTGAAGCTCCTTTATTAACACATCATTTCATCTTGCTCATTGAATCTGTACAAAATAGAGGCTAGCTGCCCCCTCTATCTCCAGTCTTTACACTATAAGCTACTAAGCTGCTGGCTGTAGCTTCATATTTGTAATAAAGACATGAGGTGTTGGCAGAGATAACCCAAGTTCTTCCCACAATCCAAAGACATGCTCATCGGTGACTCAAAATCATCCCTAGGTGTGAGCGTGAATGGTTTGTTTGTCCCTGTGTGTCAGCCCTGCGATGGACTGGCGACTTATCCAGGGTGTACCATGCCATCGCCCAATGCCAGCTGGGATTTGCTCCAGCCCCCTCTGAAAAGGATAAGCGGTGTCAGATGATGGATGGATGGACATGAGGGGTGTTAATCTTCTTGCAAGAAAACATGGCAAATCACCCAAAATGCTGGACCATTCCTTTCAGAGAGGAGGAACCAAAAAAGTTTCCCAGAACACTTTTCCCCATAGCATTAAGGGACTACAATTTGCATTTTGTCCTACACGTAAAAAGGTGCCACCAGTCGAATTCATAGTCCAAGCATATCTGGGAGAAGCATATCACCAGAAAGTGTCCATCACTTGTAAGAAACAAGGAAACACAGTCCAGCCCCATGGTTCCTTCTAATGTTACACAACTAGCCTCTGTTACTACATTAGCATCAACCTCTGTTTACTTTACCAGTCTAGGATAAACATCGTGAGTTTAGTGTCAGATTTCATCCAGGGGTTAATCCCAGCTGGCAGCGCTAATGTTGACTCTTGTATTGCCTGTGCGCTTCTTTTCTTCACTGCCAAACATGGTTCATTGGCTGGTTAAAGTACGCCCTCAGGGCAGCGCTACATGCTAATCCTCTGAGGACAGAGAGGACGCTGCAGTGACTCACTTCTTCTCTTGAAGTACAAAGTAGTATCATTAGACAGGACGGGCCAAAAGCAAGATGGATGGCATGCTAAATTATGTAGCTATATCTGCAACACAATGCGCTGAGGCTCTCTAAAAAACGGCCTCAAACTCATCTCTTCATGTTCTGTTGGTAGTTATTTACTGTTAATTTTGGAATGTTTTAAACTAAAATTGTTATGTATAGACCCTTTAAATGACAGTTACATAAACGCTGAACCTTGGTTGCTCAAGGATACTTAAGCAGGGTGAACAAGCACATGAGAAAGCGAACACATCCCACACAGTGTCTTTATTTTAGAAGAGTTGAGCTGAGGTTTCAGACCTACAATGGGATAACGAGAGGGGTTGACCGATATGGTTTTTTGATGAACAATAATAATAAAATGTTTTATATGATGGCCTTTCCTACAAGCCAAAATTCTGCTCTGATTTTATGTTGGTTTTTTTGGGGGGGTTTTTTGTTCCAAAGATCTCCCTTCTGAATTTTTCTTTTGGCAGTGCGAGTGAACCTCTGACCCAGCAGGACCGTGTAACACTCCAACTTTCCACTAAAAAGCCATTGAATAATTTATCATAGTTGGATTCTTTCGTGGATTTCCATCCGAAAACGCAATAAAACAAATTTACAGTAAGTTTCCTGTAAACACCACAACCATACAGTATCAGACTGTAAGCTGGGCTTTAATGTGGTGTAGAAAAGGGGAACCGCTGCACAAAAGGACTCAGACACAAATGTATATGAATTGCTTCACCCGAAGCGGCCGACCATTAGAACAGAGTGACTTTGATTCTTGGCGTGCCAACCAAAACCTGAGGAAGGAATGAAGCAGTCCTTTTGAACTCGAAGGGGGGTTGACTCCTCCAAGGGCAAATATTCAGTCAGCATTCAGACAGTAGGTTTCCACTCAATGAGATGCCAAAAGCAACAGCAAGCAGCACTCCCCTTTGAATATGGGAAGAGGAGGACCAACAGTTCCCAAGCTGAACTTGTAAGAAACAAACGCTGATTGTGAATTATTCCTCTTAGAATCCTCCATGTCCTCATTTGCCATGTTACCTGTCACCAAAATGTCCTCCAGAAGGGAAATGAAGCGAGGTACTATTCAGTGTTTTGTTGGCTAGATTGAAATCACTCTTAAGCCGTTCCAGTGGTCCCTGTTGCTGCTGCCGCCGATGGTATCATGTAACTTAAATCACAAATAAGAGAGACTCTCAAAAGGAAACAACAAGAAAACGCCAAGAAGTCCACTTATATAAGGCTTGTTATAGTCTTTTCAGCATTTTCTGTCTCACACGTGTGGAGTCTCAAAGTTGCTTTGTGTCAGAATTCTACCCTGGTTGATCTGGCAGCAGTCGTGGTGACTGAGATAACAACGCGTGTATATTCTAATACAGGAAAACACTCCTTAAGCAGCTGCTTCATCAGAAACCCAGTGATGAGCCACTGGTGCATTCGTTTACATTGCAGCCAAACAATCAGAGCCAGTCCAAAATAACATGACCGTGATCAGATTAATGGTGCACACGGTGCGAGCAGTTTCCCACAGAACAACCACGCTGAGAGTGCCTGGAGCTCTTTATCCAACAGCTCATTGTGGCTGCGCCTGTTATCCTGTCCTATCCCTTTGCACAAATTTGAAACGATCCCCCGAAGATGCGATTTCTGAAACAGATGCATTGTGTTTCCTGTGGCTGCTTCACAATAAAAGCCAGCACGCGTCCCCCACTTGCTTTCGACGTAAAGCAACAGCAGGAATTGCCATTTAAAGTTTCTTTATACAGCTCTGACATGGCTGATGTCTAAAAGGTCAAATTTAAAACTCTAATACTGGATTGTTTCCTGTGAACGCCTCGTGGGTAGGTACGCACTTTAAATCAGTGGTGGACTCTGCCAAGATCGTTTTATAATACCACATGGAGAGATAATCACAGAATGTACACCTGTTTATTTGCGAGGCAGGACAGCCTCTGAAGGTCCTCCGCTCGGCTCAGAGCTCTACCCTCTGTTTTGCATGAGGCAGCACATGGGGAGCACAGCTGTGGGGATCACTGTTTTTCGAGGCCAGCAAGTGTTTTGATTCCTCTGCCTATCCCACGGAAGGTTGTCCCGTTGTTTGTGAAATGCACAACCTTTCGGCGGAGGGAGCTTTGATGGTGTATCTGCTGAGAGATGAGGGTGGTCCCCCGACGGTGTGTTGATCTGTTGTGACTGAAGGGCTAATGAGGTGAAGCTCACCCTGGGGATATTCCTGAGCGCACAATAGTGGTCGACTGTAGTAGGCGGGCACATTGTTATGAATGAAAATCAACATCCTTTTATGTTCGCAGCTCGTCCAAGAGCGTAGGTGCAGATGAAACGCCTATATCTTGGTTGATTCAACATTCTCACAAGCTCCCCCCCCACACACACCCCCAACGGTTAACCAGTTTACATGTTTGGTCTTACCTTGCGGGGGTGTTTAAGTGCTCCCAGGCAGCTGTGAAATGTTTTATTGGAATAAATCATCCCGACTTTCGACATGGTCCATCTGCTTCTATTCGAGCTCACTTATTTCAGCATCATTTTCCAGTGCTTTCAGCCCAGTGAGGTTTTACAGCGTCGCGAGCCAAATGAGGCAGAACTGGCGCGTCGTGTGGCTGCGCACAGTGCCCCCACTTAACGTTTCTCACCAAAGATAACAGTGCAGCTGCCTGCCAGTGCGATCCAGCATGACTCAAGAATGAAGTGTGACAAACGTGGAGGGAAGATGTCTTCCGAGTCATCTTATATTTATTAAGTTACAGCCAGTTGTAAATACACAAAGAGTGATTTCATGGACGGAAATATTTATTCGTGACTGAAGTCTGTGCCACGCTACATGTCTGTCCCTCTGAAGTGGTCCGGAGCAGGACACATGTATACATACAATCAGTTGTTGAGGGTAAAATAAGATGAGATGCAATTAACCATAAGGCTCAGAGGACGGAGAATGTTCCGGGGACAGGGCGCAGCCACATGGCATCACGCATCTCAGCTAAGCCGGGACAGGATGCTCCTGTAAACAAGTTGATAAACAGTAGGTGGTTCACATCTCTCTTCAGAAATGGGCACACTGGAATGAAAATTATGGCACAGACATATAAATCTGTATGAATAAAGCTGTGACCTGTCCTCACAGTTATGACCGTGATGTGGAAGGTACCTACTGCACTTATTTCAAAGGAACAGATAGTCATTCTGGTAAATTTCTTACCAAGAGTTAAATGAGAAGATTGATACTTGCATGTACAATAACTATGATGCTACAGTTGACTGCTGTTTAGAGGAGACACTTCAACCTGCACTTGTAGGCTGGTTGGAGAACTGCTAGCTGGCAAGCTGTTGATTATCTCACTGGCCAGGCTGACCATTCAACACTATCTAGTCACAATATCTCCTGGAGCTGCTCTCCGATTTGTGATGTTCTGTTTAACTCTCTGTGGCATTTGTTCACCATTACACAATATTTCCTTCATTACAGTTAGTAACAAGTTCAATAAGTTAAAAGAGTTTATTTAAAGACGTGCAGTCTCATAACTGGCGACAAACCATTGCTCTTTCCTGGAATAGTTTCGACTCTGACAGAGGAGGTTAAATATTATCGTCCTCTATTTTGGACCCCCCAGCTTGTCAGGAAGACTGGCTGTTCTTCAGTTCATTCCAACACTCTGTTTGAGCTCCTGTCTCTTTAAGTCCCACCCCCACCCCCTGAATAAGCAGTCACCTCTGAATGGTCGCTCACACACGCCTGAGCCATCACCACTAAACGACAACAGAGCAGCTGCATTTTTCATATGTCCAAATTATGTAAATGATTAACAGGGTGACACACTGGGATGTCACTGGGAGTCATGCGATTAAAGACGGGACCACAGGCGAGGCATTTCAGGAGCAGTGTTTTCTGTGGGAGAAAGGAGCTTCTGTTGGTGCCTACTTTGACTGGGTCCACATGCACAACAACCCATATATCACTCAAAATGAAAAAGCATAATAGGTTCAGGCTTTTCCTTTATCCCTTTAATCATCTGGTGACCCCTCATGTCTATCTTCCAAACACCTGGGAGGTCCCATCCCCCAGGGCTGGGAGCAGCTGATCAGTCATGGAATATTATTGATGAAAATATTCAGCACAAAAAAAACAAAGTTCCATGATAGCTGGAATCAAGTTGGACATTGTAACCAGACATTACACTTCTCTCAGATGTTTGTGTGGGTGTTGGTGTGGGGGCCTGATTGTGTGGGCCTGGACAGTTCATGCCTGGCTCCCCAGAGGGCAGTGAGGAAAAACGCTTACTGGTGTCAACGTAATGCTGCGTCACTCTTTCCTTGAAACTGAGAAATCCTCTCCGGTTTCCCCTCCAGGCTGCAGCAGCTGGCAGGGCAGCCGTAATAATGATCTGTGAACCCCCAACGGAGGAAGAGTCTCTGTGACTCAGCTCCCAGAGGTGTCTGTTAATGTCAGTGGGAGAGAGAAAAGGGCCTGCTGTTCTTGGAAACACCCCCCTGAAAATAGAAAAAAAAAAAAAAAAACAGAAAAGAAAGGAAGTAGGGAAATGTGTCTGCATGGGTGATGCTTTCATTCATTCCTTTGATTTGCTGAGAGGAAATCTGCGAAAGAACAGGCTTTGTTTAGATTTAGAGGTAATGGTCAAAAGCTGATCGAATAAGAAGAACGTTGTTTGAATGTTCACCATCAACTAGTATTTTTGGAGTTATAGAGTAATTACCAAACCCCATGAAATTGTAGCAGGATTCCCACGTTTTAATATGACCACAAATATTTGGCGTTTACCAGTGGCGGTCTCAGGATCTCTGAAGGGCAGGGGCAACAAAATAAAATAACAAGGGCACCAGAGCACACAAAGTCATGATACATTTTTAGTGAACTGGAGGAGTACCCAAGAGAGCACTTGGGTATGTTTTTTTCCACTGGAAAGGCACTCTAGAGGGCACTTTGTCATGTGATATCGACCAAGAGGGCACTTTTGCTGCATTTCTTTGAACATGGGGGAATTGCAGGGGGGTGGGGGTGGGGCATCACCAAATCATATTTAGTCATGATTTGGGTCACTTGTTGATGTTCTGGATAAGCTTTGCATAGATTGGGTATGGAAATTGAATTGTTCGCCAAAAAGTCCTACATTTCATGGACCTCATTCGCAAATGGAATTTAGCACTCCATGAAAGTGTTGAAAGTTGAAAGTGCAACAAAAGCTGCTAAGTGGTCCTTGAGTTAAAGGGATATTCCGGTGTAAATTTAATCCATGGTCTAACACACCGTGACACCGAGCAAGACCGCCCCCCCCCCTTGAGAGATCAAGCTTTCCCACTGCTCAGAAAAGACCGCACGATAACAATACACTGCAGTCTATGCCTCCAACTAAGAAACCGCCATCAAAAAGACACTCATAGCCACAAATAATGCTCAGAAAAGCACCAAACTACAGGCATCAAACATCTGCTAGCTTTGCCGGATTTCTACTGAAAAGAGAACACAACTCACCACTCCCCTGCAGCAGCTAGCTCGTTGTGGGGAAGCCGTGACAAGTTGATTATCAAGGGGGGGGTCTTACTCTGTGTCACAGTCTGTTAGACCATGGGTTAAATTTACAAC
Organism: Acanthopagrus latus; assembly: GCF_904848185.1. Classification (NCBI taxonomy): domain Eukaryota; kingdom Metazoa; phylum Chordata; class Actinopteri; order Spariformes; family Sparidae; genus Acanthopagrus; species Acanthopagrus latus. The sequence goes on along the minus strand of NC_051054.1, from coordinate 16,643,995 downwards.
AGAACATCCCTTTAAGTATTTGTTGATTAAATTATAATTTACAGCTTCAGCGTTTTAAAAAGATAGCACCCTACCAAATTTGGTATTTGTCCATGACAAGAGTTTTAGAGGCTGACTTGTTGCCACATCTATAATATCCCCCCTGAGTTTAACCTTATTAGTAGTAGTATGAGTAGAAGGGAGCCAAAAATGTTTACCAGTGGAAACTTTGTTGGGTTAATAAAAGCTCAAGAGCTTATCCCCCTTGAGAATGCATGTGGTCATCAAATATCATGGGAATCTGCCTATGAGAAATCGTCTAAATATGTCTTGTAAAGATACCTTGTGAAATGGATATTTTGGCTTGAGTAAAGTCCTTCTGGAAAGTCAAAAGATTGTCAAAAACATCACAAGATTCATTCTCTGGATCCTGATATCTTTAGCCAATCAAATGGAAACCTATCCATTTCAATTATCTTGGATGTCTTGGAAACAACATCTACATGTCATGCTTTCATCTCCCAGGGAGTATGAATCTTTAAACTTAATTTTACGGCATCTACTTTCAATGACCTGATTCTGGTGCCCCAAGTGGAGCAGTATGAGTATCACTGGATTCAAAAGAAAAGGCAAGATGGAATGCAATATGCAATTGGCGCTGACCAACGATAATAGACCAAATAGAATCGGACAGTGAATACAAACTCCTGGAATGAGCTTCCGTCATAGGTCATCTGGAAAGACCCCAGAATAGAACCACTGCTCCTTCTTGACAATAATCTAGTTGAGTGGATTCAGGCTTCTGATTAAGATGCCAATTGGACACTTTCCTGTAGAGCTGACTGGGAGGAGACCACAGGTGAGACCCAGAACACACTGGTGAGATCACTTGTCCCGTGTGACCTGCAAACACACTGTGATACCCCTGGGAGAACAAGAGGATGCGGCTAGATAGGAGGACTTAACATGCTTAGCTTGCTGCCACAGTGACCCAGACCTCAGATAAGCATCATAAACTAGATGGATGGTTGGTTGGTGCTAAAAGAAAGGTCAGGAGGCCACCTAAACAAGGATTTGTCCTCTGGGAGACCTACAAAACCTACTACAAATTTCAGGCTGTTAAGTTTTGTCATGAGCCGAATCAGTCGAGGGGGAACTAAGACTGGACTGTGGTACTAAAAGCGACAGGAGGGGAATCTTCTAATAATCAGAGTATCATCTGGGGACCATGTATTATTCATGCCTAATTTCATAGTAATCTTGTTTGGGACTCAAGTGTTGGATAGACCCGTTTACTGGCCAATATTGTTGTCCTGGGGCAGAGCCACTAGTTGGGCACAATTCAAGGGAAGAGGTTTTAATATTTTGTAAAGGGTTTTCCGTTGGTTTGTGTCAAAAATTTCAAATTAATTTGATGGTCCATAGAGTCTAGTTTAAACAGAGGAGTCTAAAATTGAATTTTCACCAATTTCTTGTCAGTTCAATTGGCTCAGGAGAGAGAGAATCTTGGAACAATGATGTATTGGAGAACTGGTTTGTTTTACTTCTAGCTGGGAAGGCAGCAGTTCCCATCCGCCCAATTATACCAGAATCCTTGAATGGCTTCACATTGTTTCTATAAGACTGAGAGAACGGGCCTAATTCCATCCATACTGCTGCAGTTAACAAGTATTAAAACTGCCAGTGAAGTAAAAGTACAGCCGCAGCAGCCATTCCAATGTGTCCCTCGCCGGGTTCTCGGAGGCATTTTACAGCTTCACACTGAAGTCATTTTCGGACTTCTCGGCAGAACATGTTAGTTTAAGGTTACAGAACATATCATGGCCCTCAAAGTTGTCACCATGGTGAAAAGTGGCTACAACAGCTTGTATTTTAAAGATGCAACCATGTCATTATCATAGATGAAACAACAAAAATTCAAACATGAATCATTATGTTTCTTTTTTGTTGCCTCTTTTGAACTCTGCCACAGGGTGATATGAGTAATTTCTTCCACAGGCTATAAATGAAGGGGGTGTAGGGGCTAACATGATAGAGGTGCTGTGAAGCCTGATGGTCTTCATTTGTGTGGGAGGGACATTCCAAGGGGATGATAGTGGTGGAGGTTTTATAATCCTGGTCCTATCAGTGATGGATTTCCCAGACGATCACTGTCTGCTGTTCACTGCTGTGCTGTTACAGAGGAACCGGATGACAACTGGAGGAGTTGTGGTCTTCCCTTTTTTTCCGCCCCCTCTGTTCCCGTAAGAAGTATGTCCTCACCAAATGATGTTAAATAGCAGCAGTTGGTCCTGGTAGTTTCAGCTCATGCTGTGTGTATCTGAAAAGGTGAAACTCATCCTGTATATTCATATTTAAATGTGTTAAACAACACACATACTGTGTAGAGTTGTACTTCTGCTAAACCCATGTATCAAACTATTAAAATATGGATACAGCTTCAGAGGTGGAGCCCTGTTCATTCCTTTGAAAGCCGCTCAGTGGTGCATGAAGCCAAAAAAGCTCCACTTCCCTTGTATAAAATTACCACATTGTGGGGCCCAAAGAGCGGGTACATTCTGCCGACCGAGCCCACTATCTTCTGGATTAGCCCCTGGCTACTTGATTGGTAATAAACTGGGAGTCTTCTAGACTTTCTAAGTGTAATCGGACCGAACGGCTCAAATTGTGAATGGAGTCGTTTTGCCAGGGTCGGGAAGCTCAAATAATGTATCCGCCGTTTCACAGTCGCTTCTTTCACGATGTAAGCTTATGGGAAAAAATCTTTTTGGACCCCAGTGCATCACATGATGATGTAATTACATGGTCTGGTTACAGGAGAAAAGTCTTGCATGTGGATCAGTCAATTTTTCAACATAATCTTGTTAGCTGTGGTGGCTGTAGTGCAAAGTTCCCAAAATCTAGTTAAGGACCAGCTGCTCTGGTAGCTTTGAGGACCTTACTACCAGGGCTAGTCATGAACAGGGTTTCCTCTAACACACCCAGCTAGCCCACAAACAATGGTCTCTTGGTCACTATACCGCAGGTAGTTGGCTCGTTAGCCGGACATGCTAGTTAGCTGGACATTCTTGTCTTCCCTTCAGGCAGACAAACACACTGTACACTGCAATTTTTACTCTTTCTGCTCTTGTGCTTTGGGCTCTGTAAAGGTTTGGTGGAAGAATTCAGATTTAATTATGATTCTATTACGAAATCCAGCCAGTACTTCACTCTGTCTGATATTGTTGTGTTTGGTCCCAGTTAAAACAAGTCTGATTCATGATGCTAATTGCTCGTCTTGCTGCAACACGAGGTGAGCAACCGACCCAAAACACAGCATAATACCCCTGTAATTTTCTCTAACTACTGTGATTAGGGCCAGGTCTTTGTGACAGAAGATTAATCATTACTCTTCAATGGGTCTAATAAATCTTCATCTGAGAAACAAGGGGCTTGTCGTCTCATGGCTTTATTGTTCAGAAAGACAGTTCCGAGGAAGCACACTGCAAGCCTGTGTCTGCAGTTATGGAAATGACAATAGATTAATCAGATCAGTTGGACTAATAAAATCCTGTTCTAGTTTAATTTAAAAATGATGAACATTTTGCCTTTTCATGACTTACGAGAGTTGCTTGAAGTGCACCCTGATGTCTCTATTCACTTTGTCTCATACTGTTAAGCACGGTTCTCTGTTTTTTTTAGTAAATCACATGCTGACATTTTTTTATGATTCTGGGAAAAAGCTGCCCAGTATTCGAATGGAAACTCAATCACTGGTTTAAACTGATTAACGCTGAAAGCCCTATGTCATTTTCACTGGCAGCTTGACCGTTTTGCCAGAGTTAATCAAATTTTGCACCGCTGCTGAATAAAATACTCAAATCCTTGTGTGATCTCATGATGCGTTCCGAATGAATCATGAATGGACGGTTTTGATGTCTGATGACGTTTGTAATTTGGGCTTCATCCTCAGCCCAATATGTTAGCTGACTGGTGATTAAGGGGCTATTTTGGCCATTTGGTGGTTCTGGTTTTCAGTCCAAATGTATTCCAATGGCACCACTCAACAAATTAGTATACTTATAAAACATAGGTCTTGGAATTTCTTTTACATTTAAACATCTGTATAGAGGCTGGATCACTTTTCACATTAGTGCTTGTGGACAATTGTATTCTTTTTTTTTTTACCTTATTTTGTTTGATGAAATTAATTGTCTTTTTTTCATCATAGGACAACAAAATCCATGAAATGAAATGATGAATCTATGGTTTGCATACACAGAAGTGTCTTTTGAGTCCATCCTATAGCCACTGACCAGCTGCCTGGAAATACTCAGAGCACCAAATTTGTATCAATCCACAGCTGAAAATAATCCCCATCAAATTTATACTTGGATATCAGGTAACATTTGCCAAAAACTGCAATGCCCAACCATTTTAAGATTATATATATATTTTTTTTTTAAGATTTACGTCTTTGGTAGGAATGATGTGTCAAATGATGTGAACAAGTGTCACAGACAGGACAGGTGGGTGAGAAAGTACTGAAAGACAAACACTCTGTGAATTTCAAAAAACCTCCCAAACTCCAGCATTATCTGTTAAAACAGCATCTTCTCTCTCTTTGTGTATTCTCTGGTGTGAAACATTTGTTCTACATTCTATTCTTTGCATGTCTGCACCCTCAAGAATCAGTTTCTGCAGCACCTTGAATCATCTGGCTTTTATATTTAACAGGACATTTCCACATTTACTGCACACTCCCGGCGTGGAGGTGAGGTGACTATGATGTATATGGCGTTAAGGCATTCACAGTGTAGACAATTCACCCGACTGTAACTTGAAGCATAATCTTGTTTGAATTAAAAAACTGTTATCTTTTTCTCTCTCCATTCAGCAGCACTAAATGACTTCCATGTCCTCCATCTTTATTCCCCTCAGGCTCTCCCACTGCTTACTCAAAATCTATCTATTTTTACTTCACATCTATCATGAGTTGAGCTTCGAGCCAACCTGTACTGTAGTCAGGGGTTTGTTTGGGTTCATGGGGTTTATTCACCACTTTCTGCATAGAATTTGCCTTTATATGTTCAGAACTTAAAGGTTGAACCTTTCCTCCGCTCAGGCAGAATTTAGTTAGAGACACCAGAGACTCCCAACAGTGGAGTCTGCAGACCTCCCATTTTCCTTTGTTTAACTTACGGGTTTAACGCTTCCTTCTGGGCTGTCTTCACTGGGACTCCATCTAAGAGGTGAAACTGATCCTGACTCGTTTAACATGTCCTGGTGACTTTGTGGCTTAAGGTGCACAACGCATAAAAACTGGCCTTGAGCCTGCAGTATATCATCTGTCCGTCCAATATTTCTTGTCTTTCTCTCTCCGTTGACCCGTGTAGTAATTGGAAATAGTGGGGGAAAAAAAAAGAGTAACCACTGATTATTTTTGGAGAGGTGTCTTTGTGTGTGTGTAACAGCAAGAGGCGGCACCCTGTGGTTAGGTTACTTGGACTAAGCACTTTCATGTGTCTGATCCTCTTCCTCCACAGTGTTTGTTTTGCGGTTTTTAAAGTCCTGTTTAGCTGCTACTTGTAGCAGCATAATACAATCTACAGCTACCACCTTCTGCTGTATTGTTCCTCAGGAGCCAAACATGAAAAAGTAATCAGGAGACTCGAAGCCACATGGCTACGCTGCTGTCAAGACCAATTTTTCTGCTAGTCTGACTGTAAGCCAAATTCATACTGTCCTTATTCTGAAGGAATAGGTTCAGAATTTACGTACTTGTTCACTTTCTTTCCGAGAGTAAGATGAAAAAATTTCTATGGGTCTGCACTGCAGAACCAATCACACTTTGTTGACAGTAACCTCTACTGAAAAGCCCTGCATAGCTTACATACAATTTAAACTTCTTATTTCATGTCATTTCAAACTGTATAAATTGCATCTCATTCATTTAAATGCATGTTTCATAAAACACAACACTTTCACTCATGGCAAGAATCATTTTCAGGACTACTCTTGCGTTACTTTGATGTGTGTTTTGCATTCCCTCGCAGTCAAATCAAATCAAATCAAATTATATTCATACAGCCAAAAATCACAATCACATTGCCTGAATGGGCTTCACAATCTGTACAGTGAACGACATCCTTTGTCCTTAGATCCTCGATTCGAGTGAGGAAAACAACAATGGAAGAAACCTCAGGAAGAGCCACAGAGGAGGGATCCCTCTTTCAGAACGGACATACATGCAATAGATGTCGCATGTACAGAAAAGAGCAACAGATCACAGTTTACAAGTTACATTAACAGAATGTCTGATACAAATTGTGCGTAAAGTGATCGATCCAGGAGATGACTGAGCAGGACGAGGCATCATCAAGTGGTGCCAGAGCCACACGACCTCCTGTCAACCCTGCTGACCTGGAAGAAGGCAGGCCACACGAGATAGTCAGTAATAGACAGAGAGAGGCAGGATGAGAAAAAGGCGGAGGAGGAGGAGGAGGAGGAGGAAGCTATAGAGAGTGTAGAGAGTGACACAGCTTGCAGCTTGTGGGAACAGAAAGCAATACTTCTTCCCCTCTGTTCCTTCCCTCTCCTTATCATGAACCAAACACACAGGCCGTCTGACTTTACACGAAACATATTGCGAGGGAATGCAAAAGCTGCTCTGTGGATGATGACAATTTGAGTTGAACAAAAGTAGTAACTGATCCAACCAGGGATGGTAAGCAAAGCAACACAGTTCATAAAACAAGCGTTGCTGAAATGTCAGACAGATTGAACCGCCATGTTTAACTCTACATCTTTAATGTTACAGGACTGTGCTGATTTCTCATGTCTACGCAATGCAAATTAGCCGCCAGTTGTCCACCTGGAGCAGCAGCTGTTGTTAATCCGACGTTATCACCATGATGTGTGGACTGAAATCATGGAAATGGCCTGTCTCACTGTCTCACTCCAAACTTAACAATGCACACCTCTAAAGCTCTTATCAACATGTTGCTTAAGTTTTCCTATAAATATAAATACTGAGGGTTAACGGCTGTGTTTTACAGCAATCTAATCTAACTGTCCTCTTAGTTAGAACTGAAGAAGCCTCTAGGATGAGCGAGGAAAGGTCTTCAAGAAACTGAAACACGTCCAACTACCTATGATATGGCACGCAGACTTACCATGACCTGGATGACTGATAACCTTCATCAACAACTGTCCTCTTAGTTTACTTTCATGCTTGGATACGTAGATATCCAATTAGGACATAGATACGAGATGGAAATGAAAGTGGTATTAATCTGCTAACTTTATTGCATCATACTACCTTGTCCGCATACACCTTACACGATTGATAACTGTATTGACAGGCCTGGTGATTGGCTTTAGGAGTTCACAACGCTGCCAGTGTAAAAACAGCAACAACACTGCACAGGGGGGTGTGCCCGAATATCTCTGCTTTGGAAAAGATGACTAAGATTTGGGCTTTGGTCTTTTGAAGTGACAGCCTTGACATTAAAGATTGAGCCCTCAGCTTAAGCTCTAGTTGTGGTCACATCGTCAACAGGCGGGAACGCAGTGCTAAATACATGGCATCTTCCCCCGGATTCATCATTCATGTAGTGGATCCGCTGTCATATTTACTTCACCTATCTATGAAAACACGCCACCGCCCATGTGTTCTCCATTACTCAGTGCTAGCTGGACTATTTCAATGATGTGACTGAAGGCCCAGCCAGATTTGAGCAGATGTCTCTGGTTTTATTTCCTCGTCTCCTCCGCCCCGTGAGGATTTACGGTGTACAACAGCTTGGATAGGATTGGAAAGAGTCCTCTATGGTAGAAGTGTATCCCTGGCTTCACTGGGGTCTCTGCACAGTTAGATAGTAATCACTTTTCTCCCAGGCCAGTGGGGGAAGTCGACAACAGGCTCCTTCCGTGATTTGACGTAAGTTCCAGGCTAATCCTGGGCATTCCTCGGAGATAACCTGTATTATTTTACAAGAACACCTGCAAACAGATCCGAGCTACAGGATGAGGTGATTTCCTGTCCTGTCTACAGATCATTACGATAACAACCTTCCCACTTTCCCGATTCACTTTCTTCATCTTTCAAAAAAAAAAAAAAAAAAGACATCATATCCTCATAAAGACAGTAGAGGATGAGTGTCTACCTGTAAAGCTGTCAGGTTTTCTGTGTTTGAGCGAGGATCCTGGGGACTCTTGTTAGAATGATGGCAGTCTCAATCAGCAGCATCTGCCAAACGTTTATGTCGAACAAGGATGTGACGGTGTATGATGTGATATGCTGTGACAAAACATTTTACAACTGCAGGAGTGATTCCCAGAAGAGTGTCTTCCTCCAGTCTAAACTGAATGCCCGCTTTGTCCCAACAGGATTACCATGAACTTTTCCAGATTTAGGCTCTCATTTCCATGTCTATAAAAGTGCCTGAATGACATCTCCTAAACCCGCCGTAACACAAACTACTTGAATCTACTTCTGAAGTTCATAAAAAGACAATTCTCACAGCATCCTAAATATATCCCCAGAATGACGCGAATGCTAATATCAATCTTTGATTGAAAGGTAATTGATGGCAAATGTCCGGATTACTGTAATGCAAGGATTTATGGTAGTTGTATGGCAGTGATTTGACAGCACATTATGCACAATTTTCCCTCTTTTTATTTCAGTAGCAGATGGATGTTAAACAGTAAAGAGAACAATAGGTCCATTGAATATGAATCACTCGGATCTCTTGGGAGTCTGAGCGTTTACGCAATATGTGCTGTAGGTTGGAAATGACCTCAAGTCAGGTCCTCGAATGCACTACGCCATCCAAACATCCTTAAACCTCTGTAAAGAGTAGTTTATTATTATTAATTTGAGTAGCTGCTTTCTTTGGACGTGAGCGTGGATGCAGAGAGACCCCTCGGTCGGATTTGACTGCGAGTCAAGGCTGAGAGTTCGCTCTCGCTGTCCTTCGGCAGTGAGTCAGCAGGCGAGCGAGAGATCCTCTGGCTGCGAGCCACCCTGTTTGGGCCACTGAGGCCAAGTTTATGATGACGGCCACTCAGACACAGCTTGTTAGAGGAACAGTGCTGCCTCCAAGTGACTGGGAAAGTCCAGTCAGCCTGCGTGTGTGTGTGTGTAGAAAGAAAAAGAAAAATTGGTCAGACACAAGTTCTTGTCATGCATCCAAAGCACAAGCTCTGTTGACCATCACTGCTGTCACCAACCTGGCGTGACCATTAAAGCCTCAGCCATGACTTGTGTCAAACAGTCTGTGCAGTGCAAATGTAGCCAAGATACTTTAGTTTTATTTCATTTTACTCCTTTATTTCCCTGACATTTTTTCTTTTATCGTTGTGAATGTCCAAAAATGGTTTATTTGGTGTACACTACTGTTGTTTCCTGGGGTGACATCCTTTGACGTTGCTCCACTGGACTCACGCTTCGGTGAGATCATGTGCTCGATGCTGTGTTTGGAGAGGAGTCAGTGTAAAGTGATGACTCTTTGACTCTTTATTCTGTATGTATATATATATATATATATATATATATATATATATATATATATATATATATATATATATAGCAACTCGAGGATATATATATATATATACACACACCAAAAACAACCTGCTTTGTCTGTAGTTTGATTCTTGATTCACAAATTAGCATTTAGCATCGTATGTGAAGTCTTGTCACTATCTCTAAATATGTTCTCAGAAAGGCAGCTAAAAGAAAAATGCATGGACTTTAACATTGAATTAATGTAGGCTTCTAGTTCTAGTGCAACGAAGGCCGGGCTTGAACCATCTTATCAGCACAAACTTAAGCACAACACTGGTGCTCTTCATCACATGAATGCCCGATCAGTTGAAAGAACTTTTTTGTTTGAGTGTTTGCTGTTAGGTCTCAGGGATACACACATGAATTTCGTTCAGAACCACTTAACATGAAATCTCTCCAGGGCACCCTGACTCTTTTATTGGGTTTGGCTTTGGAAGCATGCTGTTGGAATGACAGAAGACATTTTAACATGTCACAGAAGGTATTGTCCATGCTGACTCTGTCCCACTGTAACGTGTTAATGGGACACTTGGATGAAACACGGACATGGTTAATGTTATTAGTAACACCTGCTCCTTTTCCAATCCTGTTGTATTTGTTTAAAATGTCAGCTTTCGCCACTGCCACGCTGCAATGCCGTATTAGTCTAATCTGCAACATCTGTAATCGTTCATCACAGAAAAATTAATGCTTCATGAGTGTGTGGCACACACAAGTGTTGCTGATCAGCAGTTTTCCTTGGAAAGGCGAGTGCTTACGGAAAGTGTTAAGCAGGACAGAAGTCTCTGCAGTGCAAGCAAGGAGCCGGCCCTTGTGGAGCAGGTTTTAACATCAGGTAACATCAGAGCGTCGGTAATAAAATCAGGCGCTTGGAACTTTTCTGGCCACCTAAATCAAATTCAATTAGTTCCACAGTCGGATCGACTCAAGAGGACTCAATTGTGCGTTTGTTCAAGTCGATCCAGTGGGCGCTCGAGCTAATTTTGTGTTAATGGAGTCCTTAAACCCATCGGTACTGGAACACATTTGAGAAGATGGCAGCTTAGAATGATGGAAATAATTATGATGATACAAGAAAACAGTTTACCTGAGAGTTAGGAAAGCCTGAGCAAGGAAAAACAAACCTGGCTAATTGGTAGTGAAGGGAAGACTTGTGCGCAGGCACGACAAGGGTCATCTTTGAATCACTAGGCACAATCTATTTTGTTTGTCAGTCGGCCAAGAAACAGCAAGAAACAGCCCATCAGGCCACAGGACGACAGATTTGTTCTTTCAGGGATATTTTTCTTCATTTAAATGTGTTTTTTTCTTCTTTAAATGTAATGTCTGCTTTCTGTTAAACAAGTCGGCCATGAAAACTCTCCCTCTGGCACTCCCCAGTGATTTCACACCTTTAAGTTGTTATTGATTTATTTATTCACTGGCTGCAAAGTCTCCCCCGTGCCTGCTGTGAATATGTACAGAAAATGAGATCCTTGTCTGTGCAGTAAGGCACTGTCTGCTTCAATTAGAAATGTTCAAACCATAGCCGGAACTTTTTCCGCTGTTTGCTCTTCAACCGCTCACATTTTCCATCTGCTATGAAGGTTTCAGTTTCCAGCGTTTTGGAAGCAGGGAGCACTCCTTTTTGCTTTTCATTTAGGTGAGGGGAAAGATGGACGGGACAGTCTTTCAGTGGATCTGATGAGGCTGCATTCACCTGTGCATCTCACACATCAGCATCAATGTGATAACATGATAAAAGGAAAAAAAAAATATATTTTCTGTTTTTTTTTCTAAACTGCAGTGTTTTGATGTGTTTTTTGAGCACTAAAGCATGTAAACCTTTTGCAGTAGTAGCCCGATATAAAATGAAGAACCTGTGCATAATATGTCTCCTTTAAAACAGAGTTAAGGTCAAGTGTTTGATTAGAACTGTGGGTTTTTGTCGAATTTTATTTAAAAAATAGGGACTTGCAAGGTATTTCTATCACTTTAGCAAAATAGTGTTTTCAGTCTTCACCCCTGTTGGGAAAAGCCATGGATCATTTGTCCCCTCTTTCCACCCTCTTGAGCAATCCCCAAACTGTCCATTTATAGATGCTTTGTAATTACAACATATCACATTAGGATTCAGGAATAAATCATGAGGCACTGGAAACTGTTGAGACGTTTTCTTGTGTCGTATTCCATAACCATTCCAGTAAATCCTTGTTTTTTTTGTGGAAACCAGAAATAGCAGAAGAGTGAATATTTCTTTGGCAAGTTCTTACATCATGATGTCAAACTGGGCCGGTGCTTTGTATCAATTTGGTTTTTGGTTTTGGTTCAGCATGGCACCAAATGAATCTTCATTCATTCTGCTCCTTTGGTGTCTTTAACCATCAGTCTCGGATGAAGATCACACACATAGCGAGAGTTTTTTTATTTTTTATTTTTTAATTTTTCCTGGCTTGGTTTAGTTGTGCTAGTGTAGTCTAAACAACACGACTCTGTAGAAGGATACATGAGTATTAGTTGCTACGTTTGACAAAAAGTGAGTCTTTACTAGCTCTCATGCCATCGTAAACTCTGTTGGCAAGGGCTTCCGTGTCCATTTGACCTGTACAGCGCATGATTAATGCTGTGCCGAAACGTCTGGGAACATGGCAACGGCACAAAAGAAGAGAGACTGTGAACTTTCCGTGGGTAATTACATGCAAACCAGTTCCTGTTTCATGCAAGGGGCTTGGACATTTGGGGTTTCACTTTGATGGAAAATTTAAAGGCTCACCCCGGCATTACACCATAAACTATGGGGGTGCAATACCCACACTCCCAGAGCCACTGCCAGGAATTGAGATTATGTCTTTTTTTGTTGTTTTTTTTTGTTTCAAACCATAATGCTTTTTCACTATTCTCCTTCCCAAATTAGCTGAAGCAACACTGAACAGAGGGTGAAAGATCGCATTCTTCCAAGCCAATACTATTTAATGGCTGCACACAGAAGCAAGGAGACAAGCAGAATTTTTTCCTAATTACTTTAAACCCCTTTTTCTGAGGGATGACGCAGGCGGGGGGATTGAGGTTGCTCTTTCAGGGGATCTGGCGCTCCTATATGCTTTTTAGGAGAGGAAGGAAGGACCTCCTCCAGACAAGATAGTCATCAGTTTTCTTAAATCCAGGGTTCAACTCCATGTTTGTATGCTTTGGTTCCCCCAACAAAACAGTCAGCGTCTGTCTAAAGGGACCTACATATAATTAGAGTCTTATAAAACTATTAATCACTCAGCATGAAGAACGAGGTTATCCGAGTTCGTGACAAGTGGCGTTTATGAGAGCAGAGTTTGTCTTATTATTTGGGGTAAATCATGTTACCAGCAAGACTTAATTAACACAAAATCGTAAATGTCTTTAAAGTTGCTCTTACCAATATTTTTATATCAACATTTGATCAAACGGCTCATAAGTGCTCTTTCCACCAGCAGCGGGCTCTAAAAATACACCGTACTTTACCTGCTCATCGCCAAGTAGCACACACACACAAACATACACACACACACACACACACACACGAAGTTAGCAACTAACCGCATTGAGCAGGTAAAGAGCTGAATATCTCTCTTAGAGTTGGTAGGGAACAAAACAGAGCAAAAGGAGCTTGAATTATGAATCCTGTAACTAACCATTAACTAACCCTAAATAACTAACTAACTAACCCCAGTTATGTAAACCCCAGTTAATGGTTAAGTCATTTAACCACGTAGAAAAGATGGACTCCGCCAGTAACAGTGAAGATTATTTTATGGAGAGACAATTACAGGATGTTGTTGCTTTCAAAAGGTTTAGTATGGATTGTCTAAAAAATCGTAACCCACGGACTTGAATGTATTTACTTCTTGCAACTCGAGGATGACAGCTGAATAGTATCATCACATGTCAAATAAAGAAAAGAACGTCCTCTTTTGTCCCTCCACGTGTAACTATTTATAACATCAGGAATATGGGAAAGTGACTCAAGCGCAACATGTTTTATGGCTGGAGAGGAATCAGCTAATTGAACCTAAACAGTTTTAGCTTTGTATGATTGCCTCATCTTTCCAGGAGCGTGAGTAAACTTTTGCCCCGGGCTACGTGCATTATTTTGCGCTGTTTTTTTTTCTCCCCCAGACAGTCATTTCATTAGCCTGAACATTTCCAAACAAAGGGAAAATCTGCTACGAGGGCAATTACAGGCCATTACAGCAGCGGTTAACAATGAGAACCATTGCACCTTGGACGGAGGAATCCCTGGTGTTTTGGCTCCCACACAGAGAATGAGAAGCATGACCAATCCTCTCCTTTTTTATTCTTTTCTTTTTCTTTTTTTTTTCTCTGAGGACCGTCTGCCCGTTTACCACAACCACAAAAGTGCCACTCAGCAACATGTGAGCCTTGAGGGGGAAGTTGTAGCTCATATTCAAGGTTTAATGGTTATGGTGGCCACAAAGGTTACCCAACTAAACAAAGAACACTACTCGCTCTGTTGGCGGACTGGGCCTAATTCCACTATGACCTTTGACCTCTCCCACCTCACAGTATGAAGTCATGATCCCACATTGCTAGAACGGGGTCCGTCTCCTGTAAAGAATTTCTGAACGTCTCTGAAAATCTGAGATACTGTAATAACAGGAAACTTGGATGGCGCACAGCAGATGAACTCGATCAGCTGACATCTGATCGTTCTGTTTAAGTGAATAGCACGACAACCATGCAATTATAGGTTTTGCAAAAATGTCAGCACCTCGTTGCGCTTGCGCTCGGTGACAGGGATAAGGAGCTCGCAACTCTCTGCCATGTGAACTGGCGTCGCGGAGATCTCCTTCAGTGTTGTACATGGCCTCAGCGTCACAGGCTGTAAAAATCTAATACCTCGTCCTGTTATCGCTATTATGTAGGATTACCGCTCTCTGTAGTTGTGGTTTGCGTGCTCCAATGGGCCTAAATGAGCAAGTGTTTCATCTGTTCAGAGGCTACAGGAGCAGCGTCGAAGCGTCGGTGGCTCGCTATCGCATCCGTCCGTATGTGACATCACGTGTACATTCACAGTGCGGTTACTAGTCTGCTGGCTTTCAGTCGGCTACAGCGTCGGGGGTATGCTCCTCATTACCCTGTGTGAATATCACATCCTGGCTCACTCTTTAATTCAACACCAGGAAGGGGCTTGTAATGCTGAAAATAGCACAGTTTGGTCAAATTTGCTCTTTAAGTCAGGGGCAAACACTCACAGCTTCCCGGCCCTGAGTCGTGCTTTGAGGAATGTCTAGTCTTGATTTCATCTTTGAAGGGCTTATCTTAGCATCTGTGGTGCTGAAAGCCAGTGCTAGATGTACTGTTGTGAACGTAATGGGAAATAGACGTTTGAAGGAGAAACAAACCCTCAGACCTCTAACGACAACAGTTTGATCGATGTGTAATGCTCGCTGCATTACAGGAAATGGCTTTGTGATGAAGTGTTGTGATTTTCTTTTTATTTTATGGTTTACCCTTTCTCCTCTGAATTAAGTGTTGTACAAGATGTCCCAGCGCTTTGTTCCAACAACTCCAAATCAGCAAAGTTTGTTGCCGTGTTTTTTGTGTCATTCACCGCTTCACATTGCGTCGTTGCTCGGTACGGAACAGTGCCACGCGGCGATTAGTGTGATTACTTCTGATGTTAAACGGGGTGCAGGCACTAATACTGGTCCAGTTTTAACTTAATGCACAACAGCGAACAAGCAGTGACAGTCTGACAACCCTGCCGAGACTGCCTAAGTATCTCAAGCTCTGGGGAAAAATGAACAGGATACGGCCTCTGAACTCGATCCTGAAAATGAGAAGACAACATAAATACGGTAGTTACATGAAGCGGATGAATAATGAGGGCTGCCATGGTTAGTCTCGCTGCTAAAGGATGATTTCAATTAGTGTGGGCGACAGCTTTCTACAGTGACCTAACGTCAGGCTGCAAGGGCTCATGGGAATAGAAAGTTTTCAATACAGTAATGTCTTTCATTAGAAAGAAAACAATAGTAGCTTACAGTGGAAAATGATTCATATAAACTCCACTTGTCGGTAAGTTACTCACATTCATTTGCAAAGATAACAACACAGACGGTCTATTGTATGACTTGTAAATACTATAACACACAGATGTTGAAATGGAATGTATTTCATTGGTCATCATAGCGCATTTTCTTCACTTTGGTCACATTTCCATGAGAGGGAATGCAGCCTTGTAAAGTCTCATATTCCACTGATTCACTGACTCCAAACAATGCTTTTGTTTCCTGGAACTTGGTTTTATAGATGGAAATAGTTTCATATAAAAAAACATGTGAGTGTGTGTGCAGGGGCTCATTTCTGTGTTGTCTGGTGCTAACTTTACGATGGCAACCGTGGATGCTTTCAGCTCTGCATCCAAAGAGCAATCACGTAAACATTTTCCTTTATGTGTTTAAACGAAAACAGCGCTGAGCTTTAACAGCAACTTAATGTGAATCTAAGTGCAGAAATTATAGTCTTTTTGTTATTCTATAGGCAATGCTTATAGAATGGCACCTCTTTCAGACTTTGTCCTAGTATTGTTTGTGGTGTTTCACTATGAAACAAATCGTTAATACCCTGGTTAAGTGACTGTTTACACAAAAACAGTGCCACAAAATGAAATATACCAGACTGTTGTTCGGTCACATAGAAACCATCCACAAGTCTGACGGGTTTCCAGGATAAAGATGCTCAGACGTCTCCTAAGTGTTCTGTAACCAAAGCTGCAGTAAAACTAAAGGTGCCTTTGTTGGCCCTGCCCCGTTGTCCTTTCAGATGAACCACTAAAACCACACTTTCCATGGTGCCGCTCTCCCAGACAACCAGCTCTGCCACCATCAGGCCCCAGTACCTGTACAGGCAGGATCTGACGGCCATCTGGGCTCTGTGACTCATAATGTCCACAGCTGAGATACCTTCCACACACATTCATAGCCGGAGCAGTAAATCATTATGCACATGCTTTACAGCACCTCCAGTACATGGAGGCTTCAAAAGTGCAGCTTGTGTATGAATGCAGTTTACTTATTAGGAATTTAACAGCAATTTACTGCAAGATTTCTGAAGCCATTATACATTTAATGACATGATTTTATTGTTGAATTAATAATCAGTGAGAGATGATTTACAACACCTCCCAAACACTTAACATTCACATTCCTTAGGCTTATTAAAGCCAACGTACAGTATAATGCTCATTTCCAGGTTAATTATTTGAATTGCTTATCACTCAAATAGGTGTACATGCTTTAATGTAAACGCATCAGTTTCCCCATACTGTCTGGTGCTGCAGCTCTGGATCCCCCTTTCTGCGGGTGGAAGGAGCTCCGGTAGGTGCGGACTTTGACCTTTCTAACTCTCAAGTTCTTTCACATGCACAAGAACCTTCATAAAACACTGACAGGAAGGAAAAAAAAACAAACAGGCAGTACTCTGCTGATGCAAAATTTAAACGGCAGCTGAACCCAAAGATTTAGAGCACTCACTAACAGGATTAGCAAAGTAAAATGTCTGTTGGCTCACAATAAGCACACATTATATTCATAAAGTCATGAAACATATTTTACCACAGTATGATGACATTGGTAGGCATGAGCATCACACTGAAATTTATATACCCAGCTCTAAATAAAAACTCGCTCTCTTTTTCATGATAACATTTATAGGACAGTTTGTCATTTATATCATCAACATTTATTTGTGACAAAAAAGCCAACAAACTCACTTTATGCTTTTCTTGAGGATGGTTTTTTACAGTTCCGATCTTTGCAGCGAGGTCACTGTTGGTGGATCCAAACAAACTTCAAATACCTCATAGCTTTTTCCGTTTTCTAATGTCTTGTTTTCTGAAAACTGAGCTTTAATGTCAAGCGAGATGGTCATTCGGTCCACTCATTTGGTGGTTTCTCATGACTCATCTTTCTTCCACCTGTCAGAAAAAACATCATAAAAAAAGAGACTTCTCAAAGTTCACCATAGTGTGTGGTGTATTGTGGGAGATTAAATGTCAAGTGTTTGTTTGTTTTTGTTTTTTTAATTCCACATCATTTCTCAGAAGATTGTTGTTGTTTTCGAGTGAAAATAAGGGAGAACTGCGGTGATCTATGATCATTAATGGAAATGTGATGTCCTGGAAGGCTGCCATTATATAAAGAATCTTGTCTTGCAAGACTTACGAAATATCCTGCATGACTTACAAACTTCTACAGGATCAGGTACCTCACAAAATAAAGATGCCATAGACATTTCGAGATGTCAAACTACACCTACTCAATTTCTGTTTAGACGAGGTCAGTACTGACCTCCGGACCTGGGACTTTTCTTTGAGGGTTAGTGCTTAAACTTAAACTTCAAATTTCTGGCTTCAGGGCATGGCAGAGAGACAACAAAACATATAACTTGAGCTTTAGAAATGGCCTTTCAGCACAGTACTGCACTTCAGAGTGTCCAGATAAAGGCCACGAATGGAATTATCGGAGTATGTGTCATCTCCAAATAAATCAAAGTTAAGTAATATACAATATGTATCTGTCTCTGCACTGCCTGGGCTCCTGCTGGGACACTAAAGTCACGCTTCAATTACTGGATCAATGTAAACAAGTCATGTTCAGAATACACAGGTTTACATTTTCATAATGTTTGGTAAACCCCGGGGCCTTGAACTCTATGGAGTGGAAAGAAAAAAATGCATGACAGATTCTCGCACCGCTGGAAAAAGATCTGTAAGTGTTGCCACATGTTCGTGTAGACATCACGCGGCCATCATGTAACAGGAGAAACGCAGACAAGCACAGATAGCTTTTGCTGTTGTGGTGAGCCATAAGATTCAGAAATGAAATTACCATACAGCCTCCAGTGATTGCCAGGATGGATGTTCTGTATAGCAGCCGTCGAGGGGAGCAGTAAAGCAGACGTCTGAGATCACAAACTGCAGAGCTTTTATGCAGTGTTTGGTTCTCTCTTTCAACTAAGATGGACTGAAATGCTGCTGACCAATAGACAATCACTTTTTTTTTTTTTTTTTGAAATATTGACAGTTTCAGAGTGCAGGGAAGCAACTTTTACCTCTATCAGCTCAGGTTACTGTCCTACTCACACTCACACATTCACACAGATATTTGCCTTGAAGCTGCTCAGTACAGCTAAAGTCTAACCTTTTGACCACGGAGTAGCAGTAAGGGGGTTAAGGGCCTCGATCAAGGGCACAGAAATGGTGCTAATGAGGGAGAGACAAGCTTCTGTTAACAAGCAAGAAAGGTGATTTTTTTTTTTTTTAGGTGAATTATGTAATCGCTATATAAAACATTTGTTTATTGTGAATAATGCCATTGTTATATTACACAGGTTATCTTCTTCTCGACACATCCATCTCCCTAAATGACAAAATAGGTGGACTGCCAAAACAACACACATCACTGTTCCCAAAACAACATGAACATTGCAGCGTACCAGCAACAGGTTTATCAGACCTTTGTTAGAAGGTCACAGTTTCCTGAGGTACAGGCACTAAAACTACTTGGTTAGGTTAAGGCACCAGAAATGACTTTGTTAGTTTAGGCACTGAAATTACTTAAGACAGTTAAACTACTTTGTTGGGTTTAGGCACTTAAAGTATTTGGTTGGGTTCAGGAGAATGTTTTGTGTTTTGTCTTTGGTTTGGCCTAAACCTAACCTAGTATTTAGGTTACACCTACAGCAATCTCCTGAGGAAAGTCCTGTGCTTTTTAACCAAACAATCCTAACTTCTTCTTGTACTGACCTGTCCCTTTTTATAGTACTTCTCCTCACTCCCTCCTTTGCAGAGGTAATAATTACTAAGGCCACCAGAGGTCACAGCCTTACAACAATACGAAACATAAATGTGAATCATAACAAACTACTTTCACAGACAACCCTTAAATCCATCTGTGATGTTCAGTAGTTTTTTTCCACTGTTTCTATACTTTCAATATACTTTCAAATAGTCTGACTGAACTGAAGGGCTTCTATAGTTACAGACAACATCCCATGAATGTCACCGACGGTACTGAAGGAAAGTGTTCCTTTTAAGGGACAAAATGTTTTGATTGTTTTAGATCATTGTGTTCATATGGTGCTTTGTAGAATAGAGATTTGCTCATGCATAACACATAAACGTCTTACTCCACTGGCTGGCTTATAGGCACCATAACTCTTGTGAGTAAATTAGATGGATTCTGGCAAACTCCACTCGAAAAACACTGACTCAGCAGGAGCAGGTGTCACGAGGGGCTGCAATCCCTGTCTGGAAGCTGCAAAGATCATTTGCAACGACCTTGGGTCCGGGTGCGCTCGAACATAAGTCATCACTCACCCACTCATTTGCGCATCTCACAACGTGGTCATAAAGCTGTCACCGAACTTTCAAAGACACCCCATCACGCACCTCACTTGCGAGCATATTATTGGAGTAATTGGGAACACATGCCACAAGGAGCTCTTATTAATGAGGAGCTTTGACACATGCACGTCGGTCAAATGTTACAGTAAAGCTAAGAAGGCAATAATGCAGCTGTCATGAGTGTTGATAACCAGCGACAGATTAATTTAATGGACATCAGAATTAAATTGTGTCTGTGTAAAGTTAAATATTTGTGTAGGAGTCGGAGAGCCCTTTCCCCTCTAGCAGTAATGCACAGTAAGAGCGTTAATAATGGTGTCCCGATGTCATGGTGGTATCATTGCTACTGACCTGTTTCTCTCTCCAGTCACCTCCGGTCAGGTTTGGACTTTGACTGTTTTTACAGCATAACTGGACACAGACTTTCCACTAAGATCTGTCAGCGGGGGATGAGTAAAAGTCTGCCTGGGCCGCGTCCACCGGAGGAAGACTCCAGATTACTGCTGTTGCCAACGGGCTAATTCACAACACATGCAGTTGAGAGCTGAGAGGAGGAAGCCTGTGAGGTAGAGGGACAGAGACTAATGCAGCTGCTGCATCTAATCCCGCTCTATTAAATCATGATTAAACATTGTTCCTAAAATGTTACCGCGGCGAGGCCTCCTGGTGGAACGGGACGTGTGACACTGCATCGGTAGCTGAATGTCACCACGCTTTCGTAATCCCCTTTATCATTTTTCATTTCCAGTGTATTCCAACGAAGCAAAAACATGTTGAAATCAATCTTTCAAAGTTTACTACCGCTAATACAGGTCATTCAGACTTTATCCTCCGTTAAAACCTGTTTGAATTTGCAAGTCCTCTTGTTATTAGATCCATAACTCCTCTATGGCAGGCAAACGAAGTTCACTTCACTTATATGACATCATCCTGCAGACGCCATGCACCATGTTAACAACAGCTGGAGCGATTAGCGATAGTCATCGCGGCTGTAACAATTACAGATGAATTATAGAGCGGCAGAAGGAGTTGTAATTTCTTTTTTTTTTGTCCATAAGTCACTGTAATCTTCCAGCATTACAGGAGAAAGATCGGCCCCGGCTGCAGTTGACAGTCTAAATTACAGCCTGGCTCTTCCTGGCCATGAGCAACGCTAATCTGCCCGACAGGGTGGTCACACCACCGGGCTGCATACAGCGCATCCTCACATTAACTGCAGCCTGTCCTCACATTAAGTGCAACAATACAGCTAACCTCAAGTAGGTTGAGTGGAATAATCAGGCCTATTTTTTTACGGCAGACAGTGGATATTTTCTTCTTCTAACAGCTTAATTGAACACATTAAACTGTATTCCTGTAGTCCTGCAACAGCACACTGTCAGTAGAACAAGATTTTTTTCTTTGGCATTGTTTGAAACTTCCACACATATCCCCAACTCACACACAGAAAAGATACTTTAAACTATATCAGTTTTGACACAATATGACTCAATTTAGCAAAAAAGGGGGCCAGACAGTTGCCACCTGAATATATGTGGCACAAACACTGCGAAGGGATAAATGTTTGATGGAAACATATGCCAAACACATGAATACTACTCAAGTTAGCCTCGACCCTGACTAGCGACGTTGAGCAACGACACCAGAATATCTGCATCACCGCTGTGCAAGCTCTCCCAACGAAAAACCGCATCCCGAGCTTCACCAAATTGAAATTTACTGCCGGGCTATTATGTTTGATTTAAGGCATGTTTCTTTTTGTATTGGCAGCCTGTACTTTTTGTGAATAATAAAGATATGCAGTGAACTTTTCTCTGGATATACACCGAAAAACAAACCAGACAAAATGGCAGCTGCATGGTATTATTTTTATTATTATGTAAATTCTTTCCATCTGTAACCCATCTAGCGTTTCAGTCGAGCTAGAATGTTCTCAGATTAATGGCTTGTATTAAATAGTCATTCATATAATGTGGAGCAGAAATACTTAAACCCACTGTGTATACAAATTTGTATGTGGTCATGACATCTATCAAATATCTGATAGCGTAAGTTGTTGTTTTATTGAAAGATGAAGTAATCCTGGTGAAAATCTGGGACGTCGCAGATTTTGCTTTTCATCCCCAGTTTTGGTGCCTTTTTTGGAGGAGCTGGAAATTTTAAAGCCTCCCTAAATGGGGACTGCACATTGTTCCAAAGCACCAACCATTTCAGTCCCATCAGACCAAAAGCCCATGTAGCCTGTGATCCCAAATATTCACTGTTCTGAAGGCCCTCTGAACTCTTTTGCCCTTGATATCTTAGTGTCGCGTATGGGTTGTGTGTTGTGTGGTCGAAGGCAAAAAAGAAGCCTACTGAATAGTCAGGCGAAGCCCCTCCCCTTTTGGTGGACCACCTTCAGGCCTTCTTACAGAAAAGATATGTGAGTAAGTGGCAAGGGACGTCATTTTTTAAAATCCTGTTAGAATTGTGCCATGAATTACACACATGACGTGATGGTGGATTTCAAAGATAATATTTCATCTTGAGAGTCTGTGGGTGTACGCAATGCTCTGAAAAAACTGCTCACCCAACACTCACAAAAATGATGTTGTGGCAGCACTGTCTCATTTGAATAAGACAGTGTTGTCAGTGACCGTGATTAGCCACAGACCACTTGTGGTAAAAAAGTGACAACAGAATACACCAACAGATCCACAGATTTCCTTTTTTCCCTGTATTTTCTGTGTCAATGGCCGCAGTCAATATACATATGTTTCAGACAGTTTGACGACTAGCACCACTTACTAGAGAATCTGACCTCAACGTTTTGGGGGGAAAATATGACAGTTAACAAACCACCTGCCCTTGTCTCCGATCATCAACAGTCACCACCTCGGATTCTGCTAATGGTTTTAAAACAGTTTATCCATAACAGGATTTGTTGTCGTTTTAAAATAAGCACTTACGTTCTTACTAAAACCCACAGAACTTGAAGCGACATTCAATTTCCTTTCTGGCATTCACCTGCCTCTCTGGTCCGGAGTGAATCAGAATGAGGCATTTTTGGGGTTTCTTTTCATATTTTTCTCCGGCACAGAGGATGGATTTTGTTACTAAGGACAGGACTGACTGGGGGGATACCTGCAGGACAAAACATTGTCCGCCGCGGTGTGGTAGATTTCAAAAACACTCTGTCTGCCCTGTTCAAACAAGTTTCTATTTCGCTGTCGGGCTTTAACTTGCCTGTTGTTGAAAGCAGACGCAAACAAATCAGTGATGTTGGTCCTGGCGTGTACACTGGCCATGAAACTAAACCCCTTAAGACAATCATTTTGTTCACCTTTGATTAACTTAAAAAAAAAGCAAACGTAAAACACTAGATATATCTGAGTAACACTCCACGCTGATGACATTTGAAGGGTGTCGGTTCATGGAGCGTGAGCTAAAATCAGAGTTTACTAGCTGCACGGCTCTAATTGTTTTGGGCCAGTAATGAGGTAATGGACATAGAATAATTTACGGACAATAAACAGACGGGAAACGAAATACACGTACGGAACAAATCATCGCAAGAAACCATATTAGCTGCTAATGAGCTGCAGCTTTTTGGAGAGCGTTTCAGGTATTTGATAAGACTGATCTTCTCTCTCACTGCAAAGACGTTAAATGTGTGGGAATGGAAACTGCATGACTGATCCGGTATTGTAAAAGGATGGAGGAATCCTGGAGGTGGGGTGGAGCGCTGCCATAGTGAACACAGTGCCTGGACTGTTCTGGATAATTTGCAATACATCCACTTTGCTCATTACAACTGCAGATGGCTATGTGCTCTCTCTGCCCCCTGAGCAGCACGGCACACTGGATTTTTTATTTTTTATTTTTTTCCCAGTCATGAAACTTTGCCTCTAATACTCGCTGCCCAGGTTGATTGTGTTAGGTTTAGGCATCAGTAGTGATGTTGGTTAGGCTAAGGGTTACAATATAATTGTAAGCCAATCGGGAGGCAGAGTAGGGCGGGTCCTGCCTTCAGCATCCTTGAAAAAAAAAAAAATGGCATACTACATCACTTTACACTGGACTTAAATGCAATGCTTCATCACAACATCTATGACAGACCAATCCATCCACCCCCAGCTGAGATCATGTTCATGGTCATGTGTCATGTCCATGTCCCCACTAATGGAGAATTTGTCTGACAAATAGGGGGAAAAATAAGGAGAAAGTGCTCTGAATGGGTAAAATCATGGATACTACAGCAACTCAAGGTGCTTTCTCTTTCTTTTTTCCTTTCTCTTTTCGCACTCTGATCTGCTTACTTCATCAGCCAGTCAGAGAGATTCTCTCATCGACGAGTCTCTGCTGATTCTACATGCTGATGATGGCTGTCCAATGCCAGCGGCGCTGGACACACCACCCTGACCCTCACCTGACCCTGACTAGAGCCACTGACGGCCACACCAATGCCCAGTGGCCGACCATTAAACTTGTGTGTCAGGGTCTTATACCATCGTTCTCCATTCAATACTCTCTGGCTCTCAGTTACCTCAAAGAAGTGAGAGCTTGATTTTGGTCACTGGCACAATTTCACATATCAAAGTTGGATTTGGTGCCAAAAATTGCAGCAGATTTATTTCCCTCCCGCACAATCATGTCATTGCAATCCATTGATGTTTTTTCTTTCCTTTCCTTGTATCTCGGTTCTGCATGCGCTCTTTCCTTTTCCTATTCAGGCTATTTCTCGTAATAATTACCTAATGCAACTGTTTATTCCAGAAATAAACCCGAAACATACACTTTAACTTACTGCCAGAGGATTTGTTTCCTGTAAGGGTCCAATCCAACAATAGATGGAAGAGCAGATGTAAAAGCTTTGAACAACTGGATAAAAGTGCTATTTCCATAGATTGAGTTGCAGTAAATACTTTTCAGATTATCGGTCAAATCAAATGTACATTTTCCTGCTCTGCCGTGGTGAAGGACCGGACCAGAGCTCTTCATCATAAACTGCTGCAGCAAAGGAGAGTGAGGAGTCTGCGGGATACATGTGGTCAAATGTTTGACGCCAGCTGAGTGGAGATCAAGGTGAGAAACTGGGACATCATGGCTACCACCATCTGTGCATTTTGTCAAATAAGCAGAAGCAGGAATACGCCTGCTCTGACAGATATACCAGCGCACCAGTATGTGTATTATCAGGCACACAAACATGCTGAGTGTGGCCAGACAGTCTGATCTCTCCAAACTGGCAGACCAGAATCCCAGCGGTCTTACTCCCACTCAGTCCTGCATCTGGCCGTATACTCATGCACGGAATGGATATTAATGATGATAATAGTGGCAAGTTTTAGCTTATTTAACTGGTGCCATGAACACAATTCAGATTTATGGGACCGGATCAGATCAGAAAATGATTCCATGTGAATCCTTCCCAGTTTTCTGGCATAACAAGTTGTAAAGCCGACATCTGTTTGTTTATTTGATTATATATTTTCACATTTTTTTCAAAGCTGCATAGGAAAATCAAACACACTCGGATGTTTCTGTCGGACCCAGTTAATGATTTCTACATCACCTCATAATGATGTCAACGAAAGTCAGTCGGGGGTCCTATTAAGTTTAAGAGCGCGTTATCAATAAACTGCCACAAAAGGAAAAAAGAGTTATCGAAGTGCTGAAATGTCGCTAGTCTTCACCCCTGTGGTGCTTTTTATGAAAGCCAGTTTCCTAGCTTGCTAAGGCATTCAGTGGTTAATAGCCATAGTGCTGATGAATCTCCTAAATCTGCATTTTGAAGGGCACCCTCGAGGACGCTTTATCATGCATCCTAGAAAGCAATATGTCACATATTCTCCAATAGAAGGGGACTACTACCAAGTTTATACACTTCATTTTCAGTAATAAAGGCAAAGTGAAATAATTGAGAAAAGAACTAGACTAGACCAAAAAGAACCTCTGGCTAATGGTACGACTAAATGGTAATATTCTGCCATAAAAGAGTTATAGGTTCAAGAAAACCATAGTTTGCTAGAAAGTCCTACCTGTAACAAGAGGGCACTATATATTTGGGTTTTTACAGGGTTTCGTACATTGTCCCAGAGCTTGTAGATATTCACATTTTAAAGCTGTTTAACTGTAATATCACAAACAGCCCAATTGTATCAACCACAGTCATTATGTGTTTGGTACAGCCATTCAGTAGCCCCCTTACATAATATGCATTTTTGTTATCCGGCGGTTTTTGGCAGCGTTGCCCAAGCGGGGTATATATTGCTGTGGAAGCCTCTCCCCCATCTCAAGCCAACCATGTGCTGAAACATTTTCCTCCGCTTTCTCTCTGTGGTTTATGGGAAAGCTTGTATTTCCAGGAGATTTGTTTGAGGCTTCGAACAAACACTGGAAACACCTCAACTGGATTTGAAATTAAGCTGGAGCCTAATCAGAGGCCGGTGGGCGAATGCACACAATCAGCAGAAAAGTTCCACCAACCAGAGGCACAAATGGCCTGCAGAGGAAGGAGAAGATGTGTAGGCGCCACAACGAATCCCAGATACTATCACAAGTTTACAGACAGACCCATTAACATATTTGGTTTGCGGATTTTACCCGCACTAATAAAAAGCAAAAGATCACAAATTCCGGGCCCTTTTTAGCTTGTTTTGTACTGAACCATCACAACACAGTAAGTAGCAGTATTTTTTAAATGAGTTCTTTTGTGTGTGTCTGTGTCACGATGCGCTCTGATAATACTGACAGACGTTTTCCTGTGCCATGACAGTCTCTGGCGCTGTTTTATTGTTTATATTTCCCCCAAAATTGATTGAGCATCTCTTCATTTCACCCTCGATGCCACTGTAAACAAATTAGATGAAGTATGATAATATTATTTAAGGGATTTGCTGCTATGTCCCCGTTTCTGTCTCCTGCCAGAGTGGTAGGAAAGAGTTCCTCTGAGTCTTCCAAGGTAAACAAGACAATTTAATGATCTTCCCAGGTAATTCTTGTATTGTGAAAGCAGCCCGGCTTAAAAAGCGAGGGAATGTCAAGTCCTCGGCTGGCTTGAAGCCTTATCTTCTGAATGGTCTATTCTTACCCCTTTGAGAACTGAGGACAGGAGTTTTAGTCCAATTTATAGATTTACTTGATTATTCAGATTTGAGCCAGTTGTTAACTCTAGAAATGATGAACAGCCTGTTTTGTTTTATTTATTTACAGCAAATGTTGAATGGAAGAACACTAAGGACATGCTGTCATCCACATCATCTTTACAGACCATTAACCCATTATGTCAATAGATAAAACTCGTCCAACTGATCATTTATCCTTGCTGTATTAAGATACTTTATCAAATAAGACATATTATGCTAAATTTTTAGGTTCATGATTTAATTTTGGGTTACGACTAGATTAGCTTTAGATGATTTAATGCCCCAAAACTGCATTTGTTTTCTCATACTGTCCACTGTATTCCCCTTCTGTCTGAGACGCCCTGCTAAAGCCTCCGTCTCTTTAAGGCTGAATATACGGTCTCCTCTGATTGGTCATCTTACACAAGCCTGAGCCAGCACCACTTACAACAGAAGAGCAGCTGTGCGCGACTACTGATGGCGCGACTACTGACGAGGTGTTTCAGGACACAGCTTCTGTTGTGCAGACGTTGACACGTTTTAACTTTCAAGATCTTTTACATGCACAACAACCGATGTATACATCACACTGAAGGAACAGAAAAAAACAAAAAAAAGCACAATAGGGCTCTTATACACTTTTGGTTTTTGCATTTAAAGCAACACCACGGGCGCTAACATCTTCACTGAACACATTGGTATACATCAGAGATCAGCGATCAACACGTTTCTCAGCCTCCTGAGCCCATTACGTGTCTGCACTTTCTATTTTATTTCATGCTTGCAGCGCCTGTTTTTCAGTTTGGCATTCTCTATTTTTTTCCAGTTATTTTCTCCAGCGCGGGAGCATAAACTTAATACTAGCTAATGGCTGCATCTTCCTTTTTGACAGAGCGCTGAGAAAAATATTCTGTGATTTAACGCTCCACCTTCCCACCGCGCAGATACGAGAGGCACCCGTGGTCCACTTTTTTTTGTTTTCATCTCAGGGCGTAGCTGCAGATCTGAAACGTAATATGCCCGCTTCGTGTTTGTGCATCATCATTTTTAAGCAATCTCCATCAGCCGCTCTCCTCGGGTTGCATGTCGAGGCGATCACATTGGATAATATTCACGGCGCGACTAGATGGCTTAGCTTGGCCTCCGTGCTTGGGGACCCTCGGGGTTTCCAAAATGCTCGGTGCATGAGTCTCTTTAAGAGCTTCCACAGATGTGCGAGATATATAATCCGCTGCTGGCTTTGGGCATCATGTCACTTACCTCCTATCAAAACACCCGGCGCACCTCGACACCGTTCAGCCAGCAGTCAAACCTGCGCTTGAACAGAATAAAGCGCAGGCAAACTCCCTTGACCGCTTTCACACATTTTCATCCGGGGCTGAGATCACGCGCACTCACAACCTTTGCAGATGCCGGGGGAGGACGTGGGCAAGAAGAAGACTCCCTGCTGATTTGTCTCACTGCTGCCAGGCTTCTGCTGAAAAGAGGATGCAGGGCGGCCTTCTTCATTTCTTAAATGTGTTCGAAGAAATTGAAAACTTCTCCACTCCTGCCATGCAAAAGATTAACAGTGAAGGGCATGAAAAAGCTGAAATCTCTGTCAACAACTCTGTGAATTTTCCATGTTTCGAAGAAGTGAGGTTGCTTGCGAGATCAAATGGAAAATAGTAATGTTTTTAACAGATTTTCATGTGGATGCGAAAGAGTTGCAGATTTTTTTCTC
Organism: Acanthopagrus latus; assembly: GCF_904848185.1. Classification (NCBI taxonomy): domain Eukaryota; kingdom Metazoa; phylum Chordata; class Actinopteri; order Spariformes; family Sparidae; genus Acanthopagrus; species Acanthopagrus latus. The sequence continues at coordinate 16,615,253 of NC_051054.1, read as the reverse complement.
GGTCCTTCTCCCTCTCTTTCTTTCTTTCTTTTTTTTCCTCTTATTTGGCTGTCTGTCCACTTTGTTTCCAGCCATGAAATGTGCATGTGTACTTGTGTGTGTCATTGCGGCAGAGAACAGACACCAGAGGGAGGATGATGGGAAGTGAAGCAGCGATTTGTCAGCTTTCCTGTTCAACCGTCCTCAGACTGAAAAGGTAACGCTTGACGGAATTTTATCCATTTGTCGAACATGCCCCTGATGGTTCAGACGGTAAGAAAGGTACGCTGCTCGTCTCATAACCTTCAGGCAGTAGCATAACTCCCAGTGATGAGCAGAGCGCTTGGCGTCTGTTGCTCATTACCAGTGAAGCCTCCTGAGTGCCTGGTATCTGCTTTTTGAGGGTCTGTGTTCTGTAAGTCTGCAGGGATGGAAGACATTTCTATTTCATACCGAAGACAGCTTGAAGTATTTTTCTGGATTCATAAAATCCAGATTGGCTTTTTATTTGGAATAAATCATCAATCACGCTGGAATTCTGATAAATGAAATACACATTCGATCAGAGCATTTCCATTCAGGATCAGCTGCACGGTGCAGTGTCAGGACGGATCTTCCGAGCTTTTCCCATAACATTTCAGGGACATGTCATGGTTTTTAAGGTGACACATCCTCCATCAAAATGATTATAAAAACGCAGTTTGATGACGTGGTGAAGTAGCGGAGGATCATGGGAGCTGTTGTCTTCATCATTGATCAACCATGAATTGCTGATGAAAATTCATAGCGCAGGCGGAAATGTTCATGTTACAATTAGCTTTGTTTGCTGACTTCTTTCCTCACTCTTGAATACAATTACAGAATTCTCTGGATTTGATCGTTGTTGGAATGATTTGCTATAATGTACACGACACAACAGAATACATATATCAAGAAGGTCCAGTCACATACATAAGTGAGTGCTGCACATTACATTTTTAAGGGGCCTCGGGGCAAAAATTACCACTGGGCCCCTATTCAACCCGCATGAAAACAATCCCACAGCCCACAGTCCCAGACTCCAGTCAGTATTTCTACCCTGGAACACTATCCGGCTGCAAGTTTGCTGTGTGTCCATCAGATTATAAAGCATGTAAGAATAATCTCAACTGAAATATAAAGTTACCACCCCTCTATTAGACCAGACCTCAATACAGTGCTGTCGGGATGACTTGTTTTTGTAGGCCAGTACGGAAGTTAGCATCACCCTGGTTCCCTCGACAAACAGCCAGTGGGATTTTTTGAGTGGATTTGGGATTCTTGTTGAAAATAAGCTCGGCCCCAAACACAAGCATGTGATACTTATACATTTTGTGTAGCAAGATAATCGTACTGAATCCCTAGAAGTAAAAAGCTAATGTTATAATGGACAACACTGCGGTTGCATGACTTAAACATCACCACCATGATGCATCTTACTACACAATCTTCATATGAGTTAATTGTAAATTGATCCATCTGCAAGCTGCAAAGGTAGAGTAAGAATAGTTTGCTACTGTTTCCACCTGTGAAGATGGACTAGTGAGGGGACGAGTCTCTGTGTTTGGAATGATCACGTTCAATGTTCCCGACTACTTTTGTAGCCTCATTTCGCCACTTGTTAGCAACCGCCAATTAATTCAGTTACAGTCAAGTATTTAATGACGAACTGATGAATGAATGAACGTGTAAAATCTTAAGGTCACCACAGGCCTTGTTTCAGGCATTTAACCAAACAATTGATTTTGAGATGAGGGAACCAAAATTCAAACCAATTGGACCACAGGCTCCCTTCTGATGCAATGTTTGCTTTATATATATATATATATATATATATATATATTATATTATCATTGCAAAAAGTGTGTGAAATCCATGACCAACATAGTCATATTTCTTGAGAATGGCCTGCTAGAATGACCTGCTTAAATTGCCATGTTGCATTGTCAATGTGAGCATGGTCTTCACCAGCTGTTAACATGGCCGTAAATTCTTGGTCTTGTTAAATGTGCTTTTCTGCTGAATAATAATTAAAACAAGTGGAAAAATGATGGCCCCAGGCAACACAGGGGGGCAACTCAGAGTCAGTGATTTGGAAAGTTACTTTGGACTTCATGGGTTAGAAAATCTAAACTCATCTGGGCTCATTTGAAGGCTCCTCACAATAAATTGAGAATGTTTTTCATCTGCAGGAACAGCTATCATGGAGCGATACTGTAGTTAAAACTAAAGATGTGTTTTAGGCAGTAACTGTGACACGCACCACTTGTAAACATACCTGTAATAACACATAGACAAGGAAGTGCAGCCGTTTTCATCTCTGCCCTCAGATGTAGTGAGTGTAAAACCCATCTACTTATTTTCTTTCAAGTTCAAACAAGCTCCTAAGTGGATGCTGTGTTCACCTTCAGCCTCTAGAGGAGATGAAACGTTGTGCATCTGTACTGGGCAAGAGAAAGACAAGTGCAGGAAAGGTGTTTCCAGACGAGGGATTCCCTCCATCATAATGCTGACATGTGTTACCGCTTCACAACCTCTGGGCTTTCTGGCACAGGTGCCGCGCACAGGTCACAGAGAGTCAAATCTAAGAAGGAGGAATGTGGCGGCAGCTGGTTTTATTGCTCATTTCTTTGGATGCAGATGCTATGCATTGTGGGGACTTTACGGCCTCTCCTGAAAGGAGTCCAAAATGAAAAAATAAAATAGAGTTGGCGAGTTGACATTGAAGCAGCCGCTCACTGGAGTGAGGTGCAAATCAGGACACGTAAAGTGATGTCATGTTTGAAGTGGACTGTGGTGGTGTAACATGTTTGGCAGGTGCACTCAGCCGACGCTCATAAAACCAAACAGAACTTTCAAATTAAAGCCTAAATGTAATTATTGCTTGCTTTTCCTTTAATTTCCAGATCCTTATCGTGTGGTGAGCCTTCCTGCAAAACTTTCCGATTGTTTATCCTTCAGCTGCGCTTGACGCATTTATTTCTGGCGTCCGCTACAGAGAAGGGCTCCCAGCTTTCTCTGATTGCTGGCTGTCAATCATCTTGTGAGTTTAACGGTTTCTCCGCATCAGGATGTGGAGCCGCCACAACAAAGGCCGCTCTGCTTCTGCAGCTGAGACGCACGAGTAAACAGGCTGGGAGTCGACCTTAAAGATGATTACTGTGTTGTTTGCTGATTACAGTGTGCATACTGCTCAACATGGCCCTCGTGTTTGTACATGTTGATTACATTTCCTCTTCTTTATGTTTTGTCTTTGTAGATTCAAAAATATTTTAAAAAATGGCACTCAGTAGAGTGCGTATTACCACCCAACAGTCCTCTTTACTCAGTCATAGATTTTTTTTTTCATCAAGATCCATACATTATTCCTTGAGAAATTAAGGAAAATGTAAAAAAAAAAACAAAAAAAAGAAAGAAATGTCAAAGAAAGTTAGAAAAAGTTCCCTGGATACGTTCCTTTATCTGGATCCACACCAAAAGTTGATGGTGTCTAATCGGGGCATCCTTCATCCAAGTTTTGTGGACATCCATTCTGTAGTTTTTGTGCAATGATGCTGAAAAAAGCCAACGAACCAACAAACTGACACAGGTGAAAACTTAACCTCCTTGGCAAGAAATGATGCTGTTCTTGTCCTCCAACCCCTCTGTTCTATGTAAGCATTTGCCAACAGTACCAACAGAACTTTTCGTTTGGACTGTGAATCTGTCCCCTATAACACGATCCAATATGCATCTAGATGATTCACGGAAGATACATTTCTGAAACAGGACAACTCTGTAAGACTTGTGATCTTCAAGTCATTCAGTGGCTGACTTTGTCTTGAGTTTTCTTGCTTGTAGAAGTTACTAGCATCCACATAATTACTGCTTGCTGTCCACATGCATTTCATCACGCCTTCCCTCCAGGTGCCTGTTACTATCATGCTACCGGTGAACTTAATGGCTGTTCAAACCCAAATGTCTTCCAAACTAAAGACCTGATGGTTAACTGTGCACCGGTTCAGCATTGTGGGACATGTTGTTTATCCCTGGCAAGCATGGATCAAATTGCAATGTTAGCAGCTAAGCTAAGCCTCACTCAATGGCTTATTAACTTTAACTCATAGTACGTTGATATAGATGCTGGGTATGCACACAAATGTACTCACATCTCTACTGCTGAAAACCAATTTCTGATTCACATCGGTGAATCTTTACACCCCTACAATACTACCCCATAAAACATTTGTTGAAGAAGTTATGTGACCTGTAGAAGTACTCGTTGCATCCTAATCTTTACAGGTTTTGGATACTCGATAGCAGAGTTATCCTCTCTGGCATCAACACATCTCTTCTGCTGCCAGCGGAGCAAAAATGAAACATACACACTTTTACCAAAAGGAAAATGTAAAAAGATATTAATTCAACCCATATGACATCTAGTTGATTCATCTCACGCCTAAAATCCTTGAATAAAAATCAATGGTTAAGCTCCATCAAGGAGTGGATGATCTGATCCAGTGTGCTGGAGAGAAAGAAGCAACCTTACTTGAAACTTCAGGGATTTCATTTTGTGAAATCCTCTGTCAGTTCGTTTAATCTTGCGCAAAATCTGGGTTTGAATGACATTCAAATAGTCAGATTATAGAGACGCCGCTGGACTGCAATAACGCGTTATCAACAAGGCCACCAATCTTCTTCTGCATTGTTGAAGTCAGCTATAATTTATTGTTCTGAAGCGGATCCTGGAAATGGCTTAACAGCACTGGACAGAAGCAGACTGATCATAGTCTGCTCCCTTTACTAGGTTTTGTAGAAGCTGTCAAGTGGAAAATTCTTCAAAGGTGTGTTGAGACACTCAGACAAAGTGCAGCTGTTTGGGAGGTTAACTGTCACTTCATTTATGAAACACTGGTAACTATACTAGTCTTTGAGTTTGGCTACCTCTTGTGATCTATCCTCCAGACTGATCTGAGGTGAGAAGTCTTATTTTCAATAGCCATGAGGGCCCGCATTCTTTCTAAGAAATGAAAATGATTTTCCCCCGTCTATGACGGGTTCACTACGATCCAAGCAAGTCTCGCATAATATTTGTCCAACACAAACCATCATAAATAACTTTAGATGGCAGTGTTATGTCATCAAAATCCTCTCAGTCTCAGTCTGGTCTAGAGTAACTCAACTTGTTATGCAATGGCATTAAGAGAAAGGCTCCAAATTTCTGGCAAGGCTATATAAAGCTTTTGGCAGCACACTTGGTGCTGTTTCTCCTCTCCAGGCCACACGGATCTCTGTTTAAGATAATATGTGTTCCTCCTCAGAGCCAGGCCAAGGTTTTTTCTCATTTAATAGACATGACACATTCAAAGCAGATTTTAGCAAAAATTGTGCACTGATATGTTTTCTTAGCTGTCACCGTGAATTAATTTCTAGTGTGATCCGTTACCAAAACCAGCACCTTTATGAAAATACTCTACACTGGAGCCAAAAAGCTTTCAAAAACACACATAAATATGTAGTTTAGTAATTATGAGTAATAAATTATTTCCTAAAACACTTGGCCACTGTATTTTCATCCTTCTGAGACTATTTTCAGGTGTGGATTAATAAACATCTGGGGTTTACAGAGCCAGTCTTAAGCCTCCCGAACAGCTAGATCTAACTATCTAAATGTAAACCCTACGAGTTGGAGCACAACAACCAATGAGAGAGGCATCCTGGAGCAGCTGACAGTGCTGCCATTATAAACATTATAGCATTTGACACTTACGTTAGCTAGCATATTACTGTTGACAGAACATTTCTCCTCCAGTTCTCGCTGCAGAATAGAAAACTGGTGCTGACCATGTATCCCCACTCAGCCAGATGCTTACCAAAGAAAATTTAGTTTATCTATTTTGTTTATGTCTGCTTCGCCATGAGATCAAGTGAGAGGGATCACATCTGAGCCCAGAGTAGGTCTGAAGAGCCATGAAGCTCGAGCACTGAAGCCACGCCCCTGCCGCTGCACAGGGCACGGTGCTCCATTTATTCAACTACATATCTGCCCCGTGGAACATGGAACGGTTCTTGAGATGTGTGAATAACATACCAACAGACAGACACTCCTTGCTTTATTTAAAGTCACAGATAACTTGTTGTTGGTTTGGGTTTTCACCTCACAATAAGGAATATACGGACACTCAACAGCATTTTGGTTTAAGACACCCAGACTGCTGTGGATGATAACAATAAGGATGTACTTTTTTTCAATAGTAAAGAATGTGCATTCAAACTAATGCAGAGAACACAGCTGCACACTGTCTGCAGTTCCATTTCAAGACAATTCTCTGGGCATTAATTACTCCATAAATCTACATTGTGTAGTTCATGTGGTCGCTCTGTCACGAAGATTGATGGCTGAACTTTGCCTTTTGTTTTTCCCCAGCAGAGTTATGGATTGATTAATAGCATAACCACAGGAAGTAGAATGACAGAGGGGTTTTTCCACTCTTACAATATCACACAACCGCAGAGCAGTATAAAGACAATATCAGAATAAAGTCAGACAGCGGTTGTGATAGCTTTTAGAAACCAAGGTTTGATTTTCTAGTCTGGGACTAAAAGTGCAACCATTTAAGTCCTCCACTTAACTGTCAACTCAAGGCAGTTGCAGTTGTGTTTCTTTGTATCTCTGTTTATTAATACTTTTTCTTTTTTAACAAAAAAAAAAAACAATTATTAAAGAGAGTTACAAATAAAATCACATTTTACAACTAGGACGATACATCTGTTATGTATTAATGATTATGGAAGATTTGCATGTGTTTTTTTATGTTATCCAAACATGAGCTCTCCAGCAAAAAATTTAACACAGAAAAAGTTCCTTTGTACTTGGTGAGGAGGCCCAAGTTTACAGTCAAAACATAATTTGTTGTAAATGATGACTATTCATGCAGCTAGTGGATACAATCAGGCGAGCTGAACTACAGTTAAGTGATCTTGTCTTCTGTGCAACTAGCAACAGATTGTCACAGAGTATCTTGTGTCCTCCGTATAGACAAATCCTGAGATTATTCAATGGCTCCAAATCAAATCACATGTAGCACTACACTTATGAACCCTCAGTCAGTGTAGCCAAGACTCCAAATAGTGAACTTGTTAAATGTCCCTGTGCTTTGGCTTTATCTTACCCAGCAAATCCTCATATTTCAAAAGAAACACTAATTCAATAATGTGCTTCACGCAGTGTTGTGTTGTGTTGGATGGATTGCTCTGCATCTGTTCCAATGTTCCGCAGGCCTCCATGGGTATTATTTCGGCACGACAATGGACAGAATGATGTGAAAGGCTGCTTATCTTCCCTTCCTGGACGGTTTTTACTGAGTGGACAAACTGAAGTCGACCTCAGTCCAGATGGTTTTTAAGCAGTCACATCTGGATGGGTAAAAATACACCTTATACAACAGCTGTAGCAAACAGAGAAAGGGAGACATGCAACATCAATTACAGTTACAATATTGAGCATTATTAAATTAAACACCCGTGGTTTTGTGAGAACTGGTATGATGAACAAATTTATCTTGCACTCTGAGCAACACATACATAAACACATTTGCTGACTGGACCATTTTTTCCATTGAGCAGATTGAAAATTATGAGGCGAGCATCTTTCTGTCGTTGGATCTCTGTTTTTCTACGGTCACAATCTCATCTAGCTGAGGCAAAACACTGGGAGACATTAGTGTTTGTGTTTCCACCTCCATGACAAATACAATGTTCTTCTTACTTATAACTGAGACTAGAGTTATGCCAGATAACACTGGCAGAGAGCGAGATGACCTCTTGCTCTCTCCGACTCACTGACAAACATGCACACAGACATGGATCACGTCGGAGAGCAACAAAACAGGAAGCACGCAAGGAGATAAAAGCAGCTGAAACAACAAGAATCAGGTGTCCGGGAAAGTCATACCTCTGAATGTGCAGTGAAGTTGGAGAGACCTCAGAGCCCACCACTGAAGACGAAGTGAAACCACATTTTCCTTATTACATTCTCACATCATCCCATCCAACTTCTGCCGGCTGAGGTATTGCTTTCTATGCCAACATACAATTACAGGAGGGGTGATAGAAATCACATGACGGGTTAGAGGTCTGGCATGTTTGTGGAGAAGCTACTCACGGTGGCACTCTGGGATTTAATTTTTCTCATGATGTGGCAGCCGCTCACTGTGTAAATTGTCCCTGTGGTGGATGTGGTATAAAAGAGCATTTAAAGTGAGTGAGGTTATCAGAAAATGTAATCATACAGCAAGTTTAGCAGATGTGTTTCACTACCTCTACTTTATAAGTTCCTTTGCTCCCATGTCTATTTCTATAATCATCTGTTTTGGCCATCTGTTGGTCCAAACAATAGACAAAGGATGGTGGAATATTAGCTAATGTTACTGTGTAGCTGTAACACTCTTCCCTATTTGTGTGGATGAATTGGAAATTTACACAAATTCAAGCTAAAATCTCCTTTAATCATTGAAATAAACTATTAAACTATTTTAAATAAGAGTAGCACTACTTCAAATTACGTCAGTAACTTTTTCCTAAATGTGACATATGCTGGGTTAGTTTAGTAAGATATTTCCAGATTATTCTAAGTGTGGTTCTGTGATACTAAAGTTGTAGCTGATTTTGAAAAGACGTCAAGTGTTTAGTCCATGTTGCAAAAGACCTGAACCCCTCGTCTCAACCTCAGCACTCTGAATGAGGCATACATGTCACCAGGGGAGCTATTTAGCTTTATTAGGCATCTTTTGGATATGTTTTTGCTGAGTGGAAACTCTACCACATATTTGTCCGTGTTTGTATTTTTAAACGAAACAAAACAGTACATGCATTTATAGGATTAGCAGTCTGATATCATTGCCTTAGTAAAATTGCCATTTTTGAAGTTATGCTATAGGCCGAGCTTGTGATGTTACAGCATCACAAGCTCGGCCTATAAACAGGAAGTCTCTGTGTACAGCGACTTCCTAGCTAAGACATTACATTAGTTTGAATGGTGTAACCCAATTTAACAATTAGTTCCACACTACATTGTGGTTACTTGTAACTTAGGGAGGAGTTTACACTCAAAACTAAATATGGATTTCTGAACGCAGTCGATGGTGCAACCCGCTGCAGCTGTTTCTGTACAGTAACCAAGAGCTAATCAAAGAAAAATTCTCTTTTACTGTACTCAAAATTCTGCTTTAGAGTGCTTAATGCAATTTCTTTAAACCGCTACTGCTCCAACAAATTGAGTTTCCAAAGGTTTTACTTGGGCTACTCTGCTTGTCAAATAGAGAAAGAAAAAATGATGGTGAAGAGGAAGAGAACAAAAACTACAAAACAAGCACAACAAGCTGTGGAAGGGAACAATGTGTTTTGGCACACTGAATTAAATGCATGTCAAAGCAAGTCCTACATTTGAGGATATTTTTATAAATGTGTTAGAAATATGTCTTTGAATGAACTCCCATGTGCTTTTATTCAAACAACCTCAGAGTAGAAATATTCCCTGAGGTTCTAGTTTTAAAACATGGAACAAACACAGCTTGTTCTTTATACCATCCCCTCCCCATCCCGCGCTGCTGTCAACAGCTGCGGATATCTGAAGGTAAGTTGGGGTGAAATAGCAGCAGAGATATTTGAGCTGACAATTACTGTATCATCTTCCTACAAAGGCTCTCCTCAAGTGACTCCTCCAATGCAACCCAAATGGCACAGCCACACAATAAAAGCTTTGCGAGTATTTCACATCTGGTCTGCAATATGGTCTCTCACCACTGGAAGCCTTGCTGTGTGGCTGCAAGGTATGAGGACGGAATCAATTTATACCCTTCTGTCCATCATCCAGACGGAGACTTGATTCATAAGTTGCTCATTTGGGGTTCATTCGAAATTAAACTCAGACACATTGAGCCTTGAAATATTGACTCACTCCAATGATGATATTTTAAGGATCTCTGGCTCGCTTACAAGCGCTCATCAAAGGATTTATTTGATCTTCTGTCTTCTAGAGAAAAATTCCATTTGCATATGGCCACATTTCAGTGGATGAAACATGAGGCGCTACTTCATAATCCCACTGTAATCAAACATCACACAGCCCAAAATATTTGGTGCGTTTCACCATCGGGCCTTAGAAATCAAATTTAATAGCATCTCAGGTTACAACATGACAGTTGTATTATCTGCTGAGCGACTGCACTTAATCCGCTCGTTTCGCTTTTATTCCAACTGCCTTCTATCCGGCCATGAGCCCAGATGTGACAAATTACAATAAATTCTGTTTATTATTCCTGAGAGTGAGCATTCAAATTTTGCAAACCAGCTATTGTCATGTTTTTACAGTCAGTAACGTATCTCCATGTCACTGTCCTCAGCGGCTACGAAAACACAAAAGCTCTGGCGGGTTTATTGTGCGATAACATTCATTAAAACCACAACAATATGAGCAATAACAATATCCTTTTCTTCCAAGAGGCCTTCTAGCTGCAGAGACAGCTATATATCTCTTAGTTGTGAAACAGTAATTGATTGTAAATGAGTAGCGAAAGACCTCGGAGGCACCAAGATCCAGCACCGCAACATTATTTTCTATAGCAAATTATATATCCTCTGGTCGACGCGCTACGATAATTCTGGAGACCTTTGGAAGCACTTGCCAATAATGTGAGAATAATCTCCACAGCAGTTACTGTAAAATCTGTGGGTATCCACCACAGCAATCACTACACTGGCTCTGTTGTGTTAGTGTATACAATAACAAATTGTCTCGTCATGTAAAGCAGGCAAGGAAATGGAACTGTGGGCAACTCTGAATGAATCTTAAATATTTACATCCAAGCCCATGAATGATGAAGTGAACATGAGGCGCTGTGGATGATTGTTGCTTGATTAACCCCCCTTGAAGAGCAAATGGTGTCGCTGGATTGTGTATAAGAGAGAGCGTTCGCAACATAAAGCTCCGATATCAAAGGTTTTTTTGTTGATATGAGATGCTGCATGTGGTCCATGTTCCCATGTTCCCATGATTTGTGTCGCACAAACTTCAAGGCAACTGGGTTCTGGCACGCAATATATAGAAGTGTTTGTCTTAAACTTTAACCTCAGATGAATTTGAAGCCGCTGTGGGTGAGTTGAAACAAGCTGCAAATACAGCTCTACCTTACTGTGTTAGTATGTTAGTCTAACTGAGCTAACGTGTTAGCAAGTGGTTGCCTTTGTACACATTCTGCAGAAGATGCGGAGCAACTTTAGCATTCATTTGGAGTGTCTTTCTGGCCATTTCCCTCAGCCATCAGGGTAGGAAACTTGAATTCTGGGATCATGTAATGCTGCTGTGTTCCAAGTTCCAAGTTGTGTAAACAAAGGGAATCTGACAAATTGTTGTCATTTTACAGCTTCCCACTTGAATAGCAACTGAAAAGATGACATATAGTAAACGAGGCACGTTTGGCCATATTTCAAGGTAGTGCATATTTGATGACTTTTTTGCTGATATTATTGTTCAACAACTCCCAGGCTAACAACTGTTTGATTGCATCCTGTTTGTTTAAATTCAAGGATTAGACAAATGTCTCAAAGATGTGTGTCAAATTAATTCAGAATTTGTGCCTTTCCCATTCATGTTGCATCAAAATGGTATCGTGCCATATACTAAGCTTAGATAGAATGTAGTTGAATGGTAACATTGCTGTTGTCTAATGGAAGCTAATCAGTTATCAATGCTGTTGTTTCACCTTGAATTACAGTCCGATGTCCGTCCAGATTAAATTATTCATTTTCTTTACAGCTGCAGATCAATAAGGAAGCATGAAAAGTGAAATGATAAAAAATTGCACCCTAGAACAAAACTGTACAACATTTGAGCATTCCACCCTGAGGGTGATGGGAAAATAACTGCCTAGTGAATACAATCTATTCTCCTTTTCGATCTGCTTTGCACTTATCATTTGAAGTACAGCTCTTTTGCAGCTAAATGCTACAATATGCTTGCCTGCTAGTTGCTAATTGTTTCTTGCTTGGTGAAATGGTTTTACTTTTTGAAAACACTTTTGGGACATGTGGTGCATTCAAAACAATGAGCCGAAAGGTTCTACGACCTTAGGAAAAAAATTAGGCAAGAACTATGAACAGAGCCACAAAATTGGGTGAAAATTCTCTGTGGGTTGGATCATAGAAATGATCACTAAAAACAGACGATGAGATAGGTGCACACTACCTTTAAATAGAGCTATATGCTAAATTTAGACCTTGCGGTTTGCCATAGGATTATAAAACCCCAATTCAGACTTTTTATTGTAACTGGTAAACTCCAGGGGTTGCATGATTTCTCTGAAAATGAGCTCAGCCTTTATGTGGGTAGGTGCTGCCTATATGAAGCAGCTGGACGTGCCGTGTCCAGAAGAACGGAAAAATCCTTCCTAACAAGCCAAACCTCATGTATGGTCCCGATCCCCTGACTCTAGTATGAAGCAGTCTTTTACTGAGATACCAAGGATCAGCTTGCGTGCCCTCGATTCAAACCACTATCCTGATGAATGAATATGCAGAAGCTGATCCAAGATCAGTCACAGGGACAATTTAAAATATTTATTCAATGAATGCACTTTAAAAAAGTTTACTTTAACAGTACATCTTAATGACTGCGGGCCACAGAGAATCTGGTTCGGTGCCCTTCAAGCATCTGCAACAGTTAACAAAATTGCTGGGCAGACAGAAACAGAGAGGCATACATGGTGCAAATTTCAGGGTTTGTATTCCCTCCGTTGATGAGGGACCCACTAAAACCCCTTCTACTGCCACAACTGAGAGCTGGGTGGCCACAGATCTCTTTTGGTTTGGTTGCTTGTATGGATTGATGTTCCATATAGAAGCCAGTAAAGAAGGAGTGCAGAGAGTAGGGGTTTCACTTTGGCCATTATTATAGAGTTTGGTAAATAGTGGGCGTTTGACAGAATGCTGGAGCATTGCTGTTTGGTTACTGGTATCATTACTCAACAGTGAGAGGGTATTGTGGCTATATAATTGTTCCACGTGACTAGTAGACAGTGACAAACTGCCATGGGAAATGGCAACAAGATGACAGCTGACATTACTCTGTGCATTCCCTTTTATATGAAGTTTTGCTTTTCAACTTATTTCTCTCTGTGGAAAATGTAACTTCCTTCTCCAAGTAGACCTCTGGAAACAATTGATTGTTAAATTACATTCTAACAGCCTTGTTGCCCCCTTCTCTGAGCCCCAGGATTTGCTTAGCAGGGATTAATTAAACTGTTTTCTTCTTGTTTACCACCCAAGAGGAGGAAACAGATTTGAAACACGCACACAAACACACACACACAGAATCAACTCACCATTTATTTTCCATTTATGTTCAGGCGCACTATCTTGCAACCTGATGACATGCTGGTCAGCCCTCTGGCATGCCTCTTACTCAAAGAGCTTGGCAGTTACGAGCCATTACAGCTCTTGAGACTCATCATGTGTCCATGTTGGGGGTTTTATCCCAACTTTAGTCTCATGAGCTCGTAGGTATGTTGGGAATCTGCAGTCAAGGATTCAACTATCACTGGGCAGATTTAAAGAGGACTGCATACTGAGCTTTATGTATCTAAACTGAAAACAAGCGTAATACATGGGATTCCAGGTAAAGATACAGATTTCCTTTTAAAGATAAAAAAGATGACAAAATGTCTGACAGATTGAGAACACATGACTGTAATGTCCTACTTTTTCACAACAGAATGTCCTCAAAAAATAATACATGGACGCACTACAGAATGAAAGGCACGTCTGTGCCAAAATATCCTCATAACGGAACAACTGTGACATAGACATTCACCAATCAAAAAACAACAAGACGGTTGCAACATACCAGCAACGGGTGGTTAGGTTTGGGCACTAAAATTATTTGTTTACTTTCAGGCACTAAAACTGGTTAGGTTTAAGTACAATAACTACAAAAAAAATACAAAGTTAGACCTAGGCACCAAAACTACTTGGTAAGGTTTAGGAAAACATTGTGGTTTAGGTTTGAATAACAATGTAACTTATGTCATTTCAGATAAGAACACACTTATAGTATGTTACATACATAACTGCAGTCACATTATATATGTAATGGAGCTTCACTATCTTTGTAGAATGGCAGTAGAAATAACCCAATCTTTGTACTACTTTGTGTGACTTCCTCCTTATGTGTTGTAATTATTCGTATGGTCACTAGAGGTTGCTTTTGAACAAGAAAGCTTAAAATGGGTTGCAATAAAGCTGATTTCACATTTGAGGACAGGACAAGCCGTCCTGTCCTCAAATGTGTGTGTATTCATGTACATGTGTTTGTGCATACAAGCATCTGTAAGGGTGGATACAAGCCGTGGTTGGTGCATGTATGTGTGTGTTTTTGCATCCTGTAGCATCCAGATGCCCCATATGTGTTACAGCTTCATGTGGCCTGTGGTTTTGGGCCTGCGAGGACGAAGATGAGAGAGAAACTCATCTTTACACAACACAGAGAGAGGTGCCCAGACTAGAGGATTAAGAAAATGGTTGATAAAAGACCCCAGATAATAAACAAGAGATGATAAAAGGCCCATTATCCCCGAAGAGATTCGAGATGTCCTGATAGAAAACAGTACATGACTGTATGGCAGCAGCATGAGATCAAAAAGACTGCGTGTGTGACTGGAACTTTCTGCACATAAACAAGGTCCAAAATTGTCCCCACCGGGGATCCGAGTAATGGTGAAAATGATTCATCCAAATGCCAGGTGATCACATCTGGAAGCAAGTCAGCTCGACAGCAGCATTCTTTCCGACTGAACTCCCAATCATCATTTAGAAGCTAATGGTTTCATAATGCATAAAGAATCCCAAGAGTGTTTGGATGAACTTTATGTCAGCACGGAGCTGTTACAGAGGCTTCCCCCGGTGGCTCAGTGACTGAGCTTTTTGGTAACCGTCTCATCCAAGATAGCAGACGGGACAAATGTGCAGCGGAAGAGAGTTTAATGAAAAACAAAAGTGTCACGAACGGGAACGATCATCGTCTTCTATGACTCTCAGATATTCTATCAGTTTTAACATCTACTGTAATAAAATTAACACTTAAAATTGGCCATTGTAATCTCAAATGTGGCATCCATATCTGTCACCTGACAAGAATTTAGTTGCATTTCATTGTAATTTTTACGAGGGAAGTTTTCAAAGTGGTGGTGCAACACAGCAGTTGGTGCAGGAACCGTAAATGCACTTAATTTTACTGCTTGCAATAAAATGCAGTCAAGTTAAATTCAAATGAAACCAAATGACATAAATGCCTCAGAAATGTTGGGAAGACTGAATCAGTCTGTGCTGGAGCGTTTACAACCCAGCATTTCCAGGAATTCTGTGATATTAACCGGAATAAATATGCGCAGAGTTTAAGCGTAATTAAAAATAGCTGCTCCCACTTATCTCCATCTGTGCGCATCCTTTGTATTCTTATAGTACAGTAAGTCGTAAAGCTCTGACAAAACTATGGTTGCTCTCGCGTGATTGGGAACAATTATCAACCATGTGAGCTGAGAGGGACAAGACCAAAGTGTCGCTGCTCGGTTTGAGGGGTGAATCTTAGTCATTTCAAATACATGGCTATGTAGATTTATCTGCATCTACTTTAATGAGTAAGTTTTCCAATCTCTGTGAAAATGCCTTGGTGTCATCCCACTTATACCATCAACTGAAATAATAAAAACATTCTTGCAACAAGGGTGATTTAACAAGAGAGATTTAGGAAGAAGAAAAAAAAGATACGCAAAAAGACAACAGTCGAATTTTAATCATAATGAATCTTATTTTAATTGTAAGCTTAAACATGCGAGATCTTAAATTTCCCATGATGCAACTGTTGTGCCTGTCAGTAGGTCTTGTAACAAAGGCTTTCTGTTGAAAATTTAATCAAGCTAGTGTACATTTTGCCTCTGAACTTGATTCACTTTTAGAATGTACATTCTACAAAAACTAAAGACATTTTAGCCTCATATTAGTCTTGCAATTGTATTTATTCATTTTGGCGTCTTTGCATGTCGAAGCTACGGCTGTTGACACCGTTGTAGTGTGGAGTTACCGTAATTACTGGTGTCATTCCTCGTCAAGCCTGTTCACTATCAGGGTATCGCTTAAGGGCAGACGCTAAATCATCAGATAATGAGATCGTATTTTGTTAGCAAACACTGAACAGTGGCCATCACAATGTCTGCCCTTTTTCTGTCGACTTTCAGAATCAGAAAAAACTTCACTGCCTCCAGGCAACTTTTTTGATCAACCATTTACCACTGGACAAATAAAAAAACAGCATTTGAATGGATAGTACTCTGTGTGACAGTTATACTGAACGCCATTTGTAAAACTGGTCTAGTTCCCCTTTAAAGTAACCCCATCCAATCTTACTCCCAAAAACAAAAGAAGATCTTAACCCAGAAATCCTCCCTCTGTCTCTTGTGTAAATCCCAACACAGAGCTATGTTGAGCCCAGGGGTGTATTCCCTGAGGGCTTGGTTTGTGTTTCAAAGATGAAATACAGATATGTTATCAGGAGCTTTGATGCTATCTGAGCTCAGCCTGAGCATCTTTTCCTCAGCCTTAGTCCGAGAGGAGGCGCTGCAGATAAACAGTGACACCTGCTGGCTGAGAAATGAGGGGGGCCCCGAACCACCACCACCACCAACAACACCACCAACACCAACACCAACACCAACACCAACACCAACACCACCACCAACACCACCACCAAAGGCCTACCATGTTTTCTCCTGATCCAAATTTCACACCTCTGCTGACATACAGACAACTGCACTTCTCATCGTGAGTTTATTGAGAACAGCCCACCTAACCTGTGGCAAGACTGTGCAGAAAGTATGTTAGAAACTTAAACAGAGTGTTTCAAGTGTGAGGTGAGTAGTAGTTTTGGAATGCCGACACAAGAAGTGCCATCTCATCTGCAAATCAGACTGCAGATTTTTCTGATATCTGGGAGTACGCCTCCTTCATTCACAGTTGAATAAAATACAGAGACAGGAAGGAGACTGAAATTCTGTTTTCGAAGTTGCCATTTAAAAATGTGTGATCTGTCTGCAAGTTCTGTCGCTCCACACATCCATCCATGCGCCGACTCGCCTGGCTGCCCGCCTGTCTTTCCTTGTGACATCATCCCTCACCACTCCGCTGGATCCTGTTACCAAATTCCGGTCCTCTCCTCCCTCCCTGAGGAGTCTGCAACGTCTGCCCGCCGCTTGGAGCTCAGCTGACGCCGCCACGGTGTTGTTTACTTTATCAACATGATGCATCTCTCCAAAGGCAGGCCCTCTGACCCATGACCCCTTTAAAGGTTTAGGAAGCAAAGAATAACAAATAAAAAGCCTGTTAAGCAGTGTGTTGGTATTGGTTTAACCCTCCTTATGGTTGGATGGAGTCACCGCTCCTTTTGGCGGGGTCCACTCTACAGATTGTGACTCCTTCGGCCATAAAAAAAGTATTGGGGGGGGGGGGGTATGGAGAACTTGCTACACTGACCCCAAGTGTTAATGTACACAGTTCTGCAGATTCCATCCTCAGCTCCTGCTCTCGTTCCAGCCTCGGACTATACTCAACATCTGCGTGCCGAACTTATGAGATCCTCCATAAAGTGCCTCCGAGCAGTTCCTCTGTCTGGCTTGACCGAAAGCTTCAGTGAGTTTATTGACATCCTGCCTTAAGAGAGAATAAAGGGCCGAGCAGCTACAGTCTCCGCAGGCTGCAGACGGCCTCTGGTCGCACAGCTTACAAGTAATCCTCCGCGGCTGAAATTATGGTGAACACACATTCTGACTAAGCGATGCTGACTGTTTTTCTGTTTGCAAAACCGGCAAAAAATAGCTCACGCCCGGGCGTGGCTTTGTTGTCAGACTTTGCTGTGAATGACAAAGCACACAAGCTGGAGTTTCGGGTCCTGAGGTTTTGATCAGCTGAGGAGAAATTCATGACTAAAAACAAACCCCAAGCCTGAATATATTAGCTATATCATATAAGCCAGAAAGTCTTTGTAGATCTTCATTTATCACAACATCTCTGGTATATTGGTGTCTACACTTTTTGCTGAATCATAAACAGATGTCACAGAACAATAAGTCCCTCAGTTTTAATCAGTAATGCGGACAACCACAAAACCTGTAATGTCTAGTAGATACCTCAATCACATGTCAATATCATCCCCACAAGGCCGGTGTAAATAACATTGTGTAAATAAGAAACCTGCCTGCCACAGTTTACCTAACAGTGTCCAAACCACATTTCTTTTTGTGTCCCCAGGAGGACATGGACAAATGAAAAAAGGGAACCAAAGCAGCACAACGATGGTTTTATCCTCCACAGAACTGTCTCCACTGCAGGTCAAGACCCACCACCGCATCGCTTTTTTTGTTGTCAGTTGTGTAGCAATTTCAATCCTCAATTGTATAAAGTTGAACTTTTTCAATGTTTCCCTTTTGCATTGGTGGTCAGTCCCACATCAACCAGAATCTCACAATGCTTTGCTTTCAGTGTGCTGCCTGCAGACACATCCATACATGCCATGCTTATCATCGTGCTAACTTAGGTATCCTCGCATTGTCTCTCCTTTTGTGACCTGGAAAACGTTCCATGTCTGCCATCACGTTCTCCCTCTTGACCAAAGTGAATCAAGTGCTGGTTCTGAGTTGGTGCAAAGGTGCTGGTTTGGAGTTAGTTCCACCTGCAAACATTTAAAGAACTAGTGTGTCTTTCCCATGGGCATGATGGTGGATTACATTGGCTCTTTGCAAGTGTTGCTCCTGGCTTTGCATGCCGACCTTGGCATCTAAACATGACTACACCTTGAACCATTGTTGCTTCGATTTGGCATCCATTGCAAATACATTTTATTTTCCTGTGGATAGGTCAGAACACGCAACAATGGCTCTGCTTTTAAAAAAATGATGTTCATAGGGTTTTTTATTTCCTCCTTGGTCATGATAGAAAGGTCAGTTTTCAGTGACCTAAAGTGCAACTTTACGTGTTTGGAAAGGACCATAATGCATTGAAAGGAGGTCCAGGATTTGCAGAGAGATTTTGGGACTGCCAAAGCAAAATTGATAAGATTATACAACTGTGGTCTTCTCCTTAACCTGTGAGAAGTGGGGCAGCGGGTGAGGTTTCTGTGGGTCAACCATGTCGAACCCGCCTGGGACTCATTTCTAGGGTCCTTTCTTTTAACAGTCTGCAGTGACCTGCTGCTTTAGGGCACCGAACCCTTACAGAAGCCATTTATGAGCTTATTATGGCAGCCTTTGCCTTATACCAGAGGGGCAGTTACACACAGTCTGGCCGGAGCCAAATGAGGTCATGCTTTAAGTAATGATCAGACCCATTTCAGGCGACGCACTTACCTGCTGGATGGTGATTACTCCAACACATGCAATCACTGCCGTCTGTGTGCACATTAGTCTTATAGCCCCATTACATCTGAGCATTAGGCAGCGAGATTTAACTTTCATCACCACTTCAAAAAAAACTGAGAAGTTCGCAATGATTAGAGGACGGTAACTCGACCTCACCTTATCAAGAACACAAACCCCCCCAACCACGGTGATGTAATGTACATTTGAGGGCGCGTGCATGTGTGTCAACGCGCGAATCACCGGCAACAGCACCCACACCTCTGAACCTTCTCTCCAACAGTCCATAAAAACGGCCCAACGAACGTGGGAAGAGGAGGAAGTGCTGAGTCGACACACTGTTGTATTGTTTCAGCGGAGAAATGTGATGACCGGAGAGATTTGTCGTGCTGAACCTGGCGCTCAAGGGCCCGTTTTTAATGAGGGGAAAATGAGGCCTGGGAGCTGAATTTGCATGAAAAGGCTTGGAAACTAATCACGGAGCCCAGTGGGCGCTTGGAAAAGACAGGATCCCTGCGCTGTCAGTAGCCGACGCGGTGCTCGAATTCACAAGATTAGCCACTCTCAACACATGCAGTGGGGGAAGAAAATGATGATATGACTTCATCTGGCGGCGTTAATTCATCACTTCGCCCTGGAAACACTATTGTTATCAGCACCTTCCATTTGGGTTTGCTCACCATGTGTTAAATCCAGCATGAGGTCACTTTTTTTCAGGCAGACGGATTGTGTCAGAAGCAGACCGTTAATGGGCCAGACTGTGTCGAGTTGAACTGATGTCATGACTTTTTTTTTTTTCTTTCTTTTCCTGCGGGTTTTTTGCAAGAAAATAAGAAAATGACAGGCTGTTAATCTCATTATCACATTAGGGCCACAATGGAGATAAGCAGCTGCTATTTTACTCACAGCTAATTAAAACCAGAAACTTACTGACTCATATCATATAAGTTTACATTTTGGCATAACATGAAGGGGGACGAGAAGCCTGTGGATAAGCACTTATACAATATCTTTTAGCTGGTTTGCTTTATTCCAAATGCATGCTAACTTAAATGGTAAACTAAGTTCTTTGACAAAGGGCAGATATTCAGCTACACACAGAATTCTTTGGCCGGTATGTGGAATACAAATGGATCGTTTTCACATCTTGAGGTTTGGAAATTGTACAAGTCTGGAATATTGATAAAAAAAATACTGTTTTCTCAAGCTGACGTGCAGCACACGCAACATTTTATGTTGTTTTATATCTGCTGTCTGTCAGTATGATGCAATATTTCCTGTTGAGGAGAAGAAACTCTTGATAATTATACTGCCCTGCCATTAAATATCGATGTCCTGCAGTGGACTGAAAAAGGATTCTAAGAGGAGGCTAACTTTTTAGGTGCAATATGAATACATTCATATTACATAATAATAGGGCATAGCACATCACCAGAGTTGCTAGTAACTATAGCTGCCGTTGACTATTTAGCTCAGTTAGCCTGCAGTTAGCGGTCCTATTAGCTGACTCAGAGTCTGCCTGGACTAGGAGTTTACTACTCTGGGGGAGGGGGTTGGTGTTTACATCACTAGCAAAGGAACTTTGGACCACCAGGAGGAAAAGGTTTACAGGACAGTACCAGGGGAGGCCCAACAGGGTGGGGGGGGGGGGGGTGCCAGAGTTGACACCAGAAAAACGCCATCTATATTTAGCAAGTTAGCACAGCTAATAATGTCAGATAACAATCCATTTAGCAGGCAGTATTTATCCTTTCAAGGTCGCTCCATCTGTCCGCCCGCCTGTCTTCATCCCCTTCAAAGTAAGTGATTCTGTTAACACATTTGAGCTGTTTGTAACTTGCACACACAAACACAAACACGCACATACTATGGTTCATGCATCCTGTTTGGGTCTGATATTGGTGAGCTGTTTCTGTTTAGTCTGGCCCCATCAAAGTGGTTTACAATGCAGAGAAAAAAACAACTCTAAATATCACGCTGGAACAGAATCGACAGAACTCTGTTTTAATTAAAACACATCACGGTTTATCTGAGATATATTTTTTTGCACTTTTCAGCCTTTTTCCGCCTTTAACCAGTGGCGTTGCGGTCATTCTGCATGCGCCGTAACAAATCAGCTGCCAGGGCACACGCTCCCGTCTTATTAAAACTGATTTTCTCCAGGCTTTTTATTTCGCCGATGATTTCATTGGGTCGTTTTATTCCACAGACTCGGTAGATGCTGATAGTTAAGAGACGTTCATTTGTCAGCAGTCTCTGCGTTTCATTTTGGAACGCTGGAAATGCACTGTGACACTTTTATACCAAGAATAATGTTGTCTCGGCTCTTCTGTGGAAAAAAAAAAAAAAGGTTCTCCATTTTACAATCTGCTGCATGATGACATTAAACGTGTCATTACCTACTTGAAATCCAAAGCCTTATTATCACCGTGCTGCTGAGTGGCTTTGAGAGTAATCATGATTTTATCGTCAGAGTTACAACATCATCGCACCCATCGAGGTTCATCCAGCAGTAACACAGACCAGTGCTATGAACCAAAAGGGTGATTTAATGTAATTAGCTGGTACGTGTGGAGAAACATGTTAAAACATATACAGAACTACAGAAAATATTGCTGTAAGCTAAAGGCTGCAGTCGAGCCAGGACCAAAGTGAAGGAGAATCAAAATATTTTGCCACGAAATTAAGTCATATGTGCTGTGGCAGGGCCTGCTCTGCGTCTGCAGCAGGTATTCCAATCTGTTCTCGAAACCTCAACACAATGATGACATCAGCTCTAACGTATGTCATAAGTCTTCTACACACTGACAGCGATGGCAGAAATTTAGGACGAGAGGAAATCCTTTGACTTGAGTCTGTTCAACAGCTCAGAACCCGAGCTGACGGATGAATGAGTGTGTGTCGCCGCGACATCAGACAGACAGGGGAAGTGGAATGGTGTCCTGGGACTAAATTGTGGACACTGAAAAACTCGGGATGCTGAGGGGCCTGCAGCGGCGCCAAAAACAAGAGTACAACATATGTGGAACTTACAAGAGGTTTTGAATAATTAAGAGTTTATCAGAAACAGCACTTCACAATGTTTATAAAGTTTCTCCTAACTCAACAATTTGCAAAACTGAGCAATCTTACAGGGGAATCTGGGGAATTTCTGGACGCTTTGCTTTTCTAATATGTTGGTGTTCATGTTTTCCGTCTGCTATTGTGCAAAACATTCTTAAATTGTGTAAACTGCTGTTCCTTCAAATGAATCTAAAAAAAACATGAATGCCACACACCATTTACTATGACGTTATCTTATAGTCTAGCCCCTCAGCAACCCCAAATGTCATCCCTGGGCCAAATGAGAGTCACAGCAGCCTAATTGTGTATTCATTAAAGAAATGAGAACTATGTCAGCAGTGAAACCTTTCACATGTTTGCACTGCAAACAGAGAAATCCCCCACATCCTCATCCGGACATGAAGACATACAGAGACGACTGATCTCAAAAGCATCCCTCTTGGCAAGCCCTCCTCCTTGAGAACAACTCATCTTATAGCATGAGATCTCGTATGACTGTTCACTTAAATATCCCCCCTCTCTGCTTCATTACTATAAGGGTGGCCCGAGCTTCGTCCCTCTGGGGGCCTCAGGGTCTACTGACTTTCATAGCGCTTCAGCGCCCACGTGGCGTAACGACTTGGCCAGGAAGGACGCTCACCTGGGTGTTCCGCCAGGAAAAGCAAGCGTTGATATTAAGATTACTGCAAAAGCGGCAAAAGCGTTGCCCCCGAGAGCTGTGAATAACCCATGTTCTGTGGTGCAAAGTATATAGGGTGCTCATATTGGGCCAAGTGTCTCTCTGTGGGTTTGTAAAAGCGACTGCAGGAAGATTGAAGTTAAATGTGCACTAAGTAATTTTGGGGAAGAGAAATATTAACTGATATTTTTATGCCCAAACAAACTAAATAAACAAACTCTTTGTTTTCCAACTAAACTGACCTCAACTTTGTTTATATTTGGCGGACCCTGCCACCTTCCTAACTTCAAACAAACTTTTCCTCTGAGAACAGCTTTTTTATTCGGTTACGGAAAGGATAAATATTTCGTAGTCTGTATTATTAACTCAATGTTGTAAATATTAAAATTCTGAGATTAAAGATCATAGTGCGGCGGTCCACTCTTGACACCACACTGGCATAGATGGCGAACAATCATATCACAGGGTGGTGGGGAATGATAATACGACTGGTTTACAAGACAATAAGGTAGAATTTATTGCCCTTGACACTGATAAAATCACAGCAAGCGAAGACAAATTGAAGTGAAACTGTTCGCTGCTCATGTTTCTCTTTTACTGCTCGTCAATGGGCGGAGCAGCTGACAGTCTGACTCACCAGAGACAAGATCACAAATCACCCCTCCCCAAACACACACACACACACACACACACACATCCACCCCCCTTTGAGCTGTATCCTCCATGACCAGCGCACCGGCATGTGCGCCTTGTGGTCTGAGGTGGAAAAAATGGCTCTAAATCAGAGAACCACAAATCACAGGCAGGCTGTAGTTCGACTCCAGCAGTCACTGGAAAGCACGTGCAGGCACACGTATGCACACACACCTCTCAGGCCGAGCTCTCTGGTTTATGTTCTCATCAATGCGTGCAGCTAGATAGGGAAAGAGGGACGGGAGAAATAGTTGAGGGAGTGAGGGTATCCAATTAAGCAATTACAAGCTTTGGGGGCCCAGATTTTCCGTGACTTTATCTCAGCAGCTTCTGGAGTTCACCGTGGAGGCTCCGCGGCGTCTCCTGGAAAGAGGCCTGAGACAGGCAAATGGTGGTTTCTGATATAGATGGATGTCCATCCCCCCCTGTTGCCCCAGGGCTCAGTGGTGCGGGCTTCCATTATACATCAGAGGAAGTCTAGACTACATATAGGCTCCGAGCATGCTGAGGAGGACCGGCGGTCAATCAGTCTTTGCTATCTCCTACATTACCTCACGTTTCTCTCCCATAAGTCCAGCCCCACCCCTCTTTTTCCCCCCCTTCTAGGTTTATTTTACTGCAGTGGTAACTCTCGAAGAAATGTCTGCAGAGGTTACCTTGAAGAACAAATGGCTACTCTTGAGGTTTGGGTTAGGGTAGGCTGGAATACGGCCTTGTCTGGGAAGGGTTATGCAACACTTGGCACGTCTCTCACAGCTCCTGCCGCAGTGTGCAGGCTGTGGCCCGCATGGCACTGAGTTTAACCCAACCGTCTATTGTGCCAGACTGGGCAATGAGCAAGATAATGTCTGCCGTTGCTCACCTCTTGCTTGATGTTTTCTGCATATGCTGGCTCCCCCAGCACGGAGGGAGCGGCTGTAAAATCTATTTAGGTCAGAGCTATTATGTTTCTAACCCTTGTTCCCCGTCTCAGCAGTTTAGGGGGGTTTGGTGTACCTCCACTCCATTTGTCTCTATCCAGTCGATGTTTCTGCCTTATGTATGGTGCATGGTTTAAGGAAACAAGGGGGGACAGTGCTCGCGATGATACAACACAGGGAAGAGAATGGAAATGAGTTGGGGTTTTTTTTTCTAACTTTAAAAGATCCATGGAGGTTTGCTCAGCGTGCGTGTTCTTTTTCAGTAACACTCTCCCGACATTCATGTTGCTCCAAACATCCACACTGTCCCCCCGTCACCACTGAACAGCTTGGCGAGTGAAAATCTGGGGTGACGTATTTAAGTGAGCCTTCAATGAGGAATGAGGGCGTGTGAAAACTTCAGGGACTTGAGGGGACTTGTCAGTCCGCACTGCTGCAGGAGCAGATGCGTCCATTCACTAAAAATCGTCAGCAAAGTTTGGAGTTGTTGTACGGGTCAAACAAAGACAAGACCTCCACCAAGGACACTGGTGAGCATGTCCAGTCCGAACCAAAACATCATCTTTATCTAAAACTAAACTAAAGTGTGTCACCTTCATCAGCCATTCGTAAAGCTGATGCGAAGGATTGGCGGATCACCAAATTACGAGGTACAAGGTTAATTAATTTGTCATTTTACAAAACTGGTTGCAAAGTGGAAACAAACGTTTTTGTGGAGTGACTTGGAGTGTGGAATGATTAACTGAGGAGTCTCACAGCCTGACGACAGAAGCTGATCCCTAGTCTGCTGGTTGGGCAGCAAATACTTCTCTATCAGCAGGGTGAACTGACTTTTAGATTTTACCGATGTTACAGATGCCCAGTCGATGAGGACCAATAATGTCCTGGGTGCTTTTAATCACATGCTGCCTGTGGACAAAAAGTCTACAGGCCTGATAAAGCAAGGATAAAGTAAGGATGACGGCATAGTGACATCCGGTCTATGAGTTTATATCTCTCACGGTCTTTGCAAAGCTGTGTAGACATGTCAAACCACAACAGAGATGATCATTTGTGTTGAACTCGTAGGATGGCTTTCAATCTGTCTATGGCCGCAGACTTACTGTCTGAGACTTCTGCAGTAACTTGACCCTTCCTTGTTGTTAAACAGATAGCCGTGTAAGGGAGGGATTCTCTCTGAGCTGTAGATATAATCTGAACATTGGAGAGGCTGGGGAGGATTAACATGGCATCACTCGACGTCTCTGAGTCTTCTTCAACACTCCTGAATGGTCAAGCAAGACAGAGTGTTTTTTCACCATTTTAACCTAAAACTTTTCACTTGCACCACCTCAGCTCCTCAGATGTAGACAGTGATGTGTGTATTTGCCTTCTTTTATCAAAAAACAACAATCAGCACCTTGGTTTTGATGTGACCACTCATCGTTGTTTACAGTGCGGCCGGTGATGGCGGCGTTGTCCGCAAATATAACTAAAGAGATCTCTTCAGTCATGTGTGTGTTTGTGTGTGTACAGAGGCTCAGGTGTTGAGCACATAGAAGAGGGAGGTGCGACTGCCAATCCAAACTGACGAGGGCCTGCTTGAAAGGAGGTCCAATATACAATTGCAGGGTGTGGAACTCATGGCCAGAGTGTTACGTTTTCCAATCAGTTACAGCGATGAGGTGGTTTTGAATGCTGAGCTGGAATCAACAAACAGCATTCAGATGTAGCTCTTCTTATCTTGCAGGTGTGTGAAGACTGAGTGGAGGCCAGTGATACGGCATCTTCTGTGGATCTTTTAACTGCCTTTAACAATGCAATTTGAAAGTGTAAAGTCATGTGATTCTTATGGAGGCTGATGAGACCTGATTTCTTTTTTGCTTACATAATTCCATGTTATTGATGTTTTTGTCATTTTGGAGCACAATTAAATGAAAGTTGTAGTCCCCTATATGTTACACTAGTGAAAAATCCAGTGTTACCAATGAAAAGTTATTTGGTGGATTGTGTGTTATTATAGGACAGAGCCAGCCGAGCTGTTCCCCACATTTCCAGTTTTTTCAAGAAAGAAAGCAACTAGGCATATTTACAGAAATCTGAATCTTTTCCTTCAAATGTGTGCAATGTCTTCACGGGCCTTTGATCATCCTTGGTATATACATTTTGATGCACAACTACTAAAAAGAAATGACATCACAAACATAACACAGCCTACCTCTGCTTTTTCTCTGACAAAGTATATACATTTACAGCCAAGTATAAAATGCATCACATAACAGATCGTCACCTACGGTAATTTGCCACTATACAAAATAAAGTCATGGATACCTTGTGCCCAAGCACTGGACTGTAATGATTTCCATCTCACTTATTCCAAGGGAAATATCCTCTCAATGTGTTCTTGTGTGTGTGTGTGTGTGTATTTATATACCGTGGTGTGCAGTGAATCATATGTGTGTGTGTTCATGGGTGTGCTGGACTGGACGTGATTCAAGATACATAGGCAGAACCAGTGCTGGAGAAGATCCACGGCAGCAGATGACCGCCCGGCTTCATGTGGACCTCAGATGTTCGAGGCGAGCTGCTAGAAAAAGGAAAATTCCGCACGCAGGGTGAAAACAATAATTCAACAGGAGCAGAAGCTGTAGCCGCTGGACAGCGTATGGTATAGTGCGAGCAGACCAGAAGGAAGAAGAACAACATGGCATGACAGTTAAGTGAAGACTTCAGCAGACAGGTCACTTGAGATGTGGAGGATCAGGGCACAGAGAGGTCACAGTTCTATGGTAAACTTGGGACCCTCCGTCCTCAGAACAGAGAGATAGATGGCCTCCCTGTCAACACAAATGGGGCTGGAGATTGAGAGTCTGAGTGGGATTATGTAATCACATTATAGAAAATACCTCACTATTTTCAGGCCAGATTACACGTGAAAGACAGAGAATTTGCTTATAGTAACAATGTCAACGACCGCTTATACCTGCAGCACTCCTGCAGTTTGAGAACATAAGGTTTTTGTAAGGGTAGTTTGATTTGCCCAAATGTTACATTTTATTATATGCAAAATGAATTGTTTTGGCATACAATTTTTTTAGAGGTGCAATAAGTAAGAATTTGCCATCTTCTAAAAGACATATTAACAGGATGCATAAATAGGGGCTGCATATTTCTAACGCTGGAACTGTTCACGGTCACATTCTGTTGGTAGTTTCAGATGATTTTGTAATGGTTCCACTAAATACATTACTTATATTTAAAGAGAAAAAAAGAATATTTGTGGAACTCTGATTTTAATGATTGTCATTTTTTTTTTTAAAATAAGTTATGGAGTACTCCAAAAGTAATTAAATTAAATTACATTTTTTGTGCTCCATAGGGTTATGCAATTTATTGCAAAACATTGCATTCAATATTGAATTCAGTAGCTGACAGTGTCTGTGTAATCTGACCGTACTTACGCATGAGTTCATGATGACAATGGTGGTGTTAAGGCCATGTTAACAAGTACAAGTACACCAAACAACCCTTTTATCCTACGTTGATGCTCTGAAGTCCGAGGCAGAAGATGAACCCAGCGAAACAGTTAGAAATCAGGACAAGAATGATGATGCACTCACAGTGAGTTACTTAAATTCCCCTGCAGCTTCAAAGGAGAGGCCAACAGGAGCCTACACAAATCCCCATTCACAGAACATAATGAATCAGTTATGCATCAGTCTGTCTGAGACAGTCAAGTCTGAGAGGACACAGCAAACATATTTCCTTCCAGACATAAAGCTTGAACTCCAACATTCTGAAAAACAGGCTGTGTTTTCAAGATATATGAGGAGATATTCTTTTATAGTTTCCCTGCACGACTCCAGGACGACACTGCTCGTTGCCAAGAATAGAAATAGTCCGATCATATGGAAGTCATATGTACTTTACATCACAGCAATATGGTCTTAACAACACTGCTGTTTTGGGAATTTGAATGTATTTTACCCACTGTTCCAGGCGTCCACTTGTTTCGTTACATTTCTTTGTGATATTGGGTCATTATCATTAAACGGTGATGCAGTGCAGATTTTGTAAATGATTTAAAGTGCATCACACAGCAGTAACTTCAAACTGAGAGAAATCAAGGCAGACCTGATGTTGCACAACTAAAGCAAGTCTGAAGCGTCTCCTAATTGGTTAAAATTTCCTACAGACTTAGAGACATTAATGGAAACCAATGAAAAAAGTTTACAACCTCACAGCATGTATTTGTAAAAGGCTCAGCAAAAAATGTTAAGTGCAATTAATCACCTAGTATCTAGTTGAAGGGTCAATGTGTGATGTCGAATTCATACACGAAACTAATCAGCGGTGGTATATACTTAGATGTGCTAACTGCTAATGCAGCTAGCAGTACAGACTGGAAGCGTCAAAGTGTTGGTATGGACCCAGGATCATCTGAGGCTAGCTGGTTAGCATGCTAACTTCATTAGATAATCCTGGACCACAATGCCAATATATCATAACGTCAAAACGTTTATTTATTTACATTCTATGGCTGATTTTGGTACATTTTTGAATGTTTCTAACAAAAATTCTTACATTTTGCACCCTCAAGTTAATTTGTAAAGAAAACTACTGCAAAGACAACTGCATGGACTTTCTGCGTGTCATTTACATTAAAAAAAGTCAGTTTATGGGATTACAAATCTTACAATTATACAGCACATATCCCACAAATCATGTTCCCATGTCCCTAGTATGTAACTGAACAGAGGTGAGGGTGGTGCAGTAAGACTGACAAATGAGAGACCTAAAGCTTCTGGTTTTGGCCCTGCAGCTCCCGGCCGTCCATTAGCCCCTGCTTGGTCTTCTTCCAGCCAGTCACATATGTCGTCCTGACAGACATTCCTGTTCTCTCCGTCTGCCGCAGCGACAGCCCAGCTTGTCTCCAAACACCAGCAGACTGACGGGAGGGCGGGGGGATTTACAGTCGAGTGTTAAAATCAGGAGCAGATTGGGTGTGTTTCCCCGAGGTGTTTGATGCGTCTGCAGGCCACACTTGGGTGGAGTGCTTGTTCACTCATTCGTACAGTGCGTGTACATACAGGAGCTGTCTGGTGCTTGTGTAAAGAGACAGATGTCATCGGGCAGCTGCACACCTCTAAAGGAGAAAGTAATGATTGACTCAGATATGGGAAGTCCTTTATGACTGTTTGGGTGTACGACTGTTTGCATTAGCACAGCTAAGGCCACAAGAAAAGTACAGTATTTCTGAGAAAATCCCTAACAATTCCTCAAATCACCTTAGCAGAAGAAACACGGGAAACACATTATCCCCAGTATCACTATAGGACATGATATTTGGCACCTAAGGCACAGATCAAGTGTTTATGCTGCCAATGAATAAAACTTAACGGCACAGAGAAAGCACAGATTACAAAAAGGATTATAGAAATCATTAAATGCTCCACTTAGGTTGTAAAGAAAGAACTGGATACACTTACGTACACTCACAATAGCAGAAGTTGTCACATAATTGCTTTTCTAGAAAAGTCATCTCTCTCTTGCTGTTGCTGCTGAAAAGCCCCCATGTCAAAAGGTGCAGTGCGGCCTCGAGACTGGGTCCAGGCTATAAAGTTTACAAGCCCTCGACTGTGAATATCTGCGAACTTGAATTTCAGCTCGAGGAGAGTGTATAAGTTAAAATTTGCAGGCGTGTGCAAACATAAATGGTAAAAGTGGACTTTTCAAGGCTGCATGTCTTTCATCACCTGGATTTATGACTTGCTGACAAAATATCACATGCCTGAATGAAGCTGCTCAGTACACACACAAATACATCCACGCTCATTAACGGTAATGGAGTGGCACCATTTTAGACCTGAAAGGGCTAACTTTGATTATCTTGCCTGGGTCTACACAGGGTGCCTCCCTATAACTCTGTCACTCACTATATTGTAGTGGGCCTGAAGTGGCTCGCCGCCCGGTAGCAAAATGGAAATATTATGCTTCTGAGTTTTATACCATCTGCCCTCCTGCAAAACTCCTCAAACTGTGACAGGAAATATTTAGACAACAAGATCAGCTCTGTTGAAATCACAGGACAGATGGGACCAGACAGAGCTGAGGATAGAGGAAAAGAAACTATTGCACAGTCGTGCGTGAACTCTGGAGATGTTTTTCTATGTATTTCCCAGGATGGTTTATTTTTTTTTAATAGAACAATTTAATAGACATTTTCAGAACTTAATGTTTTTATCATGTTTCCTGTTGCTCTTCACAAAGAACATATTGTTTTCTTTCCCTGGTAAATGCTGCTCCATATCCCCCTTTTTTTAATGCAGGCTTAATATCTGTGGTCTTTTGTCCAAAGTTGAAATAAAATCACCCGTGGTTACATCATCAGGTGTTATTTCTTCAGCTCCTCTACAGCTTCAGAAGACATTAGGCCAACGCTCTCACAGGCTGGGTAGGCCTCTCCCTATTAGAGGTAAACTGATCTCGATGTGTATAGTTGGTCATGTACCTTTTTATTTTTTCTGGTTAATGGCCAGATTGAATAGCAAGATGGCCAATTTTGTAAAAAGTTATTTTCTTTTCAAATCTGAAAAAAAAAAAGCAACAATCTGTTCGCCCTGCTGCCATCTGGCAAGCGATACAGCAGTATCTGCTGAATTAATCCCATCCTCAAATCAGGTCACCCCATCTGTTTCAAGGATTTGCCATTTAATCATCCATTTATATATATTTTCAATTAGAACCATAAAGGGGCTGAAGTAGTTACAGATACATGACTGAGCACTTTAAGAAAATGAAGCCTACTTGTACTCCTCCAGAGAGGTCACGGGTCAGGGTCAGGAGCTGAACACCACACCCTGAAGCTGTTGCAGACTGGTTGTGTCCTAATTCTTAGCCATATATTAATTCAAAGCAGGTGTTTGATATGTACTGCAGTCATGCTGGGGAGTTGACAATATGCGTACCGAAAATGTGAGAGTGTGTGATGTTAATTGCACCTCGATACAATGCACAAAGGATACAGAAGAGTTTGTGGTGAGATCTTCTTGAATGATCTTGGGGGAAAACTATTCATTTTTATCATTAGCACTAAGTATTTACATCCATTTTGATGTCTCTATATTAAAAGAGACGTAGGCTTCTTTGTTGACTGGAGCTGGCTCAGGCGTGGAGACACAGGAGCAAAAACAGGATGAGGGGGATCAAAATGCTGGACAGTATGACAAACTGATGTGTTTTTTTTTTGGAGGATTACATTCTAGTAGTAACCCACAATAAAATGATGACCCTCAAAATGAGCATAATAC
This sequence comes from Acanthopagrus latus, assembly GCF_904848185.1. Lineage (NCBI taxonomy): Eukaryota > Metazoa > Chordata > Actinopteri > Spariformes > Sparidae > Acanthopagrus > Acanthopagrus latus. The sequence goes on along the minus strand of NC_051054.1, from coordinate 16,583,179 downwards.
CATCACCTATAAGTTTAACTGCCAGAGTTTGATTGAAAACTGACAGAGCCTGAGACGCATAATTTCCTGTTAGTGTAAAATGGTACATTGATTTCTTTTAAGCTAACTGCAAGAACAGCACACTATATAGATTAGCTAATAGTGCATGCTGTACACAGTTAGTTTAAAGTGTGGAATTCATCTGTAGCGAGTGCCTTGCCCAAGCACACCATGGCACAGTCTTCACCATGAGGTCTGAGGGATAATTTGTATCCAGTGAAAAACCACTACTGGACCACCCTGCGAAGTAAAAACCTATTCTTCACACAGTGTTGCTTCTAAATGTAAGGTTGCATCACTTGATAGAATTGTAATTAATGAGCTGCTGCCAGATGACGAGACAAAAAGAAAAAAAGGTTTTGTCTTATTCAGCGCACTCCATCTCAGTTGCGACTCGAGTCTTTCCAGCAGCGCTCACGTCCGCCATTTAAGTGTTCATTATCGCCGAGCTATACGTCAGTGGAATAACAGAGCAGGAGCGTTTATTTTCTCAGCTCCCTCCATTCATCAATCCCGTGATCCCTGCTACTGCATAAACCCTCACGTCACATTGCGTTTGACTCAGCCAGTGGGTTTCCTCTGCGCCGAGCAGTCGAAGGGGTTGATCACACGGATCCAGACGACTCTGGCAGTGTTTGGGTGCTAATCAGACTGCAGGAACCCACCGCTCGTCCTGTGGTTTAGACACATAATAATCCCATGTCAGTCAGATATGTCTGCGCAAACACACATGTGCTGTCTCCCACTGCCTTTAACACACATAAACAATCTTTGATTTCCTCTCCTCTTTAATGTCCGTCCAACTCTGTCTTCTTATGTCTGCATACAGTGCAAACACACACAGTTGCGCGTACGCGTCCGGGAGCAGCGAGGTAAATCTATTTCCAACTGTTTCTGATTACCGTAATTGGCTGGTGAGGTTGAGGAAATGCGTGACAGCGGAATCTGGGGTAGCAAAACTGACCCTGGTGAAAAACGAGTGGAAAAGTAGGCGAGCGTCTAAGCGAGAGAAGTCATACCAGTGTTCGGAGTCAGGGTCGGCAGTGTGTGTGTGTGCAAGACCCGTGAAGTTTAGTCTGTCTTCCACTGTGAATCATTCATTCTCTAACTCTGTTTAGCGCGTGCACACACTCACGAACACACACACATTCATTAAGATTTAGCTGAACCCCAGATCCTGGCTGACTCATAGGGTTATGCCAAATGCGAGTGTGAGGATTAACGGAGCACAGGGGTGATGAGTAAAGAAACCACCTCGAGCCAGTCAGAACCGATCAATCACACTCCGATAGCTGGTGCCGATGAAGCCTTTCCCAATGATGCCCACTCACAACAATGACAACAGCTTCAGTGGGGCTTGGAAAGGAGTTCAAGTGGTCATTCACCCACACACAAAGAAAATATACATATGGTAGCCAATGGAAGTATCTTGAAATTTGTCAGGCAAGAGATGTGAAAAGTTTCGGAGAACTTGGACATAAGGGGAAGAAATCAGACAATTCCTCGGGTGATTCAATTGATTTTGATTGAACATTCAAATAAAAAATATGTTCATAAAATTTGCTTAGGGGCAGAGTGGGAAATACAAACTTAGCAATAAAAAGATAGTCTTCTTAGAGATCAACACAGAAGGCTTGCCATACTCATGCTAGCAACTCTGTGAGGCTGCACTTAGTCCCAGTGTTGTGTTGAAATAAATGCTAACATGCTTGTATTTACTTCACTCTATATGTTATAGTGCTTAAAACATGCCTGTTTTAAGGCAATGCAATGGTTGCTACTTTATTCTTGTTTAGGTAGAATTTTTCTATTTTTCTCTCATCACATTGCTGTACTGAAGGCCTGATTAGGTTATGGCACACAAAAAAAACACATTTTTAGGTTCTAGGTGCTGTATTGTAGACAACAGGTAATATATCAGCTCTCATCCAAGAGGCTTCTTCAGTTCTAACTAACTGGAGGGGAGTTGCAGGCTTTTAAACTCTGTGTGGGAGTGTCCTTAGAGAGTCGTTTGTCAAAACTGGATCTTTGTCAAAACTTCTAAAAGATCCAGAGCAGAAGTAGAGGAGGAGACGGGGAAAACGTAACAACATCGTCATTCCCGGGATCTTCAAAAATCATTGTAGTTATTGTTGTTCAATGCAGTTAGGACTGAACAGATTTGTGCAGTGGGGAAACAAAACAACCTCTCGTTAAACAAATGGCACAACACTGAAGGGCCACCGACTCAGGTCTAGACTCTGCTGTCCACTTAAATCTGAAGGAGAAAAATCATTCCTTTGGGGACAACAATGTGAACATATTGGCCAGAGAAAGAGGTCTGAAAGAGGAGTAAAAGTATCCATCTCTGTATGTCAAACTCCCAAGACAACTTAACAACCATTCACACCTGGGCTCATTGAGCCCTAGCAACTAACATGAAGGCCGATTGAGTCCCACAACGATCCACAAGTGGCCCTTACGACACTGAAACTCAGAGCTCACTTGTGCCTTTCATGACTCTGTAAGGACACTCCCACACAGAGATTAAAAAAAAAGCCTGTGTCTCCCCTCCAGTTAGTTAGAACTGAAGGAGTCTCTTGGGAGAGAGGTGAAATGTCTTCAAGAAACTGAAACACATCCAGTTGTCTACGATACGGCACTTAGAATTACCATGACCTCGATGACTGCGAACTTTCATCAACATGTGGTTAGGGTTAGGAAAACATCATGGTTTGGCCTAAAGTAGCCTACCTGTTCTGGTTTCCACAAAAACAGCTGGAAAAGTCCCCAGCCCCCCTTAAAAAACACCTGATGTTGTCGCTACAAAAACAGCTGGAAATGTCCCCATACATTTGTCGCCTGCTTGCCTGCTTGGCAACCCTGTTGGCTTGTAAGAACGCTGGCAACCAGTGCACCTCCACCTCCTGATGTGAAGGGCAGCTAGTAAGCATATAATGTGAATGTCAACCCTGGACATTTCTGTGGTTTGCGGAAACTTTAACTGCAGACATTATATCTGGGCGACTTGTATCACATTAGCAAGCAGAGTCGGGGCTAATGAATGGCAAAAAATAGCATTAAAGTTAATAGCCAACTAATCAACAAGCTGCTATCACTGCTAACAGCTAGCTACTTGGGACCATTATTTGTCATTGTCTCCCATGAATGTAGAGAAATTAATGTATCAAATTTCATGGAAATCCATCCAATAATCGTTGATATTCCAGTTACCAACAGGCTGACAGTGCCATCTCTGGAGCAATCCAGCCAACACGGTGAATTTGCCTTTAAAAGGATCTTTGAAGGAACGTGATATGTGTGTATGACTCTGGGTCTTGGGTGTGTGGTATTATGTCTCACCGGGCATACAGCAGCCGATACTTTCACAAGAAACAGTGATGCAGACACAAACATTTAGTTAAATGACTGATGACACGCTTAGAGACAGTGACTCACATAAACAGACAACGTTCACCTGTGCGCACACACACACAGACACTAATCACCCAAACATAATCTTTTGTGGTGACGAAGAATGAACCAGACTCCTCAAGTTTGGCTTCGCCCCTACCTGAGAGGATCATACTATAGTGATAAGATCAGGGACGGCTTCCCTGTAGCGTGATGACTGAGCGGACCTGCAGCCGTGCATTGTTCCTCCGTCCCCTCTGGATTTGTCTGTCTGGGCCGGCCGGTGCAGGGTCGCCTGAGGGTTGTGTAAATACACACTAACTCTGGGTGGGATGAAAGCTCAAAGGGATTTTCCATGACTCGCCCCGGCGAGTGGAGCGTGCCTTGCCAAACAAACGCATCATCTTCCTTGCCGGCGTTTAGGTAGCATCGCTAGGGAGTTAGAGGTTCTCCCTCCGATTCATCTTTGTTGTTGCTGCAACCGCCCCCCCAAAGTTTCTGCAGCACAGCACCACCAGCATTAGGTTTCCATATGATGTGGTTATTTGTTGTGATGGTGATTCTTTCCGACTGATGTCATCTGGAGCATGGCCACAGGGAGCAATTTAGTATCTCTGTTTTGGGAATACATGTTTTACTGAAATGAAGCATCAGACTAACCAGAGGCACTAGCTAACCACATTATCTTACACTGAATAACTGCGGTCAGAGATGTAAACTATCGAGTCTTTATTATGCAGTTCATCATTATGATATGTTAATATATCATGGCTGAGTTTTTCAAAGCGACGGGGATACTACACTCAAATCCATGCAGCACCGTCATCTGACCTGTCCTTTTGGATAAAATCTATCCGACAAGTGACAGATTCCTCTCACTTCCCATTCTGAAATTTCATCTGCTTATTTGACCAAAACACACAGACTCCATCTCACCTCCTGTCACGGCGAGTCCAACAACAATACTGCGTGTGTTTTTCTAATGGCTCCCATCAGGAGATGAGACTCATAAATAACCATCTCCTTCACTTTGTTTACCCAGTCTGCATCTCCTTAGTGACAGGCGTGTTGCCAGCGTTATTCCTCTCATGGCCGCATTGACAGGAGCGAATATTAATAAATGTCATTAGCCTCAGTCCACCGGATTTATTGGTTTAGACGTCAGTGTCGTTCTGGGCACGGTATGACCCAACCACACGCTCCAGAAACTGAGTGCAGAGTGATTTCTGCAAAAAGATTCACTTATATATCACATTTTGTTCTTTTTCATCTCGCGTTGCCCGTCAGTACAAGATGATAACATGGTGAAAGACAGAGGACGTAAATCTCTCTCTCTGTCTCTTTCTCTTTCTCTCAGGTACACCTTTTTACTGCAAAAAGCTTCCTTCAACTCACCTGATATCCTTTAGACTTTCACTGCACTTAACCCTAAACTCCCTGTCATTAGGCAGTTGGCTGACATAGTAAATGCATGACATCATGACCAGCGTTTGCCCCTGATTGATGTCTGTTTTTGTAGCCTGACCCACAAAAAGACCCTCACCAGGTCATTTGTCGTGACATTTGTGTGTGTGGTATTATTCCAAATGAATATATTATTAACAGCAGAGACACAGCGCAGTTAAATTAAACATAACAATAAAACAGGCGATAAAGCATAAGGGACGTATTTGCCCATTTTTAACTATGCCATGCGTCACTAAAAATCAGCAAAAAAATGCATCTCAACTTTGCTGGACTCCTCTGGGAGTGATTAGTATCCCCGACATCACATCCTGCTTACACAAGAAGATCTTGTTGCACTTAGTATTAATGGCAAAGTTATTATTAAATCACACAAGTGTGCAGGCCAAAAGTATTTCCTGTTTGTGAATGCACCAGTTCTGCGAAGGCTTGAGAGCTCACCCAACCTTTGAAACCATTGCCATTCTGATACCAAGCCTGCCATCTAGTGTTGGTGAGCCTGCTGCTGCAGCTTTTCATCACAGAGCACTAGAAAGATTTTTTTTTATTTTTTAGTGTACATTTTTTATGGAAACTGCATGGAACTGCTTTATGCCTGCCTGCCAAATATCTATCCGTACGCTTTTTTGTATGTGAGTATGTCTTTCTTCTTCTTTTGTTTGAAGTTGCTGAGACTCCGGTAAGCTCCTGGTGTGTATTAACAGCCAGAGCAACATGCTTATATAAGGTAATACCAACAACATATGTGGGCACTGCCGGGACTAGCAGAAAATGTGGACACACATGGTCAAAATTATATCCCAACATATTCACGGTCAACTTACCTACATTAATCAACTAAAGGTGGAGGTTCTAACTGTCTTTGCATGTCACAGTGTTTTTATTTAGGGATCACAGTGTTTTTATTCTCTTTTTTTTCATACAAGAGGAACCATTTTGGGAGATCTTCCTGCAGTTTGGACCTATATATTACTTTCACTCGAAGCCAGAAGTTCAAATGTGTACAATACTGTATGTATTTGGTTTTTGTGTCTCAGCATCCCCACGTCTGCTTTTGCTTATGAACAGAAAAGCTTTATTGCCCCTTGAAGGAAATTGCTGTCTCAAATGAGCCTTATAAAAGATATTAGACATAAAAACCAGACTTGCATTGCCATTAAAAGCACATAACGTCAAGAGAGCACTTTTGCAAAAGAAAAAAAAAAGGCGCAAGGGTAGAGCGAGGCCAATCTCTAAGGTCAAAGGTCAAGTTCAGATACAGAATAAACACTGGTGGAGATTTAATAACCAGTTGGAAGTCGTGAGCCATGACCATGATAACATGGTCTGGTGCACAGACAGAACATACAACAATGACAAAATACAAGCAACACAATGTAACTTTCAGGAGGAAGAGACACTTGGGATGGTGGTTTGGGTCCAGCACCAACCCTCAGTGTCAAGACTTGACAACCTGGTAATGAGACTCAATCAACTGTCTTTCTCCGGAAAGTTACATAGTGTAGATTTTACTTTGATGAAAACATCTATAGCTATTCATACATACAGTTTTGTCTTGGGCATATTGAGGCATACTTTCATCAAGATATTAAGTAACATTTTACTCGTACATTTTTTTCTGTGGTTGCAAAAAAAACTTGGTTTGGGCATTTTTGTCTTCATTTGTGTGTTTTATTTAAACTTCTCGTAGAATTTATATTCAACAGCAATGTCACAGACAAAAAAATTACTAATATTATAGAAATGTTGAAAGTATTTCAAACATCTCAAGTTGAAAATACTGTTTTTACCTGTCTGATTTATTGGTTATGATCTGCCTGGTAAGCATTTCTGTACTTTTATTGCATGCCCATTTTGATGCCAATACTTTTGTTCGTGAGTAGAAATTTAAATAGTCGACTACCAATATTATCCAACTGCTATTACTGTTTTATTTATTATTCCATTTTTGTGGAGATTAACCTTTAATATTGCTTTAACCTCTGCTTAAATGTTTGTATGGTCGACAAATGAAACATGCCAAGCTGGAATCTTAGACATGATATCCATATTTAATGAAACATCAGCGACTCTACCCAATTACTCTCCAGTGATGACTTACTGTACTTACGTTTGTGTGTGTCGGTCTGTTTCATGATGTGGCAGCTGGGTGAGGTAGATTTTATCTCCAACCATCTAACAGGACATTTCCCTCCTGGGTGCCACATTTACACTCTAACTCTTTGCCGTCTGGTTCACTCAAGCAGGACTGTTCTATATCACCACGGGTATAGACATATTAAGTGTCTGTTATTTGCTGGAGAGTGCAGTGGTGCTGTAGAATAAATCTTATTTTAGCCTTTATATTGCTTCAGGCAGCTTAAAAAAATCAGCATGTTCTGCCAAATGGCAACAACAGGACACATGTGGAACTGAGAAATAAATCATTTTCATTTGTTCTGCTGCCAACTGTAAATGAGTCCTTTCTATTCCAGTCAAAACATTGAAACATATGGAGAATGGCAGGTTTCGTGAACTAGACAATTTTATTTGCTTTTGAAGCTATCAAACCAACATGCTGATTACATAAATTACATTTAGCAGAGTGGTTTCCAAAGACAGTAATACCTAATTTACGTTCTTTCCAAAAACAATACAAAAGACACTGTGAACAGCAGAAGGCCCGTGCACCAAGCAAAAACGCAGAATGGCCTCTAAATATTACAATCACTTGTCAAAAAATCATAAAAATGTATATCATTGTATAAAAAAAAACATTTCAATTTGTATCCAGCGCATTTCAATGTGTGTACGTGCTAAAATTCTGCCTCTCGAAGTATATCCATTACATCTAATTATATCTTAACTAGATTCGAACCTAATCAGACTACAAAAAAAAAAGCAGTGACTGCCAGAAACAGGCAACTCAAGCTGTGAGTGGCGCCGCTCATTGAGCGAGATGTCACTGCGAAAGTGATCCCCGGCCTGCAGCGCTGACAGTCTTCACCACAGTAGGAGCAGACGTCCATGATGTTCAGAACGTCCGAGTTGTATGTTCTTGTTGCTTTTCTCGCTGTGAGACAGGAAGAATAACCATATTATGTTGAGATAATCAGCACATGGCAAGTTTGAGCCGCAGTCCAACACAAAGAAAAACATACTCTTTTTGCAGCATGGCTGATACAGCACACTGTTTTTTAGTTGCAGGTTTAGATGAATGTATAAAATACTGTGAATTTTCAGCAAACGGCAACAGTCTGTTTTTGAGACAGTACTCACTGGGTTCATAGTAGTCGAACACCTCCACCACAGCATCCTGTAAGTGGGCCATTTTGTAATCTCTGACAAAAGGAAGTTTGATGCAAACCTCTGACTTGGTGATCTGCAAAAGCGACCAGGAAAATTAACAATTATATGATGTAGACAAAGTATACCTTATAGAGAATTTTCTTTTTTTTCATCCCAAATGATTTAGGAAAGTTTTACCAAGTACAATTGCATGTGTGGAAAAAAAGTCCTATAAAGACTTTCTTGGCTCTAGAGGAAGTTTCATGTCACTGAACAACTTGCTTTCAGTAATGCATTGTGGGTAACGTAGGCACCTGGTTTAGTAAAAGCAGACCACTGATCTAGCATTGCGCTCCTATAACAAAGTTAGATGGACGGTTCATAAACAGCTGATCAAAACAAATACAGCAGAACCAGAGATATCACCTCTTTATTCCACACATTCTTCTTCCTTTTTCACCTGACACCTTCATTACCCACAATGCAACTAATCCTTTCGAGTGGCATCATCGTTTAATAAGTGTTAACATGTTGTCAGTAGTGTTTCTGGGACTGTTTGCAGGAAGAAAAAAAAATAAGTTACACGTCAGGATTTGAATACTATTCTTAGATTTCTAGAGTCAACTTTAACTGCCTACATGCAACAAATGAAAAAACCTCAAACAAATTAAAAGTATTTAGTAATCCCTCACAATAATTTTATTCTTGGCAGGGTGGTGAAGGCAGGATTCATGATGTAAATCATCAAGTTTATGAGGGGGAAAAAAGTGGGGCATAGATGTTTGCCTGAAGGAATGAAAAAGGGTTCCAAAAAACAGTCAGTATCTTTTTGGTCTTGTTTTTTTTAATGGTAATATTGGGTCTCAGTGACCCGAGCTGGAGTATGTCTGGAGCCGTCAAAGATGATCAACAAATGACACATGATTGGTTTTGACAGCTAATTGCACTAAACTGTTGCATATAATTGATATAAAATTAAATACCTAACTACAACGAATTGCAGTGTGGTTGAAGCCTTCACCAGAACTGCCAAGAAAAATCATCATGTTGGGAAATTAAACTTATGTGGAAAAACAAACCATAAATGATGGTTTGAATTAATATTAAGAGAGCTTAAAATGGCATATTTTTACTATTTTTTTGTGTTACTTAAAAATGTTTTGTGCATTTTTTAAGCACTTGTGGTTTGACAAAACGTTTGTAGAACTAAAGCTGCCATGTGGCCTGGCTCAACTTTTTAACGCCCAACCATGAAACGATGACATGATGAAACACTTACTGAATCCAGGTAGAGGCTGACCTTCTCGGGCTGTATCTCCACCTTCCTGATAAGATCTGTTGGGGCGGCAGCTGCGGGAGGGAGACTGAAGCCGCTGAGCATGCCCACATCCAATATGGCCATGCCTGTTTGAGAAATCAGCTGATCGTCCTTTAATCTAGAGGATGAACACAGACGTGTCATGATTCTGTATGAATCGAGTCCCTTGTTTTACTGATATTTTACATGCATGACAACCGATATATTATTGACACATAGGTCTGCCCGTTTTGTAGTACGTACCTCATGCATATAGATAACTGTAGGTGATTGTGGTCTGTATCCCCAGTACCATCCACACTCAATGAGAAAGCCTCCTGGGCTGTGGCGAGGCTCTTTGAAAATGCTTTGCTCTCCAGGTTGTAGAAGATAATTATCTGGGGGGGGGGGGTTCATGGACATGTTTAAAAAAAAAAATCAAAAAACTTAGATTTAATAGTTAGCTGAAGAGCTGAAGTTGACTGCACTGCCTGATAGATGACGTGTCTGTGATGTAGATGATGAAGTGCAAATGCGGGTCACAAAGCAGGATCTGTTATAGTTGTGTCCATTAAGCAAAAATGAAACAAAGACTGAATCTCTGTATGTATTTACTTGCTTCAAAGAATCAAATCAGGGAAGGTCAAAGACAGACCCTGTAATAGAGGACAGGTTGTGACATTGAACATTGTGAAAAGATTAACCCTTTACCTCCTCTGAGCGATATTATCTGGACACCCTGAATGAATACAGTACTTCAAGCTACATAATGTGTACCAGATGTTAATTACTAGGACTCCATTATCATGCCATATTTGCATTTAGCATTCACAATGCAGTACGTTGTACTGGCTGAAGCCATCGTGCACAGCTGCCGCCTTGGATTTATTCTGGTCATGCTCCAGATGTTAAACTACTCTTCATGTCGAGATGAATGTGATGGAGGTATGATTACATTCCTGCAGTGCGAGAATTTCTCTGAGCATAGATAGGTTCAGCAGAATATAATAAATGCACTAAAAAAACAGAAATTACCTGAACCATTGCAAATCCTCTTCCTTCCATGTATATATTTAGGTTTACATCTTTGTCGGCGTCAATCTGAAAGACATAAAGCAAAAAATATATATATTTATAAATGAATAGCCCGAGATGATAATAGAACAGTATATATAGTATCAGAAATTCAACAACAATTATAGGACTACCTGTCGGCTCTGATACGTGCGATAGGTGGTGGAGTTGATGTGAAACAGCGACACAAACGAAGACGTTGGGGAAGATATTTTGACCATAAGGTTGATGGCGTTGGCTCCGCTCAGTGCAGCGTAGATAGCCAGAGCCTGGAGGGCAACCACTGTGTCCTGAGGAAGAGAGAGGGTGACGGGTTAAAAAAAGAAACCTGCATCTGGACTGAATCACCTTACCTGTCATTTTGTGCAGAACTGGCGGATAGTTTTGCAATATGGTGCCGGTGTTGAAAACTGTGCATAAAACATAATTATGAAATTTTAAGTCCAGATACCAAACCACATGAAGCCAAATCTAACTATGTGACTCCAGTCAGTCAGCAGTCCATCAGTTTGTCAGGTTTCAAAATTAGCTTACAGCGAGCTCAACCTGACGGGTAGTGGGTAGCAGTATCAGATGCAGAATTTTAACACCTTACATACACAAAAACTCTTGGTTCTCCCTAGTTTATAGTGTATCTTGTACTCATATTGTATTTGATGCTGCCCAGTTAAAGGTCTAGTATGTAGGATTTGACAACAAGCAGTAATTTGTTTAGTTTGCTGTATGCAACCAACTAAACATCCCTCGCCTCACCCTCCCCTATAGTGGCTGCTAAAAGTGCAAAAAGAAAATACGACAGGCCCTCTTTAGAGGCAGTGTTTGGTTTAACCACTCTGAGCTGCTGTAGAATAATGGCAGTGTGATGTACCCACTAACTCTGTCGGTACAAATGGCTCTTCCGAAGCTAGCAAACACACAACGATTCTTTGTTGGTGATTTTACACTACATGAAAACATTTTCTTAAGTTACACCCAAAGCCTGCACCACTGGACCTTGAAGCATCAGTTTCTCCAGTGACAGAAGAAGACGCAATGTCACCTGTGTCGTCCCGTAGCCTCCTAGATGGTTCCTCTGCTTGCTTAACCATTTCATGAGCACAAAGCCCTCCACCAAGCTGCCACGCCTAAAAAAAGCCAGCAGCACGTAAGAGGTCATCTCGATCTGAGCTGAGCGCGGCTGCCAGTCGTGCGAGTCCAGGCCGGCTGAGGAGGCCCACGTCATGACTCCATCTTCGGGACAACATGACAGAAAATGAAATAAGCGTGAGCTTATACACCAACTGGACAGGTTTAAAAAGCTGAAACATTAATTTCTGTTTTTGCCACTCTGGGATCAGAATCTTAGGAACCTGAGACCCACAAAACTCACATTTTCAGACTTGCTGGAGTGTCAGGTTTAACCTTTGTGCATTCTGAAGATAAAACGACACAACGTCTCAGCCAAATTACCTCTGTAATCTGCTCTACGCTTGAGCTCATCAAGTGCAGTTCCAGCCACAGGACTATTGGCCTGAGATAAAGCGTAGGCCACCAGACACAGGCTGTAGTTACTGACCACTCCACTGGACACTTTGTCCTCCAGGTACCTCACGGCCAGGGACACATTACTTGGGTACATGTCCTTCATAGAGAGGAACCAGACAATCATTAACTGGCTCATTTTGGGAATATACTTAAAGTACACAGCACTTATATAACATACTCTGATTAGGATTTCTCACCGCATAGCTCTCGTCCTCCAGCAGCGCAATCAGCACAAAGGCAGTGAGTGCTACCGGACCATTATCCAGCCCTCCCTGCATTTCTGTGTGGATCAACCTGCCAGCCTCACTGAACTCTCCCTGGGGCCCCTGCTGTTTCACGAGCCAAGCCACGGCCCTGCTCAGGACACTCTGGTCTACCTGCATGTAGGGCTGAGCCTGGATGAAGCACTTCAGCACAAAGGCTGTCAACCTGGGACCACAGAGAGAAGGAGGAGCGTTACAGGCGGATAAATTAGAGCATTTTTCACTTTCTAAACTAAGACAACGTTGGTCTGATTAGCTTGGGTCAGTTGTTGACATACCATGTGCTACCAGATGTGTCGCTGGCTCCAAAAGCAGCAAATGAACCATCATTTCTTTGGTAGGACAGTTGTCGCTGATAGCCTAACAGTGGAAAATATGACATACAACTCAAAAGATGCCCTGGTACGTCTATGTAACACATGATATAACCTTGCCTTTCTATTATACTGTATACAGCACATCGACTGTATGTGTGAGACTCATGCAAAAGGCTGCTTACCTTCCATCATGAAGCGCAGAGCCCTGCTCCTGATGTCCTCATCGTCCTGGGCTGACATGTCCAGGTACTGAAGCACATAAACACTTGGAGCAAAGTGGATCATGTTCTGCTCCCCACAGCCAAGAGGCTTCTGAACCAACAAATTCATGTGTTCGATGGCCGTGGCAATGATGTCACCTGTATAAAGCAATATGGGGAAGGGGGAAGGATTTAACTGTTGCACAACACGTTCACTAACAGGGGACAAGAAGTGTCCATTTTTATGGATCAGTCCAACTTTTTATGCCTTTTTCAAAAAAATAAAAAAGGGAGAAAATTCACATAACACGTGACAATTCAAGCATGGTGTTATATATACATATGTACTCCAATAACAGCTGAGTTAGCTTGGAACCAGGATGAACCTTGGTCAATTTTCCTGTTTCCTGGTTAACTTGTGTGATAACTTATGTGTCAGGTGTGTCGGCTGAACATCAACCCCATCACCAAAGACACTTACGTTTGAGTTAATGTCACTAACAATATAAAGCCACAGTATATAGATGCCACTGGTTTCAAAAGTGGTGTTTCTTCATCTCTCCTCAATTTGTTTTTTTTACACATCTTTTGAATGTTTTCAACAAGAAGCTTTACATAATGCCCCGGCATCCATTTCAGTTACAACGTATGGAAGGAGAGGGAAGAAACAAAAAAAAAACATAAACAAACACCATCCCCGGCAGAAAACGGCGCTGTCATAACAAGTACAGCAACCCCAAATTTGGCTCCAACTGAGGAAAATACTGAGCCTTGCCTTTCTACCATGACAAATACCCAACATCCCTCAACCTGAATGGAGCCAAGCCAAACAGCCAGACAGCTGTTCAGAATTTGCCCGCCATAAACATTCCTGTTTGATGTCCATCATTTCCATTTTCTTCCACCCGGCAGCACCTAAATGTTTTGCAGGATGGCGCTGAGCTCGACACAAAGGAAAAAATGCAGGCATATATAACACATGCCTAATTGACTAAAAGTAAACATGAACAGCACTCGGATGGAACTGCCATTGGCACAACGGGGAAGACGAATGGTAGACATACCAACCAATGCCACATGGGCCCTCCGGCTGCCTGGAACCACATCTGGCGGATAGGAGTAGGAGGCGGATGTGGAACTGTTGCGTTGTACCAGCTCCAGGAACAGAGTCTCTGAGAAGGACCGTTCAACTCCCTCGGGCTTCGGGAACATGGAAGTAATTCACTGTTATCATAGGATTAACTGCATGCCACGTAGCTCTGTGCATTTTATACCGCACACTTAAGTTTAAACGCACTTTTTTACCGAGACGTTTGCCAGAAAAAAAAAAAAAGGATTTGAGCCAGCAACCTCTTGGCCACAACCCCAATATCCTCCTTCGCACACTCAGTTCATAGATGTTATCCAATGTTTCCATCGTACCGTACCTTCACAAGCACTGTCCAAACAAGGCTGTCCGAGGCCTCTGCAGACACGGCGTCTACAGACACTTCCATCACGCCCAGAGCCACGGCCCTTATAGCGAACAGCGCTGACGCAGACCCGTGGCTCCCCAAGCTGAGTTTGTGGGCATTTATCACAGAGATTTCCTGTCCGTCCTCCAAAACAAACTCATAAGCCTCACTCTGTGCTAGCAGCAGGATGACCTGTGGAGAGCAACATATAAAACAAAGACAGTATCACTCTCTGTGTGCCTTAAATATCTGTTTATTATCGGAAGACACTAATCAAATGTCAGCTAGGGAAAAAAGTAACGCTTGTGACATAGATCAGATAATTTACCAACCCCTTTTTTAGCACATACTCCATCTTTCATACCTCGATGTCGTGCGCTAAATGGTTGACGACGTTCACCTCCAGCACGATCTCCTCTCCTCTGATGAGGTGCGACGGGGCATCCAAAGACAAGGAAAAATCTTTGGACACGCTCAACTGTGAATTACACAACATAAACTAGTTCAAAAAGCAGCTCTGGCTGACATTGTAATTATTGGACATCAAAAGTCAAGGAACGGGGCTCCGTCCACTCGGGTTCTGTGAGGTTAGATAAGGTTAAACTTCTTTAAAAGTGAAGATATTTAGCATCGTCATGTTCATAATGACAATATTATTTATTTCGCCGTGCTAGCATCCTGGCGCACAGTCTGCCAGCCAGTATGTCCAACAGTTTGTTCCAGACTCAAACATCTGGATTGGCACAAACCTTTGTACAGACATCCATGGTTCCATGTGGATGAATAATAATGGTGTTTTGTGATGTGCCGACCTTTCCTCTTCCTTCTTGACATTTGTGGTTTTGAGTGAAATGTCTCAAAATCGGCAAGTTTAATGGGATAGCTTAATGTTCTCGTCAGAACCATTTTTTTACACTAAGAAATTGCTCCCCTGACATTTCCTCCACAGCGTTGTCATCTGGTTAAAATTTCAATGAGTCAAGATGGAATGACCCATCATCCTCAGCTGCATTTTATGTTAGGCGCAAATTAGAAGCTTCCGTGCTAACGAGATGCTGCACATGATAAATATCTTAACCTGATTAAGGCCACTAGCATGGCTGAGGCCTTTTGAATGACCCAGAAAAAATGACTGTTACCATCACAATTGCAAAATATTTCATCGAATTTCACAGAAATTTGCTAGAGCTGCAATTTATTTATTTATTTTTTTAAATTGTACCATTTGTTCAATTTATAAAATTGTGTATAGGAAGTGGGAGTTTCTCAGCACAACGACAGGAGGAAGGACTGAATCATGAATCATATGAAAAAAACGACATCCTCTTTGCAGCAGAAAACAACAGGATTTGTGGGAAACACGAACACAAAATTTGAGGAACATCACAAATATACAGATGCACATGGTGAGTGTTTGGTTACCTCTCGTGGCACGGGAGTGAAGTCCAAACCCATGTTATCTGACATCACCAGTGCAACTGCTCTCAAAGAGGAAACGCCGTCCGGCACGGTTACCTTCCAGCTGGCCCCCGTTTCATCACTGAGAGAAATGACAGCAACGCTGGATTTAATTGGCAGGTTTTTCCTAAATGTTTGGATGTAGTGAGCTGTGCTTATGTATTTGACAATAAAGCCCTTTGTATTATTCTGTTTAACTGTATCATGTTGTATATCTGTACTGATCAAGCAGCAACCTCCAGGGCTGAGAACTGAAGCCAGTGCGGAAGTACCTACAACTGCAGTTCCTCAAATGGATAACAGCAGAAATAAATATGTTTTCAGCCTGAAGAAAAAATTCTGGCTCCTGGAAACTGTATGGGGGTGAATTTCAATATAATTTACTTATCCAAATTGTTTTAAGGCTTTAAGCTATGCAAAGATGAAGGGTGTGGCCGCTTTGTGTGAAAGCTGAACTAACAGACCGGACTTCCTCCCTTATGTGTTTCATCTTATTTTGTCTTGTTGTTATAACACGATGACTTGACTTTCAGCACCCACCTAACATAAGTGTCTAACCACAGCAGGGGTTCAGTGGCTTCCATCCAGTGGTCCCAGTACTTCTCTACCAAGAGGGCGTCTCCTTCTGAAAACCCCCAAAGTAGAGAGAGAGAGGACATCAGAGGAGGCTCAGAGTATCTGAAAATGGGGTTTCAATCCAGCAGTACTGAAACGGTGGGACTGAAGCAATATGCTAAACGGCCACAAGAGGGAATCCAAACAGAGAGGAGGTGCCAAATTACAAGGATCACAGTGATTCACTGTGTGATTTATGTGTGTTTATTATCGTACCATTTCCATCGTGCTGCTTTTCCTCATACAGTCTGGCATTGGTCAGCGTCTTGATATTGCACTCCTGTGGTGTGAAAGACAAAAAAAATAGATGGTGAATAATAGCTGCTAAAAGTACAGCTATAAAGCACAGCACCATTAGTGTGGCAGCCAAACAAAATACAGGTCAGGTATTGCAGGTGATGTAAGTCTGAACTCTGACTGTTGATGCCTGAGGAGCTCTCGCTCTTCAAAACGATCTCGTCTACTCTTCTCACACAATGCACGCTGCCAGACCTTTGCGGAAAGGTCGCCCTAAGACAGCCCACCGTGGTGAAGCTTTGTTTCCTCCGTCAACGCCTCCATCAACAGCCCTCGGGTCCTGCGCCCGACACACTAGAGTTACCGGCTCAATGAAACAGCAGAGTCAGCCAACAAAGAAGACGGATAAGTTACACCCAGACTAACCAGTTTAGGGTCACACTCTGGATACCTGTACAGTGTCTACACATGGTGGTGTGTCTAGGGAGAATTTACACCAGGGTAAGGAGACTGGGAAGGCTGGAGCCTTGTAATTAATCTGCAAAAGTGGACAAAGATGGAAAGAGGGTATCTAAACAGATGAGTTTCAGAGGGAGTTTAGGTGTCAGAGATTAAATATTGCGCTTTTGACCAAAGATACAAACTTTTAAACCTCCAGACTTTGGCAGATGAAAAGGGTTGCGATACCTGCATCACTTTCAAGTTGAGGTCAGCCCGCGGGGTGTCACTGTGTGTCCCCATGACCATGACTCCTACGTGGAACGGGGCTTCAAGGGGAGACAAAGCTAGCGATACCTGCACACCTGGCTGGGCTCTGTCACTGCTCCACTCTAGAGACACCTAAGGAGAGCCAATGCACACTCAGCATGTCCGGGCGAACCATGCACCTATTACAATAATATCACATAATACTGAAATTAAAGTACATGGTTGTCCTGGTTGATGGACACATGCACCGTGTCACTGGTGACCTCTCCGTCAGAGAGGATGCAGTAGACGGTGACACAGGCCTCGGGGGACCAGGACGCTGTCGGCGTCACAGAGAAAGAGGAGGAGCTCTCTGTCCCCGCGGACACCACTTGACCTCCGGAGCTCACCTGGAGGGAGAACAAAGGAAGGGAAGTGTATGGTATTTGCACTTAACCACAAACCCCTTTATATATTTCATTTAAAGAAGTAGTAAGAACAGTCAAGTCCATAAGTTCCCATAACAATCTCATATATTAGCACAGTGAAACCTTATTAAAACAGCATCTCTGAAAATCTCTCTCTCTCTCTCTCTCCAACTCTAAATTTCACCAAACATACCACAAAGTGAAGCTTAGTGAGCGGAAAGGTGCTCTCCACGTCAAGTTGAAGAGGATCCCCAATCTGAAAGCAAAACACGTGACATAAAAAACAACATTATTTGGGCACATTTGCTATATTATTCCGTTTTTTTTTTTTTGCTTGTACAAGAATGGGGGCAATATATGTTGAGAGTTACCTGTGCAGTTGAGCTGATTGGAGAGATCTGAATATAGGAGCCACTAGGAGAGGAGTGGTTGTTGTAGAGCATCAGAGTCTGCTCACTGGACTGAAATCTCGCCTGAATGAAAAACCCAAAATATGAGCCTGTGAGACTCAAGTAACAATTTAGGACACAAAAAATATCAAATCTTTGTGTTGGTCAAATCTGTTGTAGGATGTTGGCTCAAGTTAACAGGTCCTGGGGTCATTTCCTTAAACATTTGTGTGTGTGTGTGTGTGTGTGTGTGTGTGTGTGTGTGTGTGTGTGTGTGTGTGTGTGTGTGTGTGTGTGCATCCTACTGTACTGAAACTACTCCTCTTACACATGAACGAAACTGTTATTCCCCAGAGGACTGACATTCCTGGAACTGTAAATCAAGAAAACTCACCCGAATAAAAAGCGTCACTACTTGTTCCTGTAACTTAAACTTGATGTGGACGTTCCCGTCCTCGGGCACTGGAAGTGTCAGAGTCGTGGGTTCATCACTCATTGCCGATGTTCTCTGAGTGACTTCAATCACAGCCGAGTACATCAGATCCTCTGAGCCGAGTGGCTTTCCGTCATATCTGGAGATCCTTAGCTGTTAAATCAAAGCAGAAAAGGAAGTCTGCTCCTGGACATAATGGTTTGAAATAGACGTTGAACTAACGGAGTGATAATAAAATCACTCACTGTTGAAGAGAAGTGTAAAGACGGCTTCAGTTTTGGTGGAAAATCACGAAACTCGAGCTGGAATATGTTCCTCATGAGGTGGACTTCAACGGTTTTGTTCAATTTAAATCCTTGGGGGACAAAAGGATGACAGGATAAACAGACTTGTATGGGGATACAACTGAGAACAGTACATGCTTACCTTTCCGAACATATCTCACCTGTGATGCCGTCAGTAACACAGGCGGTAACGTGCAACCGGCCGTCACTGGGAAGGGCTTGAAGCTGCTCTTTGGAGAAGAAAAACTGCGCTGACCCATAGATCTGAAAAACAAACATCAGCCAGGGCCATTTAGTGTGCAGATCCAGCATCCATCTATTCATAAATAAGCTACCGACACAATCAAACCTCACCCCTTTAGTTTGTGTCTGCATGAATGGAGCGGCTGCATACTGCGTAACAGACACCAGAGTGACTGAGATGGCTAGAGTTCCCCGTACAGGCTGTCCGCTGGGGTACCTGGAGGGGAAAAAAACTTGCTTAACACGCGTGTAAATGTGATATTATTGATTTTGCACGAGCTAACGCACTCACAGCGCTCTCACTGATCCTGTGATGTCACCTCCAGCGAGGACCTGTGAAGGGGTCTTGAGGAGCACTCCAAAGGGAGGACGATCTGCAATGGAGGCCAGAGTGCCGGTAAGTTAAGAAGTTTTCTTACAAAACAGAATAAGAGTGTACCGCCATGCCAGCAAAGTTTTTCCCTTGGGGGGCCAGAACTGAAACTTAATGGTGGACAAAGAGCCAAAATGAAGGTTATATTGTATTATCTAGATGAAAAATGGTTCTGTACAGAAGTAAATGAGATAAAACTTCTGGTGAGTTTCTAAATCTGATCTCAGTTGTTTTTTTCTCCTGTTTTTATGACCCAAGAACAGGTGAAAAAAAATGTTTTTTTAATTATGTTTTCAATTGGCTCTCAGGGCCTCAGTGGCACCAGGATTCCATGTTTCTGAAACTGATTCCTACACAAAGTGTCACTTTCTTGGAAAATACACAAACATATTTAGAAGATCATTTTTGCCTCACAAAAACAAAACATCACAAAGAAGTAATTCAAACTACAAATCTTTCATTTTGTTGCTAGAAAAAGCCTAATTGAACCTCATGGTGGGCCAGTATTATTCCCCTAGCTTCTTCAGGTGGTGCCCTTTTTTATTTTTTCACCACTGTCCCTCAAACATCCTGAGTCTGCCACACCTATGTGATCGATACATTGGATATTTTACTGATCGAAATAGCTACAACTGAAATTCAGTCATAAATATAAATCAGTGCATGGTCAGTCCATAGACAGAAGAGCATTATTTAAGCTTATAAGTCTTATAGTGTTAAATACACATTTATGGGATCAGAATTATCCTAAATTCTGCATGACTGTCTCATCTCTTTACCTACAGTAGTGACTGTCTTTTCCTCACCTTCTGATCCTGCCTCACCATCACACAGAGGTCAGCCTCTGTTACTCTCTGTTTATCCCATCATATGAGTGTTTTTGTAATCCAAAGGACATTACTCAGCATGAATCATTTGTGTGAGGCCCACAGAGGTGAGCGACTGTGCTTAAAATTAAACAGGAAACAACAAACAGACGTGTATTCGATTATCTGATTTATTACCATGATGCTCCACAAGAAATGCTCTCTCGTCAATCACGCCCTGTAGGGAAGAGGATCATATGGAGGTAAAATATTAGGAAATTATTCTTTTTTAAACAGCAAGCTATAACATGGTATGGACATATGCAATTATCAGCTTTACATTCACTGTGGTTGTGACTGCCCACTGTCCAAGAGGAGGCGCCTGGGATAAAATGAATTCCCGCAACACGATCCCCAGATTCCCTGTGGACTCCCAGCTGTCCACAATGTTCCCACTGGGATCCTGAGTGTGACAAAAGAACGTCACTCCAGCGTTCCCACCACCACCACACAATACCCAGCCACAAATCTGTTCAGCCCCTCCGCCCATTGTTCAGACCTACCTGTACGGAGATGTCCACCCTGCCTTTGTATGGGTGGTTATGAGACTGAACGGACACAACTCGGATTTTGACGGTGTCGCCCGGCTGGTAGCGTGATCTGTCAGTCTGGATGAAGGAGGAGACGTTCCTGAAGGTGAGGGTGGTGGTGTTGGTGAAAATGAGATCGGCCCCCTTGTAGCCGCTCACCCTCAGGTTTAAGGGGGAGTTCTGGGTTACGGATCCGAGAACCTGAAGTAATTTGATGAACATTTTCAGTAAAATATGCCTGCGATTTCAGGCTAAATACTGTAGGTCCCTAACACTTTCACGCCCGAATTACAACATCACAAAGTAGTCCTTTCTACCAATGTTTGTTTTCACTTTATTAAAAAGGTACAATATGCAGTAATCGATCACCTGCTGAGCTTAAACAAATGGCAGTAGCTCATCACCAGAGTAAGTGCTGACTGTATTCTATACATCCATGAGTGAAGTTACATTTAGCTTGTTAGTCTAATAGGTAACTATCTAAATGCAGCTATGGTTGGCAGCAGTTAACTGTTATTTCAGCGATATCCTGACCCATATTTGTTTTACAAAATGAATTCAACAAGTATCATTTTGAATAAAACACATCAAAATAATGTGAAGTGGAGTTACAGCAAAAGAATAATTACAAGAAAAATATTAAGACGACTGAATAAAATGATTTCTAACGTCATGTATAGACCTCATTGGGTTTCTGAGAATAAGAGCATTTACCAGTTATTTCATTTTCTTCTAGGCCACACTATTTTACCATTTTGAATTTTCTAATGTTATCAAAAACCGAACAAATTAGTAAATGGATGGATGGAACTGTGGATAACGCTTTGGGAATCTGACACCGGGTGACTGAAACATTGTACAGAATGGCTTCCAAATATCTGTCTGCCTACCCTGAAACAGTTGAATAATGACCAAGCTCTGAGCAAAAAACATTTTGTAATGAGGAATGCACAAGGAGCACATTCATACTCACAGGCGGGAGTGTGAGGACCCTGGTTACACCTTTAAAGACAGAAATATACTTTAGCACTCTAAACATTTTTCAAAACAAACCTAAACCTTTACGTTAGTGCAGTGTCACCTCCTTCGAAGTCCTCCGTTTGGGCCGCACTAGCGTTGCCGTGCTCCACTTCAGCCATCAGCCTGACAGGGAAGTCAGCAAGGACGGTGACAGCCAGCGGAGTGGATGCCCCAGCATGCACCACCTCTGGACTGGAGATCAGAAACAATGTCCTGGACGAAAGAGAGGAAAGAAACAAACGGCTCGTTATTGGTTAGTCCAACAAATCGGATCAGACACATGATGTTAACAAACCAGGGCTCTTACTTGGGGGAATCCTGAGTCGAACCAGGCGCAGGACACCACACGACTCCCAGGCACACAAGCAGGGTCCAGATCCAATCCATGCTTCTGTCCAGCTTCACCTCACCTTAGACTTAAACTCAAACTGCATGAGGCACAAGCGACCTGGACCTACGCGCTACAAAACCCAACCTCCTGTCCTCACACCGACGTCCCGTGGGGCAGTACTCACAAGCTCATTCACACATTATCACACATACATTCATTGTCTCACACAAAAGGAGGAAGAGGAGTGAGGCGGGGTGGGGGGGCGTTCACACACATACAAACTCTTAACACCTTTGCCCAGGGGGATGCGTCTCCTCTGTCTATTCAGGGTTTGACAATTCCCAGTCCTGTCCAAAAGCACAGAGAGACACATCTTGGTGTTATTGTATCCATACCGAGAAGAAAATACGTCTCGAATGTCAGACAGAGCTCTGCGTGATGTATGTGACGCAACACCAACTGGGAGTTCAAATTCCTGGCTTGTTATCTGAAAATAGAGTCTGCCGTATGAAATCGGATGTGTTTTTGTCAACATTTTTTCTTTTTAAGACTTCATTGTGCAGTCTCCTCGGAAAACAAATCCATATTATCACCATTCAGCTACGTGGTGAACAGGTTTGACATTTTAATTACCTCGAGGCAACGCGGGACGGCAGAGCGGCGGTGAGGCTTTGTCTCTGGGGAAAAAAATGGGGACCAGACACCAAAATGCAGCTTACGGCTTCAACTTTGTGTTGGTTTAAAACTGGGAAAAAAAGGGGAGATCTCATCTATTTTGCTTGATTGTGTTTTTGCAGCGTATGCAAGTGTGACACAAAAACACCAGTAAAAATAGCAGCGTTGGAGGAGATAAGCTGACATTGTGGGACTTTGTTTTAACCACTAAGCAGTAATTAAAATTCTCACTCAGGGACAATAAAAGGCATAATAAAAGCCTGTTTGGCTCACACCAACCAGCAGGGGGCAGTAGAGTCCAGGCCAATTCAACTCGAGCTTCTTTCAACCCAAAGGAGAACCTCGATGCACCCTGAGGACATGGCTAAAAGCCCACAGCTGTATGCCACAGTGTTCAGTCAAGGGTTAAATGTGCAAAATGACTGGGTTACATAATACCCACACACTATCATTTGCTTCATATTAACAGTTTATTTCTTTGGCATTTACATATATATATATATATTTTTCCACACTAGTTACATATAAACATGTTTTACAAAAAGGTCTATTTCCACATGAAAAGAATTTTTTTCTTTTTCGACATTTGGCACTTGTGTACTTGGCAACAAACTCAGCCTTAAATGATAAGTTCAACCCCGAAAAATGAAAAAGCTGAAAAAGGGTGTAAATACCGTCTTCTCAAATCAGTCTGGGCTCTTGAGGCTCCTGGTGACTCGGATTACTCTGTATGGAGCCATTTTATGTTTTGTTTTTTTTTCAAACTTTCCCCATCAACTCCAGTTGCTTAGGAGAATCCTGCGACGCCGTTTTTTGCTGCAGGAGCTACAGAAAATGCTTTGTGGACACCCGACTTTCCATCGACATGGGGGTGAGTAGACACGAGATGATGACTGCATTTTTCACTTTTTGGGTGAACCTATCCTTTAAACTTGTCAAAACAAAAGCACTTATCCGTTTTCTCAGCACTGGCGTAGCGTGACGGTGACAGATGATGATGTCGCAACCGGATTCTGCAAACCTGCGTAGGCTTGTATCTTACTGTTACTCACTCCTGTCATGCACATCCCTGAGCACCAAACAGCGGTGGCACACTTGTGGTAACACGGAGGCACTTCTTAGATTTCCATGACAGCCACACACTCACTGCCTTTACCGTGAGGGAGTTTGACCTCGGCTGATCTGCAGCCTTGCCGCCGAATGTCTACTGAGCCCCTTCGAAGGCCACGGCAGACGTGTAACATCTGTGCTGTACATTATTACATTCTCACACCAACAACGTGCAGACAAAAGTGCATATTTACAGAGTGCTAACAGGGCCAGGAAACAGTAGAAAAGGTTAAAAAGGCAAAACATATTGGCAGATAGCACGAGGACTGCTTACAGACTGAATGAAGGGCACGATGTAATACAGTACTTTCGGCCAGTGAAGTACCAGTGTGGAGACATTTACAGCAAATCTGACTGACTGTACAAACACCTCCTTCAAAAGGAAGCTACAAAAAAAACGCTAACAAAAGCTCAATGAGCTACAATACAACATTTTGAATTAATCAGTGTAGGTCCCCTCCTTTTCTGTTGGTCACCTCTGCACGTTTAACTTGATCTGATAAACTGTGTATCGCCATCAGGGCCTCTGAATTCCTCAAACTACACATGGATGTATGTGAAATGTCAGCTGATTTATGCATGCAACATGAAAAATGAATTACCGACTGTGGTAAGAACAGGTAAGAACACTGAGTACATTTACCCCCCCGTCACTCCTACCTGGTCGAGGGACACTTCAGGTCGTATCACTGAATGCATTCTCTAAAGATTTCATGATGAAATATGTCTTTAACAAAGAGCCTTATGGAAAGATTTTCATCCAGTGTTAAGGACACATCTCTAGGCTGTGGGAATGGGATCGACTGTTGGTTTTCTTGGTGAGGGACTTTGGTTGGATTTTACTAACAGAGAGCAACAGTGACTACACGCAAGTTTTGAAATTAAGTCTGCTGACAAACGAATGACCAGCTTCTGGCACAACAGAGCCCCTTTAAAGTACCATTTTCCTGTAATGTTTGGTTGAGAGATTGTTTTTTTATCATTCAGCACTGATTTATGTGCCATTGTTGGACTGTTGAGTCTCGATTTCTATTCTTCTTAAAAATATAGGTCAGGTCAAGTCCGATTTATCTGCAATATGGTTTTTTAGACTGTACCACATTAAGGCTGTGATTTATTTAAAATGTAATAACGACATTTCACCCGTCAATAACAGATTGTAATACCCACACTTGTTGCAGTGCGTGTGTGTGCGTGCGTGTGTGTAGCAGCACACACATGCCAGACAGGGGAAAGTAGGCCGAGAGAATCTGCTTCTGTTTGCGATGACTGAAATCCACTTTTCATTCAGAATTTAAATGGTGACACCCCGGCATGTCATCATAATGCATGCGTCATTCTTCATACTTCATTGTGTGCAGTAACAGTTCTTACTAGTCAGTAAACACTGTTGACTTCGTGTACTCTTTTTCTTGCCAGAAAAAAAATGTCAATGACCGCTGTTGTTGCCCTTGTTATTTCCAAGATATTATCGAGAGAAAGAGGTTATTTTTGATGTTGGAAAGTTGCAATGTGTAGTTCTGAGAAATCGGCTCCCCCAATTTCCAGGAGCCAAACAAAGGTATGGAAAATATGGCATTCAGGGAGCAATCGTTATCAACAACTGCTTCTGTTTCCTCTGAAGAGTCCTTCAGGGTCCACCATAGAGGGGGGACGGGGGTTGTCTGTCAGTACCTCCAGCAGTCACATCTCAAAGTGACGGTAGATGCTCTCCACGTAGCTCAGGACCCTCTGCCAGTCAGGACCGCCTGCTCTCAGCATCTCCTCTACTGTCTGTGGAACAAAGTTTTAAAGAAGAGAAAAGCTCAAAATCAACCTTGCGTCTATTTCAAAACAAATCAGACGAGGCTTAACTGCTCACCACAGTTTGCGCGATCCCGACAGTCTCTCCTGTTTTGAAGGCCAGACTGAGATTCTCCCTCTACAGAGACAAGAGACGAATCGATGAGTCGAACGCCATAAATCACTCGGTCCGATGCGCTTAGCGGGCGCCGTGCGCAGCTCTTACCTTGTTTTCGGGAGCGAGAGTGCTGTAAGGGATGTGCGAGGGGAGGTAGGTGTGGTAGACGGCACAGAAGGCGAGCCCATCGGCCCAGCTGCTGCTGAAGTTGGTGATGTCGATGTTCTGCGTGGAGAAAAGATAGACGGGATTATGTTCGGCTACTCAGTGTCTCTCTCCGCTCTGCTAACAGAGAGAGACACTGAGTAGAGGCACCAGAGATCATCACATCCTTCAGTCTTTCACAGAGAAATCCACAGTCCAGCAGCATTAAACAACTTCAGTATATCATCCACCGGCTCGTAGTGTTACAACAAGCCCCTTTAATCGATAATGGAAAATAATTTTGCAGCCCCAGTCTGATCCAGTCATCCTTAGCTCCCCCCTACAACCCTGCACAGGATTAGTGGTCATTTTATTTGTCTATAAAATGTCAAAAAGCTGTGAGAAATGTTGATCACAATCTCAGAGCCCAAACTGATATCTTTAAATTGATTCTTTTGTCCAACCAACAGTCCAAAACACACATAAACTCTTCATTTACGATCAGAAATGACAGACAGAATCAGCAAACTCTTACATTTAAGTAAAATCAGATTGATCCAACCAGACTCTAAGTGAAGGCTCTCAAATGATATCATTATTACAACATTAGCTGTTTGCTGGTGAATTGCTATTTGATTACATCTATGACTTTAAGCTCCAGGGCCTTTAGCGGCGGAAACGATCACCTCGTGCCGCTCTAAAGAGATGTAATCACCTGGTAGCCTTGCGTTCGGCTCTGACACCAGCGCAGCAGCGAGTTTCTCTTTGAGCCTCCATGGCGACGCAGCAGCATGTTGAAGCCATCCTGGGACCTGACGACAACAAGATACAAACTGCTGAGGGCTGCGAATCTTTTCATTTAAGCTCACCAGGAGCTGCCGTCGTAAGTCGGGCTTTTGTAGAGTTCTGAAGAGAAAAATCTTGTCACACAGCAGACTTCTTTTATTGAAAAAGAAACACTAATTAACACATTGATTCAAGTACGAGAGGTGCTTCGGGTCTGTGTGTGTGTGTGTGTGGGGGGGGGGGGGGACTCACTTGATGGGTGGCAGCTCAGTGAGGGCAGAATTATACTTGTTCAGTGACTCCTCACGTTTTCCTGTAAGAGACAAGCGACCTTACTGTACTCCATCACCAAACAGCATGCTGTCATTATGAACACTTTACGTAGTGGGGGAAGGAGAGAGGTTTAGCTACAGCACCCTTAAACAAGCCAACATGAACTTTTACATGTCTAAAGGAGTAGTATGTGGTTTTTAGCCACTTGGGGGCAGCGAAACATGCAGTAAGTATTAAGTTAATAATAATGATAAGTAGATACGTGACTATTTAGGCACTAAAACACCCTTGTTTGTTTACCAGGTAGCATCTGGCTGTGTGTAGGCTGCTCAATGCTGAGCAGGTACTGTAAGGTTTGTTTATCTGGGCTTTTTTGGCTGAAAAACTACTGAAAATGGCACCAGAAGAGTGATGAGAGTGAACCTACAGCGACTGTAAAACCAGAAGCGTGAGCTGAAAGATGCTGAAACAGTCTGCAGAGCTGAGGGAGGATGCCATTCTTCGGTAACGTTTAACCACGGGTCTGTTTATGAGCGTCGCCTTTCACCTTCGAGGTTTTGTTTAAATGACAGTGTTTATTAGCGCAGCTTAAAATTTGCCATGTGGAGTTTTTTCTTCTACAAAGAAAAGGTTTGTTAACAGTTGGTGCCTCTTACCAAACACAATGTGCGCATGCTTGAGGTCCAACACACATGCAGAATGCATTGCCTTCCCTATGTAAAATTGGGAAACCCGATTTCTCGAGTACTTTAAATCCTGCATTGTTGGCTACAACACAAGGGCCAGTTATAAAAGGTCCTAGTCTTGTTTGCTTTTGCTTTTCGATGGCACATTGCTTTCCATTATTGTGTGTGCCTTGGCAATGTACAATACGAAACAAAACAAAACAAAACATGGACTCCCTTGTAAACACATTGCTCCACAGCACACCTAGTTGTCAAAATCTCCTCTGGGTACCTTTCATAGTTGTCCAACGAAATTTGTGAAGTGAGATCAAAACAGCAATATCACACACAGACACACACACAGACACACACACACACACACACACACCTACCTGTTTCGGTGCTTGACCTGCTGTCTTGCCAGTCCAGACTTCTTCGGCCTCTCAGTTGTGCCAAGTTCTTTAAAACAAACACATTTCAGCCAAATTAGGTCAAAATCATTACACAGACAGAAAAACATGGATTAACCAAACGCTCATGCAGGATCCTCCTCAGGATCAGTATCAAGATAAAATACTTATTCTACCTTGTTCGTAGGTCCGAGTGTTGTGGCAGTGTTGGACTGGGATGTTCCATTCTGCATGGTGGGGGAGTTTGAGGACACAGGTAACCTGGACAGGCTTCTGTAACATTGCAACACACAGTTAAGAGAGGGGGCCCGATGAACCGAACCAACTGTTTTTTTGAGGCATTTTTTTGTGCAACAGCTGTTCCTGTGGTTTAAGTGGTTCAAACTGTCCTCAAATGGCCCAACGGAGGCCTTTGGGCTGAGAACAACCAAAAATGAGAAACCACAATCACAGGCCTGACCAAATTTGGTGGCCGGGATCCATTTGTGGCTGCTAAGTCGCAGACAGAAAATGTGGAAGACAAAGAGCTGTCTTGTGAAATATCTGACTGTGTGAGCACATTAAAGTGCCACCTACACGACGTGATTCTTTTGTAATATGCTGCAAAAAAATATATTTGTATGTATATTCATATATACTCCCCAAAAAGCACAACCTCAGACATTTCACCTCACCTTGACCTCTCTGTGGTTACCGTCCGTCGGGCCTCGGTGGGTCGCACCTCCTCTCCGCTCCTGTCCTCATTGGTCACATTTCTCAGGTAACGCTTAGTCACACCTTTACAGTCTGTTCTCGCTTCCTCGCTTGCAACATTCTTCGTCAATTCGTTCTGACTCCTACTTTCCGCCTCTTCTCGCCCAGACCTGTGCAACCCCCTCTCCCTGCCACGCTGGGTCCCTTCTTTGCTGTCGGAGTTGTTGGCTGGTTCTCCGCTCGTCTTCTCTGGTTCCTGGGTGTCAGTTTTGCCCTGAGCCTGGCTGAGAGTAGCCAGCCTCTGCCTGCTCTCCTTTAACTCCCCTCTCAGGGTGACCAGTTGCGTGTCAGCCTCCTTCTGCCTCTGCTGGGCGGCGGCCAGCTCCCTCTCCACATCCTTGTGCGCCGTTCGGAGCGCGGTCAGCTCCTCCTCTGCCTCGGCTCTCAGGCGGTCTGCCACCGCTACCGCCACCTGTAGGTCCGCCTGGAACTGCAGCCACTCCCCACGCTCTGTCTGAGGGAGAAACGAGAGGGGTGTTTATGTGAAGAAAACTGACTACGTTGACATGCAAATTAATATTCTACTATATTTCCAAATATGGGAATATTCCAAATCTGATATGGGTCATGTACACAAAACCAGCCTTATGCTGGATGTGGCATTTACATTATAGGAGCATTCTTGTGACGTTCTATATAGGCTACATTGCACTGAGAATATGCATCTCAGCTGGGGCTTTTATGGCAGTTTGTGACTGATGGACTTTTGCCAGCAGTTTGTAAGGCTAGGAGAGAGAAATGTAACTACAAAATTAAAAAATTAAGAAAGACGAACAAAGAAACGCCAGAATTGCACTCAGTAGAGCGTATACCTCTGACGAGGCCCAACAGTCCCCTTTAAGTCAATCAAGCCTAATCCCATATAAATGTAAACATACTTAAATCAGCTAGATTCCCATTTTTTATTTGGATTTGTCCTTTTATCCAGATGTGCACCAAAGGCTAAAGACTCCATTCTGGGATTAAACCCATCCTCCATCCAAGTTCCGTGGATATCCATTCAGTAGTTTTTGTGTAATCCTGCTGACAAACCAACCAATATTTTGATATAACCCTCTTTGGTGGGGGTAAAAATGAAAGACGGATGCTCTGCTCGTTAATCGTAGAAGTATACACAACTGCATGCAAACTGGAATATTGATGGAATATTCAATTTCCCTGGCCACATAAACAGCCAAGTAGGAATATTGTCTTTGTGGCAATAACAATTAGAATCTCGGGGTGCTCATGAGACATTACCACCCCTGATGGGAGTCGCACTTAAAATTCTGACCTGATGATGGTGCTAGATGTATTACAACTCATCCTGAGCAGCCAGCATGGCTAACAAAATTCACTATCGTGAATGCGCACCACATTTTCCCGTCCCGAGTAACAACAGCATTCAGATCAATAACACATGCAGCTTGTGCTGTCTTCACACTATAAACAGGCGAGTAATGCTGCAACATTTTGACAAGCATTGTTCTGCCGCAAACCATTTTCTACTATAATAAGATTAAAACTCGCTTTTTTTCAACCCGAACTGGATATGACTGCCAAAAAACAAACATAGCTGAACCCTCAGCAGACAGGGACTGTAATCAAGTGAACAATCAAACATCCATTTGGCCTTCATTAGGAAGAGTACAAGTTGAACTGAACTGAGCAAGCGAGCCTCAGCAAGCAGAGAGGAGCAGAGTCAACACTAGTGAGGCAGAACTGAATCGTGAGCCAAAAGGTTTAGCTCCTCTCATCTAAAATCCACAACAAAAAGGACCCCTGACAAGTTTAGACTGAGACAGATATATATTAAAAAAAACAGTTTTACGCAACATTTTGGGAGCATTGTGAAACTGTGTCCTTTGGCAACAACTCTGACACTGAGTGATGTAAATAAAGTTTCCAGTTTTTCACAGTAATATCGCCTAGGACATGCCCAAACACTGTCCCGAGACATCAAAAGACGCACTCCGAACCAATGAAGCCAGGCGGCAAAACGATACCAGATCATCACCAAAGCAAAACAAAAAAGAGAGAAACATTTATAGACACCATCATCATAAAATGAGAGAGGAATGACTATAAAAGCGGTTTAAAAAAATCATGCACAGATTAAAAAAAAAAACTGCCTGTGGAGATGTGAGCGAGTGCTGCGGGGCTGGGAACGTTGGTAATGAGAAGAAGAATGGATGGAGATGCGGAGGAGGAGGCGGCATCCGAGCCAAGTCGCTCCCTCATCTGACCAGTGACTCAAGACCACAGCTGGAGCCGATTACACTGGATACACACACACACACACACACACACACACACACACACACACACGCATTCATACACATGCATTCACACACAAACTTACACACACACACACATATCATGTTCCTCTTCTTCTCTCCCACATGTACACCTCCATTATTCTTTTACCTCACCACCAAACCGCGTTGTTAAGTTTCCTCACACACAAGGCTTGCCCGGCGACATGTGTCGAATGAATAACGGCATAGTGGTTTTGGATTTAAGTCCTTTAGGGTTAGGGTTACAGTTCGGTCATTCAGTTTGCTAGAGCAGGGAAAAAAATAATCAACCAATGAAGATCTTCCCCAAAACTACACAGTGCACATTTCAGTCTTCAGAGAGCTTTTGTTATCTGGACGTGGATTCTCCAACTAGAGCATGTCTGTTTAAGGAAACAGGAAGGGGCGCTCCTCAGTCACACTGAGATAAGGGTGTGGATTGTCAGTCTTAAGACACACACACACACACACACACACACACACACACACACACACACACACACACACACACACACACACACTGACGCCTACTCCCTCAAGAGCTGACCTAGTGCCCCACTGCAAGACCAGATGTGGTATCCCGCCTTCACAGGCACACACAGATACGCATGTCACACTCTTTATTGTTGATGCACTTCAGAGTTCCCAGAAAGGGTCCGGCACACTTGGAGATTGTTTCAGTGTGTGTCTATGTGTGTGTGTGTGTGTGTGTGTGTGTGTTCCATCCAGCCATCTGTCCAGAGTTCACCTCCACACCCAATCCTCCAAATACATACTTGGGGAATCGTCCCAACTCTGTAACGGTTCCTCTCTCCAGCCTTCGCCTACTCTGAGAAGTGGTTGAATACACTGTTACCCCTGCTAAGGGACATTCGATTCCCTCCTCAGCAGTCACACACATACATAACGGCCGGATCCCCCCATCCCCGACTGGCACGTGAAAACGACTTGGTAGAGCCGGCAAAGTTGCGTATCTAAATGTCCGCAGACATCAGAGAAAAAGGGTCCCAAGCCACAGAGTGCACACAAGCCCCCGCCTCCAACCGTCCCAAACACACTAAATCTTCATTCGACACGTGAACAGCCTCTGTGGCCTCCAGTAACGGGGCCTTTTTGGTGGAGCAGCCTAGCGAGGAGAAAAAGGAGCAGAGGGAACCTGCAGATCATTCCTGGAAATCTCCAGCAGCATTCACCTGGAACTGATTCCAAAGCATTCAGATCGGCTAAATCTCCTGGAGGGAGGGGAACACAAATCTGACCAGCCACACGCACGCACGCACACACACACACACACACACACACACACACACACACACACACACACACACACACACACACACACACACACACACACACACACACACACACACACACACACACACACACACACACACACACAAAACTCAGCCATGAATGGAGTGTTTTCATTTTTGTTGGTTAAGACAATTGAACACTGGTGCACATAAGCACTGACAGATGGTACATCGGATAACATCCTCGGCACTTCGCTGCACATTGGGTAATCATGTGTCTTTTCAGCATTCACGCAAAGATACGACCGTGCATGGACAGAGGAATAGAAATGAAGAATGAGAGTTTGAGGAAGCACAGATGAAGAGGCGCAGGGGAGAGGCTTAGCTGACAGAATGTGACTGGAAGAATAATGGCAACTTAATCTACATGGATAAAAAGGTCAAAAAATAAGAGGTCAGAGCTAAAGAAAAAAGGGGCTTAAGGAAGTTGGGGTCGGCTGCAAAGATGGATGGAAGTGAGAGGACAAACTAAGAGGGAAAGAAGCCAGATTGAAGAGGAATGGGGAGGGATGAGATAGAGGGGAGCTTTGCAGCAAAAGCTGGAGGGGTAATTGTGTGGAGTTCTTGTGCTCGGGGAGGAGCGGTCAGCTCTCCGATGGAGCAAGAATGAGGGAATGGAGGGAGAGAGGCGCAGCGAGGGAAGGAGGAGGGAGGCCTCTCCGCAAGGCTCAAAAAAAAACAAAAAAACTATTGCACCAGCCAAGACTTTTCAATGCATCTGTACGTTTTTGTGCGTCTTCTGTCTCACGTGCACCACGCACACAAAGACACATGGCCAGTCAGCCAAACCCCCCCCCACCACCACCACCACCACCACCACCCCACCTCGCTGCGCGGCGCAAAACAAAACAAGTTTTGTCTCCCGAACAGCCGAATGTGAACCCCCTCCTCCGCACTCCCGCTCTCCACAGAAAGGCTCCCAGGACAGCGGAGCAGACTGAGAGGGTTCATAAAGTCGAGCTTTGCAGGCTTATATTGCCCTATCGAGGGCCCATGTAAACAAAGTGTTGGATTGCCCCGACTTCTAATACACGGCTACCTCTCAGTGCTACACCGCAGTCTCTCTGAGGTTCCGCCGGCCCTTGTGCAGGGTTTGTATTTCCATCCTTACAGAGATGTGGGAAAGTGCTGGAGAGGGGACGGAAGGGCAGGAGAGGGAGAAGGGATTGAATATCAAGCAGAGAAAGAGGTGACACCAAGGAAGTGTGGCGTGGAAGAGCTGGAGAGCACTCACTTGCATTATAATGGAATTAAAATAAATAACTGATTCTGATTACAAAAAAATGCCAAAATAAAAGAAAATAAGGAGTGGGGACAGGGGGAGAATCGAGATGGGGATCAAGGGAGGCACACTGTAGATCACACTCCAGCCGTTGTAATCTGTGGCAGATCTGAAAGGAAGCTGGGAGCCTCTGGCTACAATCCTCATAAGGGTGGGTCAGGAATTGGAACCGACGACCGACAGGAAATTACCGCAGCATATCACCATCCTCATAAGAGCACGGAGCGCCTGAGCAATAGCGCTGAAGAATGCTTACAGAGTGTTTCATTTTTTGTTCAATATTTTCATTCAACTTTGGGTTTGGAACCTGAGAGTGGGTCAATCCAAAATAGCTTTCGGGTCCCTACTGGACAAGTGGAGGCCAAGGCAGACAGAGAGAAATGGGTATGATTGGAAACTTCTCAATTTTTTGTTAAAGGCAGTCAGCTACCTTTCTCCAGAGTTCCTGATGCACAGAAACGTCCCTGACACAGTTAAAATAAGAAAAAAAATAAGAAAATGCTGACAGGGAGCAGTGTCTTATAAACAGGTCATGAGTGATGACTGAGTGGGATTATTTTTCTAAATGTCTGTCTTTACAATTCTTTGTTCATCTACAATGCATCTTTAAATAAAACCTGTAACAAGGCAACAGGTGTAGGATTTATGCTCTCCTCCCAGAGAGTCACAACTTCACGCAACTATCTGCTTTCCGCGATCGACTCCACAAAAAACACTCGGAGAAAAAGATGATCTCGATGATCTTCCTCTTTCGGGCCTCTCAGGAGAAGCAGAGGACAGGAAAACCTCAATTAGGAAAAGCTGCTCCCAGCGGGGCCCATTCCAAGGCCTATTGTGACGGGAGAGGGTGGAGGGTGGAGGGTGACGGGGTGCGTTTTATCTCCTGGAGCAAAGGTCGCTCTGACTCATCTATAATTGGACTGCGTGACCTCCTGTTTACTTTGCTAAATTTATCCAGTCTTTCAGGTGCATTGTCTGAAAGAGTGTTTTAGTGGGGAACGAAAAACTAAAAGTGTACAGTCTTTTCAGACGACTGAGGCATTTTCTCTGTTCGCACGGTCGTTAATTGACCGTTCGCTATGCCCAGATCCTCTTAGTTACCATTAGTATGTCCGTCAAACGTTGGACCTCAGCATGGCACACATGCAGTTACCACTCAAGGAAATCATAGTAATTTTTGAAAACAGTGGGTCCCTTCACTTCAGACAGCGGCAGAGTAAAGCTGGCTACTCATTTCTAGCGTTTTTTTAGATTTTGCTGGCTGTAGTTGTATCTGTCGCGTGAAGATTTCCATAAGCTGCTTTAGCTTTACACTATAGGGCTAAAGCTACAGGCCCCAAGCAAATTGTGCTCTTTTATTGCAGTGTAGAGCTAATTTAGTATATTCAAAATAGAATCTTTTGTATTTTCTTGTTCATATATTCCCAAACAATATGTGTCACTTTAAGGGGTACAAGACAAAACCCCACTATCCAACTTAGTGTTGCAGTAATAAGCAAATAGCTCCATACCATTAGAGTTACACTAAGAACGCAGCCAAACATTTAGAGGAGAAGAAACTGGACGGCACGTATCCAGCACACATCTCACCTGCAGAGTGCTCTTCAGACTCTTTACTTCTGTCAGCAAGTGCTTCAGTATCTCTGAGGGGAGAGATACAGAAATGTCAGAAGACATCCAGTGCATATCAAATGCACAAAAAAATGTCAAGGAAATGAATTTGCCCTTCTCAAAACAGGGAAATGTTAGGCCCACGAAGATATGAAAGGTTTAAATGATCAAACTAAATTCTACAGGGATATGAAGCATATTCAGGAGAAAAATTTATTGAAACAGTAGAAACTTGGCGGCTGTATGACTCTTACCGGCTGTGTTCGTGGCCCCACCCTGACTGGCGGTGATGCCCAGTGTCGTCCTGCACTCCTCCAGCAGCTTCTCCACTTCCTCACCCTGGCCGTCCCCAGCTTCCGGACCGGGAAGCAAAGACTGACTCAGACCACTGTCCCTTTCTCTCCACTTCTGCCCCGAGGACTTGCCCACCACAGGTGAGGTGCTACACGGGGGAGAGGGGCTCTTTGTAGGGCTGACTGCCACAGTCTTCCCCTGGGAGACCACAGTCCGAGGGGTGGAGGTAGGAGGACCCCCATTCCTCCCAAAAGCAGCTTGTCCTTTACCCAGAGTACCTCCTGGCTTGTTGTGCAACAGGTTAACTCTGGGGACAGTGGTGGAGCTATTTGAGCTGGCTGGTGGATGAGGTCTCCAATTAGGAAGAGGACTAGAAGTGGAAGGAGTGGAGCCGGACTGCACTTTCTTCACACTGGACGTGAGGACCGGGACCGGAGGTGGAGATGAAACCGGGGCCGTAGAGGAAGGTTGAGGCGAGGTAGGGGGAAGGAGTTGGGGGACACCAGGCACGAAAGGAGGCCCATCACCCTGTGGAGAAGCTGGAGGAGTGTGGAAACTGTCCCCGTGAGCCACTAGACAAAAAAGAATGAACGACTTCAGATGACATAAGAAAACAAAAATCATGCTTTTTGACTCCCATTCCCTACTCGGGAAATGCTAACTGTTGCTATGGAAATTAACGTCCACCTCCGTGCTAACAACCTATATGTGGAAATGGGCTACTCACCCCAGGCACACAAGCTAGCAGGTGTTATATTTACTCTGCAGGGATTTAGCTGTTTTATTATTATTATTATTATTATTACATACAAAAGAAGTAAAGGTGTAAAATGAAAAAAATGGGTTGGAAAATATACCTGGGCGTGCCATCCAAGTAAAATATATGTGTGGAAAACACTGGCCCATGCCAGAATGAGAATTGGGTGACTACCCCTTTCCCAACAATCATCCATCGCAATCCATCACTCCTGATGTCGTAAAGAGCCCATTCAGTAGACATCGCCCAACCTAATTGGATACTGGAGTCGAGATGTCACAGAATCACTCGCTCCTTAACTTTCCCCACTCAGCATGTGAAAGAAACAAAACAATGCATTTCTCAGCAGAGTGAGACTTTAAAGTTATGAACAAGTGTCAGAGACACAGCAGAATGGATTGAAACAACGGACAGAGCAGCCGAATCATGGAGAGAACGAAGGAAACAAAAAGATTAGCAGTCACTGGTCTGGCATGTTGACACTGAAAACCCCATTCATTGAGGTGACCGAAGCAGCAAGGCCCTCATTAGCCAGCAAACATCCAGGCCGTGCCCCTGAAGATGAATGCTTTAATACAGACATTCCTCTTGGACTGCTCATCGGCAATGTCGCTGCGACGCTCATTCTCTAAATTCAGGAACACACACGTACACACACACACACGCAGAGGACAAATACTCCCCATGCAAAGACAAATTTGCAGCAGCCGGACACTAATAAATCCCCAAGCCTGACACTCTAGTGATAACACAAGCCATTTTTTTTTACTCTCTGGCTCAGGGTTCCTTGCCCATATTAGAAAACCTCCAATAATAATAATAACTTCAGAATCTACTGGAACCACGGTGCATCATGTCTCTTTTCTTTTCCTGTCCTGCTTTTTCCTTGTTTGGACAAAAGCCTCGCTGCTGGCAGGCCGGGTTTTTTCTTCTTACATGATGTAAGAGCACCGTCAGTTGGGAAGCCATGCACCACCTGCTGTAAGGGCCAAATCACTGGTAAAGAATGACAGGATTGTCTAATAACTTTCTCATGCCACCCCTGCTTTTTATTTCTTCATTCCAGACCTTAATGTGCTCATCCAACCATGCGCACGGCTGGCAGACTGACTGAATGAGAGAGAGCGTGTGTGTGGGTATGTGTGTGTGTGTGTGCCCGTTGAGTTCTGTGTGTGTGTGTCAGATAGCATTAGGCTTCCTATGATTAATCCGGTGCCCTTGTGCTGAGCTGGGGAATTCTGCCGATTCATCACAGCTGGCCCGGCGGGGCCAGAACGAATCACATAGGGACGCGAGGAGAATGACCACTCACTGAGCAACACGCAGGAGGGCTGCCAAGATTCCTGCTTACACACACACACACACACACACACACACACACACACACTGAGCTTTTCCGCTTGCTTCTCCTTTTGTTGCCTTCAATTTCCTGATTACTCCTTATCCAACCCTCTCTCGTACAGTCTCCAGCATCCTCGCGCTTCCTTCCCTTCTTTTTCCCTGTGCCACCCTCCTTCCACTACGTGTGTCACGGCCTCGAGGCGTGATGCCTTTATTCCCAAAACAAAGCGCAGCACCAGGTGTATACGTGTGATGCCACATTTCTGATTGCAGAGACAGAGCAAAGGAGATCCAATGGAAGTTGTTCAACCAGAGTTAGTAATGCAAGTCCATAAGTAAGGGATAAACTGATTATCACCCCGGGTGATTATCGGTTGGATCTTCGGCATCTCTCCAATTATGGGTATCAGTGTTTTTTTGTGACTGTCTGCCGATAAAACCGATGTATTTAAGGTATCCCATTTTGGCTCGGACGCAATATCCTTAGTCTGCCTGGAGTCGCCCCTCTGTAGTGTCACTCAGTGTACCATCCACAACACTGTCCGATTAGTTACAATAATTGAGTAAACTGTACTTAGTCACTTTATTTCTACTGCACATATTGGTTCCAAATAGTGTTCATCTGCCTTTTTGATCACTAATAATAGCCATCAGTCCTGAAAAAACACTATCAGTCGATCCCTATACTCATAACTGTGTGTGTGTGTGTGTGTATGTGTGTGTGTGTTTTGCTGTTGACCTACCTGTGGGTCCGTGGCCGTCTTTGCTGGAAAAGTTGCCCATGCTGCAGTGATGGGGGTTCTGGCCACTGATAGGGCCCCTGCAGGTGCTTGCTCTTTCACACTACAGAGGTGCAGTGGAGGTGACCTGCACACACACACACACACACCCAACAAAGACAGACAGACAGACAGACACACACACACACACCAACACCCACACAGGACATCAAGTAAGATGACGGATGAAGTCGTGCAGTTATCCAGCCGAGAAGTAATGCAGTGACTTCAGCTCCGTCGCAAGAACAAGAACAGCTCGATCCCCTCCCAGCCTCTGCCGCTCATCCGAATGTTTTGAAGGGAAATCAGCGTGTTTACACAGCGAGGCTCGATCACAGGGATGAGATCAACCGCAGAAACTGGACGACCCACTGCGACCACATGTGACAAACAAAGATGTTATTGGCATGTCACGGTTTTTTTTTTTCTTAAAAGAAGGCATGTTGAATGGGAAATCAGGAAACGCATCCAAACAACACAACTCATCCAAATCGGGTGGAGGAGTTTGAGATTCTACTCTGGATATTAAAAAGTTGTTTTTACGCGCGATCCAAACCTTAAACACAAAAAGCTCGTGCGCGCCCAGGAGTTTCAAAACGTGTTTACGAAAGTTACCAAACTGTCTCACCAACCACCTTAAAACCCCACACCTTCAAGTTTCACACTGTTTCAGAGCGGGTACAAACCCCTGAGAGCGTTGAAGTAAATCCAAAATCCTTTTCCTCCGAGTTTGGTAGAACTTCTCCACGCTTTTGCGTCTCTCAGCGCCGCTCAGACAAACGCACTGCCCTGCGCGCACTCACTGAGGAGAGGGGCGCGCGCGCGCGCACACACACAGACACACACACACACACTGGCAGCAGCGTTTCCTCAGGGCAAAGTTTAATCCAAGCAACATTTTTACTGCTGGGCGCATCTTGATAGGAACACAAAACGTGATCTGAAGCCCGCATTAAACAAAGAAAAAGAAAAAAAAAAGAAGCGAGAAGCGACTGAGAGAACCTCTGGATGTGTCCACTGGAGGGCACAGTCAGGCTGCGGGAGGAGGAACCTGTTGCCTCGGGGGAGGAGGAGTGCTGCTGCGGCAGCTGGTGGGCCCTCTCATCTCTTGACTTATTATGAGGCTGATGACCCACTGACCCACTGTGCCACACAGCTCCAGGCTGGGGGGAAAAAAGTCTAGTGGAGCTCTCATATGCGTTTTTTATTAGCTCTAAAATAATAATAATAATAATAATAATAATAATAATAATAATAATAATAATAATAATAATAATAATAATAATAATAACAACACTAACAACAACAACAATAATAATGATAATAATAATGAATTCAACTCTTGGCTCTTAGGATTAAGCCTCTGCAGGCTGACAGTTTGAGTGCATGCTTAAGAGATGTGAGGGCTGTAAACTGAAGTGGTTTATTTATAATGTATTTGATTACTCATTATTTAAGGCTGATTAATCTTTGGCATCAGAGCAAGCAATTGATTTCATACAATATAACACACTCTGGCAAATACTGACAAAATAAAAGAAGAAAACCCAAAGACTATAAATGGCATGTAACAAGGGTTCTGCATAAACACAGGATTAAAACACTTTAAAGGATTAGTTCACCCAAAAATAATTTTAAAAAATGACTCATTGTTACATGCTGATGGAAAGTCAGATGAAGTTTCATAATCCACAAAACATTTCCTGGAGTTCACAGCAAAACACAACAATCTCCTGAACAACTGGAGTAGATGTGGACTTGTTTGAAAATGTATTAAAAACAAGTGGGCATAATACTTGAAATGGCTCTGTACAGCATGTTCCGTGTAATCCAAGTCTCTAGAGGTCTCTGAGATCCCAAATTGATTTGAAATTTACCTTACTAACACCCTCTATGTACGCTAAACGCTGTTAGCTTAGCACCTACAGTGAAGCATTAGAATAAAAAAAGGCAGTAATTTCCGCCTTTTAAAATCAATTTGGAATCTAGGGGATTTTGGAGACTTATTACGCCAGATGAACCTTATCATCAACAATTTATTCAATTGTCTTATTTATTTATTTATTTTTAAATATTTCTAAACAAGTCCCCATCTACCTCAGCTTTTTTAAGGATAGTGCTGCCATGTTTCGCTGTGAAGCTCTAGAAGTGTCTTGTGGACCACGAAACTTCACCTGCATTTCTATTTGCATGGAGGTGAGTAGATAACAACTGATCTGTTATTTTCGGGTGATTTTATACTCTAAGGTAATAGAATTTATTTCCACAGTGGCCTGCTGTGCCTCTGCTACATTACAGATTTGAATGAGTCGTAACTTGCAAATTGTATTATTTGCTACTCATACACATTTTGTCAGATACAAAGTTTTGACATTGTTTTTAAAACACTTTTAAAAGTGTAATCTTTCAAATCTTGGCCCCATAGATTTCAGGATTTAGATCCAGTGACCCATTTATATAATTTTTGACTGACTTCTGACTGTGGTTAATAAAATACCTCCACTTATTCTTAACATGCTGAAACGCCAGTGAGTCTATCCTTAAATGCTCTTTTATTGTGATAAAATAATACAACATTTTGTCTTATTTTGTACAGAACTGTAATCAGGCCTCACATCTCAGCCTTTAATCATGACTCAGTTGCAAGTGACATACAGTCTGCGACCTCCACATTAATGTATAAGTGCTCTTGGCAGCATCCTCCAACTCCAACTCCATCCTCCAACTCCAACTATAATCTTTTTATTTTGCCAATACATTTGGTTTATTTGTTGCTTTATGTCATCTCAGGTCTTGAAATTTAAGAAGTGATGGTTGTGAACAGGTGGCTAGAGGGCTGAAGGTCACTCATAAATATTCACTACTGGAAACAGACCTGCTCCTGGGTCAAGTTTATTACCATAATTCATTCACATCAAGACATGGTCAACCCCTCCCAGAGTCTTCTCTTTTTCCAATCAGTAATTCTAAAGTTTTGGACAGGGTACTGTGGCCCAGGAAAACAATGATTTTAATTTACTTTGCAATAACTGTCTCCTAGTGTAAGTGCTACATTATTTACCCTCCTTGTGTGCTATACCGGAGGGCTGAAGTCTAAAATCTACACGCCTGACCGATTTAGCAGATGTAAAGCTGCAAAATCAGTGTCTAATCCATTTTAGCATACTTGTAGCAAAACAGCATAAAGTGCACTTTGACTAAAAACACATTTTTATTTCTTGGTAGACAAAAGAAAAGCACATCTTCATCGCACAACACTGTACACAGGAACAAAAAAAAAAAAAAAAAGGACAAGAGAAACTGACCCGCAGGTGTGACTAAGTTCAACAGCAGAGCAGCATGTTTGCCAAATGCTTTTATTTCATAAATCTCTTCCAACAACTTTCCATTAAATATTAACTACAGCGCTTACAGTACAAATCTCTCACTTAACGAGCACAGCTGAGGCGGAGTACGTAGACCTTTACACAGTGAGCTAACAGATTAATATTGTACTTTCAAACATTCCCTGTATTTTGATTCCCGGCGGCAAACGTGTTTTTTTTTCAGATGCTCCCTTTTTTCGTCTGGGTGCTGTCTTGGCAGTCCCCCCCCACCACGCCCCCACCTCATAAACTCCACTCTGCTGAGTGAAACGGGAAGTTTGCTGCAGTGAGGAGACAAGCTCTCCCTCACTCTCTGATTGAGATCAATAGGTTTCCACAGTGCTCTGTGCTCACTGTGCACCACTGCAGTATAAAGAGAATCCATCAAAAAAAAAAAAAACAGCAGCCAGGTGCGTTACACAACCTCGAGCACCCACACACATCGATTTCCATGCCTGAGTGTGACT
This sequence comes from Acanthopagrus latus, assembly GCF_904848185.1. Lineage (NCBI taxonomy): Eukaryota > Metazoa > Chordata > Actinopteri > Spariformes > Sparidae > Acanthopagrus > Acanthopagrus latus. Next base: position 16,540,792 of record NC_051054.1, on the reverse strand, counting down.
TTAAAAAGCAGTGCAGGAGAAGAGTATGTTAAGTACATACATAAATCTGAATCGGCTGTCGCAGGAAAGTTTTATAATCTGTATTTTTACCCTGAATTTTGAGTATCCTGCTGTATGAGACTATCACAACCCCATTATGATGTGTCAGTCCGTGATCCAGATTAAGGTGAGCAATTGTTCGGTATCTGAGGCCAGTTGGAACCATTAGCCCCCTCTTCTGAGTGGATTACGACCATTTTGTTGGTGACCTACTGTGCCAGCTTTCGGGAGGGCCACTCTCAGGGCTCTAAAAAAAAAAGCATAACCTGCAACAACTAGCTGCTAGATGCAATTTGGCGGACGGACAAGGGGATGGCTCTTTAGTGATGAAAAACTGGCTTACAAGGTTTGGCTGACCTCTCAGTGATGAAACACTCTCGCTTTCCCACCATCTTCCTTTTCTTCACAACTATACAGACGGAACTTTCTCCTCCACCGTGTCATTGAGGTGTCTGAGACACAAACTTCTTCATTTAGCAGATTTTGATATATCATATAAAGACAGTACGACCCTGTGCTATCCATAAGGCACAGCACGCATTCTCAACCACGCTCAGCATCTCGCCAAACCCTTTTCACTGTGACATTTTTTTGGTGTAATCGCAAAAGGAAACACCAATCCCATACATTTTTTAATCCACAGTGGGGCGAATGGTGGACTCTGCAGGGGGAATGGCACAAAGTTTGGATGCACAGGGACCGTCTGCCTCTCACGGGTCCTCGCCTCTAATACCAGATTAGGCGAGTGACCGCGTCTGCCAGGAATGATTTTCCACCTGGGGTAATCCCCGCAGAGGACACAGGCTTATCCAGGAGGAATCACCATTCTGCCTCGTTCGCCTGCCACCCGCTGTGTCAGCCAGGTAAATAGGGATTCATAATCCCGAGGGTGTATTTGTGCTCGTCTTGCTTACATGACTCAGGCTTTGATATCAAAGTTCCTCAACACTCTTCTACAGAAAGAAGTGTTTACGATCCACAACACGGCCCTGCCACTCTCCTCCACTCTTTCATCGCTCTCGCCAAACCCCTTGTGAGGATTAAACTTTCCTGAACACGGGAAGCTCCAGTCACAGACTCAGCCAGCCCGCATCTTCTGCCAGTGTCGCTTGATTGACAGCCGGTGGCAGACCGCGCCAGTGAATGCCAAAGCTCGCTGATGGATGGCACCTGCTCCTCCTCAGAGGAAATCAATTGAAGTCATGGGCAGGGATGGACTGCTAAAACTCTTACACATGGCTGTCTGCCTGGGGAGGGGGGGCACGGAGAAAAGGTTTGCCAACCATCTGTGTATAGAGGGGCACTGCCAAGCATCAGTCCCTTTTCACGCCATCCCTCAATAAGACACACACTGTCTCCAAATTAAACATGTCAGTTCCTGACAGAGTCTTTGGGAGGTTCCAGCATCATTACGCACTCATCCAATCAGCCGTATTGCTTTGGACCTTCTCGGTGCATTAAAAGCTACAATATTAGTGGCTAACTGACACAATCCAACAGCAGTGAATCTAGTTTTATATGTGTTGCACTAGTTACAGAATATCAGACATCAAACTTCAGGTTGAGGTCAGTCCAATAACCACACTTGCTCATCACCAGAGAGCACATGGGCCACATCTGAGCGACGGGCCAGCATAGCTACGATCTTAGACGCGCGGAAGTGTAGTTACCCGAACTCAACCTGTGATGTTGCCCAATCTGTATCCACTCTACGGATTATTTCAGAGGAACTTTCTGGCCCACAAAGGAGGGAGGTGGGATGTCCTGGCTGGCAACGCCCCGGCGAGCGATGTCCAGGAACGGGGTCCTGTGGGCTGCTGTGCCCACCGTGCTGGCATCAGTGTGTGTGCCAATCAACTGCAGCACACGCGCAGAGGGCCGGTGGTGGAGGGCCAGCTGCCTGGAGCTGTAGCCACACACCCCGATCCCCAAGGCCCCCAGCAGCATGGCCATGCCGGGCACGGACTTCTCAGCTGGAGGCGTCACAGACACATTGTGGTAGGCCTGGGTCTGGAAGGGGAGAAAAAAAAATGGAGAGAGACATGTGATCAGAGGAATTCCTTGGGATTAAGCGAGTATGAAAGAGAATTAGGGAAATCAAAGCAGTCAAAAAATAGCACAAACCCCCAGCAAACAGCCAAATATTCTTGATTTTACACGTGGTTTTTATGTGGATGCAGATCAGTTTCGGAGGACAACATGCCTCGCAGCCCTTTTTGTCTGTGTCAAATGAGCGAGCTAAATATGCTCACCTCAGCCGCCGCCCCATCTCCTCCTCCCACCAATCCCACAGAGATTAAAAACTCATCTTCTCTCATTTACCAAATCGCGGTCCGTCTCCTTTGACAAACAAAAAGCTCGTCTATTTTGCGATATGGGCAATTTCCTCAGTGGGCCCTTGACAATTACAAAAAGCACAGAGGAGCAAATAATAGTAACTTCATAGTTTTTCTAATGGTGCTGTGTCACAGGCAGTTAGGAAGCTATTCCTGTCGCTCACTCACCCTTTTCCCATTTCCATTTACAACGCAATGGACTGTCACAGGCTTGGGTTTCTCCATTGTTTGTGGTAAATGCCACCGGAAAGGTGATTGTGTTTTGTGAGCTAAAACAAAAGGCGTCCTTTAGTTACTGGAACAGAAACCTGGAACAAACTCATATTTTTGTGGATGGTGTGTGTATATAATATGACAGTACTGTATTTAATCATCTGTGAGACACTTGAAAAAAATGGCAGAATAAGGCTCAGTGAATCCAGCTTACTAAACGCACTGTCTCCGTCTATAAACCCCTGCATGCACCTATAAAACCAGCACCTTGCAAACACTTCATTACATCAATGGCTGCTCTCAGAACTGTCAACATTATTTCATCTGCCACTCTCTTCTATTCCCTAAGGGCCAGCAGAGACCGAGCACACCAAGTACTGTATGTAATCTTCAAATCCAAGACACTTTGAGGGGCTTCCTGCCGTTTTGTTTTAAAGGTCTTAAATAAAAAAAAAAAAAACAAGTTGCTTGATGCAGAAAAATTGCAATAAAGTGCTATCCACTTCTGTGTCTCAGACCGTAATAGGCAACTTTCAAAGACTCAGCACTTTGTGTTCCAAATAGACAGCCTTAGTGTCTCTGTGCATCAGAGAGTAAAATCCACAGCACATGGAAATATTCTGTAGCTTGTTTATTTTTCATTCCAACAAAGTATCAGGGAAAGATGCAAACCTGTTACTTAATTTCATTTCCAACAAGCTATTTTAGACTGTTAAATCGGTCATAAAGTGACACCAGAACATCCACTTACCTCCTTTATAAATCATATATTTAAAATGCACCTTTTTTGAAATGTAAATATCACCTCAAGGCTGTATAATAATAAAAAAAATACCACCACCACTACTACTACTACTACTACTACTACTAATGATAATAATAATAATAATAATAATCACCTACTCCATATATATCCATTACATTATTTCCTCTGCACTATTTGATTTGTTTACATCCTAGTTTTTGGTTTGTTGCTTTTATGTTGTCTCCTTTGGAAGTATAAAAGAGATCAACATTGACCCCTGAGTCAGATCCCTCGTATGTGTACACATACAACAGAGCTGATTCTGACTTTGACAGCTGAACTCTTCCGAACTGCTCACACTCACCTGCAGCAGCCTAATGTAGCCCGGGGTCAGTCTTGGGACTCTGAAAAACATATTTGGAGCTTGTTTGATGGTCTTCCTCTTAAACCAGGAATGAGTTACAGGCCAGATGTCACTCAAGCTCCTCTTCCCGGACTCCCAGGACCGGGAATCACACTCACGAAAGATCTGTCCCTGGTCTGGTGTGTGCTCAGACAATTCAACCTGTGCTCTGATGCAGGACAGCCTGGTCGGCCCTTATAATGTCTCCTTCCAGCCTTACATAACAGACAGTCTGCAGGTGGCGTGTCTAAGGGGATTACAGGAGCTGGCACACAGAGACAAAAGAGTTGGTCAAAACAGAAGGAATGGAGTGTGGGGCTGGGTCATGCGTAACAATCAAAGTATGGTTGAATCATATTAAAATGTTAAGTGCTATTTTTTTTTTTGGAAATTACTTTGTGAAACCAGTAAAGTTCTAACTTGGGTTTTAAATTGGTTTGCATGTGTCCAAAGCTTGGTCTGATCTTTTGCATAACAGTAGAACCCACTTAATTGTATTAAAGGTGTAAAATGTGATGGCCACCTGTCAAATTCATACTCAACTGGGGGTTGGATATCCCCAGAGTCACTGCTAACTGCTGCTAACTGTAGCTGCCTTTGCTAAATTAGCTTAGTTAGCTCAGTAAGCGGTTGTGACTTGAAGCTCTGGGATCAGGGAAAAGTAAGTGTTTACACCCATAAGCACGGGAGCTTTGGACTGGGACAAGCTTTAGACGGGCTAGCTGGTTAGCATGTTAGCTTCAATAGATTGCTCTGCAACAAAACACATAGAAATCATAATGTCAGAAACCACTACTTGTTTACATTCAATTTGGTTAATTCTTGAATCTTACATATTGCACATTTAACCATTATGTATTTTCTACATAACCTTATATTCGCCCTGTTTAGACGTACTGTATATCAGTACATTTAACACTATAAAATATTCTCATTAATAATATGACTATTTCAGCAACATCAGCCAGTCATAATATTAATGTTAATATCACTATAATAGTATTAATCTAGCTACTATACAATATATTATGGTGAGCAGGTGTGGAGAATGAGAGGGATGTCAAAGCATTGTTACCCATGAGGCCCAAATCACCTGAAGTCAGAAACACTAGAATCCATTTGAATCTGTCAAGTGGGTTGATTCAGATGTGTTTCTGTTGATGTGCTCTGTGGCTTCTCCTGCCCTGTCAGCAATTTTGTTTTAAGCTTTAATATCCACCCAGGCCTCGGGGCCGCTGACTCCGAGTGAGGTCTTATAATGAGGTAGCTGTGCTGATAACGTCTCCCTCGCTGAAGAGGAATTCTCTCCAGCGAGCAGCCAGCAATGACCTTCTTCTCATCTCTGGTAATAGGCCCCAGTTCTGCCTCCCGACTCACGCATCCATGAATAATCTCAAACCCTGGCATTGATGCTGCAAAGTCATGATGCCGCTGAAAACTTGTGACCCCCTGGGTATTATGCACTAAATGAAACTGTACAGCTTTGAAATGAATACAAAAAAACCCCAACTCCAACCACTAATGACTGGATTCTAGGAAATACAAAACGGGCGAGGTAGTGCAAAAACATTAACAAGACAAAGAATCTACATGCTAGCTGCTCGGTGAGGCTGTAGTGAAGCATAATGCTGCTTTGAACTAAATGCTGACCTTAGCACACTGATGTTCTCCATCTTTGTTGAGCTTGTTAGCAAGCCAACTTTAACCAGTGGGCAAACTGACACTAAATAGGGCAGAGGTTGAAACAAGTATTGAACCCAACACTGACATCATTATTCGTTACAGAGAACTTGACTCTCTTTTAGCTGTTTTTGATCGCTACCAACTCCCGAGAGAGATACCTAGCCATCATAAATATTATAAATTCTACCTGTACTGTTCTTGCTCAAATTGTCTGCCATGAAAAGGGCCTACAGATATATTTATTTTCAAAGCTGAACTCCTGGAAGGATTGTTAAGTGACCATCAAAATCAATCAGTTGTACCAAGTTTTGTGCAAATCTATTTAATGCTGCTGTAAGTGTCGTCGTTTTAGCTAACCTCCTGTCCGTTTTGCAGTTAGCAATCCCCTCTCTACCTCACCACATGAACGAGCAGCGGTAATCGCCAGACACAGAAGCAGACAGGAGGACTCTGCACTCTCTCTGGAGTTCTCTGGTAAAAGTGATTACTGTTCAAATATAGAGCTATTTAACACTTATTTAAATAATAATAATATGTCACTTGCAGCAGCTGAAACAGTTGTTGAGGTATTTCTGTCTGGTTGAGGATAGAGCAACAGACACACATCATTACAGTCTCATGGAACAATCACTCTTTTTTTTTTTCCAATGATGGTGTCAGGCAATGTGAATTTTACCCTTATTCTCTCCTCTGGCTAATGTCTGCAGAATAAGCCCATGAGCTCCCATCACACACAGCACCTGGTGCATCCACCCCTGACTAGAGACCACAGATGGCGGCCCTCATGTTAATTGTCCACCACTATCATACCATACTCACACACATGCACTCAGAGCTGTGTGTATAACCAGTGGTGCATCCCCGCTCTGGAGAGACAACAGCTCCTCTCGAGCCGGTACGCGGCAGACAGCTCTCGCTCAGGTCATCGCAACGATCCACTATCCAGCCGAGATAATTCCCTGCCCTTCTCCTGAACCTGCTCCCTGGCGTTGAGCGATGGGTAAATGTACTAGAATAGCTTATCTCAGCCGTAGACAGGTATGGTTTTTGCTGGAGGTTAAGCTACTGACTCCTTGGGTGGTACAGGTTCCTAAATTCCACCGACGACAAACTGTGTCGCTATCTTGAGCGTTAGTTAGATAAGGGCAACAAATTGTGATTATATAATGAGACTGGCTATTGGTCTTTATCAGCCACATAGTGAATATCTGCTGAGACACCATTAGTATGATCAGTATAACATCCCTGAATATTAACTAAATCCAGTTATATTGGGTGAAACAGCAAGTCTGAAAAGGCCCGTGGAACAGCAACTTGGTCAGAAATTGATTTGTGGGGAGTGTGCTGTTGATAATTGAGGAGTTATTAGGTTAACAGGCTGGATTTAAATGCCATAACATCTGCGAAAAACACTGGAGCTTCTGGCAGAGCTGACATTTGCTTTCTCCGGCAATTAGGGGCTCAGATGAGGAGGACGGGTCTTAAGTTAATACCAATTAAATATTTGATTCACTCGAACTACATAAAACTTGAACGAACAGGAAGGTACGTAAACACTTGGTCGATAATGACAATGTGAGGCTGACTCATGGTAGGCAAGGAAGGATTTGCCTAGCTCAGGATTTACTGGCTTTGTTTTCTTAAGGCATGACAATGAGAACAAAAGGCATAGATCAAAAGGAAAAATATTTTATAATAAAAAAAAATATTTTACAACATTGTGAGCATATCAATAACTTTTTGTCTAAAGCGTTGGAGCACAGGAGAAATAATCCTTCAGTCGAGTCTCCGGCTCAGCGTGACTGACAGTCTCATGGGTGTGTTGTAGAAAGCCCTGTCTTCTTGTCTCCCTGCATGGGAAGAATGTCTGTGATCCAGTATTGGAACAGTGAAACGACGGCTGTGGTTTCCTCTAAAACACGGAGAGAGAGAGAGAGAGAGAGAGCAACATTTCACTTACAGCCGAGACCGCTGCTGACAACACAACACCAGAGGAACAGTCAGTATTTTCACCTAAGAGACTGATTTGCTGTAGTGTTTTCAGCATAATATATCAAAAATCTCCAACCGCTGTTCAAATCTACTTCCCTCCTCTCCGCGTGTCCATATTTAATTTAACACGACTGACTCCATACCGAGAGGGTGTCTTTCTTATGCTTATTCTTGAAAAGTTTCTTCTCTTTAGTGAATCTATGCAGAACGTAAAATAGACAGCATAAAGTGGAGCAGTCAAGCCGATGTCATTCAGAAGAGGAACTCCAGGGTGCAGTAAAATATTCTGAAAAGAAATCTGCTTTAGACCCGCTCCAGCACTCAATTGATTGCCCCTGCAAGGGCAGAGGAGAGCTTTAGTGAACTCACTTAAAGAATTTTAAAAAGCACACGGATTAGCTTCTGCACGGTGCTGAATGTGGGTTGCATAAAAAAAATATATATATATGAATGGTGCTTTAACATGGAAATCAAAAATATTCAGTCGTGTTAAAACTGTCACATTGTGATGTTAATGTTATGCTATAATGAGATGCATCAAAGATGAGTCTGGAACTGGAAAGATTCTTTCAAGAGGAATTCTGCTGACGTAACCTGCTGACGGAGTTGCACTCGAAAAACAGCAGCGTTTACAAACAGTGAATCGAAGCATGACTCAGATGGAACGAGGTGGGTGGTGGGGGGGGCGCTAGAAAAAGCTTTCAGGCAGAGGTGGCTCAGGTGCAAGGAGAGGATGGGCACAACTAAAGCAGCCTTTATTGTAGGCTCTTGCTCGTGTGTTAGCAAACTGTTTTTGACACGGTGTTGTCCTGGAGACCGGGACGGGCGAAGACGCGGGTCACATTGTGACCGCTCATATGGCCGTGGCCTGAATCTCCTGGGTGCTCTCTCCACCCTCTCCCTCTCCCAAACACATACACTTGTCTGCGTGACGGCAGCAAAGTCCCTGCTGATCCTATTATGCAGCCGGCTAACCAACCATGGAAATGCACAAACACAAACATGCACACGTGAAAACATGTCAGGGGTGGGGGGTGGGGGGACCCACGAGACGTTTTAGCTGCTGGCAACATAAGCAAGTTGAAACATGTTGTTTAACTCATAGCGCAGGTCACCCGCGTCTGACATGTCATATGGATGAGACTGGCTGTAGTATTGCAGGTGCGTACAGGTACAGGCGCATGAGGGCAAGTAAGGGCAGGTAGATTCAGGTGAACAGTAATGATCGATGTGAGAAGCGCATAGAGTATGAGGCAAGCAGGGACAGACGGAGGCATGTATTAACCTGCAGGGACAGGTCCAAGCAAGAGGAGGCCCCGTGTGGACAGGGATGGGCATGAGAGCACATCACAAACAGGGAGAGACAAAGATGCCACCATTATTTTTGATTTTGATTATTTATTCTGATGCGTCACTGACCTGCAGACATAAGAGAAGTGTTATAGAGCTCCTGCAGAGCTTTTTCCAGCTTCTCTGTCTGTTTCTGTTGCACGAAGGCCTTGAGACTATAGAGCTGCTCCAGGACAGAGGTGGGCCTGTGTCCGCTTGCTATGCTGCTCAGAAGGTTGTCCATTGTCCCCGACAGGAGGGATGGCTCGTCTCCATGCGACGAGGCTGGAGGAGCACAGAAGAAGTTAGGGTCGGTCTGCTGATTAAAGGTATCGCTGTCATTATTCAGTACCTAACATTAGAGGGGAGCAGGCACGCCATGTCTGTGGTTTTGCTGCACAACTAGGCTACTTTTGTGGTACTGCCATGGGCTGAAGTTTTTGTACACTGGTAAGGTAGACCTATTTTTTCCATTAGCAAGACCGCAACAAAGGAGAAAATGTAACACCTGTTGAACTTATAATGTGTATCAGTATTTGTGCTTACCTTATTTCAACTAACAGTAAATATACAGCTAATTCATACATGTATTTACTTTGAGGGGTATGGTTAAAATACAGTGATGCAACATTATTGCAATATTATTAAGCTGAAATAAGGTATGGCCTTAACTACAGTCATATGGTAATGACATCGCATTCAAGTTTTCTAGGCAGGAGGGGGGAGGGACAAGTTTATGCATCAGTCTAACAGCCAACATGTTCACAAATCTACATGTTTTAATAACAATAATACTGTATCAACTCACATAGGAGCAATTAGGGAGCAAAGTGAAACAATTGTTGAGGGAAATCTTGTTCAACAGGAGTACTGTCGGACTATATGGTTATAAAAGGGCATATTCTGAGTTCTGGTATTGGGCTGATTTTGTCACACAGACCTGACAACCGTGGAGAGGAGTGTAATCTGACAGCAGAGAAGCTGACAAAACAACACCTCCATAAATTGTACCAAATATCTAATAATAAACAAATCTAATAACACATCTTTTTAAAGTTTTACTCCTGCTTTTATAAATGTCGCCTCTCCTACACGCCACTGTCTAGACTGTGTCATCACAATAGAGAAAACATCACTCGTTTACTTTTCATTTACAGAGCCAGACTGGGTGCATCACACCATCTATGCATGTCTCGCCATTTAGCATTAATCTCGCTCATTTACAAGGCTGCTCTGCCAGGTACAGAGGAGCTTTTCTCTTATTTTGAACACTGGTCCTGGCCTAATGTTCAGCACACCCTGCGGCTTAATGAACTAGTTTCTCCGAGTGAGTTCAAAGCCTTGATTAAAAACTCGGCAACGGAAGAGTGCGGACGCTTTTCTGTAAGCTGAAATTCTGGACTGCCAGTCTGCTGCAAAATAATCCTCATAGTAACATGATTTTAACTTACATAATGACTGAAACTGTGACTTCCGTAATAGTGGGCTTTCTTGGCTCGGTTTCCTTTGAAATTGCTGTGCAATAAGTAAGTTAGCATCCAGCACTCTGACAAACAAGTTTATCAATTTAGTACAAACTAACAGCCCTGCGATTTTAGCTTTTACACTTTCAACCAATTACTGATGCTGTGTTTTTGACTATTTGTTTACTTCCTGCAAGCACTGTCACATCATGGTTCAAAAGAAGCGCAGATGTGCGGCGACTTCTGTTCAACGGTTTTAATCATCATGTATCAGCATTTGGCAGAATTTAATTATGTGTTTGCAAACTTCATCTCAGAAAGACACCAGCTTTGTGCATCAGAGAAAGCAAAAAGAATCAAAATCAAACAATCCCCTGGCAGAGTGTTAGTTTTCCAAATATTCACATTAAAACGAGCACAGGCTGTAGAAATGCTGAAAGACTTAGAGCAGAGTAGAGCGGAACCAGCTGATCCAAAAAGGCACGCACTGCTCTGCTCAATACTTACAATCTGACTTATAGATTTCAATTGTTGTCCTGAGGAAGTCTGACACCTCGGCAGCTCTCGTCTCATTATCCTCCTCCTCCTCTTCCTTCTCTGCTTCCTCCACATCTTTTCTGTAAGTGAACTCCAGGGCAGCGGCCCGGGGCATCAGGCCCATGGAGAGCAGCTTGTCTTTGTGCCGTTTCTTCTTCAGCTTCCTCTTCTTGTTCCTGCTAATGCGCTCTCCTCCCTCATCTAGGGCTGTCCGACTCTGACCCTCGCTCTCTGGAGCTGCGCCATCGTTCCCGGAGCCTTGATGGAGAGGTTGTTTCTTTTTCTTCCTCTTCCTTTTTCGTTTGTGTGCCTCCTCTTGCTCATGGTCGCTACCACTGGCGCTCTGCACTGCAGGACATGAGATAGTGAACTCTTGATTAATTTCAGAACATTGTTGATCCATCACAGTCTGCATAAGTGCCTCTATGGAAAATCTGCCTGAAACAGAACTGTGAGCTATAACGGAGGTGGGTGGGTTTCATCTGCAATCTGGATGAGGAGAAAATGCCCACAGACCAGTAAAGAGTTGAGTCCAAGGGATGTCCACTAATGTTTAATGAGGCTGAGAGATTGCAGGATTCCCTCCAGCCAATCACTGCTCCAGCTGATTCCATTAATTAGATGCTTCGTCATTTTGGCTGATTGCATCCTAATCAGCCTGTGTGGTTACTGATTGAAAAGGACTTGCGGAATCTTGGCCTTACATGCGAAGAACTATAGAGTACAGATTACAGGTGGAAACGTTAAAATCAGCATACTGTACATGTGATATTATGTGGTGTCTCCTGACAGAGTAGTAGACATTTCCAGTATCATACTGATTTCCTTCTCTGTAATGATCATGAAATCTTCACCTTCCATGCCGCTTCTGACAATTCCCTTTATTATGAACCAGGCACTCTGACGAAAGATAAAGGGGGCCAACACTCAGGTTTAACATCAATTCTTTACTTATCGCATTCTTCCTTCCTTATGGAGATCATAATAAGGGCTCCTGCAGTGCTGTTTTAGCCTTGCCATTTGGTTCCTCGGCAGAAATAAATCCTCCCGAGTGTTAAATCTCTTCCTCATGCTGAGCGGCTTCCTCTCCGCCTCGTCACACAATTCCGCTCCTTAACAGCTCAAGACATGCTGAGAGGTCAAAGAAAGCCAGCACCCTTTCCAATTCTTAGTGACCCATTCCCAACTACTGAGCAGTGAACTGGCCAGCAGCCAGAACATAATGCAGCTGAGCGACGACGACCGATGCTGAAAGTTAATTCAAGAGGAACAACTGTTCAATCTCACTTCACCAGGGACCGTGGCGATGACAAACTAAAGTCACTTACAAGACTCGTCTCTCAGGCGAAAATGAACTCGAATTCATTGCTGTCATCGCTGCTGTCTTTTTTGTGACTCGTCTCATAGACCATCTGGGCAGCACCCTCCCATTTGCTGCAGGCAGATGAGTGCACCGGGGCCTTTTTCAGAGCTTGTACAAATATGCAATATTTATGGTGGTTTTTTTTTATTAATTCTGTTCTTTTCTGGTAGATTAAAAATAAACCAAAGAATCGTACGTCAACCTGTTACTCAGCATACAGGAAAGGAGATTCTTCCAAGCCTAAATGCACTTCTTTAATAGCATCATCCGTCACACAGAAGGTATCAAGAAATTTAATTGAGTTGAAAAAAGGTGCAAAATGCAAGAATTGGCCACCTGTCAAATTCAGCTATGTACTTAAAAAGAAAGGGTCATTACATCACCATATCTTGCTTTGGTGCCAGGCTGTGGTGACAGCTGTATTCAAGTCCACGGGAGATGCATGGAGAAAGACACTAAAACCCAGCATATCTAGGTCGTATGACTTCTGATGGAGAAATTCCACCAGAACATTAAATAATGCTCCTCACAGAGTAGGTTAACAACAGATTTTTTTTTGATCGACACGTTGTTCACTCCTCGACTGTGTGTGGAGACAGGCTCCTGTTCGCAGTGTGATTGCAGTCTCATCAGCGGAAATCAGTCAAACCTGTCCTGTTTGATCCATATATTAATAGCCCTGTCAATCTTTTTGGGGAACAAAGTAGTTGTTATTAACCTACTCTGTTCTTTCATTCTGTCGAGTAATACAATGTAGATATGTCGGGGTTTGAAATGTGTCTCTCCAGGCATTTCCCATAGACTTCAATACAGCTGACACCACAGTCTAGCACCAAAGCAAGATTTGCTGACATTATGACCCTTGCTTTTTTTTAGGTTCCTTGGGCCGGACTGGGAAGTCGGGCACCAGGGAAGTGTTAGTGTTAGTGTTACTGCTATATAGGATCTTTTTTTTTGTTATTTACCACGAGGAGCCAAGCCTAGCTGGTCCATATACCAACTTCAGTAAAAAATCTCTGCAACACAATACATACTATGGGCATCATAATTTCAAAACTGCTATTCTTTTCACATTCTGTTACCAATTTTTTTACATTTTCAACTACAATTTTCACCCCTTAAAGAAAAACACTGAACAAAGGGTATGTGCAGATATGATGTCTTATATACAGTGGTGGACACTCTGGTTGTGCAGAAAAGGGGGTTTCCCCTGGTTAAAAAAAGCCCATTCTTGAGCCGACTGACAACAGCACATCAATTATGGAAGAGGCTTTTAGATGACTTACATTTCCACATGTCATTATCCAACACTGTGAGCTCAGGCTGCATGTAACAGTGTAAACACAGGGTGGAGATGGATGCGGTTATTCAAGACAACAATAGCAGTTGCCTCATTTACTCTTAATACATTAATCATTACTATATCACTGCAGTTATTGTTGCACCGTTTCTATAACATTATATTTGATGGATTTGATTATTATTAAAAGCTCAACCCAAGCTGACCTTAAATGGGACTTTAGATTACTATTTCCATCAAGGCTCACTGGCCCCTAAATCAGAAATGTGATTCAATTAAGGCGCCGCTGGGCTGACGAGTACAATTAATCAAAATTAAGCTCATCGTTCATTCCAGTGGGCACTTTTAGATGCCACACTGTCTCAGCCAACAAATCGCTCTTATTTCACCGAGGTGAAGCAGAGGCCCGTCAGGTGGATGGAGGGACGATGAGTGCAGAGACGCGTGCAATGAGCCGGGGTTGTTGTTATTACAGTCTGATTGCTCCGCCGGTTTACGACAAGAGAAAAGCGCATACAAAATAAACAGACTTTCAATTATGCATATCAGGTGCTGTGTGTATGACTGATCTTTGAATCAAACTGCCAGAAAACTGTAAAAAACAAACAAACAAAACATTTCAGCCTTCAGCATTAATGTCAGCTCACAATTCAGCTTAAAAAAATGGCACCAATGAGGGGGTAAGCACTTTGTAGATAAGCTGGAAAAGTTTACTCTGACAAACTGCACAATATGAGCGAAAGTGAAAATCTACCATCTTCAAACACCATCTGTGCTGCATTCAACTTCTCTTCAGTTCAGACACACAACTGATATCACTATTTGTTTCCCTGAGCTTGTGGTGAGGCAGAGACAATCCAGAAGAGTGACTTTAATAATAGAGAGCGCCTTCCCCTGGAGAAACACCCCGCCGTAAATCTCACCGAGCTTTATGGTGCACATCGGAAGTACATAAATGTTGATTATGGTCGTCTTACCAGCTGGGTCCTCAGCACTATTTATGCTTTCTAGCTGAGCGAGTGTGACGGATTTCTCTGAATCAGTCGTGTAGTCTGCGGGAGGAGGTAGGACCGTGTACATCCGCCTGCCCGGATTGGCTGCGCTCGGCGTCTTTCCTGCATCTCCTGAGACAGACAGTGCAAATACAAGAAGGCAAAGAACCCTGATGGTGAGAGCAGCAGGAAGGCAGCATTTCAATGAGTATGATGATTTGGTATGCGTGGAATTTTAAACAAGGGAAGAGGATCAAAGGGAAAATTACAAAAAAAAAAAAAAAGATATTTCACAAAATATTGCACTTTTGAAAGCAGTAAATGTCAGTTGTGAGCTTCACATCATCGTACCAGCGGCAGTGTTCTCCTGACGAGATGTTTTCCTTTTCCCATAGTTTGGTTTGGCCAGGGCCTCTACAGTGCGTGGTGGGCTAGGCTCCTTCTCCGATTTGGGAGCTGCAGGGTAGAGCCTCTGCAGAACCTTGGACTGAAACACTAAGTGACCAGACACGAGACAAAATCAATCATAAACACATTACACTACTTGTTAACCAGAGAGGCACTGTGCATTGTAACGTTTCAGATTTTTTAAGGAAACCTAATCCTAATCTTAACTTCATGCTTAAAACCAATCAGTTTATTATGCAATTGTATGCGTCCTCTCTGGAAGGGTGGAGTAGGATTAAAAGTTCATTTCATCCAAAAAATGAAGTCAGTTATAATCTACTCTGACCTTTGCTGTGAAGCCAAGAAACTTTCCGTCAGCATGGGCGTGAGCAGATAATGACTGGATTTGACATTTTGGGTGAACTTCTCCTTTAATTTGTACACAGAATTATATATCTCACATGTGCTTCCTAACAGTAACAACGGGTGAGGTCATAGAAGCAACCAGTTAAACAAATCAACTTCAACAAGGTGCTGGATATATACTAGTAATAGCACTAACACTGCACCCCAAGTACCTCTCCGCTCAATATGTTACAGTACGTTGCCAACACTCATGTATAAGGTCCGCATGACCTGATATTGACGTTACAGATGCTTCTAGATGACATTAGCGTTGGACGGTGAAGCACGTGCATTTGTTTACAACATATCCACCTAACGCGAGACTTAGCCCGCTAGCTATGTTAGCTAGCCAGTCGCGTACAATAACACCGCTTTGAATTCAACTATTATACGAGATACAGTATGTTCTCCACGACACCGGCAGTGCTCACCGTCTTTCCTCCGAGCCATATCAACCTATGTAGTTGTCTGAGTCGACGCAAAGCGAAGGGAAACCTAAACGCAACATGTGGCTAACGGCTACTATGCTAGCGAGCTGGCTTGGTTAGCCACGCAGCCTGCTGGCGTTAAAAAATAAACCCGCTTGCAACAAAGGTTAAGCCAGCGCACACGCGTTAAATACACAAGCTGTGTATCGTGTATGCCACTCCAAGGCTCCGTCAAAAAGTGCATTATTGCTCGGACTCCCGCAGCTGCACCCTCTCCCCTAAGCACCAGCTCACAGATGGTAGGGCTGACTGCACAGCAGGAAGTCGCTTGGTCCATTCGTGCCGGATCCTATTCACATTAACGGGAATTCACTGAATCTTAAGTTATCACAAACAATATATACCCCGTATATCGTGCATCTATATATTATTTTGTTCAGTTGAATCCATTCTTAAAATCGGCATGTAAAGCAACCTCGTTCAATTTAGACTTAAGTTGTTTTTTGGGGGGCTACACAGTCACTGTGCAATGGATCAAAAAGACAGACATTTTAAGTCTGTATAAATTATAGGTCTGAAATGAGACTCCGGACAGTTTAAGTGACAAACGTGTGTTACATGAAGGCTGACTAGTGCAATGCATCAGACCTAGAGCTCCCCATGTGTCTGAAGCCCGTAACGACAGCGGTTCGGGGCGTGCGCACAGCTAGCCAGCTGTAGGACGGGGTGGAGGCGAGACGGGAATACTAAACAGGCACCTCATGGCTCAGCATCAGCACCGGGCTGAGTTAGGATTTGCGCACCCTCCAAACTTGGCTTGGGACCTCAGCATGTGAACGGGCTTTGCAGAAGGAGGATCCACCTAGAATGTCAGCTCTGAAGAAGGTAAATCCCCTACAGCTCTCCTCTTGTAATCTTTGAGCACACATTTTGAACTCCTACCATTATGACATGTGCAGGATTCAAACATGTGTGCATCAGTGGAAAATGGGTGTGTGTCAGGGCAGTTTGGTTGCAGGGTTTTCTTAATTGTGGAAGATGAGCAGACCTTTAAGACGATAACATTGTATAACCATTTTTTTTCAATTCAGTTTATATTAGGTGCCAAAATTCAAGTTTGTTTAAATGCAGCAAGGTGTTACAGTGAATAAAATATGCATGTTGCATCACTTTTGCATGCACATGAATTGTGTTCACCACTCTGATCTGCCTCCTCTGATGTGGTTGCTGCACTTACATTCTTACCCGAGGCGAGGAGCATTTCAGGCAGAAAAAAAGCCCTCTTAGTTCAAGGTTAACTTCTCAAATTGTCGGTCTGTCAGGTTTGATCTGCCCCCCAGACTCCTCCTGTTGTGCACTGTCACGTAATACTGTACGTACCATGCCGACTGTAAGCCTCTGTGGGTGGATGAGCTTCACCGACTGTGTCTGACAGAGCCCAAGCCCAGTGCTGGCAATCCTGAATGAGAGTGGAGCTCCATGCAGCTTTACAAAGGAAGGCACTGGAGGAGTTGCAGGTTCGGTCAGAATCAAGGAACTACTGAGACCTGTGTGGTGAACAAGGCGTTGAACAGCATAGGCACAATTCCCGCAAGCCTTCTGATTAATCAAGCCGTGAGACTCCTGTGAATGGGTGATTATTACTGGTGTAGGAATCAAGCCTCTTTTGTTGTTGAGGATGCTTGCAAGATTAGAGATAGTTAACAACCTGTGTTTGTGTGTATGTGTGTGTGTGAACAGCTTGTCATCGTTGTCACTTGAACACTGACACACCGCATTGTTTAGGATTCAGTGCAGTTGCGAGTATTAATGCCTCTGCTCCAGCAGATCCCCGTGATTGAGCGGCAAAAAAAAAAAAAAAGACAAAGTGTATAGAATGCCGAATCCACAGCAAATGCACGGTGCTCAGCGCACACTGAGTGACAAAATGCTGGCTGCCAGCACTCACGTAGTCAGACATCATAATCACAGAGGCGCTAAAAATAGGGAACGATATTCATTGCAATGCTTTAGAAGCTCAATGGAGTTATTGCCGGTTGCCCTGGCGGCTAGAACTTTTACCAAGATACTCCACGGTGCTTCACTTCCACCTTGCACAATAACACAAAAAGCCTTTATTTTTAGACAGCAGTGGTCGGCCAAGCCTTTCTTCAATGACGCGCAGCTGCTGGGGTGAGACTTGTTGAGTAAGTGATGGGGATTTTCACCCTCTCCTCTAGGGCGCACTTCCACATTAGTTCATACATGGAAACTGCATTTTCTGCCACAGCAACAAGCACACTTTATTTCAGGTCTGAGAAAGCGTGCCATGTTAATTCATTATGCAGGTGGGCGAGAAGCGCTATAGAGCAGTGGTAGTGGTGGCACGGAATCAGGAGTAAATGATCAATAAGTAGGGTAATTGACAGTATCCGTGTGTGTATACATTGCCTGGATGTTCCTGTGCAATATGCACGCACATGTAGCCAGCTGCACTTAGAGGAGAGGGAAGCTGTGGGTGGACAGGTGGCAGGTGGCAGGTGAGAAACTCATGTCACCTCCATAAGTCCTTATGTGACTGAAAAATAAATTACTTGTCACTTAGCAGCTTTTTTTTGGGGGGGGGCAGGCCACCTTTCACCTTCTTCTTTCAATGAAAAGCCTGATGATTCATACAAGATGAAGAAATCATTACTTATCCTACCAGGCACTTTCTCCTCTTTAAAAAGAGCTTAATTGAAAGCCACCACAAAGAATAAAAGACAAAAATACCTAATTGGAAACTGACTCTATTTCCCCCTCAGAGGCACTTTCAAGTTGAAGGTAGCTTGTCTCAGGATGTTTTCCGACGCTGCTGTCGAACTGCTTGCACGCACAAGCACAAGCACAAGCACAAGCACAAGCACAAGCACAAGCACAAGCACAAGCACACGAACACATACACACACATTCCCACGCAAATCGTCTTGCAGAGAGTTGTCAATGGGAGGCTTGTGTGGACTTTGCGTACTTGGCAGTGACACGATAACGCTCTCATAATCTGTTTGAAGATGCACAGAAAACTTGAAGCGCTACATTTATGCGTGCGGTGATGTCATTCCGGTCTACAGGGGTAGAGCAGCGGCAGTGAATGTAGACTAAAAGTCAGTGCTGAAACATTCAGAAGGCTCTTTTCTTATTCATCCACTCACTGTGGCAGATGTTTTAGCTCCGTTCATGTCATATTCTTCTCGTTCCTCTTCTCTCTCACTTTAATACTTTCTCTAAGTGGTGGATGGAGTGTTCAGAGTCCTCACGTAAATAAAACGCTGTAAAAATACTCTGTTACAAGTAGAACCCTGCAGAAGAAGAGGATTTCCAGTACTTTGGCCTTGGGTGTTTTGGCGTGTGATTTCATACTTACCTAAAGTTTTGAGATCAGCAGAGTAGATTGCCACTGCTGACATGGCTACATTGGCTGTAACGCAATCCTTTTGGGCAACTCTATCCAAAGTTACGTCCACTAAAACTGCTTGTTTTTACCACTGACACGCTGAGGTTGAAGTGTCTGACAACATTACAGAAACAAACAAAGAGACACAATGTGTGAAATCATAAGTTGCTTTTTGTAACCAGAAAGACGAGTCTTGTTCAAGGAGAAGTCTCGCTTTGAAATCTCAGGAAGTGATTTGTGACAGCTGTTGACTCATCTAGATTGTCAAATCAATTAAACAGTCAGTAATGACTTGGGAAATAAATTCTTCCTGGCAGGCCCTCGAGGTAATCTCTTTCAAAGCGAGACTTCTCCTTGAGCGGGATTTGCTTTTCTGGTGACAGAAAGGATCTGATTATTTAACAAAATTGTTTTATGATGTTGTTACCGATTACACATTACACACACTGATTAGTGCCAATGTAACTTTGACGATCGCAGAACCCGATAAGGATTGCTTTGCAGCAATTGCAGCCCAAGTATAAAAATACATAAAAGTATTGTTTTATTTTATATTTTATACTTTAATCACAAAATGTATATAAAATCAGGAAAACGTACTTAGTTAAAGTACTGAATGCAGAAAGATGTATATTATAACTTTTATACTACATTTTCACATTAGAGTACTATAACTCATCCATTACTGTAAAAACAGGATTTTTATTAAAACAGTTACTTTACATGGATACGCAACTAATGATGACTTTGATATGGATTCATATGCCAGTTATTTTCTTTATTAATCAATCGATTATTCGGTGTGTAGAGATTCAGCAAATAGTGAGAAATACCATCACGACGACCCAGAGTCCAAAGTGACACCTTCGTAATGCTTATTGTCCAAGCAGTAGTTCAGACCCCGATATTATCAAATATGCATTCAAATGATCAAAATAATTAAAGGGAATAGTCATAAGCCATAAACCATGAAATGCTTTTTTAATTACATAAAAAACAACATCATAGACTACAAAAGTAGCAACATTTCATTTGAAGTGAAACGACTAGTTATTTCAGCTGTACCTGAAGCACTACTAACGCTTAAGTGTATGTCGTGCACTTTAATGCAGCTGTGGCTCACGGGGTAGAGCCAGCATCTTGTTATCAGAAGGTCGCTGGTTTGATTTTGCCTGGTCTGCATGCCGAAGAGTCCTTGAGCAAGATACTGAACCCCAAACTGCTCCTGATGTGGTGGATGGCATCTTGCATGGCAGCCACTGCCATCAGTGTATGAATGTATTTATGAATTACTGTAAGCCGGGTCAGACAAAAGCGCCTGCTAAATGTAAATGTAAAAATCAAAACACAATATATTATAAGGGCCTCCTGAGTTTCTTTTTTATGTATGCATCTTAATTTGGAACGTTAAGAGCAACTAAAGTGTCAAATAAATGTATTGGATTAAAAAGTGCAACATCTCCCTCTGAGTAGAAGTAGAAAGCAAAAAAATAGTTTTAAAAAAATACTATGCATGAGTAAATGTACATCCACCACCGCTTTGTATTACCTAATTTAGTCATGTGTGTTCATCTTACTCAGTTTCTTTCTTCCTCTGCCCCTCTGTCCCCGTATTTCCTCTCTTTTTATTTCTCTAGTCATTCCCTGATGAATGTCCCCCCTGCATCTGTAATAGCTTGGCTTTAGTGGAAAGATGCAGAGGCAATGGAGGGGGGTGGATGGCACAGAGCTCTATGAATCTAATATAGCATAAGAACCAAGTATGTGCGCTGTATAGACAGTATGTGCACTACTCAGTTAATCACATTTGTGCTGTGGGGGCCCCCGATCTTCCAGGCAGGTTGGCGTCCCTGATTTCTCCTAGGGTTGCATTTACTGCAATAGCTGCCACAAAGCCAAGTCATATATGACTCATTACAAGGTCTATTAGCAAGCTGGTCTACTATATGTAACAATTCCCCTAGCTGGACAGTCATAAGTTTTATACCAGTTTGTACCCTCAATGATGATTTCACCAGAAAGCCTATGTCAGGCACATTTTCATTACAACAGCAGCTGTTGGCACAGCCGAGAGACTGCCCATGTGTCCTGTCAGCTGTCTGCCTTTGAGACTGTCTGACTAGAGACAAAGGTAAATCATCTCACGGTCTAAAAGGAATCATTAAATTGTCCCTGAAGGCCCAACATGTTAACACAAAGTGTGAAATTTAATACTAATGCAAGTGCAAAATCCTGTTTGACTCCAAGTGTACTTGAGGTCTCTCTTGTACAGTTTAAGTTTTAATACCATTGCTGCTGGCGAATGGCCCGGCTCTTTTACAACCGAGTCTTTACCAGAGCATTTAAACCGAGCAGTGAACTTGAATATATCAGCCTAATAAAACAGAACACTTAAGTGAAGGACGTCAAGGCGGCAGAGTCTTTTTGATAGGGATAGGTCTAGGAGATCTGATTGAGCTCCAGAGAATTACTTATCGCTTTAATCGTCCTAATGTGGTCAAGCTGACGAACATAAAGGCCATATGCAGCTGTCGCCATTATTACTGTGCATCTAGGTGGGGTTTACCTTTGCAGAGCCAACAGTAGGTCGATTTCACTTTCCCCCTGCAACTTTGGGCATGTTGCGCTTATGGCATTAGTATAGATCACTCCTGTAGACGTTCTCTCCACCCTTGGATTTTAGGGGAAAAGCTTTGACCTCCGTCCAACCCTGTAATCACATCCCCCCTGCACGTTCAAGATGCATTCACCTGCCTCCGTGAATCTGGAGGGGATCTCAGGTCTACACTTCCCCTTTCATCTACATGCCTACCCTCTGGTGATGAAATCAATAAGTCAGATAAAGTTTATTGCCTCCCTGTGTCTTAGACAAGAATCAAAGAATCCAACAGAAAAAATTCCAACCCTTCCCTTTAGGCGTCCCTCCAAAGCCACTACTCCAAAATACATAAAACTGAACAGTGAGTTCACTGAATGCCCTGTTGCTCTTGCTGGCCCTCTATAGGAGATATGTATGTAATTGGCATGTTTGCTGTGTTCAACAGGCTCTCTTAGCTTTTTCAGTCTAATAAATACATAGATTAACATCTCTGTTAAAAGCCACAATCATACAGACACAGGCAAAATAGCCGTCATGCATGTACCTCAATCCAAAATGTAAGAAGACACCAGGCGTCATCATAATGAACATAATAATGAGGCTAGCATCTTAGCATGGGGACCTCTTCCATCCTTGTGCAGCTAGCTTGGTAATAGCTGTAGCAATTTAGCTGCCTAGCCATGGTGAAGACTCGGGTCATGTGGAATGAGTGCATGTTCAGACCAAAAGCACATCCAATCATTCTAATCTCATCGAATGACATGATTGAACAGCTGGAGAGGTTAATTACAGGCCCTGTCATTTCTTTAAACAATGCTTTTTCTCTGCATCTTGGCCTTCCATACATACACCAAATGTTCAGCTTTTGGAAAACCTTGGCCAGATTGAAGATATTCTGAAACTGTGTCTAATCAGCAGTGTCTAATATCTGGATGAGCAGAAACAGAGGAGATCTTTGGAGGCGATGAAGCAGACATGCATTCCTCAGCGTTTGTGGTATCATTGGCAAATTTTGAATGCGGACTTTGTGTATGGTATTGGAACATCTGAATTTGCACGGTGACGATATGTATGTTATATTAGATAACATCATATTTAGACTGACACAAATGGACACTGATAATGCAGTGATGGAAAAGAGAGACAAAAACAGCTGCTTGCAGTGTTCCGCTGACAAATTATCCAAAGAGAATCTAGCATTTGATTTATAGATTGCATCTGGGATGTTAAGAGATTTTTAAAGAAATGGAACAGAAAATGCTTCAAAATGACTTACCATCTCTAGCTTTAAGTGGAAAACTAGGAGTTAGGAATAATGTGGTAAGTGTTTCATTATAAATGTAAAGTACTGTCCCTCAGACTGAGATAGCTATAGAGTTCACGTCCCTGGTAGTGGTACTGGAATGCTGTATGTAATAAAAGTTACAGATTTTAGCTCGATGCCTTTGCAATACACACAAAGCTTTTCAAAAATCATCAGTTGAAGTTTGGAGACTGCAGTTTGTGGCATTGCACCATTAGACTGCATGACATTGAAAGGTGTTTATAATATTTTTTCCACTTCTGTGTCACGTCTCATTTATCTGTTGCTGAGCTGAGTAGTTGCAGTTCAAACCTTATCCTCTGCTCAATCTGCACACCATTCATTAGAGAGCTTGTCTGGGTAAGATGGGAGCAGAGAGTGCTTAAGGCGGACAGGAAGAGCGCTGAAATACATTGGAGTGATTCCACTTCCCGTCCGTCCCCTCATATCTCCATTAGCACACCAAGAGTTGCGCTCTAGTCCTCGTCAGCGGGCGCCAAGATACCCCTATTACACACTGCCACTTGTGATAATTGCCTGTCCCTCTGTGGTAATTGTGTGAGGAGATAGGTAGGCAGTCTGTATTTTTCTGCCCCCTTGCATGTGTCTGTGCCGGGTGTGCAGACAGGTGTTCACATTGTGAGCATCCTGAAAGACCGCTGCGCCCAAGACTGGTTCCTGTTGACCGCTCAAATTAGGCTGTGTTGCCCTGAGCCTCAGATCAGTGCAGAGCCTTTAAATGAACCTGGTTCATTGGAGCCTGGCTTGTTTAGACAAATTTACACCAAAGTCCAGCACAACGAGGTTGACAGGGTATGTCCACATCTCACGGGGCTCACCACTGGGAGAAAAAAAATAGAAGTTGCACAACAAGAAAGACTTTCACTTGTACTTCTTTCATGTTGTAACTTTACTTTTGTGGATCAGTTTGTGCTCAAGTTTGATCTCAGAGGCCATCTCTGATCCACACACTCTATTCTGATGAGATCTCAAACGGTGTCTGAGTCAGCTGACTCACACCATTTGATTGTTCTTTTTAGTTCAAGAGCGTGCATTTTGTTGTTTTTCTCTCCTTCTGCTTTTACATCAACAGTCTTTGTCTCTCTTGAGTACCCTTGGACTGTAAAGTAAACGGCCACACAGCCCAATACCTGCTTAGTCCACGACAAGCTCAAAAAACAATCCACATGTCTCGCTTTTCTGTTGATTCTGAGAGGAAAAACCCTCCAGAATTGACATTAGTTAGTTTCTATGTGCTACACACAAGTGTACCGCAGAAGCTCAGCTATCTAATTAGTATCTGGTGAGTCATCCTAATTGTGACTGGTTGAAGCTGTAGTGTATAGTACATAGTGCCACACTGTAACTGTTTATATTGAAATTATGCTGGGAATCTGGAACAGTTAAGAGATCTCAGTCTTGAACACATATGCGAGAAACACAGGAGAACTATGAATAATTTCTTAATCACCTCATTTTTATAGCCTGCTTTATGACCAAAGTAGTTTACTTCATTGTACTATCATCTCATGCATTTCCAAACCATATGCGACAAGAAATGTAGACTTAACGGGGTGATAACTTGGACAGTTACCGGAAGCATCCACTTTAGAGCGTTTAATGATATCTCCTCTGAATCCGTTTTTTCCTACAGCCTGGGGCTAACTGGAGAATAGCAGCCAGTCCTGTTGGAAGAACATGACTGTGAACGGCTACAATATTGCCAAATGGAGCCTTTTATTAACTCGCTGACTCAATGGGGTTTGAAGGCTCATTCACAAGAATGGGCCTTCCAGTCTTAAGGCACTGCCTTGGATTGTCTTTGAGGATCTGTTTTTGGTCATTTCCATCTCCACTGAAGGCCTCAAAAAATGCCACGGTTGATTTTTGACAGGTTGTAAGGCTAATTTAATAGTCATTTTACAACACCAGGGTTGTGCTGTAGAGCAAAATTTGACTTTAAGTCCCTTTTATGCTTTAATACCACCTAAACTATTTGATAAAGTGGAGGAGGAAAGAAGAAAATAAAGCTGGTCCGTAGTCTGTTGATATGGCAGCAGATAAAAACATTATTTGAATAAAACCAGCTATTTAAATCGACGAATGATGCTAGAGAACAAATCCATACAAATACCCAAAATATCAAGAGAGACTCATGATTGTTTTTGTGATTCCAGTCGTCCCAGTTATATGTGTCCATGGGACTGTCCTGCTGTGCCTTGTAAATCTTTCCTGTTAAAACGCGGTGACATAAATCCCCTCTTGTTCTCATCCCGAGATAAGCTTCAAAAGACAAACAAACGGATGCCTAACACATTTCCTCATGTGAAATTAGATGCCTTGCTTCCCAACTCCAATCCTTTTAAAGCGTAAATGAGAGGCAAGTGACAGATCTTGTGTGTCTGAAACGCTGAAGAGTGTCCCTGACAGTTCGTTTTCCACACTCCTCCAGCATGAGCCTCTGCCAGGCACCCAGCCCGCTAGCCAGCATCAATTATAGCTGTACATCATGCAGCTGTTTGAGTCATTACAGACCAATCATCTCACATCTCTGCAGAGATAGCTTTTTTTTATGTTACCACCCAATGTTCTACAATACTTGTTTACTGAGTATCTCTTCTGCACGACTCTGCGCTCACTAGATTATGAGGATAAAAAGTCACACATGGAAAATGATCTATAGAATTTTGCAAATTCCTACACGAGCTGAGAAGAACTGCCTCGGATTTTGAATGCTTTATTTTGCTTGAGACACGGGATTAATTTCTAAATCCATTATAGAATGTTTGATACTTTGTTTTATCAGAACAATTCGCCAACAGTACATCTGAGCAAGGCATGCAGTTGAGCAGAAGCTGCATTTGTGTGCCTTTTGATATTTACATATTTACTGCAGCCGCCGCCATCATAGCTGTAAGTCGCTTTGGACAAAAGTGTCTGCTAAATGTAAATCCAATGTAATATTCTCTCACTACTCAACCAGCTTAACTTCATAATCAAATTATAAGGTAACTGTGATACTTTTATGTTCAGTGTGCCTCCCAAGCAAAAGTATGTCAGATAAAGTGAAATCAGTCTGTGGCCTCAGTCTCTGATTCATAAAGAAGCCTCTGCTGACAATAGACTCAGATATGTGGGTATTCAGTTGCAAATAGGACACTATGTTATCTTCTCAGGGACGCCACAGGTCTCTTCAACAGATTATGAAACCTTCAGGCTGAAAGATGGGGTTGATGTGGTTTAAGAAGACGTCTGGCCTCGCGCTCGTGACTTGCGTATAATGCAGGTGGCTCCAGGGTGTGATTCCGGAGAATTCGTGGCATCCACCAGTGTTTTCATGTGCGAGCGAAGATGAACTAAAAATAAAATATGTAAAAGTGATGCTCTGTTTACCGAGTGATCACCACCATGGATGCAAATTTACCTAGAGGTATTTTAGCATCTAACATCAGGCAAATCATTCCCCTTTTTTTCTGTCTGGTGTAGTTCAGAGTGGCTCCGATGTCACGTTGTTGACAGCTGTACTATTTTTCTCAGGCAATTATTTCGGGTCTTCGAATCAAAGCACTGACACTGCAAAGCTTGTTATCTTTTTGTCTGCCGTCTTATAAAAGCATAAAAGTCTTTTCTTTAGTGCTTTTCACTTTTTTACTTTAAAAGTACTACTTTTTTTTGTTACTTCATTTTTTTACTCATTGTATTACAACCTCCTGGGCATGAACTGGCGGGTTTCACTGAGCTGAAACAAGCAATGTACACCAAGTTTGCTCAGTTAAACCAATGTGGGAAACACTCGTACAAGAATAAATCACAGACAATATCAGGGAGATTTAGGCATGAGCTCTAGTGATTCTAAGTGATCAAGTAAAACTTGATTGGATAGAACCAGTCGTTCAAGTCGTTTTCTCTGTTAAGTAGATGTAATAGTCCCGATTTAAAGTGAGGGAGGTCATACATGTCCATTCACACTGAACCAGAGGGTCAGGCATGAAGTGAGTTGACTAAATTCGAAGGACAAATGCAATTTTATGAAGTGTTTCTGTGATGGCAGTATTACCTCTCCATGTGCTGCCGGTAACGTAGAAAATGAGACAAGATGAAAAGGGTCTTTGTGCTCGAGGCCCTCCTCCTGTATGAATGATGTAGTGGGTTGATATCTCATTGAACGTCCCCCCGGAGACGAGCCACACGGGTTCATTTCTATTTTTTATTCCGGGTCTTTTTCTCTCTTTCTCGAGAGGTTCCTCCATACACGCTCCTCTCTTTAATTAAAAGGGACACTTATCTGATCGGTCCTGTTCTCTCGCACGGAGAAGTAAAATAACTCTGGAGAGACAGAGGAGCCGGAGATAACCACCAGGTGAAAATGTAAAGGAATGTTAACACGTTCGCCGGGAAAAGAGACAGAGCTGAGAGAAAGAGGGCGAGGTCTGTCTATATTACGAAAGTCAAACAATGAGCCTGTCAGTCAGACACAAGGACAAAGAGGCAGAGATAGCACCTGCTGAGCCACCTCCGCATCTCTTCTTCGCTTCTGCCACCCTGCACTTCTTTCTAGTAGAATTTCTGCACATTTGGGCCTTGTGAACGCCAATAATGGTATTCAGCGTCAAAGCGAAGCACAAAAGGAGTGTTGTCATATGAGGAGATTAAAACAGGATGCTCTGCCTGCCCTGTCATCACCTGTCTTCTGTTGGCTCGCAGGAGACGAGTGAACGGCGGCAAAATATTAGCATCTGAGACAAAACTTTGGATTGATTAAATTTTTAGAGGACTCCTCACAGAGTAGCTTGTAAGCATGCATTATTGATTGGTATGACCACCCCAGGCTTGTGAGCAGTGCAATAATTGGCCGTTGTATTTGCTGCTACAACAACTTCCTGGCATAGCGATGCTGCTGATGGAGCAGAGAGAGCTTCTAAAATTGGCCCGTCGACGTGACCAGTGCCAGATTGACTGACGCAACGGCAGTATTTTATCTCCGCTCATGGATTGTCGGCGCATCGCATTTTCACACGCCATTTAACCCACCTTTGACTGTTTGTAGATTGAATCACGGATGCACAGTTGGAAAATAAAGCAAAGAATATTCCAAACACACATATCCACACCGGGACCATCATTTAGTGCTCCACTGCTCAGAAGAAAAGGGGGCTTGGATAAATACGGGAGCAGCTCTCCCTTTTGATGCAAATGGTGTGAGAAATGGGTGTCTGTTGCCACCCTGTAAATGTGGGTCTCAGCATGGTTCGGTGCTTTCTTCCCTCCGAGCTCCACCTTGTTTATCTGCTTTGAGCTGCTGTGATATTAACATCTCTCTCCCCCCCCCCACCCCTCTCTCCCTTTCTCTCTCTTCTACCACCTCCCTTGTTGTTTCTTGGAAGGTGTTGCCAGGCATACTGCAGAAGCATTGCTGTATCTTACCAGACAGGAACACAGGTAAGGGCCAAACAGATGTCCCCTCTCCACTAAACACAGCAGTCACACACACTCAGCGCTGAGACAGAGAGGAGCGAGGCCAGTCATTGGGACTAATGAGCGGGCGGGTGATGCCGGGGTGAGGGTGCTCGGTGGGTGGGTCACATTTGTCTGTCTACCTGTGTCTGTGTGTGCGCCGAACATCTGTACGCTCATACATCGTCCGCCACCAAGACGCACTCTGACGATGTTCACGTTGTTTATTTAAGTAGTGACTCAACGTGTTCTTGCTATTTGGCCACAAACTGATTGCTTTAATCTTGTGATTCTTACCACTGAGTACCATTGATCGACTGATGTCAAACATTGGCAAGTTCCAGCTTGAATGTAGGGATTGTATATGGTAGTTAATGAAGACTGTCATAGGCTGTATTCACATCATTTATTTCACATTTTATAGACTCAATTCAAGACTAATCATGGAAATAATCAGCAGTACAATCGATAGTAAAAGAAAAAATTGTTGCCGCCCTCTACACAAATCCAGGGAAGATGCAGAGGCACACATGTCACCATTACTGCGGTGGAACCTCCTGACAATATCCATGCATTTGAATTCCATGTAACTGGTTTATATTTATGTTTATTACAATAAACTGTGGCTCTTGATTGATTATGCTAGTTAGCTAGTACAGTAACATGCACAGTACAGTGTATTACCATGAAAGTATTATTTATGAATGATACACAGTATTTCATCAAATGGAATTATCACTGTTGTTGTAACCAATGTCTAGTAAATGAAATATAGATAGGTAGATAGGTTAGTCCAACTTTTCATTATTTTGTCACTGTGAGCAGTATGCAGTGGACGCTGAGTCACTACAACTTGCCACCGCAGTAATGGCGGCTACACTAGATGGCAGAACACACAAGTCTGCTGCCGGATTTGTCAATATTGCAAAACGTTACCTCTAATGATTAAAAAAACCCAAACATCTAAGATCACAGAGTTCTCTGTGTGGCCAATCTTACATGTCAGAGGGAGGGGAGCGGTTTTGGGAGACAGTTGTTGCGAACTTCTGATGATGACAAGGTTCTTCACATCATTGCAGGTGTGAAGAGGTTGCTGATGAAATTGAAGAGCAGAGAGATATACTCAGGTACCTGGCTGCAGTCCTCACAATAATGACTTCTTCTCTCTGTGCGTTCACTTTTTGGCGACTCAGCCCCTCTAACCTCTCGACTGCAAGGAGACTGCATGCACATGGGCTCCCACACCATCCATCCCACTAACAAAACCTCACTAATGCTGCTCCGACGGCTGCCCTGCGGATCGCTCGTTTGTCAGACTCATGGCCATTTTGTCATCTTAGTAATAGCTGCTATCTGCAGTGATCTTGTGTCCTCTGTTTTGCGCTTTGTTCTGCAAACAGTGCAGGAGCGGTGTCTTCCACGGTGTGTTGTGTTTTCTCAGACACATCGCTGGAAAGCTAAGTGCGCGCACCCTCCCCAGGTGTGAGACACATGCTGAAGAGTGGCGCAAGGGCGCAGCAACCTTGGCGATAAAGTGAGAATTGGAAGCATCTTACGAGTTTGAAGTGTTGCTCGGGAACTCCGGGTCCAAACTGATAACTGTGGAGCATCTCGCAGCGTGAAATAAGTGTTCGACGGGGCATAGGGACGAGATCATCTGCACTTCAGCAGATAAGGAACCTGTAAATCAATAGTTTTTCTGGTATTTGAGCATAAAAGTTATGTAAGCCAGTCCTGGGCCAAGTTTAAATACAACCCATGTTATTTGGGTGCTAGGTGGCTGGGGCTTGCACTCATTCAGCTGTCCTCTTTTTGTGCCAAGCAAGTTTAACCACCAGCATGGAAAGCGTGTGCAGATTTTGATTATATACAAATGTCAGCTCAAGTTTTTGTGGAATCTTTCACGAAACTTAATTGTCCCAGTAGAGGACGAGTTGCCGTGTGTTTAGTTAAGGTGGCTGGCAATCAATGCATGAATATGGAGGACCCATGGGTGCACCTCTCCACTGGTCTCAGAACAAGGTGTTCTGACAGAGTGGACACTTATTAAAAAGCCTTATTAATATGGATGTGTGATGAACCAAAACTTTCCCAGGAATACTTTAGCAGACATGTCTGGAATGGAGAGCCAGTTGAACTCAGTTCTTCACGCTTGTGACCAGCATGAGTGCGTGTGTGTGTGCGTATGTTCAGGCAACATTGTGGGCATTTTAACAAAATCGACAACAACATCAATTTGACTGCGCTTGCTTGCAAATTCCATTTCATTCTGAAGAAAATGTCGCTCCTCACTGAAGATGCATTTATTCTGATAGATTGGGCTGTGGAGAAAGACACAGCACGCGGCACTTCTCTTGAATGCTCAGCAGCGGTGACTGAAAACAACTCGAACCGATTTTGTCAAACCACCTCGCCCAAAGTTCATAGATCACCGTCCAGCCATCGTCCTCCATCTCAAACACAATTCAGAGCTCTTACTGAGCGGCTTCAGGAGAGGCACAGTGACACAGCTGCTAACAACCTCAGTGCTCCCAGTAGTTTCTGTATTTGTGATGTCTGTGTGTCTACCTTGGCATCCTGTCTCCATGGCAACACACTTTGTGGTCTCAGTAGTTGCAAAGACTGCATTGTGTCCTTTTTTTTTTTTTTAATCAGCACATCCTCTCACTGCTGATTTGGTGGTGCGCAACCGTTGTATTTGCATATGCTAAAGCGACAGCATAAATTAACACCGGCATTAGAGGAGGCCGCCCGTGAGTGAGTACAGTAGCGTTGAGTCAGTGCTGCCTAAGGAGAGATGGGACGTGTTAAAATTTAGTGCATGGGGTTTGAGGAAAGAGAGGGTAGAGCAAGAGGAGCGGAATATCTGGAAGATGATGAAGAGCAAGTAAGATTAGAGGAGACTTTGAAAAGTAATGGCCTTGAAAAGATCGCTATCTCCCGCTGGTGAATATGAATAAAACGGCCGCATTGTGTGTGTGTGTGTGTGTGTGTGTGTGTGTGTGTGTGTGTTCACTCCTGTACATGTCTGCTGCTCCACTCCACTCCATCGAGCGACGGGCGCCCTCTCCTGGACGGTCTCCTCGGCTCTCAGGGAATCCATCTCCCGCTCAGAAACACTTCTCAGTCAGCTCCCAGCTTCTGTTCCTCTGATTTTAAATCTTGCGCACAGAAACTGGAGGGATGAGGCTTATCGTAATCTTACACTCTCCCTGTTATCAGTGTGTCCCTCTGCTCCTAATGCACTCCTTAAGTGGAAGCCTTTATTGCTGATGAGCGCTCGGCATTTCTATGCCACAAAATTCACTGAATGTTTCTATTTATAGATACCAATCAACGTGCAAATGTTTCACCACTCTGTTTGCCATTTTTCATGTCCACGCTGAACCTCTGGCATCCTTTTTATCGTCTCTTCCTGTTGCCTGCTAAGAACCACTCTCCTGCTTTGGCTTTTTGTAAAGAAAGTAACTGCTAATTTATGATTATGTAACTTGCTGGAACCCAAACTCTGATTCTTGGACAAGATACAGACAAACATGTTCACTCCCCCCTCCGAATGAGCAGCAGTGTAGTTTTGCGCAGTGAAGATATACAGATGCACATTACTTATGTCACAATCATACTATGAATGCAAAGGGACATGCTGACTAGTGCGTTCTGGGAAGCCCTTCTATCATTCATTGCAGTACCTGAACACTTCTGTTTGGCATTCATAGCCTTGTATCCTCATCGATTTATTTTCCCCTGGGTCATACAACCCGCCTCTACACACACACGCACGCACATGCACATGCACACGCACGCACGCACGCACACACACACACACACACGCACACACACACGCACACACACACACACACACACACACACACACACACACACACACACACACACACACAAACACTAACTGTTGCCCTGATTTACAATTCTCATGTGCTGTACTCTGTGTGCAGGTAAGTACCTTGTGTACCTGGTGTTGCTGTTGCTGTGTTGCATTTTTCACTATTAGGATTCACATTATTCACCATGAATATTCTTAGGCATGCATGATTTGTGGTGGAGCATGAAAAACGTTTTTAGGTTGTGCATGCGCCTGTGTTTTGTGTGTGAAAACAAGACATTCACTGATGATGGCATTTGATGCGACAGGACAAGACACATAATAAGTTGCTGCAGTTATCTTCATTCGATTTATTTAGTCTGAAATGTAGATCAGGATTTATGCAAAGTGCAAGCAGAATGACAACAGCTTAATGTCCTAGTTAAATCTGCTATTACATTAACAAACAAGAAGCAACATTAAAGAGTTTTGGAGAAGAAATTCAAACTGAAATTTAAGATTTACAATAACAATGAGGTAATAATGCAAAAACAAAAATTCCATAACTGAACTAACAAGCTATTCTCAGAGGAAACTAAGATTCCCGGGACACTGTTTGAAGCTAGAAAGATGGCAGGGTCCGCCAAATATAAACAATTAAAACATGATGAAACTGTGTTGTCCTTTAAGGTCAATTTGTTTATTTAGTCATTCAGTCATGAAAACAAAGAGAGCTTGTTTATTAATTGTGTTAAACATAAAAAATCAGTCAATCAAGATCTCTCTTTCCTCTTCCACAAAACTACACAGTGCACCTTTAATGTGAGTGCTGGTTATAAAAAAATGCTAATAAGAAAGAGAAGAACACACTATTTCTAAATCACCATTCCAAATATGTATTATTTATTTTCTTGTATATACTTTAAGAATGTCAGCATCCATATAATGGACAAATCGCCTTATTGTTTCATCCAAACAGTCAGAGTTTTCTGTCATTGAAAATTAACTGGTTAGCTTGAATGCTAGCACAATAATTGTTGCGTTACCAGTAACAAAACTTCATCAGCAGTCTTACTGCCCCTGCTGTGTCTTTTGTGCAAAGGGTTTGTCTGAGGACATGTTGCCATGGAAACACACTGGCCAGGAAGACTTGGGGACTATGGAGGAGATGTTAGTTAGAAAAGCAGGAGAAGTTTCTAAGAGATGAAAATCAACACGACGTTTTGGAATTGAAACTTTTAAGTCCTCTTAAGAACATCGTAACATTCCCTGTTTGGGGGATTTCTTAAAATGTAACGGCAACAGTAAGAGCGCCATCAGTGTCGGATGCATTAAAAGTTTCTGTCGTGTCCTCCGAACCGCAAGCATCTAATGGCTCCTCTTATTGCCTTACTTAGCCACCGTCCCGAGTCACAGCACGTCCATCTTAATGCTTCACATGTCCTGCCCGAGTCTCTCCGTCCCGCTGTGAATCTCACTGACACGGGAGTGAATCAGCAGCTGCTCTATTAACTTGAGTAATTAACGGGCGAGCTGTCGCTTTCCCTCTTAGTGTGTCCAGCCTACTTTTGTGAATGCACACACACACGCACACACTGTAGACAGACACATACATTTCATGAACTCACACGCCCTCAGTCAGTCAGTGCACACGTGCACAATGTGTCCTCTGGCACACTTGATATCAATCTGGAACAAAGCGCCAACCGGGGAGAGCCTGTCTCTTTCTGATAGCTCTCAGAGGCCTTGATGAGGCTGACTCTGTATGCTCTTTATACATCCAGACGAAGGAGAGAGACTGTTTTAGAAAGATACGGAGCATACATAAGATCTATGAGCAACATGAGCAAAAGAGCAAAAAAGAAAAGAAAAAGATGAGCAAAATTGCACAATGATGGTGAAAAATAAGACAGCAGAATGAGAGAATAAGTGGAGCTGACTGAGGAAAGTGAGGGGAAAGAGTGGATGTGTGTGTGCTGCAGGCCTTCTGGAGCTCTCCTCATGTCTGCTAAACTCTCGACTGCTGTAGTTGATAATGATTCCTGCACTATCTCTCCTCCTCAGCCTTGCCTACTTTCTACAGTTCGTCTGCACCCTCGACTCCCCCCCCCCCCCCCGCTCCCTCCTCCCCTGCACTTTCCTCCAGCACCTCCAAGGCGTACCCACTGAACTGTTACAAGAGTGGGTAGCTCTGAAAACAGGAGCCTCCTCCTCCTCCGGGCATCCGTCTCTGTGAGAGCGGAGTGCCGCAGCAACAAATTGATTGTAAACAAATATGACACAGGAGCATAATGGATTCGAGGGGGAAAGTCCACGATGCCTTTTGAACAGTGATCTCTGAAACAGCGCATGCCGGTCAAGGTGCAACTCAGCTGAATAGTAATGTCACAGTGCTTGTTGAAAATGATCAAACACTGAATTCAGGTTGAGGCAAGCAGTGGGATATGGCACTATGATCCTGTGTCAGGGTGACAGTCATTGTGTGGCTGATATTTTATTTGTGTTTATTTGTCAAAATGTAGGCCTGTGTGATCTGATGATCTCAGGTGTGATACCTAATGTTGAATCCTTAAGTGATAGCAGCATGCTTGTTAGGATATTGGTAGCTTGTTACTGCTTGTTAGATTAGCTTTGAATGCTGTTAGCTGGTTGTTGTTAACAGTGCTTGGAAGGTTTCTTCTGAAATGTAATGCAAATTACTAGTTACCCTGGTAAAAGTGTAATAAGTAATTACGTTAATTACTTAAATAAAGTAATGTAACTTATTACATTTGTTCACTTTTCTTAATATTACAACTGATTTGGCACCTAGCAACATATGGAGCCAAAGTTATGTCCTGAACACATATAAATAAAGTGGCAGTGCTGGATGTACTTCATTTTATGTGACTGATTGCAATGTATCCTCAGGTTTGACAACAATTCTAACAACATTTCCATTCCTTTTAACACAGTATATTATTATATCTGAGCCCTTTTCTGATTTCACAAGGAAAAACATTGTTGTATTTCCTGCGTTCTTGTCCGACAAGGTGGTCGTCCGACTTGTGGCCAGCTGGCACGATGTGCATAGATCTGATCGATGGAGAGGCGGTGACGATGGACCCAAACGGACATAGCATTGTTACATCTGACTGGTCACTCCCAAACACTGAATCTTGTCAGATGATGGCGTCAGTTTCCAACGTTATAGACAGAGGTTTGTTTCGGTGAAGATGGGATTAAAGTGTATTCAAAAGGTACTTTCAAGGTGACCTGAGGGCGGGGTGTCAACTGTCAGCAGACTCGGTATTAATATTAATACTTGGCTTCCACAGTAATGCTCAGCAAACTCATATTACTGTGTGTGACTATTAGAGAAAATCCCATTTCTGTAGTGTTATCCAAAAATGTTCTACTCTCAGCGTGTGTTTTTGCCAGTGTGCTGCACAGTTACCTGCCCATGAACGTATTAGTGAGTGCGCACTTCATCTCTCGGTCGGGGACTTCTGTCATTGAACTACACAGCGTCTGACTGGAGGACAGCTGGTCTCGGTGGACTGTCTGTCTGAGCTTGTCCCTGACATAATGAGCGAGCTGGGAATATGCTTTGATTAAGCGCTGACTCACTCCGTTCCAAGCTGCTCATTAATGGATGAATGACGGTGGCAGGAAGTGAAAGAAATGGAAGGTGGTCCTGTTTTAGTTGCTGTGTTGACAAACCTCTTAATTCCCTTTTAAATCTTTGTGACTTCCTTTGTGATTAAGAATGAACCTTCAATCTCAGCCGAGAACCTTGTGGTGAGACAACACTGTCAACTGGCTGTTTCCAAGGTCTCTGTATTGTTTGTTACAGCCTGACATGGGAGCCTGTAGGTCATGTCAGCATTACTGCATCAAATGAAGAACCCATTTCCAGAAATCCTTGTAGCTTGTTGTTGCAAACAGGACGTTGGTCTTTTTTTTTTTCCTTTGGCCAAAATTTTTGTTTTTTAATTTACATTAATTCATTCTTGGAATCCCTGGACTTGGTGTTGGACTTTGTGAGATTCATCTTGGTCTTAAGACCACTTTTGGAAGGGCCCGTCCTGTAATTGACCACATTTGTGGTGACTTGGTCTCAACCCCTCAAATTCTAGGTCTTGTCTCGGACTCAATACGCTCAGGTTTCTGCTATGACTTGGTCTCACTTTAGGTGGTCTCCACTACAACACTGCCTGGACATGTAACTCCAGTTTAGCATCAATGCATCTTATCTTAAATTGATCAATCTGTCCAGCAGACATGATATGACGTGAGGTTGCACACAACCTTTGCATCTTAATCAAATAATAACAATAATAGTAATAATAATGTTGCTGCTGCGGCTCATTGGGAGACAGCTGCATGTAGCCGGCTTCATGAAATAGACAAAAATTGGGGTTGCAAGGTGACACGGAAGGCTGGCTCTAAAAGCGCACCTGAAACCTGGAGAGTGGTAGACCGGCTACATTGTCCAAACAAAGTCAGACAGTGTCGTGCGTGTGTGTGTGTGCATCTGCGCGTGCATGCTCAAAGGTGATAGTGGGAATAGCGAGCTGTCTGCTATGCTCTAATGGTCTCAAGTGTCAGACTTTGTGTTGAAGCTCACCGCAGACTTTGTTTCACAGTTTGTCTGTGTATAGTGTCATCTGAAACGACTGTCTGTGTCAGGAACAGCTTCTGTCAAAATGAGGACTTTGGAGTCTTTGCTGTTAGGTAAAAAATACCTGTCACTGAATCTTTCTTTTGTGTGGTGCCTTCACCTTACACACACCGACGTCAGACTGCAGAGGATATCTGCTCGGCCCGTGTGTCTAGTTCTCGTGCCCAATGTTCTGAACATGTTTCTCCCGCTGCAGCAATTACGCTAAAGTGACACCATTCATTTCAGCCCTCATTATTATCACCGCAGCTACGCCGAATAGATGGCACCCATTTGGCAGCCCGGAGCGCTCCGACACCTGACAAGGAGAGCCTGACTGAGCCCCACCTGTGTGTCTGAACAGGCTGCAGGCGAACACTTAGTAAACCCTTCTCTCCATTATGCACGGCACTTTTTATTTGTCTTGTCTCTCCACATTCATCATCGTGTTTCCCCCCCGTGCACACATTCAGATGCGTCCACCGCCATGGCCATATAAAAATGAGTCAAATGAAAAAAACAATTTCAACCCAAACATTTGTCTTACTGTTTGCGCTGTCAGATGTTCAGGTACTCAGAGGGAGGTGATAACTCACACGTTCACTTCATACTGAAAGAAACATTTCCTCCTAACCTGTCACTCAGCGTTGTTGTTCTTTTTAGCATTTGCTAAAAGTCAATTTTTATTTTCCGTGCTATTGCTGTGACGGATAACAGTGACCGTGTTTTGTAACAAAATCAGTTTGTTTTCAGAGGATGTGACATTATCTGTGGATGGGCTGTGGCCGGCAGGCCAGCGACTGGCTGTCTGGCGAGGCTAGCTGTGATTCAATTAGCCAGGATCACAGTCACAACAAATACAAGGCAGGAAGTCAAATACCAACAACCTGCTTTCTCATCCTCTGTTGTCTAATGAAGGACATGAATGTGAAAAATGTGGGGTTACAGCTAGAAAGTATTTTCATTTTGACTGAAAATCAATCAGCCCATTGTTTTCTTGATTGATAGGTTATTTTGTCATTACAATTTCAGAAAATACTCATACCCAAATCATTTTTAAGAAGTTGCCTATTTCTGATGATTAACAAATCAATTAATCACCCAATCCTTTCAAACCTGTACTGTCGTTAGAGTAAAGTAGTCATACATGTCATGTACATTATAAAGTAATTATAAAGCAAAGGATTTCTACGTCTTCAGTGGTAATTTTAACAAGTTGGTAAAGGATACATTGAGTCAAAAATAAAGATTTAGTAGTTATCAACACACCTCCATGATGATGGAAAGTCCAAGTTTCACATTCGAGAAAACATTTCTGGAGATTTATATCAAAAAAGCATCCTCCTGAACCACAGAAATAGATGGAAAATTGTTCAAAATGTAAAAAATTTGAAACCTCACCCGACAAGTGAATCCAAACTTGAATGGAAATGCCCATGTTTGAACGATTCCGATGTGATGAAGTTTGCTTTATTTCATCCTTTCCGTTCACTGCACCTCCTTCAGCAAGTAAAAAAAACAAAAAAAATGCGCCTCTCCTTTCAGAGATTTGAGCTAACATTTTGTATTGACGAGAGGATTTGTTGATGTACTCACTTGATTGAGCAGCTGCTGTAACCAGTTCTGTGAGGGATGTTTGTAATCAGGCTCAATTCTGTCGGGAAGATTTGTTTATTTTGCGGTAGGCTGATAAATGCACTGATTTATTGGGTAAATACACTGCAATGTTAGTCGCTGATTCATATTGCTATTAGGAAAGCATTCTTCTCACACTTAACTATACTTTCTTATGTTTCTTTCGACTCCTGGCTGTCGTGAACTTTTTGATTGGTCTGGAACATGTCCTGCTCCTACCATCTGTATCTACCACTCTCCGTTGCCTTTTTTTTGCCTCCCTGAACTTTTTGACCATAAGGTTTTCTTTTGGTTCGTGCATCAAGGCGCCCGTCTCCATGAGGCAGCTGAACCACATGCTCTGACGACTCTCACGTCCAGCCGAACACCATTTGTTGAATATAATTGAATGTGTTTATGCCTGGAGGGACCGGCGGATCAAGGCCGCTCCTCCACTGCTCATCCTTCAAAATAATAATCAGAAAAACAGCATGGAAATCATCCCTCACACTGTTTATTAACAGTCTTTGGGCTGATGGTGATCGTACACTAATAACAATAATGCAAAGATAAATACTTCGCCAACCTCGTCTTTTCAAGGACACGGAAAATAAGACTTCGGCTGTGCCTCTCTTTGAAGTTATTACTGACTCAGGTGTTTATTACTGTGAGTGTTTTTCAGAGAATTTCTCATATTTTTCTTGATGTGTCATCAGTTGCTTCTCTCTGTCAGGGGAGTCATTGTTTCTGGAGTGACCTGCCCCTCTCTGTTTTCTCTTTTTATCACACTGCCGCACACAAATTGGCATTTTTGCCTCTTTGTGAAATCTCCTGCAAAATCCCTTTATCACGTTTGCAGTTTGGAGTGGGTTCTCAACAGCGTCAAAGTATTTGTGCTCAGAACATGTTCTTCCTTGACTTATTGACCAATCATTTCAGCAATCTAGGAGTAACTGGCCACTGTCACTCTCGGTGTCCATCCTGTCTGCTCCATGGCACCTCTTACAGCCGGAGTCAGACCTCCAGCCGGGCAGAAGATAGAATGTGACCAGTGTCAACCTCATTCCACAGCTAATCAGGATGATTCACCGCTGAGGGTTCGTGTTTAGTGAGTGTAAGAGAAATTGAGGAGAGGATAGATACGGAGAAGTGTAAAAAAACTATAAAAAATTAGCTCAAACGAAGTGCATAAATACCTTCAATTGATAACGAAACCCATTCATCAATTCTTAAGTATATAAAAACCACAGAGGTCTTTTGTGTTTTTAATCCCTTTTGATGCGCTGTCTTAAATGTGTGGACATGCTTATTCAGTCATGCAAAATGGGTCATTATCCTGTGAAGCTAAGAAAGCAGTGCTGACATTCTCTATTGATGCCTCTTAATACAAGAAATTAGCGACAACATTTGACTTCAGCAGGTAGAATACAGTTGAGACAAGAATAGTAATACTAATATGTTGCAAGAGTCTTTATGCTAGGATAGGCTAATTATCCAATTACTGTACAAACTTACCTTTTATAATACTATTGTTTTCAATGGCTACTACATCGCTTGAATCAAAACCCACCAAATACCACCAATGTTAAACAACAACCCTATCATAAAGCCATCTCCTACAAGGCATTCGAGGCAGATTCAGGCAAATTTCCCTCATGCGTTTGTCTTGTTTCCATTGACGGCAGCCACATC
This sequence comes from Acanthopagrus latus, assembly GCF_904848185.1. Taxonomy (NCBI): domain Eukaryota; kingdom Metazoa; phylum Chordata; class Actinopteri; order Spariformes; family Sparidae; genus Acanthopagrus; species Acanthopagrus latus. Next base: position 16,500,641 of record NC_051054.1, on the reverse strand, counting down.
ACAGCAAAAGCTACATGTGGACCTTTTTATTTAAGGAGTGAAATTAAATGAAATGTCACTGTTTTATCATCTAACATTCAGAAGACCAAAGCAGATATGAGCTGACAATCCAAATGTCAGAATTAAGATTTATCACCTTGTTGTAGTGCCGCTGAGGACAGAGTGCTGACAGATATCAGTTGCTCTGTTCCTAGCTCTCAGTAGTTCAGAGGCCACATAGAATTTGACTAAATTGCATTAGTAAATCTACTGCAGCGTTGACTGGATGGTTTATTGATGCTGAGTTTAGTGGGAGAATAATATGAAGCAGCAAATTCAATTCCTTTACCGCTGTGATGACAGATGTTTGACAACAGGCTTTCATTCTCTCGGCCCAAACCTCTGAGTCTCACTGTGGGACACCCCTGCTGGGACAAGCGGGGGAAACGACCGAAACATCCACTGAAAACAGGTTTTGATATCGAGATGGCTCCGGAGATTGAGGCAAGTTAGTCATACCTGAATCTGATTTCCTGCATAGCTCGAGACAAGAAAAACACCTGGGAGAATGAAAGGAGAATCCCGAGGTGCGAAAGGACGTTGTGTTACTCTGAGCCAAGGTTGGAATTAAGAAGTAGTTCCACAGTTAGGACTATGAGCTCCCTCATTCGGGCGCTTCAGCCTGTGGTCTCCATGTAGAAGCTGGCCTTAAGTCAATAAAACTTTGCTGTACTTTGAAATGTGGCATTTCTCACCTGGACTGTTTTGTGCATCAAACACTACCTCACCTGACATCACTGCCCAACATTTCCCTTTGTCTCCTTCCTTTCCCACTGCAGCTTCTGTGCTGTTTCTACACCTAGGGATGGACTTAGCACAGAAATATTTTTTAGTGTGGCTGGAGCCCTTCTAGTACATTAAGTTCTGGCATGTCATAATAAAATGCATTTTCATGCAGTTTCATTTTGTGCCCAGCTTCAGTGATTGACTGATGGCTTTTTTTCTAATAATATGAATGATAAATACAGGATTAATTTCATTTGTTTACAGAGTACCCCTTAAAATGATGTTAGCACTTCTAGAAATTAATTTATATAAAGTGAAATCAGAATCATGTTTTGGTAACTAATCGCCTTGATTCCACAAAGAAAAGGGAGCAAAAAAACAAAACGTGTTATGTGGACTTGGAAAAAGGGCCTACAACTGTGTCCCCAGGGCAGGTCCGTGGGGCCATTGCTGTGAGCCATCTGGTACCTATATAACCAAAGCAAGCATTTGCCTGTGATCCTGTTTGTGATATTCATTAGCATGATTTCAAGGCGCAGCAGGGATACAGAGAGTGTTCAGTTTGGGAACCTCAGAATTGCGTCTGTTTTTTGCAGATGACGTGGCCCTGTGGGCTTCATCGTTCTGTGACCTCCAGCACGCGTTGGGGCGGTTTGCAGCCGAGTGTGAAGGAGCCATGATGAGAGTCTGCACCTCCAAGTCTGAGGCCATGGTTCTCTGCCAAAAGACGATGAATTGCCCCCTCCAGGTTGGGGGTGAGTTTTTTTCCCCCGAGTGAAGGAGCTTAAGTATCATGGGGTCTTGTTCACCAGTGTCAGTAAAACGGAGTGTGAAATAGACATGGGATTTGTTGCGGCATCAGCAGTTTGGCAGGTGTTCCACTTGACCATTGAGGTGCGGGGGAAGCTGAGCCAGAAGGCAAAGCTTTAGATTTTCTATTTAATCTACATTCCAACCCTCACCTATGGTCATGAGCTCCAGGTAGTGACTGAAAAAACGAGATCATAGATATAAGCAGTCACAATGAGTTTCCTCCATGGCTAAGCTCAGCCTTAGGGATAGGGTGAGGAGCTCAGTTATCTGTAGGAGCCTTCGGGTCAGGCTGGGGAGTTTAAATTATTTTTTTTGGGGGGGGGGGGGTTGGAAGCCCTACCTTGGAGTAGGGCCAGTGCTCCTTCATGTCAAAAGGAGCCTGGTGAGGTGTTTCTGGCATCAGATTAGGATGCCTCCAAGGTGCCTTCCTTTGTATTTTTTATGTCCAACTGGGAGTAGACCCCGGGGTAGACCCAGTACTAGCTGTAGGGATTATATATTTCGGAATCTCCCAGAAGTAGCTGGAAAGTGTTTGGGGGGGTAGGAATACCTGGTATACCCCACTTAGCTGACTGCCGCCACAGTGACCTGAGCCCAGATAAGCAGAAGAGTATGGATGGATGATGGATGATCTGGCATGTGGCCTTCGTGCCTATTCAAAAAAATTCCTTTCTTTGTAAAATCAGAAAATTCCAGGTCTGGTGCAGATTTGCATCTTGACGACTGTTGATCATCATGAGATTTGTCAAAAAATATTTGAAGTTTTCATCGATTAATTCTTATTCCTATACTTTGATGATCCCATGCCTTTTCCTTGAGCACAACCAACAGTTCAGTTCCTACTTATTCTATGAAATATTTGTTCTCTACAACCTTCATGTTTTTCAGACAATGAACTCTCATGACTTAAGTCTGGACTTAACTTCTTTAGCACCAGCATGAGGTTTATATTCTCTGGTTTTTATTGGGTGGATTATTGTGTTTTTTTCCTACAGACCTGCATGTCATCAGGGGATGGATTGGAATAACTTTGACCCCTTGTCATTTCATCCAGTGCCACATCATTTTCAGTTCATACATACTGTTTTTGACCTACCTGCAAGACTGATGACATCACCACTAGCCTCAGCTGTACCTGTCATCTTATTACAGCTGCACTTATTAATTCAACTAAGATCGATAACAAGATAAACCTTATGTTTTGTAACCATCAACATGCTAGTATTGCCGCTGTGAGCATCCTAGCATAGATGATACTCACAGGGAAGCACGAAATCTGGTGCTTCATGAGGAGCTGAGTAGAACTCATTGTTAGATGCTCTTTCTTGAATCCCACCCTTCATCAAGCTGAGCACATCTACCTTGTTTACCTTGCAAGGACCAGAAACATAAAGTCACCCTGTTACAAATCACGCCGGCCTGAACGCAGAGGCAAATATTGGTTTTCTTGGCGGAGCAGAGGAAGAGCTTGTGAAAGCAGCACTTCTCCTAAAGCAATAAAGGCCAGACAGTCATGAAGACAGATGGAGGTTATCGCTCCCATCTAGCGTGTCCGACGGCGCAGGCCCAGATAAGGCCCTGCTGGGACCACCACAGGGGGAATCTCACACAGGGCTCTCATTAAAACGGCAGTAATGGTGTTTCACAATCTCACACCTGCCTCAGCAAAATGTGGCTGTGGATTTGAGAGAGAGCGAGACGCAGTCCATTAATGTTGATCCCCAGCTTTTGTCTGCCTGCTGTGCTGCATCATAGCTAATCAGTGTATTACACTCTGTAGCCATACACACCGCCATATGTTTAAGATTATCGACAGACGACGCTTATACATCAGTGTGCCCAAATGGTGTGGTGACATCTTGCGGAGGCGTCTGCATAAAGGATGCTAATAACACTTCCCTGCTAATGGCGGTGGGTAAATGCCCCATGCATCATAGCGTATGGAAAGTTGGCTGTGTTCGGCGTCGACAGGTAATACGCCCAAGCTGGGGGGATTGATGGCTCTCTGTTTGACAGCCTGGCATACGGCTCTCATCATAATCAAAAGCCAAGGTGTGAGAGATGGAGGTGATTGTGAATTGAGCGATGAATGTGGCTTCAGAGGCACCCGCTTCATATTCACTCTGCAACTCACTGCATCACAAAATGATCAGCTCAAGCCTGCTTTCATCAGACGGCGACATCTTATCTCGGGCCTCTTTTTTCAGTCAATGTGACGCAGATTATGTAATTCTGCAGCCCGTCATCTCCTCAGCTCCAAAACAGTTTGAACCGACTGTTGTTAAATGACTCCGCAGCCTGTGCCTCACTTCATGCAGCAGCGAGTACGGTTAACAATCAACCTAGTTATTTTGCCCCTGTTTATGATGTATGTGTCTGTGGCTGGAGCGGTCTCAAAGCTGACAAGCTTTGAAAGCGCTTCAAAGTATTTAAAATGGTGTTGGAATATGCAACAGTGAGTAAATTATTGATAGGCTTGTCTGAAAATGATGTCCGGGTCCAGTGTTGGAGTCAATACATAAAATCCTGCTTTGCTGATCTACAATTCAGATGATAAAGGAGTGGATGTGCTGCAAGTGATGCTAGCCCCCAGTGCCACTGAATTAACATATGACTCAAGACACTCACAGCGCTCTCTAGATATGTCTGTGTGGATGCCGTATGTGTGTGTTTACTCTGTTTTTGGACATTTTATCTGTTGATTTTGGTCTGGGAATGAATTAGCCTTCAACTGGAGTTTGGCATCAGATTAAAATGAAGTCCTTAGTGCCAGTTCTGATTCAAGTATGATTGCATGTTGTACAGTAGCAGTGCACACTGTTTAAGTCTATTTGCCTCTGTAAGATTGCATCTATACAAGTGGCTGTTTGCTCCAGTCCTCTGTTTTCTCACTGATAAGGGCTGAATTTCTGAGTGAGACCATGAGATGGTGCTATGTGCCTAAACTGGGCTCTTTGCTGTAGAGATAAAACACATCATACTATAACACACGGCGCAAGTAACACCTCTGATCTCCAACTTGAGTCGAGAATGCTGACTAACGCTCTGAACTTTGCAATTTTCCCGCTTTTGTGTATCTGATGTTGCTGCAGGTGAAGGACTCTGCAAGGGTGCAGGGAACCACAGCTCTGAATAAAACCTCTTTCACCCACTTCTTTCCTCTTCAGACCCATAATAAGATTCACCTATACTGCTTAGCATTCACCTATCGTGCACTGTGAGTCAGCTTATCTTTAGTCTGCACAACTGAGAGGGTGAATCTCCGGCTGCAGCGAACAGGCCTTTTGCAATAGATTTACATCACTTTCTCGCAGAGTGGGGCACCGGGGAGGAAGCAGCACTGGGATGTGGGCTAGTGGAGCGGACCGGGGACCCGTGAAGCGTTCAATCTGTGCGCCATCACAACGCATCAGCTGGGCACCTCAGCCCGGCGACGAGCCTGCGCACACAACAGGCGACTATTCGGAGAGGTTTTTAGCAGCCTGCCTAAACACTGCAAGGTCAACGCTAGTGGAGCAGGAGGCAGAATTTAAACAGGCTGCCAGTTCAGTGATTGAAACAAGGCAGGAGGGGTGACAGGTGGGAGGGTTTTTGTACGTGCCTGATTCTTGCATCGGCTTTAAACAGGTCATAACCTTTTCTCAGATGTCCCGTGAAGTAAGGTTGTCAAACGTGTCGACACTTGGATGTTTGAAGTGGCAGTCTGTAAGATATGGCCATGATTGATTAAGGAACATTATCAAGACAGTGTGGGAAACCACGGTGTGTTAGGTAAACAAAGTAAAGTCACAAAATATCAATAAGGGAAATATTTTTTCCACTTTGTGCTGTCTGAGTTTACCAAACTAAGACAAGCTTAATTTCCTCCGCAAAACACGCTTCCTTCCGTCATTCAAAATCGGCACAAACAAAATAATGCTCCAACTAAACCCAAAACAGTCTCAGTTAGTCGTTCCGCAAGAACCTCTGGTTTATTATTCATAGTGTTTTCACCACACATTACAGTTTCCAATGTTGGTACACCTGGAGTACTTGCAAAATTGTGGCAATTAATCATTGTAGGAACACCCTTTATTACCATCAAGCAGTCCCATCAAGTGACCTGAGTAAGCATATATCGATGAAAGTTCATTTGAATACTTTAATTATTAATAAGCTCGGTGGCGGGGGAATTCCTCGCTGTAAAGAGTAGAGGCCAGAGTGTAACAGTGTAGGCACCCCAGGTAATTAGAGAACGCGGGGCTGACTAACATCTTGTAGCATCCTCCGTGTCTGCAGCCCTCACAGATTTCTCTCCTCAGATTTACCCGAGGCAAAAAAAAAAAAAAATACATTTTGTTTTCTCACTGATAAGAGAAACACAGATGTTTTCTGATTTAATCCCGTAAGGCTTATCTCGCCATACCAACCAGGTACTGCGGTGCATCTGCCCCAGTTGTAGGAATTTCTGGAAATCGTGGAGAATTGTTCTCGGAAAAATAGTATGCATAGACGGGATCACACATCATCTCCGGCTAGTTTGTGTGATGGAACAAGCCTCCGTGCAGGGGGAACATGAGGATGCTGGAGACAACTGTAGCTGCCATTCATCCATGCTGGCCAGAGGCCCAGAGAGGAAGGAGGGGACAAGGGATGAAGAGTGCTGGCTTGGCTGCGTGGGCTTTTGGAAGGGGAAGAGAAGAACTGCGTGGCTGAACGCTCTAGATCTATTTCTTCTTTTTTCGACTGCCTGATACACCTCAGTAAAGTGCCGCGGCAGAAACCCATTTTCAAATCATTGCTTTTTACTAGGGGCAGCTCTGCTCTTCATCTTATCTACCACTTCCTTTTCCTCAGCCCCGTCTGTTTTTTACCTTCCCTGAATGATTTACACATACACTGCCACTCAACTGTCTCTTTTCCCATTTAGATCGTTCTGCCGTGTTTTGATACTCACACTGAAAAGTGCGCTCGGCCCAAAGACGTCTAAAATGGATCCCGGTTTTTTGTCACACTGTCACAATGCTTGTCAAATTCATCCATAATGCATGGCGAGCCTTCCGGATGCATGCGCCGCCTTCTTTGTCACTCTAAACTTTCTCTTACGCTCATGTCATCTTGTGCCAACTTCTTTCCTCATGGGGGAGCTGTGATAACTTATTCCAAGTCACGTTAGAATGAAATCCAACCACTCTTTCGCCTTACAGCATGACACACGGCACACACTCACATACTTGCTCTCGCACAATACATTTGACCCCTGAATGAGAATCTTAATTGCAGGAGAGTGATCTTTTGACCGCCTGTCTTTGTTTTTCTGCCGGTGCCGGCAGTGTGTGGCAGATAAAGTGGCTCCGTTATCACAACCAGCTAAAATTTGAAATTGAAGGATTATAGTAAGTCCTAGCAGAGTGGCTGCCCTCTTCGCTGCAATTTTTCATGGATTTCAGCATCCCTCTAACTTTGGCTTATGCCAAGGGAATTGTGTCTCCACTGCAGATGTAAAGGCTTTTTGTTATGGAAATCATTGGTGTCAGGGTTTTGTCAGGATGAAAATGTGTACGCACATATTTGTACGCAGGTTTTTTTTATCCTCCCTAAAGATCGCAGCCAAACCCCTGGCACTCAGCTCCCAAGATCTTTTAAAAGATTACCCCTTTACTTAAAGCCAGACTCAGCCAGAACTCTGACAGAAATGTACATCGTGTGGTAATACTGTTGGAGTCGTGCTGTCTGGTTTGCCATTTGAGCTGTGAGATGAACAGGCGGATCGGCATGAGAGCACAGGTGGGGGGAGAGACAGAAAAGGGAAAAAGAGACGGAGGAGAAGAATGAAGGAAAGACAGACTTTGAGGAGGAAGGCAGGTCTTTCAGGCACAGCTCGGTGTGTTGGACGGCAGCTCAGAGAACAGGCTGACACAGGGAACGAGCGGCGATGCATTCGTGTAAGAGCTTTAGATTTTCAACCAGCATCAAAGCAAGCAGCAGGCATCCTGAAGCTACCAGCGTGAGGGAAAGAAGTATTGATCAGCATGTGAAATATAACCTGACATTTAAAATGATTACACACACTGTAAGTATTTTATGGGATGACATTTGAGTCAGATTGAAACTGGATTTCTGAATGATAAAGAAATCAGCTTCGCATAACGTTTTTTTTTTTTTTTTTAAATGACAGCCTTGAAATCAAAAGGTTGCCAAGACATAACATTGTTACGACTTTCATTAGTGTATTATCAACTGAAACTAAGAATCATGGTGTTTAGTTACCTTAGAATGAACCTTTTATGTCGGTATTTTTACAGTGGCCCCTGAATGGACGACCCAAACCCAGGGGTTCTTTTTTGCACTCTTAGTTGCGGCTGTACAGGATGGTGAGACGAGGGCAATCTTGCTTGGAGTAATCTGCAACCTGACAGCCCAAAGGCCACTAAATCTTCCAAACTGGTCCTTTAAAAGCATTTAAAAAAAAAAAAAGGTGTACCGAACAGAAAACATAATGGTACATTTCAAACCATAAACTTCACTGGTAGAGTTAAATTATTTTCAGTTAATATAAAACAAGTATTAAATTTTTGATTAAAAGTAGCTGCCAGATATATGAAAACTGTCATGACTCCTGTTTGTGTTGTCCTTGTATCTGGTTTTTGGTTTTTGGGTTTTGATTCATGTCCTTTTTTCTACGTCTTGTTGTGTTTTGTTTTTCCATGTCTTGTGTCTCATGTTTTGATTTTTCCATGCCCTCATGTGTCCTTTAAGTTCTCCTATGTTCTCCCCTCTGGCTCCCTCTGTCTGTTGTCTTGTTCCCTCCTGGTCTGTTCCTCTGTGCTCCTCCCCCTCATTATCACACCTGGCTTCCTTCCTCCTCTCTCCTCACCTGTTCCTCGTCATGTCGTTAGTGTCTGTGTATTTAGTCTCTGTGTTCCACTCACTCCTTGTCTGGTCATTGTTTTCTGTTTGCTACTGTTCCTTGCTCCTGTTCTGTTTGCTAGGGTTTGGATTTATTTTGCATTTTTTCCATGTTTGAGTTGAACTTTGATTTTTTTCTTTGTACTTTGCAACTTTGCCTGGCTGTTTCGGTTGTTATTTTGCTTTTTTGTCCCGTTTTGTCTGCCTTGGTTTTTTGCATTTGGCTTTTGCTATATTAAAGCTCGCTTTTTGTTCCTTTTTGTTCCTTATCTTTGCCTCCCGTGTGTAACTGCGTTTGGGTCCATCTTCCCCTTCCATAGTCTTTCCCCTTTAAAACTCCAACCTGACAAAAACTCAACGTAAAAAGCTTTCATTTGTATTTGAATAACATTAAATGGAGTAGTTTGTGGAGTCTGCAGCGTAGTTTTATGAACACGATTCTTTATTAATTACCTTTTCACCACTAATCAATGCATCTTTATGTATAAATGTATCTGTCATTTGCTGGCCCTTTTTTTGTTTCCCTCTATGTGATGCAAGATACAGGAAAGCTTTTACCATCCATTATTTATATGTACAAAGTAAACTCTGCTCCACTGAAGACATTTCTGGGATCACTGGTGTGCGTGGGTTGGGGGTGATGCAGGGTTGTGTCTGATATGGCCATGTTCATGTCGTTCTTAGCGCATCATAATTAATGTTGCTCCGGGACCATCATTTCAATTTAGGAGAAAGCTCAAACTGCTTCTGTTGTGGCTCAGTGGGATTAGATGTAGCTTTCTCACTCAGAGGACAAGGTTTGTATCCCTTTTGGAACAGATTATTATATTGTTGACGCCTTTTTTATATTCTTTAGTTTTTTGTTTTGCTTATTATTTTCTCTTTCTTTCTGGTTTTCTGTTGCTGTTTGATTAGGTTAAGGGAACTGGGTTTTGAGGCTTTTACTACCATTTTACAGACGCGTCTTTCAGGGCGCTCTTTGTGCCAACTGCGTTAAAATAATACTCCTCCTCCTCTTCTTCTTTGGTTTTCCTGGCAAGCTAAAAACAACACCACCATCCACTGTATCCAATATATAACATCATGCTATTCCCTGACGGGTGCCCTGTCCTAAGTGAGTGGGAATGAGACGCACGGCTCCAGAAAATAGAAAATCAATATGTGGCCAATGTTGATATTGTGGTGCACCGCCACAAACAAATTAATGTGTGGGAAACACTGCCATAAATGCATAGGGACTTGGTGCCCCACTTCTTATTCTTCTGCCCCTGCATCTCAGATCTCAGTGTATTTTTTGTCAGTTAGTACTTAAAAAATCATAAAAATCAAACCTTTGAATAATACCAGCTCAGGCGATATATCACTCAGGCGTTTGTGGAGGCAGTTTGACCTGGATTATTCATCATGTTACAAAATGTCATAATGACATAATAGAGTAATAAAAGCTTTGAGCATTAAAGACACATGAAACACTGTCGGACTAGTATGCATAGCACGATGTCTGACCTGAGCTCGTATGTTTCTGATCTACGCTGTGTGTCAACAAATCATTTTCCATGTTGTCTCAGAAACAGCGGCGGTGGACCGAAGCTCTAATCTTTAATTGAACTAATGAAGCCGTGGAGCTGTGGCTCAATGAAAAAGGTTTTCCTCCTCATCGAGGTGCAGATACTGGCAGAGGGAATTAGCAGCGGGGGGAACTTTGATGACAGTCTGCTCTCTTCCTCTCTGTCCTCATTCACCCCCGGGAAGTTCTGCATTATTGATAAAAACTGAACTCACAGGGCTTTCCCCAATCCCAGGCGGTCTTTTCTCACACTTGCATTCCTTGGGAATGGCTGAGGCTGGAGTTAATGCTCTTTTATCTGGTGGGAGCATGGAGGAGACTTCCACGCTGTCCTACAGACTATTTCTTATTTCAAAAAAAAAAAAAAAAAAAGAGTGCATCTCTTTGTCTCTTAATCTACCCATCGCAGTGTTTTATCTGCAACATATTCTAACGACAGCTCTAATTAGTTTATTTTCCTCTCTTGTGGCGCAGACAGGGGAATATTAAAGGTAATGTACACTTTGGAAAATAAGCTGAATATCAAAACAAGTAGTCACAAACTCTACGTCAGATTGCGTTGAATAATGGATGAACTGTGCAATATTAATATTCCTATTCTGATCTTTTCATTTCTTTCCTCTTCCAGACTGTTTATAAATAAACAGTAGTTACTATGCATTGGTTGCCTGTAGAGGAAGTTAACAGTTTCATACATGCACTATGTTTATTTGAAATTTCTTCGTACCAGTAATCTAGTCCTGGTTGATGCAGCGGTGACATGCATACACAAAGATTCAAAACACCCTCCAGCTAGGACATATGAAGACATCTTTACCCACCCTAAAAGCTGTCCCTTGTTTGTGGCCATGCATGCAATACGGCTTTATACAGTGGATTACAGATTACATGCAGCTTCCTCTGCAGCCACACACTCCTTTTTTTCACACCACAAGAACTGTCAACACACTTTAGCATGGGAAATTGTTGAAGTTAGCCTTTAAGTGTCAGCTCATACCAGCAGGCCCCTCCAAGTCTAGCAGGAGGGAACGGAATCAACATAATAGCACCTCTGCCTTTGTATGAGCTCAACATTTCTCTTATTCTCCGTCTGTTCGTATATTCATCTATTCTTGTTTGCCTCTGTGAAAGACTCTTGTGTTATGTAACGCTTTACCTAAACAAGCGGAGCGGTGGAGCAAAAAACTTTATCATTTTTTTTTCTCTCTCTTTTATACTTTTGGCTCTATGCACATGTGCTGGTAATTGTGTTCTAAAGTGGAGGCCTACTACTCCATCACTGTCATAGCCATAATCACTGTAAATGAGGCCCCCACGGCTACGATTGCTGTGCAATACACTCCAAATACCTAGTAGCTTAAGAGACGCAGGCTTAGCTTGATGACTTCCTTTTTGTCTTGCCTTAAGACCTAAGACTTTAAGAATCAGCAGAGATTACAATCAAAAAACTTTTTAGGAAAGCCCCCTGAGGTTATTTACAGAGCCGTACGAATATTGTAAGTCCCTCTGTAATAGACTATAGAAAGGATAACAAAAAAGCACCAAAGTGTGCTGGAATAGGAGTTTGTATTCCGATGCTGCTTTTACATCCTCCCACTGTCGTGTTTCCTATGAAGCAAATGAATTCACCGCCGAGCTCTGCATATTAAGAGCCCATTTGTATGCCGTACGTCTCCGTTTGAATAATTTGATGTTTTGAGTTTTTACCCATTGTTTGTCCCAGATACTTAGCAAAGCAAGACGTTCATTTTTTGGAATTAGTCAGCACATAATTGGCGCGTTACGCAGTAGAGTGGTCTGACTCAACTGCGCTTGCTACAACAACAACAAAGAAAAAGTGTGCAGCATCTCTGTGTATTTGTGGAGTGTGCTTTTTCATGTTAACCAGTGTGATCCTTGTGTCAGTATGTTCTGCGCGGCTGGTAAAATCCAGTAAGTAGGCAAATATACACAAGATTTAGCATGATGGCATGAGGAGGGATGCAGAGATTATGTGGGGCGATCTAGAAATAAAAGGGATTTCTTTTTCATCACTTCCTGTAATATGGCTACCAAACGGTGACTTCAGCCTTTAATGGAGATCCCTGTTTCTCCCTGAATATGCTGTGTTCAGCAAGCAGGAAGGTGACATTTTGCACTCGCAGCTAGATAAACAGACTGGGAGACCGGTGTGGCGGACCGGTGCTATAATGTTGTTTTTCCCACTCAGTAGAATTAATTTCCCTTGTCACGTGCTGAAAGGAAGCTTAATTCTATAAACAACACAAACACACAGATACACATCATATTACCGTAAATCCAGCTCATGGGGGAACACACATGTCTGCTTGTATATTCCTCTGTTGCCATCAGGGCCAGCTGGTGTGTCGCCGCCGCGTTTTTTGTCTTTCAAATGGCGTCAGAAGGAAGCAGACCGTACAGAAGCCACATGTGTACACAGTTCCGCCGCAGTAGGTCGATCTGATTTAACGCGAGCGCACTTTGTTTTAATTTTCTTCGGTAAACATCAACAGATGACCCCTGATCTGTCTTTGTGTCGCAGCGCCAGATGCGGGGCTGAACATGTGGAAGCGGTATTTTCTGCAAGAGGGGCTGTAAAATGAGACAGAGTCACATGCTAATTACTCGAAGCTAATTGCTGCTCTGATAGGAATCTTTCACCCTATTGGAAGCAAGGAAGTGAGAGCAGTTACAAGGATACAAAAAGGGTTCTATTTTTTTTTTATTGCATTTTAATTCTACCCTTCACTTCACGGTATTGCAGTTCTTTCGTAACATGACAACTTAAAAGTGTGGTATTTTGTGTTTTTTCGTTTTCCGTTTTTTGCGTGTGTTATATTCTGTAGGTTCTTGTTCATGTAAAAGATGTTAAGAGTTAAAAAACAAACAAACAAACAAACAAACAAAGTGTGTGCCAATGGGAACTCCTCTCTCCCACAGACAACACTGCTCCTGAAGTACCCAGAACACCCCATGACTTTAATTCTGTGTCATTTTGTCATTACACTATGTTACACATTCACATAATTTATGCCTATATGCACTGTAGAAACGAAGCTTACCGGAAGTTGAAAACATGACGGAGCCGACCGGAGACAAGGTGAGCAGTGCTGGCTCTGGCGTGTATTTTTTCATTGTTCATTTTTTTTCATCCCTTGACCCAATTTTAGGTCAATTGGTAAGATATTGTGTTTATTTGCATATATTTCAGTAGTCACATTATAGGTTTTTTTTAAAGTATTTTTTTGGCCTTTTTATGGCTTTATTGATTGTTAAGCTGAAGATCTGACAGGAAACGGGGAGAGAGAGGGGGAGTGACATGCAGCTAAACGGCGCCCCACGTTATAGGTGTTGTATAAGAAGGTGTTTGGGTTGCTGTGTTCAATTTAAAATGCTATTTAGTCAATAAATACAAACATCGGAGTACCTGACATATAAATGTGACAACTTTGATTATGACATTTTTCTGGATGATTAAATTGCTGGGGTAAAATTGAAACCAAGGATAAACGGTGTTAGTAAGGGTTAAGTTAGTTATCTCACCTGTCACTGTGAGATATTTATACATTCTAACCAGTAGTTGCCCTCATTCGTTAAGCATTTGATCATTTTGGTAATCACCTCACCAGAGAGGTTAGACCTTCAGCCTAACTGGCTACTAATATGATGAGAAAAAACTTCAGTTCATGGGCAGTGAGGTAGTGGCTTCAATGCACAGTTTGGAAGGACAGTGTACAATCAACTCTTCCAAGTCGAAAGTATAAAAAAGAGCCATAGTGACCTAATGTTAGCGCAGCTGACATGATTATCACAGTTACCAAAAAACACTGTATAGAAAAACAAATGGTAATTACAAATTGCATCCTGTATAGATTCAGAAAGGTACAGTGGATTTTATCTTTTAGCACGGGATGATGCAGGGTGGGCGGGAGCCCTGTTTATAGCAAATTAACAGGTTGGTTCAATCCATTCCTTACACCTTATGCAATTTATCTTTTTGGAGAGGCCAAAAAAAAAAACACCATTCAAAGAGTTGCTCCTCTACAGTCCTGTGCACACTGCTTCAACGCCAAAATCTTGACAGGCCATCTGTACCAAAATAATGTTGATTAGCTGAAGTATGATCGGAAAGTAACTGTTCATGGGAGGAGTTAGGCGAGCTGTCAGTTCCTAAATTCTATGACTTCATTTATATGTGTGCCCATGATGACCCAGGCTATGGAAATCACTTTTCTAATTCGTTCACTTCATTCCATTGGGGATGTTTGGTATCACGGACTTGAGACCAGTGCAGGAATTATTCAGACCTGTGATAACGAGACCCCGTGTGCATAATCTCCCTGATTTGCCCTTCATTGAGCACGCAAGTCTTTCCCCCCCATCTGAATGAGATAATTCACACTCATTAAAATCTACTACGCAGTGCTGCACAGTAGCCCAGCTTGTGAACATAAAGCTTATTGAATTTCAATGCAAGCGCCATTCTTCTCGCGCGGTGCCCTCTTTTCATTAAGTTCGGCTCTGGTTCCACAAAACCCTGCGACATCTTGGGCGGTGCAATAATCGCCATTGCTCACTCTCTAATGCATCTCATTTCCCTTTTCTCTCGCCGTGTTGTGCCATGGGAAATTATTCGTCCCTGTCACCTTTTCGCGGGCAGAATAACACCTCCTGACAGAATTTTTGTCACCATTAGCAACGTCCTTTCCCAAGGTTTGTGTCAGATTAGGGAGAAGTAATTGGCGACACTGCGTCATTTAAAACGAACATTTGGGCTTCCAGACTTGCAGATGGAGAAAGGTGGCCTTCCGGGAGATTGGAGGAGAAGCACATGCGCTTGGCATGACTGTGTGTGAGCAGGATGTATGGTTCAGTATGCAGTTTCACTGTCTGTGAAAATTTTTTAAACAGTTAATTTTTTCACCAGTTATGCTACATTCTATTTTCAGGGTAGAGTCTAAATGCCGTCATTGTGGCTCACCCATCTTAGTTTATCATCTAAGGTTACACCTTTTGCACAATTTGTATGTTGCCTAATTTCATTTTATGGTTCATTGTAAAGTAAAAACAGGAGACAAAAGCAGAAAGAAAGAATTTGAAACTGGTATATTTTTGGTGTGGCTGGTGCGCATCCACTGGAGAGTCAGCAACACACAGATGACTGGAAATGAGGGGGCATGAGAGATGTGGAGTGACGTACTTGAAATGGGGACTTTGTGGGTTACGGACAGTGCTTTAAAGGATAACATCACCCAAAAATAAATATTCAGCAATTATCTACTTACCATGCAGATGCAAAGTCAGGCAAAGTCTCTTCACAGCAAAACAGTGTTCTTCTTAACAACTGAAGAAGATCGGGACACTTTTTTCTTCTTTTGTACTTTTTAGAACGAGTCTCCTTCCACTTTCAGTCATTTAGGAGAATGCTGCAATGCTGTTTTGCTGTGAAGCTCCAGAAATGTTTTGTGGACTATGCAGCTTCATCCAACTTTCTATCTGCATGAGCGTAAGTAAATAATGACTGACTTTTCGTTTTTGTGTTGCATGCCTCAATTCTCTGTATTTTTTTATGTCTTTCAGAACCCTTTAAACTGACAGAGTGGCTGGCATTCACAAAATAATGAACTGAATCAAATGCTTTTCTGCGCACAGTCCATTTTTGTTCCAGAACCCAGATTACCAGACGTCTTTTTCTAAACATTCTCAAAGTTCAATTCTGTTGCGGTCTCAAGCTGCAGCTTAGTGGACAACAGGGTCAAACTTATCGTCCTACTGCATGTTGGGGGTTGAAGAATACATTTTTTTCCATTAAACCATGATGTTGAGAAAGACCAAACATAGCTAATGCAGTGGTAGAATAATGAGGCCTTGCATGTGCTGTTTCATTTCCTGTCATCTTTAAAACACAGAGGATTAACCGGTGTGACCTCAGCGGCTGTCGAATGAGAAACTTCTTTTCTGAATGTGCTGACCATTTGTCATATTTTTGATGATGCCACAAGGGAGGGGCCGGCACCAGCCCCTGATTTACACCTCTGATGTCTCCTGGCTGTAAACATTCACCCGCCACCATAGTGTTTTAAAGGACTAATGATTTAGATGAATCAGAGACAAACTGCTGAAGGTCTCCTTTCTGCTGGGCCACTGCCACAAAGCAGCCTGCTGAGTCAGGACTCTGAATAGGCAAACACATCATTTACAAAGCTCATCACAAACTGCACGAGAGGAAACGGGCCTTGAGATGGAGGTCCAGGTCTGATCAGGCGGTCCGGAGAGAGCTGGGCATTGTGCTGCAGTGTTTTTTTTTGTTTTGTTTTTTTTAATAGCACTTGCAGTGTTTGGTCAAACTATTCTCAAGAATCCCCTTAATGTGGTAAAATAAAAATATTCTATTTGTGCCGACAAAGGACAGGCGCTAATTGAATGTGAGGTGCTCATAATTGTCACATGGAAGACGACACATGAAGGCAAGAACGAATCAAATAGTTTTAAGGAACTCTTGAGAGACAGGGAACATAGGTAGAGAAATGCTAATGTATGCTAATGGGAATAATGATTATAGCAATGATACATTTGTATAGTGTTTTTCAAAGCTATAAGGCCATTTACATAGAATTAAAAACCACAATAAGCAACAGTTAATGAAATGTCATGCTAAAATAAATAGAGGCTAATAAAAAAATCAACAAAAACAAATAAACCCCTCCTAAAAAAACTTTGTTTATATAGCACCTTTAAAAACAACCAGGAGGACAGTAGAAGAAGACAATATTACAGAATAACATAGAGAGATAAATTGAATGATGAAAGCAATAAAGGACAGTAATAAAACAACATCACATAATAAGAATTAAAAAGGGATAAATAAATTAGGACCCAGGAGGAGTGAAGCCAAAGGTGAATAAAAAGATGTAAAGATGAAAATTCTATTTAAAAATGGTTTAAGAAGTGGTAAAATAAAAAAAGTTAAAAAAGCTAAAAAACAAAGGAAACAATGTGAGAGAGAGATCCTCTGGGAGCTCATTCCACAACTGAGGCACCCAAACATAAATAGCAGGGACACCTTTAGTTTTAAGGTTTCTCAGACGAATGTATGTACTAGAGGATCTCAGGGTAGATTAAGGCTCATGCAGCCATGTAGTCTAGCTAACCTTGCAAGCCTAATCGCAACAAAATGAAACTTAACAATGAACTATATTTCTCCACAAAGACACATTTTGTTGCTTTTAAATTGATCTTTAAATTTTTTCTTAGAGCCAATGTATTTAATGTTTTTGTTGTGTGAGGCCAGGGAAGAATGCAAAGCAGTAATCTTACCGCGATGAAATGGATGCACGAATTGCGGTTTCTGAATTCCCGCGAGATGACGGTGACCTGATATTTCAAAATTGACGACCTGATATTTGGAAATTTGCAGTGATCGAGGCAACCCTGCAATTGCAGCGATCCCTCTGAGCAAACTGTTACGGAGGGGAGGAGAGACTGAAAGATGTGCGCAGCGTGAAAGACATATGAAAACAGTTCTGTCAAATCCGCTCAGGCATTAGTTTTTCCACCACGAGGCTTTACCATCTGTGTGTGTTTGCACGTGTGTTCCACCTGTTTGTAATGCGCTTGCGGTCGGGGGGCTTTCGCTCGCACATTTGTCTTAGTTGGGTCTGTTATTACCTTTGGGAAAATCCATCACACTGCTTAATTCAGCCGAGTAATCACCTGCTCACAGTCATTTCTTGTGCTTTGCTAAACTGCGAACAGAACTACTTGGCATATTCAGCACGTTGTTTTTCTTACGGCTTAACCAGGCGTCATTCATCAAACCCTGCGACGACCCAGTCAGTGCGCAGGGAGGCCCGGGATATGAATGAGGGAGCGACGTGAGAAAAAAACATGGTGGGTTGTATGCTACCCTTTGTGGTTCATCCTTCTCATAGCCGGAGGATGTTGTGAATATGACAGACCACTCCAGACACTGTTAGTCCAGCGCCAGGCTCCTGTGTCTTTTAATACCGCTGTAAATGATTCAAACGCTCTGAAGCTGCCCTTATTCCCCAGCGTGGTAAGACTAGCTAAGACGTAGATCGATGCACCGCACTGTAATGTAGAGCTATTAGCGGCTGGTGAGGTTTATGTTTGAGGATTCCTTGTAAATACTGCGGGTGATATCACCTTGAACAAGTGCAGCGGTGTGTTCTGCAATAGATGCCCCGGTTACATAACGCACAGAAACAGACACCATTTGCAGAAACCACAAACAAAATGTAAGAGCAAATGAGATCAGAGAAGGCAGATAGACTAGGAGAGCTATTATCCCAGCTGCAAGCAGAGCCAGATATGCCGGGAATACAGACACAATATTGAATTAACTCTGGATCTGATTTGTCTGATGGACTTAGATATTTCCTCTTGGATACATTTAATGTCACAGTGGCTTAGCCATTTTGACATTCTGCAGGCGACACACACTGCGCAACAGGATCTAGGTTTGAAATTGTGACAAACGGGTGTCCTGTGCGGCTGGTAAACAGGTTGTAGTTAGGATGTAAAGGCGAGACAATGGCACAAGCAATCAGGCACTAGCTTGGTGAACTACACTGAAATAGGTGAATCCAGGTGAAACCTTTTTGTGACTTAGTTGAGATGGCACTGATTTTACATGCCAAAGTCAATTTACCAGCAACTGGGAGTAGTACTCAGCCTGTAAAAACTGTTCTAAAGTGGCTCTGGAGGGGCTTTTGTCAGCAATTTGTCAGCATTGTAAAGTGAGGGTATAGAATTTGAAAGACTTGCATTAAGCAGGCAGGAAGGCTTTGATGAAATGTTTTTTGTTTTTTTTTTCCTGAGCAGAATAGCAGAAAGTGTAAAATCCAGGCTTTTGGTATATATCTCTGCATACGCTGCATCAATTTTGAGCATGATATTTATTCGATGTGTCTCTCCCAAGTCTCTCAACATTACGGAAGGTCAATAGTAAGGAAGCAAAGACTTTGATGCAGCATACATCTGGCAAAAAATGTCAACTCTATCAAACGATTTTTAAAAAAAGTAAAAGTAAAAAAAAAAAGTTCTCATCCCGAAGAGTTATTTCCTGTTTGAGTTGGCGACAGCTGTGCTTAATGAAAGCCAACCTGCGAAGTGAAACAATGAAACGTAAGCAAATTAAAAAAAAAAAACGCAAACTGTAACTGTGGATTACATGTTTCTGGTGAATTCTTAATAATTAGTTTGAATTTCATACAGGAGTGGTGGGGTCCACCACCTAAAGTTCCCAGCAAACTGCTAGCGGAGCACTATTTGCACCAACATCGTTACCGGTTTGTTAGAACAGACCACTAGAGAGAGACTTGTCGTGAATATCGATTGGCATTTACAGTAGTCAATAGCACTTAATGTGCGTTACTTCCCCCGCTGGCGATCCTACGCCCAGTTTGACTGCAGGGAATACTGTACCGAGTTGGTTTTCCACTGGTCTTGAGGGCCTGAGTGGGCAAATATGACAAATATCTGCAAGGGTATGTGCTAAATACCTAACGCCTACATTAGCATTAGCAGCAGTTACAGAATACTGTAGCAACAAAGTTAGGGTGTTTATGGAGTTTCCTGATGGACAGCTGTCCATCAGGAAACTCCATAAACACCCGGGTACTTTTACTGGCCTCCATCATCGTGGTGGCATCCTTCTTTTATACATACATAGAAGCCTCATATGGAGTTAGACTTTGTTAACTAGGACAGGAGACAAATGAACAAACATGAAGAATTTAAATCTATATCATTCACAGAGAAATTTGAAGAGCTTTGACTCGAGGTGTGAATTTTGTAAACCTGTAATTCTGGGCTCAGTGCACATGCTCTATTTCCTGCGATGCTGACATGCTTTTAAAATAAGCAAACAAGACCTGCCTCTGCTTTTTCTCTCCATACGCTTGAGACACACTTGACACCTAGTGGACCTCACTGTGTGTGGGAAGTGTGTTGTTAAACACTGACAGACTGTTAAGAGCACATCAGTCCAGCACAACAAGACGGGTTAGTCATGTCTCCTTGCACGTCGTTTAGCCAAAGTCATTCGCGAGCAATGATAAGGAAGGCTGGTCGTTGACGAGGATGAATAGTTAGCAGCGGCTGCAACCTCATTACAAGGACAAACTGCGTCCGGCAGGAGGCTGATATCTCTGGCACAGCCCCACTCCTCTGTTTCCAATTTGAATAGGGAAGAGATGGGAATAATGCTTAATGCCTTTCCCTGCGTGGATATTGGCTTGTGTGGGACAGCGACCCGTGAAATGAATATTTTTGTGAGATGAGATTTGTTACACACAAAGAGGAAGGCACGCTCTTCCAGCCGACTGAGAAACCCCATGACTCGGGAGAGTAGCGCTATTGTGCGTTCAGGACGGCGAGAGCAAAGAGAATGATAATACCTGAGGAAAAAGGTGGAGGAGGTAGAGATCGAAATGACGGGCGAGAGGAAGAAAAATATCAGGAGAGGGGAGGAAAAGTAAAAGAGCAGAGAAATGGTTGATTAGAGTGAGATAACAGGGATTAGGCTTATATAAAATTAGATTACTTTGAAAGTAAGTGTTTGGACTTTTAATCTGATTGAGCGTATTAGACTGTAAGCAGTTTTGTATCATCAATAACAACTCCCAGCTGTAGCGTAATGCTCCTAGTGTTCATCAGCTCTTTTGAAGCTCCTCACATGGTGTTACGTATGGCCTACAGTTTATTTATGGCAGTACAGTGGCTCAGTGGTCAGGACTGTTGCCTCACAGTGAGAAGGCATCAGGTCAGTTCTCTGGTCAGTGCCCTCATGAAGGAGCTGGCTGGGCGCACGTTTGCTGCCCACTGCTCCTGTGGAATGGCTTAAACAGAGAACCTGTTCCACTGTACATGCTTGTATGTGACAAGTAAATCTTCTTCCTCTTTTTGAATATTATTGTCTCTTGAATTGCCAATCCACGATTTATATTTTACGTCTGACCTTATGCTCTGTGTTATGGTGCACTTCTATTCAAGGCCGATTCGATATGATTCAATTCACCACAATGTATTATATTTTTTTACTTTTGAATGATAATTGATAAAAGTTTGGTTGAAAGTTATTTCATACAACACTGAATCGGTAGTTCTGCAGCAGATTATGTCCTGCCAACCCAGGAGTCATTCTACATTCCACATGGCCGGTGAAACACCGGGTAACTCTTCTCTAAAACACTGCTGTTTACCTCTGTTCCTGGGTCAGTTACACCCTTATGAATAAGGTATTTTCCTTAAAGCTGTATGGGACCATGTCCCTGTTATTAAAACAGGGTGTTTTTCAACCAGGAGAAGCTAGGGGCCAGTTGGAGGTATGATCCCTGCTAGTGCTAGTGTTACTGGCCTTGTGTTGTGTTGCATATTTTATGATGCAGCTGCACATTTTGCACTCTTCTAATGCAAAGCAAACAAGTCAGCACATGCTACTCCAACATTTTCTACAGCATGGGAAGACTGCGATGGCGCGAAGCAGGAGTACGATTGGCGGGTTGTAGTGAGCAAGCAGACGTTGGGGAATACACATGATTTTGTCATGAACCAGGGTTGGATCTGTGTTTGTAACTGAGTCTCTGACTCACAGTTAAAGCGGGGACACCTTTTCAACTGTACCCCCTCCAAGCATTTCCCTTGTTGTGTTACTGATGCCGCCACAGTCGCAAGTCCCACCGGTCAGTGACTGCCTGTCCATTCACTCTTGGCTTCTGTCACTCTCACTTTCATCAGTTATCCTTTACACCTCTAATAATGCAAGCACTCAGTAAAGTTCAGTTCCATTTTACTTCAGACTTTTTACATCTCGAAACGACAGACTGTTGGTGAAGAAGTTGTGTAGGATGGGTCATCATCGCTTTCTGTTCTTTTCTGGGCACATCAAGTGAAAAGCGCTAGAGTCTTTCCCTGGCCAGCCGAGGGGACGTCCTGCTGGCTGCCTGCACATGAATGGCATGGAGAAAAAGTCTTTTAAACAGCTTTTAGAGATTTGGACCTGATGGATCAAATGCTGAACATATCTCTTTGAGCCAGTGTATCGAATGACCTGTAATACTAACTGAGACCACATCTTCAATGTTGCATTTAATGATAGTAATACTGATAGTAAGACATTTATTTCCGTGACATTTTTCAAAAAATCCCAACCTTGTGTAGAGGGTGATTAATGAGATACAAATGTAATATAGATAATGGGCCTTGGGCGTGATAAAGCTGGATATCAAAATTAAAATGTTTTCTTTTTTAAAAAAAAGGAGCTGACAAGTGATTTAGAGCAAAAGATAAAAATAGTGCTGCGCAAATATTAATCCAACAGGTATCATCTGATCTGTAGCACAGCCTCATTATAGACCCAGACAGCCCATCCCCTCCCCTGTCTCATCCCCTGTTCTCTCTCTACGTGAACAAGGCAGGGAACAATATCAGTAATATGCATGTACCCACCTTTCCGGTGAAGCAGAGGAATGAATTTTTTCAATGGGCTCATAAATCCCCGCTCTACCTGGTTGAGCGCCGTCAGGATGGCGCGGTGGTTGGCTGGCCGGCTCTCTTGGCCGAGACTATAGATCTGGATTGACAGCTGCTCCGTCCTGTCTGCCACTGTTAATCATTGAAGGATTTGGGCTGCCGGCAAAGCAGCTCTGCCAAGCGACCTTGAGCCCTGCTGGGGCCGAAGGACTCCAACTAAAAGCCTGCTCCCCTGTCGCAGAAAGCAAGAGGCACTTCAGCCAGGTGGCCCAATTGCCCCATAAGAGAGATTGATAGGTCGCTAAATGTGCCACATGGTCATAGTGTATTACTTTATATATATATATAAATATATATATTTATATATAACAAATGACATGATTTGAACATCCACTTGTCTGCCTTCTTGTTGCCACCATGTGGATAACTTGACCAGTTATGTAACTTCCGTGTACCATCGTTCACCGTGCTCTCCCTCTGTCACGAATCCATTTAAGAACATGTCTTTTACCTAAAATTCTAAAGATACGGGTGGAAACAAACCCTCTGTTTGCACGGTCACACATTATTGTTGAGTGATACAGCACCGGAAGGAGAGAATAAAACAACCAAATAACAAGCCGGTGATTTTCAACAGTAATGATGGCGTCATACTGGAGGAAAAAATAAAGACAGAAGAAGAAGCTGTTCTTGATTTGATGTCAGTTTAATAGTTTATCCACTGCGACACTGTAGATAAGGACACAAAAGAGGCTGGAGAATGGTGATGAATTTTACAGTAGCAGAGCGAGGACGGGGAGAGTAAAATCTTCGAGGACGATTGGAATGGCACTGAAAGAGTGGGAGAGTCTGCTCGGTGCAGTGTACGAAAAAAAAAGCCTCTTGCTCTTGTTCCTCTCCCTCGTCTCTCACCCATTCTCTCCATAACTCTCCATCTGTTCGGCCGAGGCGCTCAGCGAAGGAGCAGTCCTGAATCCAGACTCCGGCTCCGGATTTTTGCCCCAGCCATGCTGTTGGAACCAGCAGTAGCAGCGAATGCCTGTTTGGCCTGCCTCTCTCCTCTCTCCCCTCTCCTCTCTCCTCTCCCTCTCTCGCTGCGCGCCACTCTGCTCTGCTGCAGTGGATGGTCCTCACGGTGCGCTCGCAAACTCGTCTCAGTGGAGGAGACCTGAGCATCTCACTGTCGTTTTCCCAACCCTCCTTTTTTTTTTCTCCCCCGTTTCTAGCCCTCGTTCTTTTCGCCGGCCTCCCCTTTGGCTGCTCTCAGAGGATGAATGTGAGGGGAAAAGTCGTAGGATAGACGCGAGAGAAAAGGGGGAAGAGCTCAGGAAGTCTTTGATCCAACATCTCTTGCACACATGACTGTGTTATGTTCTGCTGTCTCCGGGTGACAGAGAAGCTTGTGCTCTTAGACACCTCCTGCTTTTAGACTCTGTGCCAGGTAAGTTTTTTCCTCCAGATCGATGTTTTATTCTGTGTGCTTGACAGAGGAGCGCCTTTTTTTGCTTGCTTCTCCCCCGAGGAGGGGTTGACATGTCCCAATGAGGAGATGGTATTTTGGCAGAAGTTGTGTGCAAACAGGTTCAACGTAGAGTATGGCTGACATATGGCATGCAGCAGTGTGTGCCTGTGTGCAAATCTGTGTGCCTCCGTGCTTCATAATAGAGCATTTGGGCTCTCCGAGCTTCCATCATGTTTGCCTAAGAGCTCTGCAATAAATTCTCATCTACTGCAGCAACTTGAAATCCTCAGCCCTTTGTAAATATTGAGGCAGGATTAGCTGTGTTTACGCTTTTTGTACAGTACACGATTTGCATGTTCCACACACTGTCACACATAATCTGATCTATATCAGGTGTCGGGGAACGGTGGGAGCCGCTGTTATGGTGCATTTGAGTCTCTCCCGAGTATTTTGGTGTATGCAAAAAAAAGTGCAGCATTATTATTTTTCTCTTTCCTGAGGGGAACCCTGTAGGCGTACTGTACGTGGAGTGCAGTGCAGCACAGACGATAGCAGGGAGATTCTATGACAGCGTTGTCGAGGGAGCACACCACACGGGTGCGTGCATGTGTGTGTGTGTGTGTGTGTGTGTGTGTGTGTGTGTGTGAGAGCACGTACATGCGATTGCATGGGCGGCTGCGTGCGTTCAATGTAAACTCTGATGGAGGGGTTGAGCTCTGAGTGGGCAGTTTGTACGTAGTTTTTTTTTTTCTGTTTTGTGAATGAAGCGCGTTCAAACAGAAAGCCTGCGTGTGTGCGCATGCATGTTTCCGCTGTCATGTGTGCGCTTGTGTTTCCCTTTCATCACTATCAACTGTCGCTCGACTGTGGCTGTGAGCTCAGACGTCAGCAGGACACACTACCCTTTTGGGAAACACTCGTCTCCAGTACAGCGCCGTCTCTTTGTCAGGTATTGGGTGGCGTTCGACTGTGGGTGGTGACTTGGTGACGATTTACAACCTGGGTTCCCAGGTCCTCGCCCCCCGTTGTAAATCAGCCTGCTCGATGGAGCACGGGGCCACTGCGGCCAGTTAGGAAGAGATGCTTTGGATGTTCATGTCCGCTGCTGCACTGCAGACCTGCTCTCTCACCAAAGCTGCAAACAGACAGTGTGTTACTCAGCCACAGACAGCGTAGGCTTGGTTCGAGAGGCTCTTCATCTATCAGCCTATGGTATTTGAACAGATGCTTGTAATCCAAAGTTACTTTCAGCAGACTCTGTAGTGTTTTTGCAGGTGCAGTTGGCTCTATCTGACGGGGATTACAGCCTGTGCCTGGCATTATTATTGCTGTGCTTGAACAACTGTGTCACCAGTGCCAGTGCGCTGAAGAATCACGGCTCTCTACACACCAATAATCAACACCCCGGCGGTTCCTGTGGCTCGTCCGTCCCTCCCAAGTGGTGCTCCTTAATTAGAATTACAGGCCCTAATTTCAATGGGGCTTCCCCATGTTTACATCCAGCATTGTTCAAAAATACCATTGCACCATTGCAGGCTTATGTACTGCATATTTGAAGGCGGCCAAAGCTGGATATATTATGTAAGAATTTATTAAATTGTTAACAAACAATTGGACCAGAGAAA
Source organism: Acanthopagrus latus (assembly GCF_904848185.1). Lineage (NCBI taxonomy): Eukaryota > Metazoa > Chordata > Actinopteri > Spariformes > Sparidae > Acanthopagrus > Acanthopagrus latus. Next base: position 16,475,026 of record NC_051054.1, on the reverse strand, counting down.
TCCACGATTTTACTCAAGTTAGTGGTGCGTCACCTATTGCTATAACATACAGTATAGATCAGAGAGCAGGGAATAAAGTTGAGTTGGGCTGCACGTGATCATTTTTGGTTGTTCCTGTTACTTGCGTGTATATTTGCCTCACGTTTTTGTCCATTGGCTGCAAGATGGTGTGTGTGTCTCTATGTGTTTGAATTCAGATCGATCCCTAAACTCAGCAGCAACTCTGGCTCTCTGTCTTCTTTTGCCCCTCTCCTCTCTATGGCATTACATTCGTGAAGTAAACTACATTTCCCCTTCAGCACCAGTCAGAAGTCAACATTACAAAACATAAACTCCTGACAACGGAGGTTGCCTCCATGCTGTTGCAGTCAAGTTGATGAACAGGGGTGAAGATAACCACACCTTTTAATGCCAGAAGTGTAAAAGAAATCTTTGCTCGCTCATCACGATGGTAAATGGCTCTGGACCAGAGCAGAATTTGATATGAATCTGGGTGTTTATTCCTCCAGAGGGTCAGGCTCTGCCCCCTACTCTCTCCTGGACAGCTTTGATCAGCTGAGCAGCTGCTTTGTCCCCTGTCCTGCCCTGCTCTTCCAACACAACACTGAAAGCACAGAAAGGAGAATAAAGATGTGTCATACTATCATAGTAAAATCTGTGTGTATGTTACATGTTTAAACCGTAGTAATATCATGACATTGTAAGCTGAAGTCAGCAGTAAATACTTTATATGTAATTGACTAAAATCTTTTCATATTTGGTCAACTAAAACTAGTCTAAACTGAATTCAGATGACTAAAATATGACTAAGACTAAATGACATTTTAGTCAAAGGACTGTGACAGCACCTAAATCAAAATGGACTCTGGGTTTTAGTGACAGTGACAGCAATCATCTGCACCGCTGAAGTGTCATTGAGCCATAACATAACACCCCACCATCTTGAAGGGTACTACATCACATAGCTGTGCATATCCCTAATGAATACAAGTGCCTTTTTTTGCACTGCCTTCATCTTCACATGCATAGAAAACACATGGTTATTGCATTAGTGAAAAATAATGAAGGGGCCCGAGGCAAAGGACCACACCATGTGTCACAGCTCTGAGTGAGTGGTCAATTTCTACCCCTGTTCCAGACTAATTAAGCAGGGCTCCAACCCATGGCTCCACAATATGGTAAAAAAAGAAAGAAAAAAAAAAAGAAAGAAAAGGCATGTTGAGAATATTTTGACAGATATTTGGATGGCGGTATGATTTGGAATTAGTGGGAATGATCTTTTTTGCTGCCCCATTATTCGTTTTCACTGAAAACAACTATTAACATGATAAAAGATGTGATATCTGTTGTGGTCAGTACCCGACAATCATGTTCTGTTACATCCCTAGAACAAGATTTGTCATCCAGGGAATCTCTGCAGCACTACAGCACTACATTATTATGCCATTTTGGCACACATCACATATCTTTATTAAAAATTGCAGCTGCTTTCCACTAGCACTTTTGGCCATTTTCTCTCAGCCTGTTTGCACTTTCAAACATTTGCTATGTTGTACTGTTTCATCTTGCAGCTTTAAGCTGTTTCAGGAGTCATGTTTGGTTACTCCTGGTGAAAACACAACGTTTCTTGTAATGCTGCTTTATAATAAAAGCTTTCAAATGACAAAATAATGAAGTGCTTTTATTGTGAAGAAGTTATAGTAAATGAAGGGTGTTTGTAACTGGATTGGCAGGGCCACTGTATTAGTGGTGATTCTTTGATAGTACTGCAGGGATTGCATAAGTGCTAGCCAAGCAGGTAGCCCAGTTGTGATGGAAAAGTCGGGCCAGTACTGGGCTACTGCGCCGAGTCAAACCAAGTAGAGCCAGGCCAGCAGATGTAAAGGAAAAACAGCAACTGGTTATTGCACTTGGCCATAGTGAGATTTCAATAATACTTGAAGTAATTGTGCAGCCCTAGCTCCATATGAGTTTAACTGTAAGCCAGAAAGTGTTCATAAATCTGTACTTGGATGAAAAGAGTACAGTCATGAACACCCATACAGTCTGGAGATTTTATTTTATTTTATTTTTTGGATGACTGGGCCAAGCGGCTTTAGGAACTTCCAGGCAGTGCTGTAAAAAGAACCCAAAAGTTATACCCGAGTAGAAGTAAAATTAAGGTGTTTAAATATTACCATGGTAAAAGTCACCCACATGAATAGTAGTTGAGTTAGACATTTATCTGTTAGCGTATCTGGTATTCTGCATTTTTCTGATATCAAAAATGAGTTGTTTTGTTGATTTTCTTATATATACAATTGTGGATAAAATAAATGTATTTAAAAATGTGCTGCTTTGGCTTTGATGCAGCATGCACTCTGCAAAGTTACTAGTAGCTTAAGTTATCAGGTAAATGTAGTAGATTCAATAGTGCAATATACGCCTCCAAATGTAGTGGAGATGGAGTGGAAGTATAAACTGATAATCAGAAAATTGAAGAGCTCGAGTACGAGTACCTCAAAGTTGTACTTAAGTACAGTACTTGAGTACTTAGTTACTGCGGTGCATTTGCTTCACTTAGTTCTAACCAGTTTTAATCAAGCACCTTGAGCAATCCATGTATACAGTATTAACCTGGCTGACAATGACGGGGTATAGATTGTCTTGTCAGACACCTGCTCTGTTGGGCTTGTCCCTTTTCAGCAGCCTGACAGGGAATCAGGACGAGGCAGGAGTGAGACAGATACAGCTGTTGGCCCGTCGAAAATGATGCTGTCACATTTACTTTCAAGCAAGATGAATGATTCTTAGGCGGCGGCTGGATGTGATTGCACAAACAGCTTGCTTACATAACGTGTTTTCCTTAAGTTGATTAACATGGCCTGTGTGTGTGTGTGTGTGTGTGTGTGTGTGTGTGTGTATGTGTGTGTTAAGTTTTGTGGGGACCCTTCACTTGTGTTGCTGAACCCTGCAGCATGTCCGTCCCCTCTCTGTTTAAAAGCAGGCTGCTAACCTGGATTTAAAAAAGGTGATTCCCAGAAGCAGCAAACCAGGACTGAGAAATGAACAGCCCGGTGTTAATGTACACGAACACGGGTGGGCGCTTTAAAGAAGAGCCATTGTGAGCGTTCTTGGCAGCTCACGTCTTATATCCGGGACAATGGACTCATGGCTTTTGACAGTGACAGTCACAGACGCTCAAACGCTGAAGCTCGCAAACAATGTAAACAGCCGTCAGCCATAAACAAGCCGGAGGGGACGACACTGAAGGAATCCTACAGCCTGCGTCTTGACATGTATGGGATATTGCCTTCAGCATATTCCAACACTAATCTGCATCATTTCACATGAATTACACATTTAATCAAAAAAAAAAAATCTATAATAGTTATGACAAGAGCAATTAATTCATTTTGTGCAAGAGGCCTGGAGTTACACATTATAATTTAAAATGAGTAAAAAGACAGCCAGGTTTGTTAAAAGGTTACCGGGCTGTAAAGGTTTGCGTGCAGTTAAGTGGTTTTTGAAGACGTGGTTGACATTGATTCAGGTGTGTTTGCGTTGCTGCGCTAACAAATCATGTTTGCGGAGCTCTAATGTCACGGTTTGCAGGCCACTCGTGATGGTTTTCACAGCTTAAGGCAGCATATCTTCACAGTCCGACAAGGACCCGCTACTGGAACAGCTGCAAAAAGTCTCTGAGAAATGGCGACATACGTAGAGAGACATAAAATCTTTACTTCAGCAAAGGAATGTGTCTGACTGAAATGGAGAATGAACAGGAAAATGGTTGACGGCTTAATTTGGGCAAATTTAATTTGTCACGGATCATTGTTGCAGTGGCAGACATGGATGGAAGCTATGGCAGAGTGTTGTGGGTTTTTTTTTAAATTCTACAGCTCTGGATGAATGCACGAACTGTTGGGCGGTCACACAGATGGTTGCCTGGCCTGTTACATCAAGTCGCTGGTCAGTATGTTGATCCAAAGTGGGATGAGGCAGCCCACACGCTGGAGAAGATCAGCCACTGCTGTCAGATGTGTCACTGTGGAGCCAGTGTGTGTGTATATGTGTGTGTGTGTGTGTGTGTGAGCTGCGAACAACTGTCGGTGCACAACCTCTCTGCTGTGATAATCGTTTTGACTCCAATCAGTGTCCAACCGAGTCCATCAACCCTTTCTCTTTTTGTAAAAACACACACGCACACGCGAGCAAACATGCGGGATGCCGGCGAGGTTCTGAACAGCCGCCTCTTCAGAGCAGGCTTCTCTCCCGACGGGGAATCTTGAAGTGAACCCAAAAGAAAACAAGGAGAAGAAAGCCCTTCTCTTCTTTGCATCAGCATCCCTCTCCCCTCCTCCTCCCACTCTCTGCGTGTCTGTCACTCACCAGCACACACTCTCTCTAGCTCTCCCTTTTTCCCTCTTTCTCTGTGCTTCATCAGTTTTTTTTTTTTTTTTCCCCCTCCCGTTCTCTCCATCTATCTCTCTCTCAGACTGTCAGTAGGTTGCACTGCAGCCTGAGCCAGTGCCAGGGCTCAGCCTCTGAGCCACAGGTAAAGCATTAAAGCCAAATGACTCATGCACTGAAACAGAACAACCTCTTTGCTACTTGAAAGCACCGCTTCTTAAAAGTTACACCCGAATAAGCTGCTCCAGCTGCGGCGCTCTCCCCCCCCCACCCCCCCTTTACCTTCAGCGGTAGTGTGCTGACACACCTTCACGCCTCTGATAGACACCGAGTCACAGGATGATAAACTGTTGTGTGCTCTGGCAGAGAGCCCACCCTACCTTGTGCTGTGTACTTGGCATGTGTGTGTTTGTGTGTGTGGAATTGCTGTTTTTTTCCTGCAGTAAAGGTGTGTCCCTCCAATGTGAAAAGGTATTAGAGCACATATAATAAAAGGCTACAAATGTTGTTACTAAAGAATATTTTGATTGTTTATAAGGAAAAACACCCTTAAAATCCATCACTGTCAAAAGGACACTGCACTTTTTAATATATTTTCACATATTACATATATGTATAGGAATTCCCATACAGGAGAGACTAGGCAAGGTCCATTGCCTCAATATACAGGGAATATTACAATAGTCTGAACGATATTGGATTATTGGGGCTGATATAGAGAAGAGATAGTTATAGCGTACAATACTCAACAATAATCTCAGTGGTCCAAAATAACATGGGTACACTGAAACAGTAAACTCTAAAAACAACCCATAACGTAATTAAGGGAGCAGCAAATCACACTGACCAATTCCTATCCCAGACCTATTCAACTGGTGGCCTGTGGGCCAAACACAGCCCTGAAATAACCTCATTTCAGCCCCTGTGATCATGGCTAACTGGCCCATTCATTAGTTATGTCTGTTTCTAAGCACAACAATTCTGTACCTCTGTTGGAAGTTGTTAACCCAGGCTGTTTAAATCAACATTATGTCAACATTTGGTATTTTGTGTGATTTGGTGCCCCTCACAGTTTCTGAGTGTTGCAAACACAAATACTGTTACAGTTTGTCAGACGTCATGTAGGTGCTAACTACAAGACGAAGACTTGTATCTTGTATCTTGTGTCGAAGACTTGTATCTTATCAGTATAAGTAAACATGTATGTAACACGTATGTAGCTGAAGTTGCACAGTGCACAAACAGGTAATGGGGGGCAAGGGTGGCTGAGACAGAGACACCATTTTATCCCCGTTACAAGACACTGTACCATCATAATGTTGCCTTAAGCAGAGGGAGCTTATGAGAAATGACTTGACTGTAAAACCATTTTCTGACCTGACACTGCTGTGGTGAAGCTTTAGTCAGCACACCAACTTGGTTCGGTTCAGGGAAGGTTGTGGTTTTTACAGTAACTACTTGGTTAAGGTCAGAAAAAGATCATCTTGGTTTAAGGTGAGAGTGTCATCACAGTTACAAAAAACAGCTCTGGCTATCGTTAGGAAGCACGGAGACTAACACAATGTGTGGCTTTTAGAACCACCCATCCACCCCGACCTCTACGTTATGATGACTTTACAGCTCCATAATAGTCTCACCCTGCTTCCTATTTCATGTAGATTACTACATTACACTAATTACTACAGGGCTAAGAGGACTTTACTTTATGATAAACATACGTACATACGTCCTTTTGGGGATTCTACTTAACTTCTGCTGGTGGGTTGGTCATGACAAATTCACAAAACTTTTAAACTTTTAAATCAGAGATCACAGAGATAATAAATGTGTCAGGTTTGTTTTTGGAGAGGTTTGTATGATATTTGCATATATTTTGTTTGATGCACAAATGTCATATAAAACATTGATAAATATGATACTGTCAGACACCTTTACCAACATTCAAGCTGCTTAAGGGAAGTTGGATACCAAGGTGTTGCCTAAATAGTATACAATGGACCACGCGCGTATCTGCTTTTTAACTGCCCCCATCCCACTGTCATTGCACAAAACTAATTTCTTTGCTAAGGTTTAAAATCCTGCGTTTGTTTGACACCGCATTGTAGGGCCATGCACCCATAGTTGCCATGGAGACACCATTAGGCAGTGGCGCCGCACCGATTTTTTATTTTTTATTTTTTTTGTATTTCTTTGCATAACCCCACGCCAAACCACGCTGCTTGCCGGGGACTCGCCCGTGCCAACTGCGTGCGTGGGCGGATGGATGGGTGCATGTGCATGTTTTTATGACTGAGAGTGAGTGGGAGAGAAAAGGCGACAGAGATCAAAACAAGGTGGGAGGGATTGAGAGAACGACGAACAAAAGGGGGGGGGGGGGGGGTGGGTGAACGACAGGGAGAGGAATGAATGATGGAGACAATGAGTGGGAAACACAAACAGATATACACGCCCCGATTGCAGACTACAGCGCGCAGCATCCTCCAGCAGAGATGACTGGAGTGGGTACGTGTGAGTGAGCAGGGTGAGTGTGTGGGTGGAGGGATGCCGCAACAGTGCAGCTTATTTCGCCTCCGGTTTGATCCCTGCAGCCCTGATCTCAGGGGCTCCTCGCCGCATTTACTTCAAGCCAATTCGCACAGCGTGATGCCAAATCTGGATTCACCCTTGTTATTATCACACACAAGAGTTCATAATGACCCTAATGATTTTTTAGAGCCCTCTAAGAGTTTTGCCTTGTTTTTTTTTTCGGAGCGGAATCGACTCATGGTGTACAATACATCACAATATAACTAAAATCGGACCAATTTCACCCTTAGTTGTCAATAGGAAGCATATTTTCACCTGGTTGTATAATACTGAACTTGTCCCTAAAGCCCTACTGTACGTGATCCTTGTGAGTGACCCAATTTTTGTTAATCCACTGCGGGGATTGGCTCCTTTTCTTCAATGAAAAAATCAATTCACCAATACTCGGATTTCCTGCGGCAATTAGCTGGAAGTGGTGACTAAAGAGCCAACACATGTTCATATATATAATGCCTGTTCAGTGGCTTCTCATATTTTTGCTCAGCGTGCAAGGGTAAATAAAGATGACTCACCGTGTAGTAAACCTGGCTTACCTTGAAAAGGGTCTGATGAGATGACAGCTTTTACATCAGCTCACAGTGAGCTGCGAATATTTACAAACACGGCGAGTGTCATCAGTTGCATTGTTGTGATCAGCAGATGTCATAATCAGGCACTGCTCGTGTTTAATTTTGGCATAAATGCATTATTAATAATGGACTGGATATGTATTATTTTGAAGTAAATGTTTTCAGGTTGTATAGCTGCAGAATTGACGCTAAACAGTACATGGCTTTGTGACTGTTTATGTTTCACAAGCTCAGTCACATTCAAAAACGATCGCCTGGCTTGTAGATGGTGGATGAGTCAGTTGGATTAATGTAGAGTGGGAGAGATACATCACAACTAAGTCATCAAGACAAGTCAGTAGAAGACGTAGTCAGCACACAAAGACAGTAGCTCACATGACATGCGGGTGTTTGTCCAATCCGATTTGACTAGTGATGGATGATGATTGTCCTTCGAAAAAGGAGTGCATTTAATTAGAGAATGAATGTTGGTAATGTACATTTCTGCAAGCCACATGTACGTTGAAACTTAAAGCCCTGTGCTTGTGGACTGGTTAGGTTTAGGCACGATAAAACACTCGGTAAGGGCTGGGAAGAGATCATGTCTTGGCTTGAAAAAACGGCTTTGGTCACCACAAAGAACTCAAGGTCTCCTTAAAGATATCAAGTAGTATCACACGTACAAATGTTGAAATACACTGTTGAACTGTAATCACTGGACGGGTGGCCTTCTCACTTAACTCTCTGCCTCCCTGTATGAAAGGGCTGAGTTGTGTCACTTGTAGACAGAATGCTAATAAAAAGCCCACATTTTGAAAATGTGCTGTACTGATATTCCATATTGCCGTAAAAAGAAATCCCCAAAGATGTTGTGAACACTGTGGTCTTATTGCCTAGGTTTACTTAACACTACTTCTGCTGTCCAGATGTCACAGTCGGGCCTTCTAGTCTAGTTATTCAGAATCATAACTCTAGCTTACTTTCAGGTAGCATTATACAAAATGAGCTGTGATTGCCATCAAAGTGTTCTTTTACGTGAAACGTCTGTGTTAGCCTCTGCCTCAAGCGCACTCTGATAACCAGCTGAGGTTTTAGTTCAACCAGCAGTTCTTCAAAATCCTGCTGTGGCTTTGCATTAGAATTTAAATCCATCACTCTTGGACCTTGGTTTTCAAATATGTAGCAATTTTCCCCCCATATCTTGGACTCCTGACTCTTTCCCGCTCCTGTTTTATAAGACACGCATTGCACAGAGAGGGGTTGTGCTGTAGAGGGAGCCGAGACGTTGAGAACTGTGACAGATAGTGATGACCTTTAATGCGCCTTGGACACATTGTACTCCCTCGGGACAAGTAGCCTGGGGAGGTAGGTCAAAGGTGAGACCGCACAGTCATGGAGAAAATGGAGTCATCGTTGCGCAGTTTTGAGAATTACAGAGATGGAGAAAATGGTTTGAGTGTGCATCTGTCAAGCGGTGTGGCCCCATGATAACTGTGGCAGAGGCAGCTGTGAAGGTCTGTTTTGTCTCTTTGATCAAACCGTGAATCATTTTTAGTTTCATTTGCTATTAAAACACAAAACAGTCCCCTGAGCAGCAAAAGACTACAGTTGAACCTATATAACTAAAAAGGATGAACCAAAATCGAGCCACCAATTCGTAACAGTTATAACTTGGGTTTAGTTTGTGTATTTCTTGGCTCGTAGATACACAGGTGTGCAGGTGCAGATTTTTAAGCCACAAACATCAAATATGACATTCAAAATCATCAGCAGAATGTGAGGAAATAACGCTATGCCAAAGTTCTATCTATGTATAGACCCTGGCCCGTCCAGTCTCATCATACCACTGTCAGTTAGCCCCTGCAGTTTCAGCTGGGACAGTGAGCAGTGAGTTCACTTTGTCTCGCACGCTCTCGCACCATTTTTAGTCTAATAAATGGAGAGAATAAACCCACAAAATGTCAAGGATAGAAATAATCTCACATCTTTTTCTTTATTAAACAGAAAAAAATACAACACTGCACATATTCTGAATTCATCTCTCCCTGTTGTACCAAAAACTAAGACAAGTTTAATTGCCTTGTTTACTCCTTGCAAAACACATATCATCCAAACTCAACAGGAATGAAAATAAAACTCACCACGACCAATTTTGTTATGCGTGTTTGCCTGTTTTTGTTTGTTTTCCAACTATTGCCTCTTGTCGGGCAAAAATAAATCCTGAATTCACCGAGTTAGATGTGAAAATATTCTGTATCTACAAGCTGCTGATGCTCGTACTTCACACCTTTTCTGTCGATCCCCGCCTCCCTGCCTCCTGGGTTTTTGGTCCTGGAAGTGATAGTCCTGGTAGGAGCCTCTTTACTGTACCCGTTGTTAACAAACCAGCCTACATTGGTCTCAGATGCTGTGTCCCAGCCTGGTGTATCCCATTGTGGAAAACAAAAAAAAATTCCCTCTGTGATCTGATGTCATGGTCCAGGCAGCCTCCAGCCTGCTAACATGCCTGCTAGCTGCAAGGCCATCTGAGCTAGCTAGCTAGCTAACGGCATCTTATCACTACAGCTGTAGATACTGTAGCTACAGCAAAGAGTATGGCAAACAGCAGTTAGCGATTGCCTTGGTGATATGCTGCACCTTATGCTTTTGGCGTGACCTTCAACAGGTGGCAAATGTCTACACATGACACCTTTATCTGAGAATTGGACGAGCCAGTCCAAATACAATACTGTGATGAACACCATGAGCCCCTTGACTGAACCATGGACTCGAGGCTGGCAGGAGGACCTTCTCTGTTTCTCATCTCTCCAGAACACACATTCTTCCTTCCCAGTGCGCTCACTTTCTCTCTCTTATCCACCCACACCCGCAAAGGTAAACACAAATTCTCTCATCTGAGTCTCTTTCTCCCTTGTTTACTCAGTGTGTTTTTTTTATTGTTGTTTTTTTTTTCTGCAGGATAAGCACAAGCAAAGTTCAATATTGCTCTGGACATCTTGAAAAGAATCCAGTGTGGATTTACTGCTGTAAATTCTCTCTGAACGTCTCCCTCTCCCTCTCTCTCCGTCTGAATTCTGCACGGGGACGGGTCTGTGTACTGCAAGTGTGCAGATTTGACAGCGCCAGAATCCAAATCACACAAACAAACCGTCCAGATCCCTTCAATGGTATTAATGTATTCTCTCACAAGTCTTGCTGGTGTCTCTCTCACCCATCACAAACCTTGCATTTAAAACCCAGCCGGTGCATTGGAGACCTTCTGTGGGGCTGTTTGAAGCAGCGGGTTCTGAACTAGACTATAGCTTGCTAATGAGAACAAATGGTGCTGTGGTCACATCGCTTAGCCGAACCCTGATGTGACGCACTGACCTGGACCAAAAATAGCAAGCGCGTTGTATCTGGCAAGACATGATCTGGCCTTGAACATGGTGATGTTCAAGGCCAAACGCGTCGGCCGACGGTTTGCTGGAGTCAAACAGATTTTTAAGGTCTAAGGTCTGTTATAGCCCTGGAAGTGAAAACAAGAATAGTGTGGTGCTTATGCACTCTGCATGCAACATATGCACACATATGCACTGACAGTATTAGTGCTGTCATCAGTGATGATGACAGGAAGTCTGAGAGACCTGCAGTTTTCAATTTGAATGCAGATATAAGAAACTGAGGTAATTTATTCCAAGACCATTATAATACATGACCAGATGTCAATATTCCTACTCCCCTTCTTTTTCTGGGTAGGTTCTTTGGCCTGTACCCAACACTGATGAAGTGTAGTAATATCATTACAGTCGTTAACCTCAGATACTATGTTACGACTAGTTACTGGAGATCAGCTTGTTTGTTCTCTTACCAGGAGTTTGAGGAAGGGCTGATATCAGTTTGGCCTTTGTGTTCAGTGAACAGCCTGGTTCAAGAGAGGCTGTCGGTAGACGAAGAGTGTGGAAGTAATTCTGCCTCATGTTTCCTTATGGTGTGATGCATTGCTAACGTTAGCCACTGGCAAGCCTGCATTCATGAATCGCTGGTAATTTGCTCAGAGTTGGAAGTCTGGTGTGAGTTTGGGAAAAAAAAAAAAACGCTCAATCAGCATGGCAAAGTCATCTGTAGATGATGAGAGAGCACCTGCCAAGCTGGAGGCTGGCTGCTTGTTAAACCATAATGCCTTTCTTAAAAATTACAGAAGCTGTGACTAGCTGTAGAGGAGTCAGCTGGCCGTGACGTAATTGTGATGTCACAGTCTGTCGCCCTGTCCTTCCTCTCGGGCCACGTTTACTTTTTTACATGCTTCAGACTTCACCTCATCTCCTCACCGCCTGGCTACCCAGCCCATCAGCGCACCTGTTCCCACTTCCCCTCTGCTAAGGAGTAAGCTGGACTTACCTGCCCACCTCCTCCCCCACTCACCACATGCATATACACACAGCAGTTCACTTATTTAGTTCCTTGCCAGATTGTGTAGTCAGTTCCTATGTTGCTTTATCAGTTTTGTCCTTTGATTCTTCCTAATTGTGTTACTGAGGATCTGTTATTTTTATCATTACCTGGACCTGCTTGGTCCTGCCTTCCTCCAATGTCCAGTGTTTTCAGTGAGTAGCATGTAATTAGTAACCAACTGCAGCGTTGAAGCTACTTGCCCAACACTAGTGACTGCTATGATTTGCAAAATGGTGAGGACTTAAGTGCAGAAATAGAAGCATGCAGGAAGCCTTTACCAAAAAGCTAGATTAAACAATCAACTAACCCAAGGCTAACGTGGAAACAACAAAAGGCAGGCAAAGTAAGTAAGAAAGGAAATACTGAACTGAAGACAGACTGGAGGCCGCAGAAATACAGCAGACACAAAAAGACGGGAACAGGAAAAGAGGGGACACAGACAAACTTAAATACACAAGGGCTAATAAACGAATGAATAACAGGTTTTCACAGAAAAAGAGCGTGAGAACAGAGACATGACACATGAGGATAAAATCTATGAAATATAATGGGAACCGAACCAGAAACCCAAACCACGAAAATAATGGGTAAGTGCAACCAAACAGTTGGTCCTGCAAGCACCAAAATGTGTTTGTCGCACCTTTATTTTTCTTTGAAGGCACAGGCAGTCACGTCTCCCGCTCACCACACACGGACCAAACTGGCGTGTGGTCGGTTAATCATTGCCTATCGCTTTGATGGGGCTTTTTATTCAGGATTATTTGATGAAATTGGGATTTCAGCTGGAACAGAGATGGCGGGGCTGAGGATCCTGCCGTCCACAATAGACTGCAGGTACAGGCAGGTGCAGCTGAAGGAACAGCAGGTGTGGGCTGCTGTGTTGGAGCAGTGGGAGCAGGTTTAAAATAAACACAGTTTATGTCACTTGAATTCTCAAGAGCGTACCTCCTTTCACAGATTTTTCAAAGTGGGCCCTCAATAACAAACAGAACTGTCTAACTTTCAGTGTAGACTGAGCCCCTCCTCAACCATTTAGAGCTCAGAGGACTCTCAGATCAGATAACCGAGAGAATAAGTGTTGATCATCATCGTCGACAAAGTGACCAAAAGTCCCGCCGTAGAATGAGTCACTATGTAGCCGCCATCTACATATATTTGTCACCACATTACGGAGTCACTCATCACGAGAATGCAATTACGCCCGCTCCCCCACAGCTCCTATTAATAGCCGCAGATAAATCATCAATGTGGCATGTGCATGACACTCGCACACTTTAATCAAATGATAATGGGCACGAGTGTGGTTTCCGAACATAATGCGTCCGACAGTTCCGTCGGGGATGAACTACAATGAACATGAAACACATTAAGTAAACACAATTAGGCTTCCCGGGAGAAATGCACTCTTAAAAACATGGCCATCGCAACAGGTGTTTCTTTGAGCGCAATTTTCACATTTACACTTCCCCCATGTGGGCTCACTGGAGATCTGACACCTCAGTGATGATGCGGTGGCGATCTAACACCTTCATCTCCATTTCCAAGTGCGTTGGGGGGAAACACACACAACCACCTCCTCCTCCTCCTCCTCCTCCGCCTCGTCAACAGCTGATCTGCGGCAAGTCGAGCCAAATACCTGCTGACTAGTAAGAGGCAGGGTCATTAGGCCAGGTGGTGCCGCTGCGGTACCCACTGAGAAGCACATGTCTGGCATGAACACCTACAGACAGGACTATAGATTAGCAAACTCGGATCATTAATCATTGTTCCAGTAAAACACAACCAGGACTTAACCCGCTATCATGAGCAGCATCCACAGTATGTCTACTGTTAATGATTTAATTGTTTCAGTGGGAGTCTTTCCACTGATTGTTGCTGAGCCCTCTGCACTGTAGAGCTTTTAGGTGTGAAGGTAGTGATCTCACCTGTGAGGGTGCTTTCACACCTGTCGTTTGATTTTGTAAATGTAGTAGCTGGCCTATTCCTGTCCATATGAACAAACCGTCAGTGCATCATCAGGACCCACATTGGGGAACTCAAATTACCAGATGGCTACAGAGTCAGCATTATTATGAATATAAAACTGCAAACCTACTGCATGCTGTTATTAATGACTAACAGGTAGAGGCAGGAGGAAAAAGAGGTGTCTTGTACAGTAATTGTTCGGGGTTTATTACTTTGGGATCACTGTCAGGCACTTGGACTTAATGAACAAACAAAGTGCATGGAGTAAGATGCAAGCACAGCACTTTTAAATGCTTTTAACCTATTAATCATGAAAAAGTGCCCACATTGATGCACCTATGTGTTACCACGGTCACCAAATGATTTGCATGAATATGCACATGTATCCTTTTATCCATTAAATTCAAGTCACAGAGCTAAGCATCAATTTATCTGAAAAATAGATAAATCCAGCGATCTTTACAAAAAAAAAAAAAAACCCAGAGGGCTGTTTAATAACACTTACCGCTGTTCTGACGATGTTTCAAGAATCCTCAAAGCCTCCTCTAATCAGCCGAATGGGAAAATGTTTTGTCTGTTGTTGTAATACATGAGAGGCACAATCGGATGTGAGGCTTTTTAGAAAGTAAACTAAATCATTACAAGAAGTTCAGATGTTAATATTGGCAGGAATATGAAGATGTCTATCAAATCCAGCTCCCCCCCGAGTGCCAGTTTGGCTGCTGCCTGGCACCAGATCGAGTTCCTCAGAGACAACCCCTCCAGACATGAACTCAGAGAACTGGATCTGGATTTATTGGGGACAAATGAGACAGCTCTCAGTGTCATCTCAGGCTGGAACCAAATGTGCGCCGTTTAGCATTGCAGACTGAGTCCTGTCGGACCGTAGTCATATGTGCTGCACTGTCACCACGGCATTGGCGCTTGAATTAACTGCCTTACATCCATATTGCAATGAATGGTAGCCGATTAAATCAGTGAAATCAGCACCCCAAATGAACTCTCTGAAAGTCTGCAGAAAGTCCAGTTGTCCCTTGTGGACTGAATGAAGTCGCCTCACGTTTTTGCCTGCCAATCACAAGAGTAAACCAGCTCTGTGAATGACAATGGGGACAGAGCTGTGTCCGCTTTCTGAACTGTCTGCGAGCCATGTCAGAGAACAGATGCACTGTACAGATGGGCACTGGTCTTTTTTTCATCAGCAGGCATATGAAGCAGGCTTTCAGTGTGTCCACCGGGCTTGGAGGACACTTGCGTTCATGATATGATTCGGCTGGCAAACTGGAACATTTAAAGCACGCCACATCTTTTCTATAATACTCAGACAGTGTTATGTCCAACGCTACATACTAGTGAAGACTTTGAGAGTTCAAGCACCCATATGGGTAGCTCTCTCAATGGGGCATCACTCCCACTCCCCTTGATGAATAGAAGGGAGACAAGATTACATTTCATTATGCTGCACCAGTCTGAATCATTTGAGATTCATTGAGGTTGTGAGCCCATTGCCAGGATGTCCCTTTACATTGTTGATCTGTTCCATAGCCCTAAGTGATTGGCCATTACCAGAGGGTATTGAAAAGAGACCTTGTCCATCATTTATTTTTGTTTTTTTTTAGTTGCCTCTGTCTTGCAGTCTATGGGAATCATTTAAAAGCAGGCCATATGCAAACACACACCATCGTCCTCGCTTTTTCCTGCACTATGAGCTCCAAAGCATATATTATTAACCTGTTTTTATTATTCATGCGCAGGCTGTCTCACTCGACACATTCGTAAACACTCGCCAGTTCTTTTAATAGAAACATCTTTGATCAGATTAGTGGATTTGTTTGGACCCATATAACATGAATAGTGTCCCAGGGCCACACACATGAATACACAGGCACTCACACACACAACATGTTCTGTCATACCTGCCATTGCTGATGAGGTCCGTGGCCTCTGAGCCATTACAGCATTGATTGGGATCATATTTTGTCGCAGGGGGCGGCAGATGCTGATCGACAAGCAAACTGCCAGGCATGTTCCACATATGGGAGTTGATGTGCTCGTCATTAATTATATCACCCTGGGCCAAGGACTGCCAGTGGATGATGGCTTTTATCTAAGCAGTATATATCACCAACATTGTGGGAAAAAAAAAAATGCAAATACGCCTAAGAGAAGAGAAGTGCGTTCATCCCCTGAGTGTTCTTTGATTGGATGGAGTTATTCTGCCCAGCCCTGTCACTATGATTTAGACTCCTGTGCTGCAGCCGCGGAACAATATTCACATGTCCATGTTTTATGGCTCACCCCAGCTCTTTGGTTTAATCCCGTGCAGATTCACACATCAATGCTGCATGTTACGGTTTAGCACCCAAGCACAGCTGTTAACCGCCATGCAATTAAACCCCATTACAAATCAAAGTTGCCACTGCCCCAGCCCGTTGTCTGAAGTTAACGTTCTGTCTCGTCGTCGCTCTGTAAATCAGACGATAGGCTCATGTTCATTCATTGTGTGTTTTTCGGGGCTCAACCGGCCAACTTGTGACTCAACTTTTATCCTTGGGAGTTCAAGGCTGGTCCTGACACAGACAGACCGCTCCCATAAGTTCCAGCTGTTTATTCTCACCAGGCCATCAATCTCTCCCTGCTGTCTCCAAAGGGACGACTGACTAATGGAGATGAGACTCAACGTTTTTTTTTTTTTTGTTTGTTTTTTTTTTTTTTTTTATCTCTTTCACCAGGCAAAATTGATGTCTGAGCCGCTAAACATGAACCCGAAAGCGAACCGTCTGTGCAAAGCTGATGCAGATCCATTTTTTACTAGATTCCCCACCTGTTATTGAGTGTCGTAAATCATGTAAGAGAAACTGAGGGAGTGAGTCCACCCAGTGCTCTGTTTGTTCTCTGTATATGATTCTCTATTGTTTTCAGGCACAAAGAGGGGAAATGTTTATGGCACTTCTGTTTCTATCTTCTCATGCACTCATTTTTAATCCTCTCATCACCTCCTCTCAGATGTCGCCAGCTCCGGTGAACACAAGTCACAACCTCGCTCTCTCTCTTGTGTGGCTTCATTTAAAAACCATAAAAGGCAGACCTGTTTTCTTTCTGGTTATGTTCCGCAGTCTCACATTGATATCCTTTCATCTTCGGAAAATAGTGATTCAAGCAGGCAGTCAGCCTGAGCAAGCTGGCCTGTTCTATTTTATCTCCAGCGAGGCAGCAGTTAGGATTTGTTCATAGTTTTATGCTGTTTAGATCATCAATAATATTGCAAATAGGATGCGCATTTACCTTCCTCAAGATTACTTGTTGCTCTGTAATCTGAATGTAAAAATCATTCCAATATGTTTTAGTAGCATTGCAAGTGTTAGCATATTTTGATGATTATGAGGTTAATATTGAGAATCGCTTTTTTATTTATTTTTTTTAACATAGTGACGTTATTTATGTTGAGAATATTTCTGTGAGTTTAGTTTTATGTTGCATCATTGTCAGAGCATGGGGTGCAAGACAAATACTATATAAATGAAGTTCAATATAGTGTGAAATAAACCGGCAATTTTTTTCACTGACATGTACATTGCTTAAATTGATTACCAAAATTGATGATGATTAATGATTAATGATTAGTTGACTAATTGTTTTATGAGCCAGCTATGGCATGCGTAAATTGAACGACCACCTGACAATTCAAGCAGCAGGTTGGTCATCCACCTGCTGCTAAAACCCATCAGCCCCCTCTTTGCTCTACTGTCTCACTTGCCTTCATGTCCTACAGCCCTTACAACAGGTTCCCTTAAACCAACCCTCCCTGTTGACTCGAAAGTGAAAACATGTCAGTGACATTTAAGAATAAAGACAAATAGTGTGAATACACCCCTCAGTTGGTAGCCACCTTTAAAAGCACTGGCTGACTGGCTGTATTAGCTGAATTAGTGAGGGAATAAAAGTGCAGCATGGTGGCGTATTGTTTGATGCGTAGTAAGGAACACCTTTTCTGATACCCCTTTTCCACTGGTCAAAAGTCCCACTTAACCCACTGAGATCAGGCTTTTGTGTGCAATGGGAATGTGTAGATTCTGCATTTACACCAGTGTCAGTTGACTCTGCAGTAGACACAGGTTTTTAACACCTTGGCTCCCTTACCCACTTGAGCACGCCAAAATCCCGCCACCCAAAGTGCTGCCGCATCGTCAAAAACCGGTGGTGCTGTGTAAATAAGGAAGGAATCTGGGATGTGTCTGTCCGAGGATGTTTTATTACTAGACGCAGGGTTGGAGGTGGAGCCCTGTTTATTCTTATGAAAGCTGCTCAGTGGTGTTTTGAAGCTAAAAAAGCTCAACTTCCCAGCTATGAAAACGCCTGGATTGCCAACCGAGCTGGCTGACTTCCAGTTTATTGCCTGCTAACTTAAAGGGGGATAACATGATTGTGCGACTCATCTAGACTTTCTTAATATTATTGGACCGAATGGCTCAAATTATGACAGTCAAGTGAGTCAATTTGTGGGGGTTATGATGTGAAAAACTCACTGTTTTACAGACGTCTCTTTCACAATGGGTCTACTGTTATTTAGTCTTATGTTACAGCTGTTTATGGCGCATCCATGGCATGAACCATGATAGATGGGCTGCCTTGCCTGCCGGGAAGTGGGACTGGGGTCAATAGGCGATTTTTAGCGGGTCGACCCGCCTTTAAAAGACCTGTGTAATTTTGATGGAAAGGCGGTATAATATTCTCTGTCAGTTTTTGGCATTTTTTGTTACAGCTTAAGAAATCAGGCACTCTCTCAAATTCAGTTCATCATTTGGCAAAGGCTGATTATGAATTGCTCGTGTTTTGTTTTTGTTTTGAGGGCTTTACCTGCCACAGGTTTTAATCAGTTCTCAGCCTCTGTAGAGAGTCCCCTAAAACCAGAGCTGGCCCCATCCAGAGCCAGGTACCACTTAGTCATGGCTGCTTAAAGGCAGCTCTGATGGACTACTGTGCTGTCGGCCTGTTAGTTAGAGCTTGCTAGCCTGGGCACTCTGAATACAAGGTCAGGGCTAATATACTCCAGAAGTCATTTCAGAGTGCTCTCAGTCTATTAAGGAGCAGAGCTGAAACAATGGACTGTCTCAATTCAGATGTATGTGTTGAATATGTTTATAACAGAGGGCATGTTAGCCACCACAAGCATTAAGGAGGGATGTTTACATGCTCGTTGCGTATCTGTCTACCTTAGTATGTGGGTAGACACGTGCTAATAAACGCTATGTGTCATCTGGGAATCCACGCCAGGTTGCACACCAATAGCCATCCATCCACAGGGCATGCTGATCAATGCTGAGGGAACATCTGGATGAACCGTAACTCCACATCAGCGTGCCATTCCCACATTTATCACTCGGCCACCACTCTGCCGGATGGGCCCACGCGTTGCTCCAATCGGTGAGATTAAACCAAATAAATCGCCGCATGAATAAGTGAATGATTTAACCGCCGCAGTTCTTGCGCCACCAGAGTGTGAATGAAATAACACGCTCTGATGGATGGCCAGGGCTGTGAAGTCATAAAGAGGACATAAAAGAGGCCATCAATGTAATATTTATCGCATTTGCAAATACAGATCTGCTATGACCGCATGACTCAGGACCATATCTATTGAGGATGACCTGGCTTCATGTAATATTCATCTCGCCGTCGGAGATAAACCCTTTCTCATGCTTCAGCCCTTGACTTAAAGCATAATCAACGGATCCTAGAGAGGGCCGTGGGTTGAACAGAATAGCGTTTGCAAGCCCTCCTTCCAATGGGCGTCTTCCTATCTGGGATGGAAGTGGGCCACATTAATTCAGTCTTGGTGGAGATGGGGGATCGTCTTCATGCTTATGCATCTGCTCTGACTAAGAGAGCGTCGGGGAAGACACTTTGCACACAGGAAGGAGACTCCGCAAACACCTTGTTTGCCTCCTCCTCCTCCTCCTCCTCCTCCACCAAACCCATCGTCATGGCAACGGGATGTCTGCAAATATGGGAAAGCTACGGTGTATGTGTCTGTATTCAGATAACTGCAGTGTTTTTGGGTTTTTTTTGTATGTGTATGATAAAGGCCGGGGGGTTGCTTATGGTTTTATCAGTTGTGAGTCCCTGAAAACCTTCTCTTTCTCTCTCTTCTCTCTCGGTTACACTTTACATGTTGTTTTTGTAATATATTTATTATTGACATTTTTTTTATTTTATATGTATTTGTTCTTTCCATTATCTTCCTTTACATTTTCTCATACTGAGTTAATTGTTATGCACCAACATGCCAAGCTGAATTCCCAGTATGTAAAAACTTACTTGGCAAGAAGCCACACTCTTATTTGGATTTCAGTTTCTCTGTTACTTCATGACATAAAAGCAATCTTGTGTTTGCCCCGTTTTTTCATTCAGCGGCGGTGGTATTTTTGCCCTCCCTGTAGCATAAGTCAGTGCGGAGCAAAAAAAAAAAAAAAAAAAAAAAGCTGTATTGTGGTTGCTAGGCTACAGAGGGACAAGGAGCATCTCTGAAGAATTGTCACATAGTACGGCCTTAAGCATTAACAAGCTTAAGTCATCACTATTTGTTTATTTATTTAGCCATGATTCTATAAATGTGCCAGTTCAGCCATCTTGGCTAATTTTCAAAGGAAGTCCCTGGGCAGGTGTAATACAGGCTTCAAAAGATTCGTAAAATCTATTTAAAAAAAAACAGGAACAGCAATAGTGTAGACAAAGCAGGGCACACTTCATAACAACACATCAAATAATTAGAAACAAGGACAGTAATGCATGAATAACAAAACACGCACACTACGGATTAAATGAATAATACAGAGTAGCGTCACACTTGATAGTCTTTTAACCTTGATTTTTAATGAATCATGAATTAACTACATGTTTCACAGCCTCTGACAAGTGTTGGCAGATCGCTCCAGGTGGGAGCTGCTCTTACCGAAAAAGCCGACTGTTCAAAGGCACTCCTCATAATAGAGAGGAAATGCAGGTAAAGGTACCTTATCCCGTGTTCTGGATGATGGGGTATTAATATGTGCCGAGCTGAGTGGCATGTTGGTGGCACATGTTCTCCAAGTCGAGAGATCTGCAGTGCACTTAGCAATTTCACACAAAACCAAATGGTCCTTTATTATCTCTATGACACACTGCAATCGTCTCGACTTGCAAATGTGTCTATTAAATTGATGAACATCATGTGACTGATTCATCTGTTCATTTGTGATTCAACATGTCATGACATTTTTTGCCTCTCTGTAGATATTATGCAATCTCCTTTTGCCACAGTCCTAGTTCGGTGATGGCTGTCTCCCATCAAGCACCTTAAGAGCTTGTTGTAGGAATGCACAGGTTTGGGTGTTGTGTGACAGATTTAAGGTTAACGCAATGCCACTGTCAGCATCTGTGACAGGGATTTAAAGAAACCTCTTCTGCTCTATGTTTTGCTGCTGCGTTATGTCTCTCCCACCTGCCTCTGTTTTCAACGCAGCCTCCTTGCAGACCTTTTCAAACTGTAAGCATTTACCCCCTGCGAGCCACATCTGCACTACTACTATATCCAGTGGGGTGGTGGTGGGGGATCATACTGTCCCTCCATCAAGCGGCTGTGACACAGATTCGAGGCGCTGTGACGCCATCAGGTCAATGGAGCTAATACCCTGCTGCAGGGAAAGCCCAGTGAACAGTGTGATAGTGTTTGCATTCATTCACCAGGCGTCAGCGTGTGGAAACACATCCTCACCCATTCAATATGGTTAAAGCAAACACCTCTATCTGGACCATCAAGCATGATTTATATGCGTGGGTGTGAGGCATCCAGAGTCCTCATTTCCTCTTCCCCACCTGCCTGAGCTCATCGGCAAGCTGGTGTTGATCTTGTGCACCCTTATGTAAATATTGTCTGTGGTCCATTTGGTGTTGTGTCTCTTGAAGACAATTAGGTCATGCTTTTATACTTTGAATACATTTTGTTTCAAATTTGGCATTTAAAGTCTTTTCTCTTGTTTTTCACAGCAGCTGTGTTTTTTTTTGTGCCACTGTGTTTTGGTTCAGTCATGTTTGGCTCCCAGCCATCAGTTGGCATTTCAACAGTATGTTTCCACTTTTTGCAGTGAATTAAGATGTTAATGTTTTGCTTAACCCTTCAAAAAAGATCTCTTTGAATACAAACTGATTTAGTCGACAGGTGAGACTAGAGCAAAATAACATTAAGATAATGGGACCTTGTCAGAGACTGATTTGAATGATTTCTACAATGTCTGCGCAATAAAGATAAGGTATGGTTAAAGGTGCACTACACAGAAATTGTTGTTGCTTTCGACATATAAAGTCAAGGCTCACCATTTGAGTCGGAGAGGTAGAGCAGCTTAGGTCAAGTGAGCAAGAGTATGAATGAAGGAACAAAACAGCGAAGATGTGTAGAAATAAAAACTTTTTTTGTGTTCACTGTTGTTGCATTCTAAAGCACAAATTAACACGCCTGCACCTTTCGCATCACCACCAGATATTGTTTGGATGCAGTCAATGTGCAAGCGTAACCCTTTCCACTGTTTGCCTGTCTGCTTTGTGTGTTTGTGTGTGTGTGTGTGTGTGTGTGTGTGTGTGTGTGTGTGTGTGTGTGTGTGTGTGTGTGTGTGCGTGTGTGTGTGCGTAGCTTGTCTCACCCCTCGGTCAAACAGACACACAGACCTTCAGCTCTTTATGACAAACAGAGCAGAGGAGTGAGACAAAGACAGGGATGTGACCTGGTCGATATGTTTTTTTTTTTTTTTTTATAGAATGCTGACCCCTAGCTGTTATTGGCTCGGTCGGTGACACCGCTGCCTAGAAATATTGAGAACACAGCGAAATGTCAAGAAAATACGAACGCACAGGCAGAGTCTCAGCAGATTCAGACACCGCCACACTTCACATGTAATGATCTTGAAGCAATCATTAGGTCTGAAATGAAAAAAACAAAAAAAACAAGCTGTCATTATACAGGCTTTTTAAATAGACTTTGTTGTTTTGCATAACAATTTTGTTCAGCTGCAGGCATTTGGTTTAGATCAAGAATTTGCTGTAAGCAAAGCCACGCTGGCTAATCCCCAGGATGCATTTACTAGTTAACAAAGAGACAGAAGGGCCCGGCACAGATCCAATATGGCCGACCAGTGACATGGCTGACCAGGTGTTAGACACATTGTACGCTGCCTCTGGGTGTGCTTCGTCTGCTTTCTCCTCACAGCCCATTAGGCCCATTCTAGGAGATGGAGCATAATGCAATACCCTGGACAGAACTCATAAAGTACACACACGAATACACACAAAGGCACACGCACTACTACATCTGTACCGTGTCCTGCTCCCAGGAGTGGCTGCCCGCGCCAAGCACAGCAGGTGTGTAGCTTCTGAAATCTGCCGTGTAGAGACGCCGCTTGCCAATCTATCATCATTACACAGTCACACAATCACGTGAAACAATGTTGTGACATTACGGTGACATGGAGAGAGAGACAGGGGGAGCTTGGTGGAGGGAGGGGACAAGGAGGGTATCTCTGAGCCCTGCCAAGTTATTGGTTGCATCTGCATCCAGCACATGGAGAGTTTGGCTGTTTGAAGTTTCCTTTTGATGTTGCTACACGGGTGAGACGGTGGGTTTGTGAATGACTGAATGCACAATTGTGAGTGGTGTGTGTATGTACGTGTGTGTGTGTGTGTGTGTGTGTGTGTGTGTGTGTGTGTGTGTGTGTGTGTGTGTGTGTGTTAGCCCAAGGGAGGACTCACAACTCATCTGCACAGGTGTCGACCTCCGCGAGTCATGTGAAACAGAGAGAAAATGAGCAGAAATTGAATGGCGCGTCTTTACCTCGGATGCCTCCGCCATGTGAAGTTTTACAAAGTGAGTTGTGTTTGTGTCTGTAATGACAGCATATGGTGCCTAAAGAGGAATACAACACACTCAAGCACACACACGCACACACAAACACACATTGATATCTGATGCTGCTGAGAGTGCTGATAGCCAGAAGAGTTTTCTTTAAAGAGTGAATAGTCAGGCGGGGTGATTTATCAGTGAATACTCTGTCGCTCCCACTCTCTCCGTCTCTCCATCTCTCCCCCTCCTCCCTGCCTCCCTCCCTTCCATGTCCCTCAGTGTAAAATATGAGCGCGGCAGCCCTATAAATCTGGACGGGAGATAATGAGAGTTGGTCCCCTCAGTCCAGTCGGCCACCAGCCGGGCTCGGTGCCAATGACATCATCCTCAGGGGGAGCGTGCAGACTGATGAGTGCAGTGACTCCGTGCCATTGCTTTTGAATCAGACGCACACCCATATGTACATGCACACATACTTCATCCCGTTTCCGATGTCCTCGCACATGAGAGAAAGCAAGGGCAGGTAATGTAGAAAGACATTTGGTAGATATGATCCACTGCGGCCATGAATACTGATTTTCTTTCTCTAAATATCTTCTGCGTCACCACCAAAATGTCATCAAGTTTAAGTGAAACTATTGCAATTTTTACAGATTAAAAAACTAAACTAAGTTCCTCTTAGTCAAATTCACTGAGATCTTACTGCTAAAGCCCTACTTAGTCTGGAATGAGTGAGGAACTAATGCTTTTTTCCAGGCCTGTTGTAAATTGGGAGATTGTCAGTTAACCTCCCATTAGTATTCTTTTTTGAGTCTGGCCACAGCCGTGTCGTGACCAACAGGTGAAGTGAGCAGGGGTTTAGAAGAATTGAAATTAAATTTAGATTAAAAATCATATGTTGGTCATCATTCGGGTTCATCATACTACAAGAAGCTGTAGCATAACTGATCAAAGAGTAAGTCAGCGACATTACGAATCTGGCTGGTGTGATGTGTATGATCCCCTGACTTTTCCTCAGGTACCACCAGCGGGTCATATTTTTGGTTTTCAATGGTCTTGACATAGTCAGTGAATTTCCATGAAAGATTATCAGCCATTCAGGTCACTGAGAGATATGATCCTGAATTCTTTGGTTATTCTTTGACTTTACCATGGTGCCACAGCAGGGCATGTTGCATCGGTATCTGGTAAAAACATTTATGGTTTCTTGAATTTGTATCCTACTAACTTTAGTGATCACCTGACCTTTCCTTTCTTGGCATCATCAGGTTGACACAAGTATTTTGTAGTGCAATGTCTCAAAAACTATTGGATAGGCTGTCCTCAAATTGTAATAACTTAACTGTTAACTTGATATTACCTTTCCCAGTCATTGATATGAATGGAGATTCTGGTTCTGGAAAGTGAAGCCAATGTGGAAGTGCCTTTAACCTGCTTTCTTTCTAATGGCCAGTGGGGGTGACTCTATTGGTTGCAAAAAGAAGTCCAAATATCTCCTTTGATTCATTACCTCTGTGAATAGTTTTCCATAGAGTTTATGGTCTCAATCAATAGTTTCAGAATAATATGAAATAATGATAATTTTGTACATTATGGTCCCATTTACAGTAAGATCATGATATCCTTCCTTGCCCCATGCTCTTGTCCAATTACGGACACCTCACTCTAAAAAATCAAGATGGTGACAGCCATTAATCCAAACTCTAGGTGAATAACACTTAGGGCCAACATGAGGCCAACATTTAAATTGTCCCAGTCTTTGGTTGATGACTAACAAAACTAAGGACATGCACATTAGCTCAGCTCGTCTATTTGTTTGATGCAAATTAACAAATGTTTGCCAGCTAACCCTACACTGCAATGAGGAACTCTGTAAATACTGTGGCTGCTCAACATCAGTATGTTCATAGATTCATTGTGTGAGCTGATAGTGTGTTAATGTTAGCACTGCTATGCATAAGTGCAGTCTCACAGAGCTACTAGCTCAGATTTTAGTGTTACTGATACTCACTATAGATACATCTCTTTCAGTAGAATTTTGACACACAGCCTTTATTTTGATATTTGATATTGTCAACACCAATTCAAATATGTTGTATATCTGCAGGAAACATTCTTAATGAGTAAGTGTTGTCTGGTGCTGGGCCTATATATCTGATTCTCCCATAAACATTTCACATATTCTGCCTGTGCATTTCAAACCAAATTACTCACTTCAATCAAGGCTCATTTTGTTGATGCAAATGGAGTGATTTGCATTGTTTTGCCTTGTTCCAAAATTGAAAATTACTGACACAAGGAAATTTCCATTTGGAACAAATAGAGTAATATTTCCCCCTAGTTTAAAGAGGCAACATAAAGACATGCCTGCAGAAAACCCCACGTGCACACGCACACACACACACACACACACACACACACACATGGATACACACACGCACACACACACACACACACACACACACACACACACACACACACACACACACACACACAGACACCAACCATGCTCTTCCCTGTCATTGTGTTCTTCCCCCTTCCCCCACTTTTGTCCTTTCCGTGTGTCTTGTTTGCTTTGTATCTGCAAAACCAAAATGTCTGACTGAATAAGAATAATAGACAGTAGCCTCAGTACCACAGTCACTGACCTTGGTGATTACTTTCATGCCTGACAAACTCTCTTTTCTGCTTCTTTGTCCACCGTTATTGAGCACAATGGCGCACACATGTTGGAGCCAATGAGCTGTAATCGAGCTTGACAATGATTACCTTTATTGATTCATAGCAACAATAGCTATGAGAAATCACCTCCAGCATTTTTGTTGTAAAGCACATTGCATTTGTGGTAAAAAGCACGATTTTTGTGTATGAAAGTGGGATTTTTATGAATGGAGGGATTTTAAAAGGATGAGTCACTGTGACACAGAAACAAACAGTGATGATGTGTAGGCTTACCATCAACTCAGCCTTATTTCAGTCAATACAGCAGCTGATTCCATAGAGCAGCTTTTTATCTATATATCTATCTGTTCTTCTTGTTGTTTTTACCTTATTCTACCATCTAGTGTTGTAAAACTCTATATTTCTCTCTGTTTTTCCATATTTTACATTGTAAAGCGACGCAATTCCTGTTAAAGTAGTTAACAATGTTATACAATGTTATACAAGGGAATGTTATATGGAGTGAAGTATTAGCTTAGTTGTGCCAGGCACTTTCTCTGAGATTTATGTTAAAATGCCACCTGTACAGCAGTCTTTTGTGGGTTGAACTATTCGTGAATGGTCTGCTGCCCAGAGATGACGCCACTGAGACTGTCATAAAGCATAATACAGATATGAGCAGGTTGATACACTCAGTTTACTTAGTTTGGACTTCAAGTAACTCTCTGATGTTAAGAGAAAGGACTTATAGGAGCGATGTGTAAGATATGGCCACATTTTTTTTCATGTTTAAAACATTCAAAAAATGTACTCACATTTTCAACGTGTGAAGAAACTTTTTGTCACAGAAGTCTTCGTGTTGTGCTGCAGAGATCCACTGGATTTAGCATGCTAACCATTCAGCCCTGGCCCATCTTCTTGTGTACCACAAGAGGCAATAGTCCAGGAGCCCCACTATTTTGTGCTGGGGTGTGTTATGCTGCTTAGACCATTAAATAAACCAGTTTTCTATAAAACACACTTTATTCAAACTCTACCTAAGGTAGCTGTGGTGAAACGTATACTGAGCAGCTGCTAGATCTAATGTTGCTCCCAATAGTTTCAGAGCTACCTTTGAATTTTAACCATTTCCTCCAAGCTATAGAGGATTCAGGTTCATACTTGTGTTTCATCAGCTGTGCCGGTGCTTTGCAACCACCACTGTCCTTGGATGTGGCTGAGGGCGATGACATTGTGGTTGTGACATCACCACCTTATAGAAATCCTGACTCGTTTAAAAGTGCACGTTTTCTCAGGCTTTTGATACTTTCACCGTATTTCTTTAGCAACTAGATGCACTCTATGAACAAATCATTTGCGGAAACCTTGTTCTTCAACAACGGGGGCCTTTAAAACCTGTTTTGACCTCGAGCACACTGCAGCTCCTGTCACATCTCCATCACAATCCGACATCAGCTGACCCAGTTATAAATAACTGACTCGGGTCATGTTTGTTCCACATCCTTTGCAAGCTAAACACACGGAGGCAGACGTTGTCAGTTCTGATCAGGGCAAGACTTGAGAAGAGTTAAGATAAAACGATAATGGGAGGACGGAGGGCACGAAGAGGACGCGGAGGTGCAGGGGAAGGAGAAGTGAGGGACGTTTCATTGATGTCTCCGGCCCCGCCCCCCTCAGAAGGTGTCAGCGTGGTCATCTACGGGGCCGAGCGCTCCTGATAGATGCTCCAGTAAGACAGAGGGCTGCTGGGGCGTGAAGGAGGCCATCAATATCCCCTCTGCACAAGTCCCTCTGTCGACGTCTGTCCATACAACTCTCTCTTTCTCGTTGGCCCTCCATCTGTCCAGCCTCACTTGTCCTTCTCTTTTACACACAACCACCTCTCTTCTCCCTCTATCATCCACACTTCAGCACAGTTAAGACGCAGCAAATCACTTAAATACAGACTCAGACTCATACACTCAATCCTCTCCTCCTCCCTAAAATATTTATCTCCCTCTTTCCACACTGCCTCCCAGGAGGTAGGAGTAGCCACCAATAAATCTGACCAAGGGCCCTTGGGGTTGATGGAAAAAAAAACGGAAAAAAAAAAAACGCGAGGATGTTTTACCTCCTTCTCCTTCTCTCACCTTCGTAAACCCAAATCCGTCCCTCCCGTCCTCCCTCCGTCTGGTCTGTGCCTCTTATCGTCACAGTCCGGCTTGTTGTTTGTTGGGCTCGGGGACTCACATGAGAAGCAAACTGCTAAAAGGAATATTGCCTCACATGTACGAGCGCCCACAGTGTGAAGAGTGTGTCCACCCACACACTTCTATAGCACACGCGTGCACAGACAAACAGGGATGCACATACATATATGAATGTGTGTTCATATACAGTATGTATGTTCTGTATGTGCAAATCACATCCATTTGCTGGACTATTTTTAGGGCACATAGTGGAGAACACATTCATGATTTAACCCAGTTGCAGTTCTTAGTGATTCTGTTCAAACATGATAAACAAAAAAAAAGAAGAAGCTGAATTGGGTACTTTCAGACAAGCACTTTACTATGTTCAACTTAACTTAAAGAGTAACCTGAAACCCCTGAACATCTTATGTCATCTACTCCAGGATGTTCCGCTACACTGCGACATCATTGTTGCATGTGGTCAGAGGTGCAGAAGAGCACAGACATTATTTGAATCTTTCAAAAGGGGTTCACTGATAACATTTGCAGTTTTGTTAAATTAGGTCGGCCAAATCATTAAATCCTCTTAAAAAAATTAATGTTCCTTATCAATCTGGCCAGCATCATGTTATTTGGGGCCTTAAGTTCCCTTCCAGTGATACATGTTAGAATTTCAGTAGCCATTCCTGTTTTGAATCTGGGTGATAACATAAAATCTTTTATCCACCCTCTTTTATTAGCAAACACAAACTTACAACACATTCAAATACCAGGCTTCTTATTTTAAGCCTATGGTGATGTTACTGCCGCTTGCAATGGAATGAAAATGACAAATGCTGTTGGCGGGAGATTACATGAGCTGTAGATAATCACTGTTTAAATTGCCTAAAGGCCAAAGTGTAACTTTCGGCCGGTGTGGGGTTTTTGTGCTCTCTATACTCAGCCAAAGAGTGTTTGGAAGAGCAACGGAATGATGAGTCTTCACAGACCTCCCTCCATGGTCATATCATAGCAGTTGAAGTTGTCAGACTCACCTTTTTTTTTTTGTTTGTTTTTTTTCATGTCATGTCATATCAATACTTCAAGCATGTTCCCTGAATATTGCGGTCTGAGGACCTAGAGTACAGAGAGCAAGAAGAGATATGAGGAGGTAGCTTAAAAGTCATTCCAATGTGTCAGATCATTTCATTTTCATGAAACCAATAAAACATGCTTACAGATCTTATTAAATTCTTTGAGTTTAGGTCAAGATATTTATACACAACAAATAACACTATAAGACTTCAATTCAGTTAGCAGAATCAATAAACCATGCAGAGAGCTTGGAGCTCATCAAGAATAAATTACTAACAAGGATATAAAGGAGGGTTGAGAGTGGACCCCTGTTTCCATGACCTAACCATCTGGAGGCCCCTGCAGCAGCTAAGGCGGCATCACGGGGAAAATAATATCAAAACAAAACAAACATGCAGCCTTTACTTTTTCTAAGTGTCTTTTATAACAGATGTATTCATTGTACAGGAATGAACCTTATTCATATGAAATCCTCAGTAGCCGCAATAATCCACAGTTCTCTCAGAATATGTGCTTGCCCCAAGCATCCGTGGCCCCCACAGCCACACATCTACACACACACGCAGATTTCCTAAATAGACAGGGGATGCATCCTGACATATGATGGCTTTTCACTTGCTGCAGAATGACAGTGTTTGTCTGTAACTGAAGGTCGAGCTTAGATCCCCACAACCAGCGTCACACCGAAACCACCCACTGCTTCTTCTACGCACAGCCACAGGAGCACACTAAAAGCTTTTTTTTTTTTTTTAACCATTTGTTCTGATGTGCCTCATTTTGGAGCCCACACAAGCACACACACACACGCACACACACACACACACACACACACACACACACACACACACACACACACACACACACACACACACACACACACACACACACTGGTAAAGCTGTGTGTAGTGTTCTCACGGTCTCTTCATCCACAGACGGCGATGGCTGGCTTGATTTCAAACACTCGCTGATCGATGTCAGATGCCTGCTGTTTTCCTTCTAAGGAGAGAATATTATGAATGTTTGACAAAAGGCTCCCTCTTATTGCACTATATTCAGGTACTGACGTCCCATCATGTTTTACAGAGTGATAGCTTTGGTAGTAATATTATGATTTTTATACATCATACACACATGTTATGTATTTCTACTGCTTTTAGTGTGCAGATTCTGAGTTTTGCACCTTTGCTGTAAGATAAACTGAAGTTTGAGCGATTGAACAGCCATGAACTCTCATCATGTTTAACACCATGATGCAATAAATAAACAACATTACAAGCTGGATATATAAAATGTTTTACCATGATTATGCGATTTAACTGAGATAGTAAATGTATTTCTTGTAGCATCTCACCCTCTTTGATTCAAGTGCTCAGTACAAATGCTAAATCAAGAAATAGTTCATTTTATAGCCTGCATTAATGACATTATATAGATTTAGCAGATATTTTTGTCCAAAGAGACTTACAGTAATTCATATATACATTCTGAGCCACAGCTGCCCATTATATACATAATATATCATGTATATTTGTACTTGTGAGTGTATGTATGTACTCAGATGTGTACACATGTAGGTATGTATATGTACATATGATTATCACATATATGTATGGGTGTGTATGTGAATGTATTTATATAAAATATGTGATTTGATAATTTTACATATAGTATATTGACTTGTGTATAGTTAGATGGAAGCGTATGACAGCACACAGGTTCAGGAATGGAACTAAATTGATTATAATTATTAATAATTAAGTTGTGGAGAATATATGGAATGGAATATACTTACTTTTCAATTAATAATTTGTCTTGTTTGTAAGTTGTTGTAAGTTTGCATTCATTCATTTTAGGAAATCTGCATATATGCTTTTCTTGCTGATAAGTTTGATGCCCCTCTAATGATTATCCAGTAAATATGGTGCTTGAGATACAGGTCAGTTAGCTTGGCTTAACCTATCTTAGTTTAGCTAAGCCTAACCAGGGATGGAAACAGCTAGCCTGGCTCTGTCTAATGTAAAATAATAAATAAATAATGAAAAAAATCCTGTATCCAGCACACTACAGCTCACAGTCACAGTCATAATCCTTACAAAGTGGTACAAACAAGAACTTGTAGTTTTCTGGTCAACCAACATGGATTTCAGGAAGTCAGCACTCCCAGCCAGCAGACAGTCCAGCACGTAACCTGCCTCATGGGGTGTTTACATTTTAGTACAGCATAAACAAATAAGATACAACAATGTTGATAAAGTATTAGACTTTTTAGCACTTTAGAACCGCACTTGCTTGAGTCCATTGCATAATGCGTGTGTATGCGGCATACCCAGTGAATGTGTGTGACAATGCAGTGTAATTAGGCTCTGAAGAGGCAAGCGGGGCTTACACAGCCAGGCTGATGAGTTTCCTCGAGCCCTACGCTCAGCACCGCGTCTCCTCTGAGAAGTGCTGGATCAGCTCCTGGGGGAGGGTTGCATATACGCAGGGGGCGCCGCTGAAGATGGATCGTGCCAGTCGGGGGAAGGTAAACTGAAATTGGTAAACGTCCACACAGATGAGGCTGGAGGCCGAGGGTGTGGGAGTGTGCAGCTCTCGCGATTTGCTCGGTTATCCTGTAATTGTACGAGTCGGTTTATCCGTGTGTGGTCACGCCTGTAAGTACACATTCGCGTCAGCCCATCTGTGTCACTGCACATCTGTGTAGGCTACTCATTACTGTGTACTTTCCTTTATTGACCACCTATTGACCCGGTCCCAATAAACAAGTCTTTATTTGAACTGTAACTCACGATCTGAGTGCCGTCTGACTCAAAACAAACAAACAAACAGAGCTTATGTTCCTGTAAATAAATCCCAAGTCATTGAGAAACGCACCAACTCCCTGAATAAAGTTTGTGTTCCATCTCGCACCTGTGTTACCACAGCGCACACTTTTAATGCCCCATCTCACCTTGCTTTATATAACCTTGTGTGTTTTCTCGGAGACACGGCATTCCTGTGAAAAATCCAAGAACAGCCTTAGCACTAGCTAATTAGCACCTGTATCTCTCACACGTCATATGAACTGGGGGGGGGGTGAAGAGAGACAGAGTGAGAGAAAGAGTGAGGGTAAAAGCGGAGATGAGCCAACGGGGAAGGCGTGAGCAAGCCGCGCTGGTATGGAAATGGAGGCTTTAATTATGGATGAATACATTATCAGATCAAGGCTGAGGATTTGCTCTCCGCGCGTGTTGTGTTCGGAGATGGGCTGATGTCGGGGGAATCCGCGGACCCCTGTGAATATCCGTGTGCTTGTTTACTCACAAGGAACAGGAGGTCAGGGTGTCCAGCCTTGCTCTACTTTTTAAAGCATGCTTACCAAGACCGGCATACTGAAAATAGATGGGAACATTTTATAACAGCCATCATTCATAAATATTAAATGCATAGGTGAGTAAAATCTAGTTGATAGTAAATGTTATAATAACTATTAAAACACAATTAAATGCATTGAATTTCAATTTATTAAGTAGTTGTTCATCATGAAGTTGGAACTCATACTTTACAATTGTGTAATAAATGTTTTATAAAATTCAGTTTTGTATGTTTTACCGGTAAAATAACGGTTACCTTAGGGCAGGGTGTGTCGCATTACACAAAGCGCCATCAAAGGGCATGCTAATGATGTGGCAACATGATCACACAGCATGCACACTTAATGGGAAGAAGCTCAGTACAAAGCACATTGTAAGCATTTTTACCACGACAGAACACAATTTCAACACCACCCAACAAAAGCAGCAAAAAAAGAGAATGTCCTAAATGGGACTCTAACAATCACAGTATTTCATGATAACAGTGCAATGATATGCCATATAAAAGTTGGGATTCTACAGATTCATGGCCAAAAACAGTTGTGTTTGGATGGAGTATATACCTAGAGTTAAATGTAAGAATAAAAACATACATTTTACTGACTTTAACATGAGAAATGTGAAATGGCCAAAAAGATTCCACCAAAGTATGTTTCTTGTAAAATCTCTCTAACTTTGCTCCGCTACACTTTATTAGCATTTTATCAGGAAAGACAGATAGCTCATATGTTGGGTTTGGTATTCAGGAAGTTTTGGGCTTCTGTTTTGCATCACAAACTCAAAAAATGTCAGCTTTTCTCAGGCTGAAATGAAATATTTGATTTATGCTGCATTCCAAATTCATTTTACTCTGACCCAGTGAGACCTATAGTGACGCTTACACCTCTGCAGAAATCTCTCAAGGGTTACCTGTATTTTGGTACAACATTTTTTATATAGACCTTGTAGTTGCAGAGATATATTCTTGTCATTATGGGTGGGCAGTTCTTTACAGTTTAGTGATGGTTGTCGTAAAATGCTGCCAAATTGACTGACATTTGATTTTAAAATCATCTTTCGTGTTTTTGGATTCAAGTTGCACCGCTGAGATAGGTATTGTCGTATGACCAAAGGCAGCACTGATAAAGTATTCAGTATTCGGTTTGTTGTTAATACAACAAACATGTCACTGTTTCTTCTTCCCAAAGCCAAAGTCATTTTTCCTGTTTCTTTCTCTCTGTACCTCCTATCTATTCTGTCCTTCAGTGATATAATTGTGCAGCCCAGGCAGTTGCTTGGAAACCTTTTCAGTCTCTTAAATGGAAAAACGTCTCCGTTTGGCCGCGGTTTCACCGAACGAGGCTATAAGGATGAATGCCTTGTTGTTATTGCTCGCTCTTAGGAGGTCTGTTTACTTTTTCATTCACACCCCGACATTTGTAGCGCTACGTTTTTTTAAATTCCCGTTTATTCTTAGAAAAGTGAGAAAAACGGCATCAATCAAAATTGCAGGTTTATTCATGAGTAAAGGCGAAATACTTTTTTTCTAATGTGTGTCTGACATGTTTTTTTTTTTGCTGGAAGGATTCTAATTAACACATGGATATGACGTTAAAACAGCCTCCTACACGCACACACATCAGTCCACACAGTGAAGCTCAAATGTTCAACGCTGCTTTTCAGCCTGGTGTTCAGTTTTACTTTTACAAAAACTATCCCTGTCGATCTGTCGGTGGGTAACTTGGACCATCATTTGATCCGGTCTGACAAATCCCAATGACTATTTGATGGATTCTCAGCAAATTTAGAGCAGGCCTTTATGTTGCCCTCAGGATGAATAGTAGTAACCTTGGTGATCATCAGGTCACATTTGCAATGTAAACACAAATATCTGCTAAATTAATTGCACTCCCATTAATTGCCTCGGCCGTACTTGTTTTTAGTGCTAATTGGCAGAATATGGTACTGTTCAGTTCAAAGCACTGCTACGCCTTAGCACAGCCTCGCAGAGCTGCTAGCATGGCTGCAGACTCTCTAGGCTCATTAGATTACAGATACAGATTAAAAATACTAAATGATTAACTCTTTGTCTCCGAAGTGACTCAATTATGAAATCTGTTATCCTCAAAAGCAGGAGCGTAATGACTCTGGCTCTCGGCGAAAACAAAAAAAAATGCTGGCAGCTTTATACAGTTGGAAAGCAAACGAGAATTGCCCAAAAATCGTTCCCACACTGTAAAAACAGCTTGACCAAGATCAATATGGGCTCCACACAGAGAAGTTCAAGAGCACTTTGGATTTAAGCGGCCACGACAAACTAATAGAGCCAATTGCTTTGACTCTGTGGAATTATACTGTAGGGAGAGGGAAGTAAAAAAGACTAATTAAACCAGTAAATTCTCTCCAGGCCTCAGCTGTCTGCAGTTGCAGTGCTGGCCATACTATTTGTACGGTTCCACCTCTCAGACCCCGACCACCACCCTGAAAGAGCACTTGAGATCAGAGACCTAAATAAAGTTAGAGCACAATGCAATTTCCTCTACAAAGTGACAATAACAGCTAGAATTTTTCAGCCGGAATCGTTTGTAGACTTTGCGCACGGTGCGAGCCCGACGGGACTTTCTGAGCTACACTGAGGTCCAGTTGAAGAAAAAAATAGAAGATGTTCTGAAGGAGCAGTCAAAGTTGAGCAGGAAAGACTCTCAAAAAGCCAAATGTGACCTCAGTGCCCGGGCAAGAATACGGCAGGCAGTTGTGTGACGGGCGGACAGCTGGGCTGTGACACTTTACAACCTGCGCGAGACTGACGCCGACAACAAACCTTTAAAAGAGCCCTCTCATTCATCAGCCGGTCTGCCAAGCTGTCCTCACCGCACTCCGCCATAAGCAAGGTCATCTGGGTAAAGAGAGTAAGAGAAAGCAGGCACTTCTGAGCGTTTATGGACTTGTTTTGTCGCGTTCGTGTGCCCATAAATGAACCAGGCTCGGCCCATAGAAAGGGCCGCCTCGCTGCCCCGCCCCCCCCCAAAAAAACTAAGGCAAGTCGTGAGTCCAAGGTTGCTGCTGATCTAATTAAGCCCCCTAATTAGCTGTGATTAGATGAAGGAGAGCGTCGGCATTAAAAAAAAAAACAACGTGGCCTCTCTCGGCCCCTTCTAACGTGAGGGAAGAGAGACAAGCGCCAACATAACACAGCTGTTTTCCGGGGTCGTCTGTGGAGACCGAGGGCCCGAGGACATGACGCTCATTTTCATGATCATTCGTTCATTATGCCCAGTGTCTCTGAAAAACAAACTCGTTTAATAATCTTGTTTATTTAAAAATAGTCTTGGAGGCTGCCTGCACTCTGCCGGCTCCTGGGAGAGAGCTGATACTTCATTACGAGTAATTCCCCATATATTGATTGAGATTTGACGGTGCGGTGTGCTGCTATGTTTGCATGGGAACAATAAGATTTGATTAGCAGACAAAAAAAAAATGCATGATGCATGTGAAGCCCGGTCAACCCTGAAGTCTAAAGGGTCGTCCCTAATGTGAATAATACAAATGATGGATCGCGAATCAATGCATCTTTTGCTTTAATCTAGAATCCGAGCCTCACCGAGGTCCGCGCGTTCTTATTTTTGGCACGCGGCACCTATTGCTCATGGCAGTGATGAATTGATGCAATATGATTTCTCATTTTGTCTCGTTTTTTTTTTTTCCCCTCCTCCCCTTTGACGCCTGTCCCTGCATCGTTTTGTCTTTTTATGCAGCCGCATGTGGCTGATGGCCGTATTATGCATGGTGGCTGGGTTTCTATTATGATGCACATGGGTATCGCTCTGCCAGGGCATTAGGAGCGAGAAAAACCTATGTTGTTTGATTGTTTTTATTTGCTTTTGACAGGGAGGGAGAGAAAGTGGCCTAATCTTGAGTAGCGGTCGTTAACACTTTCTATATAGAGGGCGGTGATGCTGATATTTGTTCCCATACACACACGCAAGAACGCAGACATTCGCATATGTGTTGCCTCTATTAATCTCCTGTTGTCTCTCTTTGGTCCTTGTTTAGAATCACAGTGCACACTGTGTGGTGAACCAGAAGGTGAGTGGGCCTCGCCATTCCCCAATAGCCCTTGTCATCAACATCTCCCGCCTTGTTGTTTTGCTGTTCGGGAAAGGGGGGGGTGGGTTGCAAGCACAGCGGGGGCGACACCATGCTGCAAACACACTGTTCTTCAGTCTTCATCGCAGCAAACAGTGTGGGCCGGGCATGAGGCTGCATGGAGAAAAAAATAAAAAACACAACGTACATAAAGATAGCGTCCTCCTGTCCCACGTTGTCAGGCATTCAGCCCGGTGCAGACTGTGCCACGGGGCCAACAAATGTAGCTCCAGGAGGCAGCCATCTTTATGCACTTTAGGTTAATCTTACTGACCTGACTGATTGACAGCGTGAAGGCTGAAGGGTTCATCTTCGGAGTGCTGACTGACCACTCCTGCTTCTGCTACACATCTCTCTGCTGAATGTTACAGTTTGTGTACACATGATGCTCTCAGGCACATGTATTCCATATGTTTGTGTGTTCATGTGTGTACAACATGCTTCAGGTATTGTCAAAATAGCCAGAAAGCTGTGTAGCTCTACAGTATGTTAAAGGGATAGTTCATTTTTTTTTTTTTTTTTTGCACTGGGGTTGCATGAGGCACTTATCCATTGGTAGGGTATTACTGCCACTAGACCGTGTTCTAACAGTGGTGTTTTCCCTCCGACATCACACTGAGGGTTGGGAAACTCAAACTCTGGGATAGAGTAATTCTGCTGTGTTCCACTTTCTATATTGGATACGGGTCGAGAATCTGGAAAATTGTTAACTTTTCACTTTCATAGTACAAATCTAGAAGGCCATATGTCAAGATAAAATGACACATCTAACAACTTGTTAGCATTCAGCCATTTCCTCGCTAACATTACCTCTAGATTACATCCAGTTTGCTTCACTTCCAGGCCACTTGACATTATATCGCATAAAATAACGTTAGCTTGGACTTGATTGAATGCTAATGCTAGTCAGTTGGCTTTTAAATATGTAGTTTTACCTTGAAAGTTGTACAAATGTTCCTCCAGGTTTTCACTATTCACTGTCTTCTATCGAGGAGCAGCGAAATGATATCATTTTGTTGTTTTACCTGAGTTTTTAGTGCACAATGCAACCTAAAACACAGCGGTAGCCGACGACATTTAAGCTTCCCACCCAGAGCGTGATGTCGGGGGAAGACAGTTTCCACGTGAAAACGGTCTAGATGGTGTGCAGCACAGCTTGGAGAAGCAGACGGGACCACACACAGGGCAGCTAAGCAATGTCCTGCTGTGGAAGAGGGCGGCAGAAAAAAAAAAAAAAAAGTAATTTACCCACCTAAAAAAAGCACCCACTGGAAAAAAAATCAATATCAGTTTAAATGTACAATATATTTAGAACATGTTCACCACTTTACCTTGCTGTCAGACAGACCTCTCCAGCAGGGGATTCACAAATATAATATCCATCTATGCTTTTCTTCAAAGCCAGCAGACTCTTTGAAAAAAACAGCAGTTTTGCCTTTGCAGAACCAGGTAGTTGCTGGTATAACGTTCAACAGGTAAGACCAAAGTCTAGCAACTCATGCTTTCTGCACGGTAAAAATCACTGTTTTTGTCAGAGGTGTCTGGCAGCTTTGAAGAGATGACAACTGCAGGTCAATGTGCCGACTGCCATCTACTATACGGTAATACAGCGACTATAAATAAGTACCTCTTACAACCCCACTTACAAAAAAAAAATGAACTATCCCTTTAAGTGCTCCCTACTGGCACTGTCTCACTCTCCATTGCTAAGTGCAAATCATTCCCACGGGTCTCCATCCATTTCATTCCTGAAATGTCTCTGCATGGATTATATTCTCTCCTCAGCTATAAGTGTCTCATCTACTGTCTGTTGTTCGGTTTTGCTACGGCAGCCTGCTGTTACTGACAATCTCGCAAAACAACAGTGACCGCAGATTATCTGTGAACACAACCAGAGCTGACAGCTTTTTTTTCCCCTTGTTTTTAGCTGTGAGAGGAGCGGATCTAGACGTAAGCCATAAACATGTTCGGTGACAGACTCAGTGACAGATATGATATTTCCCTCTGGACTTAACCTTGTCCAGGAATCAGCCATGTGCCTCTAAGCCCAATAAGCATTATTCTGTGTCTCAAAAAATCAATGCTGCTCTCTCTGCTTTGCTTGATTGGATTAAGACGTAATCAAATCGAGCGCGATAACTGTGTGCCTGTGACCTTCCCACTGAGACAAGCAGAGAGAGGAGGGTGGGGTGGGGTGGGGGGTCCTTCCTGGGGCTCGGGGAAGGATGGAGAATGTGTGTGCATGTGGGTGCATGTGTGTGTGTCTGTGTGTGTGTGTTTTACAGTTATTACTTGTGTGCAAAACGCGTGCGTATCCGGGCAAGAGGGAGCTCCCGCGGCACCTCCGTGCTGTTGCTCCGTGTTGCACGCGACATCAGG
This sequence comes from Acanthopagrus latus, assembly GCF_904848185.1. NCBI lineage: Eukaryota > Metazoa > Chordata > Actinopteri > Spariformes > Sparidae > Acanthopagrus > Acanthopagrus latus. Next base: position 16,435,470 of record NC_051054.1, on the reverse strand, counting down.
GCCACAGAGCCTGAAGTACGTTGTCCAGAGAGCATCCGGTGGGAGATCAGCCCTGGAGGGATGGAAGAAGAGTGTGTGCATGTTTGTATGGCTCGGAACTGAACCTCAATACTTCTGTCCATAACACTGACCCCCCAAGTTAAGATGGCAATCAACACCTGGTGGGATTTTTTTAATCAAGCATACTCATTACCATATCTGCTGTTTTGCACTGGACTGAAATTGTACAGAAACATGAAGTACATTTTCAGGCTGATGAAACCTAGAGAATCAGCTGAAAGACACTACAGTACTGTGTGAAGCTGGGGGAAGTTACACGGTGAGTCGGTTTATAATCATAACCAACGTTTTTGACATGAACCTTAATCTCATTAGTGTTAATAAAAAAAAAAAGAAAATGAATGGCTTTGTCTTCAGCATACAGAAAATGTACAATTCAGTTTTATTTAATCATAACTTAGATTTCTTATTGTCACCGGTGTCCAAAGATACATTCAAATATGAAGCACCTGTCTCTATATTTCTGTGTTTGCTCAGAGAATTATCAAAGGAGCTCTGAGTGTATTTACAAGTCCGACCAAGGTCTCTTTGCCTGCAGGTAATTGCTGTCCTGCGAGGGAGACGGAGACACACTGTGTGATGGCGTGAGAGAGACTGAAGTGCAAACATGCACATTTGCAAGTCTTGTCTCCTTGTCTTTGTACAGGATGTTGAGCCAGGGGGCAAACATGTCCTGCTGGTACCCTCATTTCACGAAACAGATACACACCAACACCTAAAGATTTAGTACCTAAATCTATACGAAATAGATTTGCAAATGGAGGTTTCAAGGGATTTCAGTGAAATGAAGCTATTAATACAATGTCTGGTTGTATTTTTAAAGATGTTCAGATGTGTTTCTTTTAAAGGAGACATATTGTGCACTTCATAGGTTCTTGATTTTATTTTGGCTTGCAATTAGTATTAGGTTTACATGCTTGAATGCTCAAAGTTTCATCAGAATTTCCATTGCTGCAGCACTGTATTCTCCCTCTGTTTTAGCTTCTGTCTCTTGCAGGCCCCCTTTCCAAATACCCAGTCTGCTCCGATTGGTCAGCTCACACATGCCTGAGCCAGTAGTGCTAATGACAGCAGAGCAGCTGCGCTAGATCGTTTCCAGACTAGCTGCTAGGCATGACGTGGTGACGTAGTGTGATTTCAAGAAGTCACAGGATTAAAGGCGAGACTACTGGCAAGGCATTTCTGTGGGAGAGAGGAGCTTCTGTTGTGGACTTTTTAACATTTTTTTTTAGCTTTCATTCATATACATGCACAGGAACCTAAACAACACACTGAAAAGCTGGTTTTGCTCAGTAATTTGCCGAGCTAAAGGCTTTTTGGTCATGCAGCATTATTCTTAATTTTTTTCCAAGCAATCATTTGTCATGAAGTACAGAATCCTCATAAGAGCTTGAAATGCTAAAGCCACAGCTATTCAGCCAACACACTGAATAACTCTTGTTCAGTATTTGTACTTAGATTCATTTTGTTTCCATAATAATTCACCATTTTGTTTTAAAGATGCATCAATTACAGCTATCCTTGGGTTGTTGCGTGAAATGGACCGCGCTTATTTGCAATAATATGCAAGAAGAAAAAGAGGTAAAACCACCCAACACCATCATGAAACACAGAGAAGAGAGACAGACCCAAGCTCTAAATAATAACTACTACAGAACAAGGACAGGCAGGACACTTAGACGGGGTGGCTTTAAATATAAACCTTACTGAAAAGTAGAAAGTGGCTGGACTCACCTTGACTGACACTGCATGTCATCAAAGCCCAAAAGTGAAATGATCAGGAAGAGTCATACCCAGAGAATACATAATGCCTTTAATGAGAATTCAAATACCTTTATTCAAGGTCTGACATATGGTGTCAGTCTCACTTTGCATTACTCATGTGGGTACAAAGAAATCACAGCTGTTTTCGAGGAAAAAAAAGAAAGAGATCCCGTCCTTCAGCTGATGCACGCAGTTTACACACCGACAGCAGACGCAAATGTGAGATGGAGCTTTTCATCAGTGACCAAGCCTTCACTGAGACCCGAGCCTCGCTGTGTGGGTGGAAAAGAAAGAAGAAGGTTGAGAGGGATCGGGGTGGTATGCATTAAAGAGGACAGAGCAGGAGAGTGAGAAGAGTGAAGGGTGAGTGGGCAACACTTTCTCCTAGAAATCACATTTATATGCTTCTAATCATCACGCAGACAAATGTCTGCTGCCTGGAATATGTTGACTGGCTAGGTTTGGTGAAAACTTTTTCTTAGGCCACCCACAAATCATACAAAGGTGGTTGGGGTGGATGTTGGGCGTGCAGAGTCTCCCTCCACGTGTTTCCAAGTGGTGTTATTGTTGCCACTGCTGTTGCAAAGACAACCTGATTGCTGTCCATTTTCCTCGGAGCTATATTTACCAACAACACAGGACAAAACCTGAGTTTATTCATTCCATGAGTCAATAATGGAGACATGAAAGCAGACAGAAATGATGCCAGGCTGCTAGCCTGACTGAATCACCAAGCAGACGTCATTTTCCCATCAGATTTGGTGCAAAAAAAAGTTTACAGGGAACCAATTTCACACCAATTAAGTCATTATCCCAAAGCCATTACAGTGTGCAGTACTTACATAATGAAAAATCGAGCCAAAAATCTTGTCTGTTGTCGGATTAAGTAAATCAATTTGTCCAGTTTGGGGCTTTTTTTCGGAATTCAGCCATGATCAGGATTCTTTCCCCAATCTTAACCCATTGCTGGGAATGCCAAAATACAACCATAGAAACATTTAATCACACTTTATCATTTAGGAGCAGACATCGTAGTGAAAAGAAGCGGAATGATTTGTCAATGAACATTTCACAGATACAAAAAAGTGTTAACTTTTTGTGAGTTGGCAGGCATTCAAGAACATTATTTTGCCATTATAGTGATTAAAAGCACAATCTGGGCTACATTATGTTTCTTTCAAATTCTATTTGCAGTTGTATATTAATAGTATATAGAGTACATGTAATTTCGAAGAGGCAGGGTTGGATTGGGTCTGAACTCTGGCGAAACAGATAAGAAAGCAGAAAATTAGCAAAATGTGAACTGATGATGAGAGAGAAAAGGTGGCGGTCAAGCTTGACACCAGTGGTCATGGACACAGGCAGAGCTGACACATCCAAACACAATAAATGACTGAAGGTCAGTGTTGTGGCTACATATTGCTGTTTTACTGTTTACTATATTTCCTCGGTGCTCTCTCCCCGACTTTATTGAATGAACGTGTTGGCACCCAAGCTTCTGCATGTAACCTAGGTCATCCTTCTGAACCGTGATCCATTAGGCCCCAAGTGCTCAAGTGTTTTTTCATACTCCTCTACTTAAAGCCTCTGCCACAGTCTGCACTTAATCAACATTGTAAATGGCTGCCTCTCAGTAATGTTGCCATACTGCACAGACCCACCATATTCAAGCACTGTATGTATTCAAAGTCCCTCTAGCCATTTCCTCAGGAGAGTGGGAGGGCGCCTTAGAGGTATAGGTAATATCATTATGGCCTAATGCATATTCCCCCCTGTGCCCAGAGACACTGTCCTATATTGAATTGGGCAGCATGGATTTTTAATTTTCAGAAACCCATTTACATTGTATGTTGGCTAGACGAATAGGATGCAAGCCAGACCGCTGGCCAAGGTCAGTGTCCAATATAGAGGAGGCTTGTAGGCAGGTGTGAGGGGAGTACTGATGCTGTGGATTATACGCCACAGAGGCTCAACAGTCATAATAATGCACTCTGTACTGCGGTGTCCATGTGCAGTATGGAATGTAAAGATGCTTTTCAAGTCAAACAACTTAAATTAGAATATTTTGTGCTAGAAATCAGAATAGGCTTTAAAGTATATCCTTGGTATTTCTTTTCCCTTGTATTTGGTCACCATTGTTTTAACTAAGGTATTTTCATTATTCTGCATTCTTCAACACCCCCTACAATGACTTTTTTGGTTCCAGCTCACAGTGTTTGTACTGACAGTTTGATTGATGAATTGTCTATATGTAAGCTAAGTCTTACATATAAGTCTTTGATTTTGGCTGAGTTATTACGGAGTAATGTATGGCATTACAGGCCAAGCCAACTGGGTGCTTTTGGAAAGTGTGGTTCATTTGCTGTCACTCCAACTGGAGCTGATGCTAGAACATGTGGGGTGAACCGAGCGCTGACTCTGTAAGAGCAGCTGATGATTCAAATATTATGATCAAAGCACAACAACTCGTTGGAATCTTTTGAACATCAGCACACCAGGTTAAATAGCCTCTGTCATCCGACTGGAAGTTCGCTAGCCTAGCTTGCTTCCTTCCAACCTTCAGGATAACGGCTCACATGAGGACTTAGTTTCTGTGATATCACCCACAGGTCTCTGAAGACCAATTTCTGAACCTCATTGTTGTGACTCCTGTTAGTGGCCAAACTATGTAATTACATCACTTGTAGCCACCACAAAGTGACTCGTCTCACAGCCGTTCTTTGAGCCATTCAGTCTTGTAACATTTGGAAAGTCGAGCCACACAATTAAATCATTTTATTCTCTTAAAGTCAGTGGAAGTCCCTGGTGTGCACACTCTATGGGCCCCACAACATGGGGGATCTGGGAAATATTATCCAAAGCAAGCTATATGCACCACTGAGCAGCTTACATAGGAATGAACAGGGCTCCAGCTCTGACACTGTGTCCAGATTGTCCTTGTTATATATGGCTGAGACTGGTGGAATACATTCCTGGTTGCTGACACCTAGTTGGACAGCTAGTGGCTAGTTGTCATTCTAAGCACCCAGGCCCTTAATTATGCATAACTTTAAGCCTTATTACGGTTTACAACAAGGGAGTTATATAAGATCCACCCCCTGTGCAGTTGTCACTGTTGGGGAAAATGTTGTTTTTTTTGTACCAGGCTGTAAACATGTTTTTTTTCTGCTGTAAAGTTAGGCATTTTGTTATGATCATAGAGCCAGCCTCAAGCTGAAGAGCTGTAGCTTTTGGCACTTGCCGCTTGCTCCTCATGACGTTTAGTGTTTTAAAAGGACAGATGTTGTGAAAAAGGTAACAGTGCATACCAATGCGATGTGTGCTTGTTGAAAATGGCCAGAAACCACCTTTTATTCTGATATGCTCCAGTCATTAGGGCACCACAGAGGCCGACAGTGAGTCTGCTACCAAAATTAGACCTTATAATGTCTCACAACTGCTGCTATTGGGACCGTCCACCCAGAGGCCTGGAGCTAAGATGACTTTGTGTCATCAAATACTGTACGTCCAAATATGATCTTATTTTCAGTTTGGCAGTGGAGCTATCACATAATTATGTCTTGACAAAAAAAGTGAAAAGAATTATGGATTTCATTTAGACTTTAAGTCACATCCTTGTACAGTTTTGGTTCTTGTACAGAGGAACTTCAGTAGCTTTGACTTTCCCTATAAGTAATGTCAGTTAAACAGTACAAATCTGCAGTTTCTTTTTTCTGTGCTCGAGTTGGCAGATTCTGAGACCTTTGGCCTTCAACTTGACAAGTCATGTCTCTCAGCTTAGATCTTGGGCTGCAGCTTTACCGGCCTCTGCCAGCAGATCTGGCCGTGCTCCATACACCATATTGTACACATTCAAGTAGCCAAGCAGCCTGACAGCCAGTAGTGCACCCACTGTATTGCAGCGTCGTTTGTGGGAGACCAGCACAACACTGTGAGGGCTTTGTGTCTGGGAAGACGGCAAAGCAACCGCTTTGTGTCACTTAAAGCCATCTCAGAGAGAAAGCGAGCAGGCAGGGAGCGTGAGGGAAAAATGTAACATCTGAAGATTGCCTGCAGCTGTCCAGTGAAGTGCGATTAAGAAAACATGCTATTTAAACAGCAAGCAATTTTTTTTCTTTCACCAGGCGGCAGGGAAAAGTGCAGCAGGCAGTCAATCTTTTGAGCTTATCATCAAGAAACCAAAGTTGCTCTCTCAGCTCCCTCAACCCCTCATTCTCTCACGAGTCGCAGACACACAGCGAGCCACAAGACCTCCACTTATTGTCACTCCACACACACTTTCCTGACACTTTGGTCCCCCCCGCTTTGATATTTTCACACTTAAATACGTGCCTTCAATACACTCGGAATGAATTTTTAATGGCTCAGTGAGACCCTTCAAACTAGGTGCTACACATATAAAAAAATCTAATCCAGCCCGCGTAATGAAAGGAGGCCACGAGGAGAAAGTTGTGGCAGGGTAGCTGGCACTGCCTCAGATATTACATGCCATCTAATCTCGCTTCAATTTGAGCACAGGCATGACAAATGTGTGGGGATGTTACTGTCTCAGAGATTGAAATGGAACAACTCTCCCTCTTTCACACTCTGCTGCCATCGATCTGAGTCGCCAGCGAAAGCCAAAAATCAGTGGCTAGAGTAATGAGAAGGCGAGAATGGACACCTACCCAGAGAAAGCTGATGAGAGGTTTCGCACAAGTTTAAATCACTGGTAGCTTCTGTCTTCATCTGTCCACCGCTGTCTGTGTTTTTCTGAGTGCATTGTGACACAGGAGTGCACCTCGATGATTTGTGAGTGCAGGTGTGTGTGTGTGTGTGTGTGTGTGTGTGTGTGTGTGTGTGTGTGTGTGTGTGTGTCCCAGATGAGCAGCTGTCCAGGTTTTGGCTGTAATGGCTGCAGGGGATCGCATACGGAGCAGCTTTGCTTCCGAGAATCCCGGGACAGCGACAGGGGAGAGCTTGACATCACTCCGGGGCACAAGAGTGACGAGCAGCAAAAAAAAAAAAAAACCTCGGGAAAAGTTTGAGCCGACTCAGAGGGAAATGGCTTGAATGAGCTTTTTGTGAATGCTCTGTTTTATGACTCATTTGTAACAAAAAAAATAAATAAATACACAGCAAGAGCTTGTTGGCAAAAATGCAAGGCTTGATGACTCATATGAATATATCTCTTTATATTTGTGCCGTTATCGCCCATAAGCATCATGTTCTGAGGCAAAATGAGAGCGATTTTTTTTCTTTTTTTTTTAAATTCATTGCTGCCTCTAACTTCACTGTAGCTCATGTGGTTTTATTGGACTCTGGGGGTGATAACAAGAGCAACTGACCGTCGGCATGCAAATAGTCTCATTACTAGGAAAGCTCCCAGGGGCTGTGGTATAAATCGGCTGGGGGAGGTGTTATCACTCCGCCCCTGGTGCAGACATCATTCAGCTCTCATTTCCCGATGGCGGACTTTGCCAAACACTCCAGTTTGATCATCCGGCATGGCATGTTAGTTGCCCGCACTTAAATAGGGAACTGGATAAAACCTCCAGCGTCTCAGGGTTTTCTGTGCTCATTTTTGTTCGAGGTCCAACTGCATCAAGCTATCGTGAGAGAGCCTTTTGTGAGGAAGGTGCACGTGACGAGTGGGAAAATGTGGAGGGCATGTACAGTCGAAAAGAATAATTCATGAAGGAACAATGACCAAAAAAAAGTGTGAATTGATGCTTGCAAGGCACACTTTTGATAAACAACAAAAGAAAGAACGACATGTACAGATCTGACAGAACCTTTGGCTGGTAAGAACAGAGAAACAGGTGATTCTCCTTGAGCAAGCACATAGAGTACTGTAGGTCGTATTTGAAATATAACAATGCCCACCTTGGTGACAGTTACAGTTCTCCTCAGAATACATGCAAAAATACATATCTTTTGTCTTGGGTGTCACTACTTCCTGCTCACCTGTGTTCTCAGTGTTTTGTTTCCCTCTTGTGCTCCTGCGCTTCTCCCCGACCTGATTTCCCCCCTGAACCTGTCTCATGCTAGCCTTGTTAGCGCTGCCCCTGTTCCCGGCGTCTCTCCACCTGCGCCTCCGCCCCTCGTTAGCTCAGTTTGTATCTCAGCCTGTGTTGATCTCTCACTCTTTGTCGGCTCGTCTGTTTTCGTTTGCGCGTCTCCTGAGCTCCTGTACCTGTTCCCCTGTCCCCGTGCGTTACCTGTGCTCCTGATTTGTTCCCCACGGTTGTCTGGTCCGATATGTTTTTGTATTACTTTTGTACTTTTTCCTTCGCCTGCCTTTTTTTGTTGCCACTTTTTGTCGCTTGCTATTTTTTTTACTTTGTCTGATGTAAGCTCACTTTTTGCTTTACCACCTGCCTGCCTATGCCTTGTATTTGGCTCTTTCCTGTGTTACTGCGACACCCCACGAGTTGATGCAGGCTTGCTGCCGTGCCGTGATTCTGTTGGCGAGTGTAGTTCAGTAGAAAGGAAATAGTTTCGACATGAATTTGCAGGTAACACAAGGTCTGCCGATTATCTCTCGTCCTGATTTCTGAAAAAAATCGTTGCTGTTGATTTTTTTTTTAACTGAGCACAAAAGCTCAGTGCCATCTAGTTCCATTATGTTCAAGAGAAGGCAGACATCTCTATACCAGATATCTCCCCAACCTGGCAGCTCACATCAAAACAATCTAGATAGATAAATAATTCTACAAACTCCCCCTTTAATTATCTATTAAATTTATCAGTAGAGTGGAAAAAGGAGAAAATGAAGGTGAACAGACAGCAATTTTCAAGCAGTTGTATACATTTGTAATTTGTTGAGCCAGTGAGACCCTTTATGAGATTACATACATACAGGTCTGTTGTCTTAGTTAACAAACCGAACCTGCAAGACTGCTGTGGAGTGCATGTCTGTGTACCTGTTCTGACAGTCCAGTATATTATATATATTACTACAGGCCTAATCAACAGGACCAAGTATTCACACAAAGAGTGTCGCTGTTTCAAACATTATGACTGATATGGAAACAGTCATTTCAAACATTGTTAAAATGAAGCAAAGGCTAAAAACTCTGTGTCAACTCTAATTGACACTTAACATTTAGATCCGGGAGGAAAATCATCTTTAATGGGGCGCCAGTCCTTCATGATTATGATACCCTGATGCTACCTGCCGACTGTCTGCCTCGTTCTTTCTCACTCCTTTTCTTGTTCCTTCTCTTTCTCTCTCCTCTATGGAAGCTAAGACCAGCCGTGGGTGCAATTATTATTATTTTTTTTCATGTCACTATCTCAAATCGCAAGTTAATTGTTGCGTTATCTCCATAATAAAGCTCGTTCTCTCCTTATAATGGGTTAATCTACGTCGTTATCTCAGGAAAATTAGCTTTGTTATCTTGAGATAACAAGAAAGTCGACCGGTAATCAAAACAAAAGGTCGTTTCCTGGTATGTTTGTCAGATCAGCATTGTCATGCCACCGTAGATGGCGACTTGACCACTGTAACAGCTGTTTCAAGCTGAAAATGTCAGATCAAGGAGTACTCGGTACTGATCAATGCATCAGACTGTAGACAATCACGCTTTTTTATGTCCGTATCCTATTATACCATTCGAAATCCCACCAATAAGAGTAGTTTCATTTAACCTCATAATGGCACTATTAGTACACCTATCTCTTGCATGGATTAGGCTTAATTCAAACACCATCTCATCAAATCCCTAGCTAAAAAAATCGTACAACAAATGGTTGAAGTTTATAAAATGGTTTGCTTTAAGACTCCCAGACCCACTCCACAGAGCAGTGTGTGTATGCCACGGCCCACTCTAATGAATCTACAAAGTCATATTCTCAAGATGAATTATTTAGTGATCCTAAGAAATCTGTACTCTTGTGATAGATACAAACGTGCTTCTCTAATTCTTATTAAGGGCATTAAAAAAAATTGCACCTTCGACTGTTTTTGGCTTCCCTACATCTCCCTCATTCTCACAGTTTGTTAATTTTATTACTGCATTATGTAACTCAAGACGGTAATTTAGAAGTCTTCTAATTGTTGGTACATATCTCACCACTGTCTACTAAATCAAAACAAGAAGAAAACAGCAAAGCATCCGCTGAGATTTTCGATGATGTACTGAGCGGTAAAAATAGTAATTTGAAATTAAGTGCACACCACAGACATTGAGACAGATCAGCTGCAGGTCTTCTCTCTTCCTCTTCCCCTCTTTCCTGCCTCTGTCCTGTTCTTAGCTGGACTATGGCCACTTCCTCGCTCCTCTGTGGTCATCAGTGCTGAGGTCTTCTCCCTGCAGGCGCTGCTTCTTTCTTCAGAGCTGCTTATTAAAACCTCAAACCTGGCCTCTGGGACCCTCTCACTATCTTTCCCCTTCACCACCTCTTCCACTTTATTCCCCTTCCTCTTTCAAACACGCAGTCAGGGGCAACGCTGGGAATTTCCCTCCGGTTTGTTCCAGCCCAGCCAGGCATGAACTCTTCAGATTTTCTGCAACTAGAACCAATTACTGTAATAAGACTTTAAAATTCTCCTGCTGACCCCTCCCCATTTCATCATTTCACATTATTCCTTTTGCTGGCCCTTTCTCTTTAGTCCGCCCTGGCCTATATGATCAAGGGCCTCGTGTGAATGGAGCCCCGAAGAAATTAATCATCACTCTCCAAAATGACAGCACCTTAGAGATGCTAGTGATTACAGAGCACCGCAACACGTCGCGTTTAAGCCCTGCATTGGTTTTTTGATTATAATCAAAGTTTATTGCCGCACTTTTATTCATGAAGTATCCGCAGATGCATTGCTTGGCTAGCCAAGCGGTAGAAAGGGCCAGAGATATCAGATGATGCACTGGATTGCTACTGAATTGCAAGCACACTGTTGCTATGTATAGGCTCGGCACACTCAGAAGAATGGATCGGGAGTGTAAGACTGATGGCGACTGTCAGCCCGCAGCATGGGTGAATCATGAACACTCCTATTTTTTGCCCATCTGAATTTCCACATAATGTTCCACCTCTTGAACGTATCCCGCTGGGGCGGCCGTCTTCTTTTCATCGGGCGCTTTTTATTTTTGTGCGGTTCTGTCGAGCTGAAGAATGCGGGGTCGATTCCTCCTGCCTCATCCAAATTGGCGTCATTGACATTTGACATTGCGCCGGCGGAACGGCTCATAAAACAAGCAGGGGACCGTGGCTCGTCGACACGGCGCTCATCAGTTTATTGTGCTGCATTGTTTACAACTTGATAAGCTCGAACAGCTTGAGGTCACAGAGAAGCACAAATCCTGTTACGTAACAGGGAGACTCGGTCCTCTGCAGCCCCTGTGACAGACAGGCAAGTTTTTCAGTAACACTGAATCACCATGACATGGGGGTATAATACATGTCCTACAGTAGAACATCGAGGCTTTTTTTTTTTTTTTTTTTTTTTTTTATTTATTCAAGGATGTGTGGGTTTCATTGCCAAACACTACCCCTCACGTTTTCTCTTGTCCCTCCCCAGTTCATGCCACTTTCACCGAAATCACATTATCATGCTCTGCAGCCTCTTCATTTTGCCAGATATTGGGCTCAGTAGCGCTGGGGAAAAGACATTGGATTCTTGAAAGCATGTCAGCCAGCAGGAAATAAGGCTCCTTTCTTTTCATCTAGTCCTCTCTGTTCCTCCCTGCTCTTCCTAATGACGGCAGGCGCCACATGCACACGCCACATGTGGAAAACCCATGATGTGACCCGTAATTTTGTGTTTTAAGTAATGAGGTGTTTGGATGCGTGCACCTACACTGGGCGGGATCTTACGATGGCACTTGGGTGACCACTCTATCTGCAGCTCTATTGGCTATTCCACTCAGTGCAACTCAGGTGACCACGAAATGAGTTGAGCAAATTGGACAGATTCCCCCACTGGCTCAGAATTCGGCACCTCCGGTCGAACTCAGGCTTGATACACACATATGCTCAGGGGACCAAAAGTTTAGCGGGGGAAAAGCGAGTGATGCCGAGGAAACGACGCTGTCATTACTGCTACGACAAGACTGGCTCCCGCAGCATCAAACCCTTACATAATAATCCAGGACAATAACCGACTGCAGTCTCTAATTTTCACGTCATTACAGCACTTTGTGTCTGATTAGCTGTCTTGCCAGCTTTCAAGTGGCTGCTAACACACATCTCTCCATTGTTCATCATTACAAACTGTCCCCCTTTAGCACGCGGAGAACGTTAAGCATAGATTTCGAACATTCCCATTCATGACAGACGTACCTGCATGCCTCGGAGGTGCCTTAGAGCTGGAGACACAGTTTTTTCGTTGCTAAAAATAAACATTTCTCATGCTCCCCAGTCCTGGGTTTTTCAAGAGGACGCACACACCCGAAGAGGATGAAAAACAGATAGACGAGCGATGCGCACAGCATGAACTGCTGCAGGGGACTGTCAGTATTTTCAGCAACAATTATGACAAAACAGCTCTTTTGTGAGTTTGGGCAGCCCCTCCTTTGCTCTACCTTTCCCTCAACGTTTGAATCATCCGGCTGATTCACCATCGCAAATGGTTTCTTTTCCCACACAGAGTATGGAGAAGTGTTATTTGAGAGACTTTATTTAGAAATGATTTATTGGTCACACTGTTAAGAAACGCTCCCAGTAACTGCTGGAGGATTGTTGGTTTCAGGGCTGAATATTACCCAATGATAGTGTGTGCAGTGCAGTGATCACTTAAAGCTGTTAGAAGTCAGCCAGCATTCTAGTTTGCCAAACTTTACAAACACAGATAAGGAAATAGGCAAATGCTTCAGTTTGAGGTTATGGTAACAATTTCAGGATGAAACCACATCAGCATGGTACAGTCAACAAACAAACAAGCTAAGTAGCTCATACAAGGTTTTGCAAACACAACAATAAAGTATCTGGGTGTTTCATAGCAGATCCTGAGAAGGCAGCCGTTAGATTGACAGCTCTTTTTAGCAGATGTGAGATTCTATGCCTGTCCTAGAGCATACAACAGCCAGTGAGTGATCATGTAGACAAGTGCTTCACTCTTAATTCTTTCTTCGCTTTCCCGAGTCACCCTTTCCTCATATGTACCTCCAGCTGATTGATGCATCATGCATTATGTTTTACTCTTTGAATAGGCTGTTTTTATTATTTTTTTTACATACACATCCAGGGCGAAGAACAGGTTAAAATCTGGTGTCTTTTTTCGGGAAATTCACTGTGTTCGTCTGAAAAGAAGAGGGAGCGCAGCCTTTTGTCATCGCCGACTGTGTTCAATCACTGCACCTCCTGTGGCAAGCCAACCTCAGTACACAATAGCCGGCCCTTTTGGTTGGGTCTGTGTGTGATAACCAAGATCGGTCTGATGTGGCAATAATCCAAGATCAGAGGGGTTAATGGTGTGTACTGTGTCCTCACCCTTAAGGCCCTCGCTCCCCTAAAGGGTCCTCGTAACCACTCATCGCCTGGACCTCGGGAAACATTAAGTCCTCACCTTGCCTCAGTGGAGGTCGCTTAGGGTTAATCTCAGTGGCAGGAAACTGAGGTGAGAAGCTGTGAATGATGGATGCATGCTATGACTCATGGCCTTCCATCAGAGGTGTTTTTGCTGAAATGCAATACACCCTGTTGCTCACTTACACATTAGTCACATTACTCGTGGCCAAGAGGTCTTGGATTGAACTTCAAGACACACATGAAGGTGGGCATGAACCTGTTTTGCATTTTTGTGAATTCAAAATGATTTTGGCGGTGTTGAACACGCTGATAATGTGCCCATTTTGTAGCAGCGGGGTCACTAACTTTGAGCTGACCTGAAGTGCTTTCAAAGAGCACACAAGATACTTAATTTGGGTTCAGTCTAAAACACTGCACACGCTGACAGCCGGTCCCACTGACCGTTCGTTTTAAAAACCAAACAATCCATCACTGTCAGCTGCAAAGGCACTTTTGCACAGGTGAGGCAACCTGTGGTATTTCCTTGTGGCACACAGAAGACCTCTCTAGACTGGTGAACCTACCACTTATCTGCCCAGCTTCTGAGAAAAACCAGCAGGCAACTGAGCGCTTTTTCAACAAACATGTTGGTGACTCAATGAGACCTTCTGTCTGGATGGAGGAGAGGTCTGTTACGCTCTGTGCTTCTCTCTCACACTTCCTGTTTCCTGTCTGATTCAGAGAGGCTGATTCATAGTTTTTGTGTGTGCGTGTGCGGGAATGTGTGGGATGACAAAAGCTGTGAGGCTGCAGTCACAACAGCTTTACAAAAGATGGGCTGTTATGATTTTTTATAATTATTTCAGTTGGATCAGTTGGAGGTGGGTGGTTGGTATTATCTCTCCCATGGCCAGGAATGATTATTTTGGTTCCTACGTACAGTATTATTTTCATTATCGGTTTGTTTAATCTATAAAATTTCAGACAATAATGAAAAATGTCCTCTGTGTTGTTATGTTGGTGGTTAGACCACCACTTTGGTGCTGAATTATATAAATAACAGCTACTGAAGTGACTGCCACAATTTGTTCATAAAACGCCATCCAAAACTATTGGATGAATTATCATGAAATGTGTTACAAAAATGTATGCCCCCCTCAGGATTTATTGTATTCACCCCTGACCTTTCATGTAGCGCCATCACCAGGTCATATTTTATGACTGAATATGACTGACGATATGATGACTAAATGCAAACAAAACTAATGGCATTCCCATCAGTCTCAGCTTTATTTCCATTTTTAACCCAGCTATAAATCTGCTTACACTTTTAATTAACATTATACCTGCAAAATGTCAGCATATTTGCATCCCGATGTTGGCATGTTATTTAGGTACGGGTAAAATTTGGAAATGATGGATTACCCATAGATATATAAGTTACAGTGATATAGAACAGAAACTGTCTGTAATTGCTGATCACAATTGATTACAGATTACAGATTAATTGGTTCCACCTCTGATATACAAGACAAAGAGTGTGCTTCGCATGCAGAGGAGGTGGATGGAATGAATGGGCTGTTTCTGATTGTTAAATCAAAGAGCGTGTCAGAGTTTCACCTTTACTTTAGAACTATTCTGTAAGTAAGTGGAAGGATATTTCACGCCGCAACAGTGGTTTTACGAGCCTCACCTCCCACTGAATAGTTTCTCCAAATGAGGAGATGAGGTACAACATAAATGCAAGCTTGCCTGCTGGTCATATACCACTTAACTGATGATCCATTTCTAATTACAAAATTGTGCTGACAATTTTAGGGGGTGCACAGAGTTCAGCGCCTGCTCTCGGAAGGAAATAGCCTTTTCAAGAAGCATGCGGTGAAACTCGGGAATCAGGAGAAACAGGAGCAGTTTATGTCAGGACATACTGACCTTTGCTGGTGACTCCCCCATCTCTTCACCCTTAGGGGAAAACCTGTGAGAACTAATGCAGCTCTGTGGACCTTGCCGGCCCCCTCCTTCGTGTAAATCTAACGGAGCCAACCGCCAGTGTTTACGAATGCTTCCTTCCATCCCCCTGAATCTGTTTGTGATCAAGTCTTGCACTAAGCAGACCAATGGGACTTAATGAGTGATACCAAGAACTCAGCGACAGTACACAACATTAATAACTCAAGGTAATGAGTTGTTATCTATCTCCTTTATCAGATTGACAAAACCCATGGCATTAGCAGAGTGCCGAACGAGGGGACCAGCGTCAATTAAATCGCCACCTCTCATTGTTCACGTTCAGGCGGCATTAAAGTATGACAAGTGGAACATAATTAGGTATTAAATCGCATTAAATTGACCACTGAGTGAAACAGATTTACAGCATGTTTTATACATTCCCTGTTAATTCATGCAAAACAGCATTAATCCATCATAAGCATGCCTTGCTGCATGCTTCGCCTCTCCTTGTCCTACCTTAATTCGTCCTTTTCCTTTGGCTGCCTTTTCTCTCCACCTGTCCTCCCCGTCTGCCTCTTTCTGAACACCAAATTGATGCGAGGCTTCACAGCACGTTGTCTCATTTACAGTGGGAGCACATCCTCTTGCACAGACTTCACTGAACGCAACAGTTTGTTGATTTTGAATCACACCTGCAAATATTGAATACTTTGTAATTCGTGTTTTCCCACACTCGTGTAATCTCTGTGATGAGGAACAGCAGGTAGGAAAAAAAAAAAAAAAAGAAATGTCAACGAGCTGCGTTACCCGAACCGTTTGTTTTCGTCTTTCGATTGTCATCCTCAGCGCTGACGGTGAAGTAAATGTTTCCGGGGCTCATTCATTTGCAGCGTACGTATACATCACATACAGGAATATTTCAAAGCGAAGGCCTCAAGGACAAGCATTAGAGGCCAGTCAGGAAGCTGTGTGATGCAATGTTGCGGTCGTTACCTTTGGGGGTTGGCCTTGTTAGATATGGAGATAAGAGTGGGAGGGATATCACAGGCACTTTAATTGGTTTCACTCAAGGAAACCGACCACCCAGATGTTGTACAATTTCACTATCAATAAACACTGAAAATTCCACATCTATTGCAGATGTCTATGTTTTGCTGCATGATTAAGAAATAGCAGCAGTAAGTGTGCAATGAGAGTGCACACCCATATTTGGTTCTGCCTGTTCTGGATTTTGATTTTTCAACAGTACATGTTGATGTGGAACTTTTACAGTATGCAGCTGGTGTTACAGTACATTCTCTATAATTCTAGAATGCATTTGATTTTTTTTTTTTTTTTAGTTTTATTGAAATCATCATTTGCCACTGGTTCCGGGTACCTGTATTCTTTCTAATAGCCAGCTGTAGCCAACTGTGGTTGCAAAAACAATTTTTACTGTATGTAATCTTTTGAGAAAATAAGTCTACTTCTGATTTGAGTTATTACTGCAGTCAATTTCCTCATGAGACTATGGTCTCAATTGTGAGCATGAAGTTTTCTTTGATACAGCATGATGTTAATTTGTAGATTATGGTCCCATTTAGAGTGAAATAGACAATATAGCAGCGTTTGCTTTAGGGCATGGCTACGTTGTGATTTACAAGTCATCACTACGGAGTGTTCTCTGGTTCTAAGTCAGGTTCTGTCAGGATAGAGGTATAGCAATGCGTATCCCCCCAACTCCACCCTCTCAACTATATATGTTCACTTCTAGATCCCAAAACTCCACCATGGCAGTGGCCATGATACCAAACTTGATGTCAAATTTTACGTAGCTGTAGCCATAGGACTCAACCATATCCCACAGCCTGCATTAAATATAGACCCTAAGCCACATGATAACAAGTGGTTGTAAATGAGAGGAAGATTGTTACCTATGTCACTGTTCATTGACAGTCTGTGGCATTGGATCCAGATGGCCTCCTTCATCTTTCTTTAGTGTCCAGTGACTCCTGGTAAATTGCTTTGAGCCCTGGGTTTTGATTGAGGAGGCCATTTGCATTTGACGCAACAGATGATCTTGAACAATGACAAGGGTTATGATCTCCCACCATATACAGTATGTCCAGAGGATTTGGGAATCTTTCTGTCACAGACACCTCTGCCAATGTCCAGAGCTCATATTCATCAACTCTGCTCATAAAGTCAAACATTTTCCAGGTAGCTGAAATGTTAAGTGGCACAGATATTGTGACACGTTTTTGGGATGCTACGTCATGTTCTATTACAGCACATCATGAACAACTGGCAAATTCAGTGGGAAACCTGTTTACAAAAGTAACAGAATGATCACCCTGTGATCAACAGCATATCCAGGCAACATAAAATAACAACAACAGTGGAGTTTATTTCTGGTTTCTTTTATTTATTATTCACACTGCAGTGGTATTGTTGATATGATACTGCATTTTATACCAGTGATTCATTCCCCCCTTAGCTCATCTACCTGGTAAATGTGTTGTCCCATGAGGTTTTCCCTTTGAAAGTCTTTGAAATGAGATGCCCACTGTTGGCCTGTCCAGAAATGCAGACTTCAGAGGATCTGGCCCCTCCATTGGGAGACAGCTAGTGGCTGCTACACTCTATGACTGCTACACTTCTCCATGAACTGTATGTGGCCCCAGGCAAAGAAAACACTCTGGTCCCGGCTGTGATGCGCTCCAGCTTTGTTTCCAAGCAACCTTCCAGCTGAAAGCTTGGAGGAAATGAAGGAGGAGAGTTGCTGGAGAGTCTCGATGGGGCAGGTGAAGCGCGGGATGGGTGTCTGTTGTAGAAGTGGTTCCACTTGCTTTAGAGGCAGTTGTGTCAGAGACTGGTCTTAGAGCAGTGCTGAACTGTGGCTAAATATCTAGTTGTTTAGCTACCCAGCCATGATGGAAGACCCAATATTACAAAATATCTTTACCAGGAAGCCAAATAACCTAATTTACACTCAACGATCTGGCTGTATGTTATTTGTTATATTGCTGTATATTATAAGTTTATTTATAAGCTATATAAGTATTTCAGCAGCTAAGAGCGTCTCCAAGAATAGAGACACACGTCTGAGTCTCGCCATCATAATTCATTACACGAGGTGAGTGTTCTTGACTAAACTTTGTTCCATTATAACTAAATACTGACCTGTCGCTCCATGCCTGCCACTCTTCCTCACACACTCCCTTGATCTGACAGCCATCATATTCCCACACACAAATACATGTGGGCTAACAAGTCTGACATCATGAATTACCTCCCAGAGATCCAAAAATGGCTTGCAGACAAGATTCAACAGAGAAGGCAGGACTACGACACCTGGGAATAAGAATATAAAGAGTGTGAAGTTCGGATATCAACTGAAAGTGGAAAACATGTTTGGCCTGTCATCAGTCAATCGCAGCACTCCGTGTGGATATGTTTCCTCTGTTTCCTCTGTCTCCTCCGTGTTTCTTTCAGTCTTCATGTAACACAACAGGTGATGGCTGCCTTTAATCCAATCCACTCCACCTGCCCTTGAAGCCTATATCCATGTTTTCCATATCTCCTCTTATCCCATTACGGCACACTACTCGTGTTGGATCAGGGAGGGAAACTAAATCAGCCCTCTCTCTCCATTGAATTATTACTCGAATCATGTGGTTTGAGTGAGTGCCTGGGGAGGCAAGTGGAGCCAACCTGCCCCCTCAAGAGTGCTTTTGCACATATGTCGACGATCAAAGAGGCATAAGTGTGCATAAAATCTGATCCACATTAGTCAAAGAACTCATCGCCTGACACATAGTGTAAAGACGTAGAGCACCCATTCAAGAAGCGTTTCATTTTACGTTCTTAACTCATTAACGCTTGTCAGTGTGACCCCTTATGTATAACATAGAAGTGGGGATCTTAAGCCATCTTGAGAATATTTTCTTAAGTAATATGTAAATTATCATCCATCCATGGAAAAAGATAAGACAGCAAAGTGTTATGTGACCTTTTCGGACCAGAATCTTTCTCTTCTTGCAGAGGCATACCTGCCAACACTCCAAGAGTCTCCCCATCGTTAACCCTTTCGCCTGCTATGCTCCCGGTTAGTGATATCTCACTTTAATCTTAGTTGTGCAGTTTAAATGGGAGTGTTTCAGTTTCCTGTCAGATATGAGTCGTAGTATCTGGCAACCCAACCAAACCCAAATGACCCTGCCAAACAGGTGGAATGAAATTGGATTAAATACTCACCGATACCCCAGAAAATCTCGCTCTTTCCCAGGTATACAAAGGTCATTTTTGGTCGAACCTTGGTCCGTTGTTGACTTCTCATCAATGTGGATCATTTGAGGCATCAGCTCGCAGTTTAAAGAGCTGTTTTCTCCTCATATTCACAATCATTTCTTTGTTTTATTTATGTCCAGTCGTATCCAACGCGTGGTTCTGCGAGTTCTGCAAGGCCCTAACAAAATTATGTTGAAATGTTCTAAAGCTAAAAGAGTGAAGCAATTAGCTGAGAGACATTAAATTAATCAGCAAAAGTGTGGATAATTGCTCAACAGATTGGGTCATTTTAAGGCAAATTTCAGCACAAATGCATTAAGCATTTTAATTTGATTTGAATTGTTTAATTGATTAAGCAATTCAAATAATCTGCAGACTAATCGCTAGTAAAGGTAATAATTCAGTTGCAGCCTTTAAGTTAGTAACTCAACATGTATCCTTACCAATAGCATGTAATGCAATAAAAACAACACATAGTTGCATAGTCGAATCGGTGATAATAGCGGCGGCTGGTTCAGCACATTTTTCAACAGGTTTATCTCTACAGCTCTATGAAGTTACAGTTGATAGCTGCAGTTTGGCTGCTCCAGAATTGGCAAAGTGTTTGTATGGCGCTTTTAAAGTGCACCCAGGCCGATGTCAATAGTACTTGTTTCATTTCTCTGCTGTGAAATTAGGCCAGTGAAACACTGGGACAGGCACTTACACTTATTACATTTTACTGTCAGATGTGCCCAGGTTCACCTCCAGTCCCCCCACAGCGACACACAACCTTCCTTCATTCGAATCAGCACGTGGATTGTCTGGTGTTTGTGTGCGCACAAACGTGAGCTAGTGGAGTTTTGGTGCGGCAGCATTTGAATGCTTTTAGTTGCATGTGTGTGGTCTTTATAGTAATAAGGACTTTGCATCACACTCCATCACTAGTACTTGTTTCCACCCTTAAATGCTGTCAGTACTCATTTTCTGTTCTGATTTAGTCCAGATTAACATCACAGCAAATCATTTAACACACTGATTGACTTTGTGCCTCTAATATTCTGGCTGACTTTGGAGAAAAAGGCGAATGAGAGACAAGGATCTGAACTGGACTATCTGTATCACTTCCATCTCCAAAAAGTCATTATGGTCGGCCCCCGCCCTCCGCTCTCTGGGCCGCTGTGGTCTGCAGAGAGGAAAATTACATCAGAGGGGAAAGGATTTCAATTGTCTTCTCGAGGCTGAGGAGTGTGGAAGCCTGCAGTGCTCGGGGGACCTGTAGTGTTTTTAAAATCAGTTCCGTGATGGGATTGTCTCGGGGGACTGTGGGTTGGTCTGGACCAAGGTTGTTATACTCTACTTAAACTAAACTGAAAACTAAAACTAGGTGTAGAGACATTATTTTAAGTTAACTGAGTTGAAAAATAATAAATAAAAATACACTAATTGTAAACTTAAAGATACACATGATATTGCTTTAGTGTTAGTGTTTCTTTAGTCATTTTTTTTTTTTTTTTTACAGAGATGTCGGTGCTCATGTTTATTGAGACAGGGATGTCTACATGACTGTGAGTTAATTGAGTCCTAAGTCTTCCTCCTGACATATATTATAATAAAAAGAAACTAAATTCAAAGTCGTTGTATCATAAAATAACTATAACACAGCCAGAAAGTTACATGTTTGTGGGCTTTTGCACTGTGAATAAATCCATCCACCAATCACATTGTGCAACAGACATGATGTCGCACCATCTGATGATTTTGATCTGCTTAGTGTTTAACTTCCTAATCGCCCTGTTTTTTTATGACAAAGGACACAAATTATTGGTTTATCTGATGTCATGGTGTGCAGTTTCTACATGATCATTAATTCAAAGTTCCATGTCCATCATTGCAACGGACCAATAAATGCGTCCCTATAGGGAGAAGGTTGTTGTGGACTTTCACAAAGGAGACTTCATGTCCTGAGTCGAACTCATTGTTATATTATTAACTAATTATTTTTGGACTAAGTTGAACTTTTTTCTTCAAATTTCCTGTTCTGTTTTGCAGTTTGGTAAGGGTTAGAAAATTACAGTTTGGGCTGAAAATAGACCCTTTCATAACATTAACTAAGTGTAGAATGGTTAATTTCTCCCATGTGCGTATTGTTCCGGTCTTTTTTCAAAGTTGCTCAGCTATGACATTTAAAAAAAAAAACGTGATCGTTCAGCTGTAAAGACGGTCCTGGAGCAACGATAACAATGATGTTTCAGGAACAACACGAACACGGGGGATGTGAGATTGTGCCAATTTATCATTCCATGTGTCCGCATTTCCACGATGTGTTGACATCACGACCCTGGTGCGTAAAGGTCTTATTACTGAAAATCTAAATCTAACATGAGCAAACAAGCCTTCCCACTCTGTAAAATATACACAAAAACTATACCCTGGACCCTCTCCTCTGTCAGGAAACATGAGCTGGGTCCTGATTGGTTGATACAGTGACAGTCTGCTGCTGCCGTGAGCATTAAAACCCCCTGATATACCTATCACTTACGTCACCCCAGCAAATAATAAGAGTGTGACAATATCAAATTATCTCGCATTTTGTGCTGAACTCCTCGGCGGCTGCAAAGACAGCAAAGGATGGGAGCTGAGAGCGTGTTGCTACGGCAACCGGGAACAGTTCTGAGGCTTCCTCTAACAAGTTTCCTGGGAATGCAGTCCTGGCTGTTACATAAGATGTGACTTACTCTCTTTCTGTCTCTCACACACATACACACACACACAGTCGCAGGGCTTTTCCTGTGGCAGAATTTCACATTCAGCATGATTTATTCATAGCTGGATAGCTGCGCTGGATTTATGATTCCACCATGTAAATGCAAGCCCATGCAATCTACCACACTTGGCAAGAGTTTGCACGGGGGGGCATTGTCGGACTCCAAGTCAATTTCTGTGGCTGCTGCAAATGAAAAGTGGGCTTTGAAAAGATTTAGATTGAGGAGATTGTTGCTTGAAGAAGAAACGATACAAAGATAGTGAGACAAGTTGGCACCGTCGCCCGCTGTTGCGATGTTGCGCAGAATGAAAAAAACAAAAAACTGGGCGGTGCATTTTTCAACATGAGCATTAATAATCTCCCTTTTGTGTTTCATTCCAAAATACAAAAGGAGGAGCCGGGAAGTTTGGCGGCGCAGAAGCCTCAAGGATTGTCATTTTCCCGGGGACCGAGGAACGCTGATCCTGACACTTTTGTTAAATTTCTCTCCGTCACCTAGCGTTCCGTCCCCACTTTGACTGGCAGAGGGAGAGGGGAGCCGAGGAGGAGCGCTGAGCGTGGCACAGATAACACACTTCATCATTAGCGGGGCTCATGATAAGTATTCAGACATTCAGCAGCTTCTCCTTATCTGGCCTGCATAATCTCTCTGCAGCTAAATACTATAGCTGCCTTCAGCTCGCCCCTCCTTAGGTGAAATTGGGTGTTAGAGAGGAGAAATTGCCATTTTACGTGTGTTGGGACAGCCTGCCAATAGCCTAATCATTTTTGAAGAGATTAGTGCCGAGGCTGATAGACTTTGTGTGCGCAGCTCTCCGGGGGAGGGGTTGCAGGAATGTGCATATTTGCTGTTGCAGTTTCTGTTCACCCTGTACCCGGATCATTTTACAGTCTCCTGTACCTGCTGTCCCCCCCAGACTCTCCCGAAACATGCAGCCACACACAAGCTGTCTTCCCCTCATCATTACTGTTGTTTACAGAAGCTCGGCAGACAATAGCCACTTACCTCCACCAGCTCCTCCTTGCTCTTATCCCTCCGTGCTCGCTGGCAAACCTCTGCCCTGCTGGGAGAAAGATAGTGGGGTGTAGGCTTTGATTGTTGGGGAGGGTGGGGAGAGGCTTCTCTCGCTGCATCGCTCACATTCAGACAGCACTCAGGTGTGTAAGCGTTACCACATGCAGCTTAGTGCAACACCGGCTGCTAGAGGCTACAGTGCACCAGGCGAAGCATTCAGTTAATGTAAGCATGTGCATCACTGCATCTTGGTTTTTTTGGTGATTCTTAAGTGATTTCCTCCTGAGAATATATTGATCTTCCCCTCACCACGGGTCACGTTTGACTTTGATCACAGAACTGCAGATCATAATCATAGAGTTGTGTGTTTTCATTTTTTTTTTTTTTTCATCATATTGGTTAGATTTTCTGGTTGCATTTGTCAATTACGCATTACACCAACCATAAAGAATTATTTGTTCACCTAACCTCCATATCCAAGTGTTGTAATCACATATGTCTTTCTCTATATCTCACCCATATGCCTGTATAAGGTCCAATAATGGCAAAAAAGGATAATGCAAAAAAAATGCAGATGACTCATCCATCCCCCTAAAGAAAAGCATGTAAGCAGAGCAGAGGGTTTCTTGGGGTCGGACCTCCACACATGACACACTTTCAGCACTTGTGGCTATTTTTAATTCCAGTTAACCTGTTAAGCCCTAGCGGAGCCCAATTAGGCTATTTTTGAGCACCTATGGTATCAAATATATACCTGAGAAATGTTTTTGTCCAAATCTGCCAAAATGTGCCAAAATTGGAAATTCCACCCAAGTACTCTGTACTAAAACCTCTTTTGTTCTTATTCACTTTATTAGCATAAAAGTTGGCAGATTTATTGTTTGAATCTTTTTGCTATGGTTTGTAAGAGATTTGGAGCTGCATCGTTCCTCAGTGAGATTCATGCTAAAATTGTCATTTTTAAAAAAAGACTTTCATTTATGCTGTGTGCCAAATTAATTTACTCAGACCCAGTGACATATATACTTGTACTTACACATCTGATCAAATATTTCAAGTGCTCCCTTTATTATGATACCTTAATTATTCAAATAGACCTGGTGGTTGCAGAGACGCACTCTGTTAATTATCGAGCTGAGGCACAAAATAAAGGCTAGCTCTTGAAGGTTAATAGCCTCCTCCCTAGCTGCATGTTTTTACAGGAAACACATTACAGTGACAAAGCAAGTTGCACTCCTGTGGCCATTTCAGGAGAACATTTGATTGCTTTTGAAAATCATTTTGTCGAACAAACTAACTAACAAACTCTGTGATCCACCTTTTGCGTGCCACTTGTTCGGTCACCTGCATAGTTGTCATGTACATGTTGTACATGTTTTTCACTTTACATTGTTCATGATTACTCTAAAAAAATACTTTCGTCTAACAGCTGAGCTGCAAGAAGTTGCCTCTATGGCAGCTATGTAGTTGCATCTGTAAGGTTTGCAGAAGATATATTTTACATATAATTGCCTTAGTATGGAACACCAGAGCTTCAACTATTATTATTTTGATAACTGATTAATTATGTCAGTCATCTCTCATTACATTAACTGTTTTTTTTTACTGTAACCAATGTTTGGATTTTTCATCATTGGGTTTTGGACTATTGGACAAAAGAAGCTTTGGGCTCTGGGAATTTGTGATTTTTTTCCAGGATATGAATTCATATTTTGGTCAGAATTCCCAGGTATTTACTATCTCTATTTAGTGTCTCATTTCCTCCTATGAAACCCTTGTGCACGTCATTGGACATGAACACACTTCTCAAAAAGCAGCAACTTGTCTGTGACTGACATCTCTCCTTATGTAATGAGACGTTTAGTCAGATGTTTTCGAATAAAAAAGCAACATGAAGTACTGTCACAGTGACTGAGCAGATCCGGCTGTCAGCTGTGATAAACAGTGATTGTTTTTATTGTGTAATATGTCATTCTTTCAACACTGGTCACAAAGTCCCTGTTAGACTCCAATGCAGCGTGTCACTTGGGATTATATGAAAGTAAGTGTGTGGGTTCCTTTTTTTAATCATTAAATCAGTGTCATGGTATTGATTCAGTTCTCTTCTCTAAATCAGGAATTTCCAGTGATTTCCTCTGAATTGCTACGGCAGTTTGAATCAGCTCCGTACTCTACTTGTAATGTGCAGAATGTGTGAATCGTCCTGCACTGTCACTTGGATGGACAAGTGAGTAGGATATCTGCCAAAGCCTTAAGCCGCCGTCTTATTTTTGATCGGCGCTGCTACGCTGGATATCATGAAGCTGACAGATTTGCCACTTTGCCTCCTTTGTCCACTGCCTCCTTCACTAATCTAATAGCTCAGACCATTGCTGATTTGCCCTGAGGGCGTAGGACACAATTCCCTCTCTTTGATTTTTTCAAGAAAGGACAGAATTCTTGGAAGACTGCATTTAACCTTTGGGAGATGGATAAGAAAGCTGCTGTATCGATTTGTTTTGCCCAGAAAATAAGGGGTGTGACTGTCTCTCCCCTGGCCAGTTGGAAGAGATGCTGCTGGAATAGCTTGACAGGACCATTTTTGGAAACACTTGCTAACCTAGTTTTGTTTCTGCTGCTACAGTGCCACACAAAAGATGTCTTTACTGTCTTTGATGTTTGTTGTATATAGAATTTCTGATTGAAGGTAAAAACATGTGGGATGTTAAAGGGACATGGGTTACATGATTTAATGCTCAAAAACGCTGCAGCACTGAGTTCCCCCTCTGTCTGAAACACTCAGTTTTAGCTCCTGTCTCTTTAAGGCCGCTCTTCTGAAACCCAGTCTGCTCTGATTGGTCAGCTCACAAGTGCTTGACTCAGCACCGCTAACAACAACACCAAAGAAACTTTGCTAAAGTAATAATTTTGTGTCAAACGATGCATGAGTTGTGCACAAGCAGTTGGCTGTCACAAAGTCAGGAAATTACTGAAGAGGTGTTTCAGGAGAAGTGTTTTCTGTGGGAGAGAGAGGCTCCCGTCGGTTCAGACTTTGGCATTTTTTAACTTTTGGGACCTTTAACATGCACAGGAACATATATGAAACACTGTGGGAAAAGAAGAAAAAAATGAAAAATCATGATTTCCTATAAATAAACAATACTTTTAATGAACACTACTGCTACTTTAACGACTGCATATGAGTAATTGGTACACTGTGTGAAAGTGCTTGGATAAAGAACTCTTAAAGGGTCGTGACTGTGTACCAGTTTAAAAAACTAGTCAATTCCCTGCAGTGGTTGGATTTAGTTGTATCTAGCGGTGAGGTTGCAGATGCAACTTATAGAACACTCCTTGTTTGACCTTTCCCTAAGGAAGCTGCTAAAAATGTTCCAAAATGCGAGGTAGTGTTTGGAAGAGGACCTGCTCCCTCTGTAAATATAAAGTGCTTCTTTGGATGTAACAAAAACACAACAATTCTTAGTTTTGGGTGATTGTACACTAATGAAAACACTGAAATGATTGTATTTCAATTATATTCCATTTGTGCCCCTAAATCCTACACACTGGACCTTTAGCAGCAGACCAGATGGATGGTTAAGTAGCCAAATGAAAGCAGTGAAGCAGCTTGGGCTCTTTGATGCCAAACAACTTTGAGATGACACAAAACATTAAAGACTCTCATCAAGAGTCTCTCGCGCGTCGCCTCAAACACTGGGGCTCGTCTTCGCCGTCGCCTTTATCTTAATCCTCTCTTAAATAGCGCCGCGGCTAGCCGCCATGCTAACCGCTGCCAAGTCTGAAGGTCGCACGCCTTTGATCTCTCAGTCTGGTCCAGCGCTTTATTATCTTTTAACTTTGTTTTCAACTCCAGTTAGGGTCTGAGCCAGAGGGAAGAGTGGGAGCTGTCACTGATACTCAGCGCAGATATAATGCTATTTAAATGCTAATGTGTTAAGAGGAGCAAAACGACCTTTACTCACAAAACAGAAGCCCTTAATAAATGAGCCTCTTCCTCTGACTGTGCTCCTCTTCCCTCCACACCTTGTGTCAGACTCGAGGCGTGTTTATCACCGTCGAGCTCAGAGGGCTTTGACAACATTATAGAGCTGGATATTGTTCAAGGCGTTTAGTCGGACATGAGGGGATGATTACAGAACGTCCCAAGTGTCGAGCCTTTCCGGTTACCATGAAGGGACTTTTGTTGTGTGTCGACTGAATTGGGTCAGCCTTCACATAAAGAAGAAAATCTGCAATGTGATAACATCAATAAGCATTGCAATGACGCTATGACTTTAAAGGGACATTATGGAATTTTTTTTTAACCTCAAAATAACCGCTTCAAGATCATCTCGATGGTCCAGCATCTTTTAATAGAATCAAGGGTGTCTCTGTCACAGCCACCCGAACTTCAGTGAAAGGGTAGGAAAAAAAATGCCAATGTCTATATAACATTGCTTTAGATTCTGCCTATGTACAAAATTAAGGGGATATTGCTATGATTTTAACATCTGATTATTAAAAATTGTGGAATGAATGTACAAGAAAGTAATGCAGATATAGGTATTTCAACAAAGGAAATAAGGGAAAAACAGAAATGTTCTAATTTCAAACAACCTCTGAGGCCAATCGACTATACATTTTTAGTTTACAAGGTGCACTTCAACGCACCATTTCATTTCATGCAGGATTAGTATTTAACGCCTGGATATAAGCTCTGTGGAGTTCTATGTGAGTGAAACTGCTATATATATATATATATATATATATATATATATATATATATATATATATATATATATATATATATATGTGTGTGTGTGTGTGTGTGTGTGTGTGTGTGTGTGTGTGTGTGTGTGTGTGTGTTTAAAATGATTATATCTTTAAGGCAGCCTTCTGCTAAGTATTTTATTACATATGTTCACATGGCAATGACGATTAATTGCGATTTATTGGTCAGCGCTTTAAAGAAGCGTCACTGTCTTTTTCTCTTTTTAGAAACACTCAGTGTTCCCATTCTTTCCTTATCATCTCCCCATTAATGTTTTACGGCATGATTGCCTGACAGTCAAAAAGAAAATCTTCTTCCTGTCTTCCTGCTGTGTGCTGTGCTGAAATTTAATTGCCATTCAGTTTCTGAAATCACCCTCAATCCTAGCAGTCCATCTGAACAGTTGGCACCCTTGCCAGGAAGCTGATAATGTGATGGCAGGTGCTGGTATCAGTGTAAAAACAACAAGCCCTCTCCCTGTCACAGATACTTGTCTCCCTGTTTGCAGAGCACTTGCCAGAAGGATGCACACTCACCGAGAGAGCAGCTTCCCCTCAATCCGCCTTGCGTTAATATTAAACAACCTTCAAAGCGTTTTGCAGGACTTTTTGAATCATACTTCTGCTTTAGCAAAACTTTAAGTTCTGTATCAGCAGAGGACGAGGTGAAAAGAGATGGAGGGCGGATGAGTCTGTCATCTGTCGTATAATCCCAGGAAATGCCGTCACTCTGCCGGTAGATAATTTATTCAGTGCAGCTCACTGAGATACCTCAAGGAATAGTCAGCCGTCAGAGAAAGGCCTTGGAGTAAAGGCAGTGACATAACTTCAGACAGAAATGTAGCATCACATCAATCAATAATGCACCGTCATCCTTCTGCTGAAAATACAAGCAGGCAGTGAACCAGACTGATTCAGACTGAGCAGCTTCACCCAATTTAGCTTGTTGATTTGTATTCTGAAGCAATATTTTTGATTATCTCTGTTAAAAAAATCGTTCCTCCTGAGGGAAAGTGTCTCACCCTTTTTTTTATCCTTTCGTGCATGCCTTGAGTAGCCTGAATTAATTTTAAAATCAGGCTGCCACCTAGACATGCTCACGTAATACTGGTAAACAAGGAGAATTTGTTTTCTCTGCGACAGATGGAGGATGACATTAACAGAATGGCGAGGCTGCACCTCTGGGCTTGAGATCTTAGACCTCATTAAAATTAAGTTTGAATGCAATGAGTTTCATCCAGTGAAAGACGAAAAGGAAACATCCGCCCCTTAGCCCACAATTCACTCACAGCAGAGTGAGTCATTCTTACGATCTCGAAGAGGGTTCTCAGTGATATTGACAAAATAATCAAGAGGAAAATCCTCAATGTGTCCAGTGACAAACATGTTGTGGGGATAGCGACAGGACCCAGAGGAGTTCCAGAGAGTACACTGTGTGGTGTGTTACTTGTATACTAAAGTGTAGCTGATACAGTTTTATTAGAATGTAAAAGCATCCAATGAATCTTTTTGAGATGTCATAAAAATGACTTTAAAATGTATAAACTGAATAGTTGCTGGGTAGGTACAGAAGGATTGAAAGCAACAGTGTAGACTGTGACACAATATAACCACATTGATTTTGATCCCTTTAAAAAAAATATCTGTTGTTTCCACAGTGTGCTATGATGCAATGATGGGAGAAACTATTTTATGATGCAAAACAACGGTGGAGTTGTTCAGTGCAAATAGAATTTCTGAAAAAGACAGATGTTTGGTACTCATTGGTAAAAATATAGGCAAATGGCTTCCATGTAATTTCAAAACAAAAAGGAGAATCATTGTAGTATGAAGAAGAAGAATATTTATTACATACAATCATACCATGTGCAAAGTAGTGACACTGGTTCTCAGAATGTGTTGGTTTGTTCACACACGATGTACTTAAAAAGTGCTACTATTTGCCCAAAAAGTCCCTCCTCCTCTGTCTTCTACCACAGTACCACGTAAAAACTCTCCTTCATTTTATGGGGTAACAATGGGAGAGAAAGTGTATGGGTTTGCAGGGCGTATTGTTGGCAGGCAAGTGAGCTTAGACATTGTTGTTCTTTGTTTGTTTGTTTGTTTGTGTGTGTGTGTGTGTGTGTGTGTGTGTGTTTCCAACTTCACAGGACAGTGCACAGATAGGTTTGAAATATGACCTGGATGAGATTTTTGGCTACCATATGCAGCTTTTCAGGACCAAAAGAGGAAAAACAGAGGGGAAGCAAAAAGGATTGTCAATTCATGACTATACAGATAATTGGAAGTGCTTATGATCTTTAAGATTCTCAAATGTTGCCCTTTTTTGTGAAAGAGAATACATCATTAGCTAGATAAAAACCTCAGAAACCATAAAAAGCATTTATTTGATGGCCTTCAGATTGTTTTGGGGATCGAATTCCATACTGTCACTGTCTAAGGAATAAAGCCACATTAAGGCAGAGGATCAAGTTTATTATTTATGTGTAATCCATAAAATATAGCAATCTTGTTGTTCCATGTGGAATGTTAACCTCCACCGTCCTGACATGATTCAAAGGGAAAACATGGTAATTATAGTGACCGCAGACGGTGGTGAGGCATAAAGATAAAGTCAACCTATCCCCCTCTGATTAAGTTAAATACATTGGAGTAGAGTGCTGGGACGTCTGCCCTTGGTGACCGATCACACAGAATTGGGTTTTAATCTAAGACTACATGG
Organism: Acanthopagrus latus; assembly: GCF_904848185.1. Taxonomy (NCBI): domain Eukaryota; kingdom Metazoa; phylum Chordata; class Actinopteri; order Spariformes; family Sparidae; genus Acanthopagrus; species Acanthopagrus latus. The sequence continues at coordinate 16,404,765 of NC_051054.1, read as the reverse complement.
CCAACAGAAAGAAATGGAGGGAGGGTGCATTTTGGTGATCGTCTCCCAAGGACGCCTATCTGGCCGTACGCCTCACAGCACTCTCCTCTGGGCTTTGACGAATGATACCAGCACCACGGAGTGATAGGCTATTATTTCACTTTGCATCGGATAAATGGCAGTGGGGGCTCCTACCTGTCGCCTGCCTTTCTCTTTCTTTCATTCCCCCTTTTTTCCTCGTCTCTCTTAGCAGCCTGCCATCACAGACCTGAAAAGAGAGACTGATATTTTGTCCGGGCAATCTGTTGATTTCACTTTCACATATCAGATGTGGTACCCTTTGAGTTTTTTGCGTCCTTTGTTGTTTGAATGGATGTGGGAAGTGAGAAATCTGTTTGTGGTCGGCATGTTATTTGGTGCAAGGCTTTTTACCCCTCATCGTGACATCTGAAAACCATTTCTTGTTCTGCGAAAACGTTTTTTGATGCAACATTCTCTCTCTCTTTCAGACCAGCAGTATTCATGGTCGCCCTCGCAGTACTTCGATGAGGAAAGCTACTCCCCTCCACCCAGGAACATGAAGGGTCTCTCTGGCGGCCGCCCTGCCCAGCTCCAGCTCACCTCCCCCACCTCAGCCCACACCTGCGGCCTCGCTGAATGCGACCATTCCCTGGACCATCACCTCCACCATGGCAACTCACGGCCCCCCTCCTACCTCCTCAGCCCCACTGAGAGCTGCCCCCTTGAGAGTCACCATCGCTGTTCCCCGCGGAGCTCCATCCACTCTGAGTGCATGGTGATGCCGGTGTCCATGTCGGCCACTGACCACTCCATCTCTAGTAGCACTTTCCCCCGCATGCACTACGGAAGCGCTTCACGGGACAGCAGTGGCAACACTCCTGGTTGCAGGGAATCCCGAGACGATGGTGGCTCATCCTCGCATGGTGGCAGCGGCAAAATGAACCGAATCCCAGCAAATCTCCTGGACCAATTTGAGAAGCAGATGCCATTGCACCGTGATGGCTTCCACACGCTGCAATACCAACGCACCTCCACCACAACCACGACTACAGAGCAGCGCAATGAAAGCCCCGGGCGAATACGCCACTTAGTCCACTCGGTACAGAAGCTCTTCACAAAGTCGCACTCTCTAGAAGGTTCCTCCAAGATGAACGGTACCAAAAGTGACTCGCACCGGGACGGCTCACACCACCACCATCACCACCACCAGGGCCACCACAAACACAGCAAACGCAGCAAGAGCAAAGAACGGAAATCCGACGGAAGCGGCAAGCAGCGCTCAGGAGGATGGTGGAGTTCAGATGACAACCTGGATAGTGACAGCACATACAGAACACCCAGCGTCATGTCGCGGCATCCTGTGGACCACATCAGCCACTGCTACCCTGAGGCAATGCACGGCCACCTGGCTGGAGACCTGTCGCTAAAGACCTCCAAGAGTAATAACGATGTTAAGTGCTCAGCCTGTGAGAGCATAAGCATGGCACCTGAGGGAAAGTTCATGAAGAGGAGCTCCTGGTCAACGCTAACTGTCAGCCAAGCCAAGGAGGCCTACAGGAAGTCCTCACTCAACCTGGAGAAGCCCATGACGCCCACCGACCTCAAGCCCAACCTTAGGCCCTGTCACTATCTACAGGTGAGTTTGTCTTATATTGTACTGTAGACTGTGATGCAGCTTGACGGTATAAACCAGCAAATGGGCGACATTCTTGTCCCCTCTGCTATCTATGTAAAAACATTTTCAAAATCCCCTTCTCTATGTGAAAAAGCAGCCTCTGGGCTAGCTGACGATGTTGAATCAGTCTCACCCTAGCCTGGTCACTAATGGTTTGAATGTAGACATGCTAGCAGTTGTTACCTTGTCTTTTGTTTTCTCCAGTTACCCCACCACTGTTTTGCAAGGACACCATCACTGCGTCCTGGGTTTTCTGGCACCAAGGCAATTGTGATCCATTTAAAGAAATGCACACAAGCCAGGGCATCCTTTCTCATAGAGCAGAATGATAATGAGTATAACCAGACCTTTATCCAGCACTGGCATAGTGCTATCGAGTGACTACTATGTGTCAATAAGGTTGTGTCTCGAGCAGCGGTACCCATGGGTACACAATTTTTCCAGTCAAATTCTATAGCGACTAATGTCTCATTAAAACCTGCATGTACATTACTTTCCCGGAGAGCAAAATTGTTAACCAGACACGTTCATCCGGCCCACATATGGAATGATTGCACTTGGGCGGTCAGGTGCTATTTGCCAAACCATGTCAGTTCTGACTGACACGTGGCCATGGTATGGTCTGCCTGTGCCTTAGATCTGGCAAACAGGAGCTGACCGCCCAAGTGCCATCATTCCACACGCTATGTGGGCTAGATAATGGTGTCAGGTACACCCTCATCAACAGAAATTTGTAGAAATTTTAGATCATTCTAGTCAGAGCTCTTGATAAAAGGAATAACCATTTGTAAAAATTAAGGCCAGGCTCGGGCTATAGGCCAATTTCTCTGGGACCTTGGTTGGTGTGAAAACATTGGGATAAAAAAAGGCATTTATTTTTAGTTTGGGGGGGTGAAAACGGAGCCAATTGCCCATCTAGAGGTCCTGCAGTTCAAGAATATAGGTTGAAAGAAAGCTAAATTGTGCCCATTTAAGTCTATGAATATCAGATGACAGGTATTTGGGACGTTATGTTAAAAAAAGGAGATTGTGGTTTGGGTGAAGCCACATGATAGTGACAAGCAATTGAAGTGATGATGAAAACACATATTTAGTCGCTCAGTCACTACAGTTGTGGAGAAGTACTTGAGGTAACCTTCGCAGCGCAGACAGAAAACATCAGTTCCAAAACTGAGACCTGTATTGTACAACACAAAGCTCTCAATTTCTGAAGATGAGAAGTTGCACATCTCAGCTGGATCTCTGATTGATCTAAAAGACAGTGTTTTGTTGGTCGGTGCCCTGGATATTACAATGTGCACATGTCCGATGGCTCAGCATGCGGCGGCAGCAGAGGGGACAGGCACAGCAGGACAAATCAATTAACTCCATAAATGATCTGTGCCTGAGGGGAAGAGATGGCAATATGAGAATAAAAGACCAGCGATGAATGTTGATTTTTACTGTGTTCTGCATAGCTTTCAGACCTGGGAAAAGGTTAGCATTTAGCCCAGGCCTATGATTGGCTCAGCGGGACGCCCAGTAGCATCGCTGTGATCAATTCAAAATGAGTCAGCACTTTACACAGAAGTGTCTCACGAGTTTTATATGCACGCTGAGGGCTATATGGAAGAGAAAAATGAAAAGAAGGCATGCTTATAAATCCTGAATTGCAAAATCAGGGAAAAATAGATTCTGTAAAGATGCTGCTCCATATACAACAATGTGATATCTGATAGCATCATGTAAGTACGGCCTCAGGGTGAAATAAAGTGAGCACTTCAGCACATTGGGAGAGAAGACTTAAAAAACTCTGTGCTCTTAGCAGAGAGTGTGTTGCCGGATTAGGGCCTGCTGTGAATGGAAAGCCAGTACATTACTCAAATCAGCCAGCGGAGCCAAAGAAACCACTCAGTCTAAGCTTACGTCAACAGAAAATGTTTCGGAGGACTAATTTTGACTAGCGTATTTTTAAATATAACTGATGATCAGTCTGAACTGGACAGACAGTGCACTCATCCACTCAAATGTTTCACAATCCCAGTAAGTGCAGTAATCTCTCAATGAGAGAGTCGCAGTGTTTAGTGTGCCCGACCACGACCCCTTCCTCTCTTCTGTTTGGTCATTCAGCTGAGGTAGTGTCCGAGTCGTGGCACCATAAACACTTCTAAAAATATCCTCCCCTCCTCCTTCTTGCCGCAGGGCTATATTTAGCCCGGAGTTATCAATCCAATCCGCGCGGGGTGACACATCTTCCCTCCCCGGGGGGGAATCAATGCCCTCTCCTAGAGCTGGAAGATGCTTTGAAGGAGAGAGAGGAGAGAAAGTTGAAGATGCATACCACCGCGGTCTGTGCCTCTGTGGATGCATCGAGATACTCAAGGCAGCAGAGGGGAGGAAACAACAAAAGAGATGGCTGCTTTTGCTCCCCGTGGCCAACGCTGTTGCTCCATCACCAGGAGCAGTCAGGCAAAGAGATGGAGCCAATAGTCAGGGATGATACTCACACCAAGGGGTCACGTTGAGGGGTTTTCACTTCCTGCTGCTGAACTGGGATTACCCACAACTGTCTGTACTGTTACAACATAAACTGTTTCCTGGGAGAGTGTGTGTGTGTGTGTGTGTGTGTGTGTGTGTGTGTGCGCTGACTGTCTGTCCTGTCTATGAGTGAGAGTGTGTTATGATGCGTGGGCTATTTTTTCTGTTTATGGCACAACAGATGGTTTGATGGTGTGCTAGTCACCTTGTTTGCGTCCTTCGTCGTCGACAGTCGGAATGAGAAAACTTCTGAAGTGTTGTGCAAATATGAGATGGCAAAGGGAAAGATATGCAGGACTTGCCCCGCTGACCTAATCAAATGCTAATCTGTGTGCATTTAGCAGGTGTGTGTGTGACTCTTTAGAGTGGATGAGCTCATGTGCATGTATGAGAGATCGATTAACCGGACATCGGGTAAGACAGAGACAGATTACTATTGGCTGCTCTTTCCCTGAAATGACAGATGTTTGGGAATCAGACGTGGCGTTAGCCATCGCTCTTTGTCTCTGGCTAAGTCATTTCACAAATTAGCCCCAATTAGCCCCCCCAAGCCACACACGCACACATACACAGTGTGTTTTCATGAGTTTGACTGTGAGTTTAATATTAATGAAAGGAGGTGATGGTGGCACAACATCCGTCTCTGTTGGTGACAGGCTCACCTGGACGCATTTTGTGCACACACAGTAGGTGTTTGGGGCGCCGTCTCTCTCTCTCTCAGACACACACTCTCCAAATTAAATATGTAAATACACCTGGACTGCAGTAACAGCTGTAACCTATGCCTCCTCCACCTTCCCTGTGCCCAACTTCACAGCACAATAACTTCGTCTTACTGACAACTCTCAGCCCTGATTAAGGCAGTGGCTCCGGCAGACGCTACTCTGTTCTCTCCCTGCATACAGTACTGGAGTACAAAGGGAGGATTAGTCTTTGATAGTTTTGCTGATAGGGCATTGCAGAGGGATTTAATAAGCCAATTAATTGCCATGTTGGCTTGCCAAAGGTGGAGCTTGAGACGCAGAAAGGCTGCTGATTAAATTACAAAAGGAGAGTGCAAAGCAGCAGAAACAAAACTGGCACTGTGACTGTAAGTTACAGTAACAGCACCTACAGACACACACACAGGGGTTCCCTAACTTTTTCATGAAGATGTTCCCAGATAATCAGATCAGGCCACCAACCACAACTTAATAAGGATTCGTCCCAGGAACTCGGGGATCAGACAGCAGTTTGTAGCTAAATGTTACTCATCACTGTTGCCTTAGGTGACAGCATTGCTTTGTGTTTAGCACCATGTCGGCGAGCATCTGCTCATATTCCTGTTTAACTACCTCAAACCTCAACTTTCCTTGGATTCTACAAGGAAGTTGTCGGTCTGTAACCATTTAATTGTCAATTGTTAAGCACATTTTCTTCCATATCCTTTTTGTACGTGCTACTGCTATCGCAGGCCAAATCAATAATAATGGCCAACGGAGGTAGCTGGTAATTTTTGGAGGGTGTGAGGCTGACATTTGATTCTTTAGTAGCATTTGGGTGACAATAATGTATTAAAGTTTTAGAAGGTCATGCCATTTGGTGCAGCCCAGAAAAAACTGTAGTGTCTCATGTGGGGCTTTTCCCTACACATGCGCTGGCTTGGGTTGGCTCGGTTTGACTCGGCACGTCAGCCCAACGAGGCAGGGATGAGGGTTTGTCTTCAACTAAAGGTGGTCAGCAGAGCGGCTGTAAATCCTCTTAATATCATGGAAGAATAATTGCTAACAAAATTGCAGGCAAGGTTCATTTCCTAAATAACTTAAAGTTCTTCCATTATTTGATAACTCAAAAACTGTATTTTGAAGCACCAGAACTTAACAGGACTCACAAAACAGCTGAAAGTGAACATGACAAAACCAGCAAATACAGCAGATACCTGAAAGTAGACAGACTCAGGGGAGAGGCTAAACTTCAAACCGCAGAGATTCAAGTGGCAGCTACAAAATCTAACAAATCAACGTGCCATGGATTGACTCAGCATGGCCAAAAGTACTTGTGGAAGAGATCCAATGGTCTTGAGTTTAAAAACCCTTCAGGTGTTAAAGAAAAGAGGGAACTCTGAGCATGAATATATTGACCTTGACCTTTCTACTTTCTGATGAACTCTCTTCCGTCTCTGAGCAATAGACAGTG